>NW_027225583.1:2358750-2962500 GCF_038994185.2 Dermacentor albipictus | reverse complement strand
ACACGTCGCACTGCTCCCGTCGCGCGCGATAGAGTCGTCGTCCCGCGCGCAGGCTGCCTCGAAAGAGGTTTGACGGAAACTAATGATCACACGAGGTGTGCTTGCAGCGACACTGAGTGCAGACAGCTTATCGCCCACCGGATGCGTCTCATTCACCCGACGCATTCTCGGGCGACGATGCGAAGGGAAGCGCTTAAAAAAAAAAAAACGTCGGCGAGCACTTTTATGTGCCGAGGCGACGCACTTCGCTGGAACAGCGCCAAATGACTCGACCTACGGCGTTATACGCCGCGACACATTAAAGGGACACTAAAGTGAAAAATGATTTCTTCTGCATCAGTAAATTACCTTTCTACAACACCAAAAACACCACTCTTACAACGATAAGACGTTTGGTAAGCCAGAAGAAGCGCAAGAACGAAATACGGGTGGCGACGCCTACTTAAGTTTCCGCAGCTGGTGGCTGTGACGTCATAGATTTTTATGACATCTTCTAGGGCCTACTCATTATATATAGCGGTGCAGATTGACTACATTGTGTTCTAAAGGAACAGAATATTAAACATGGCAAGTTTCGGGAACATTTACTCAGCCATCGCGGCCCAAATGCGAGAACATACTTTAGAATCCCTGACGTCACGCTGACGTACCGGCGCTGGGGTTTCGGCGCGACGTTCAAATACTGATATTTGGGCCTTCATTTTCTCATCTAATAATCAAACTATCTTTTTGAAATGTCTATCTGCAGGGTTCTGAAACAATGCTTCATCAGTCTAAACAGATTTATTGTTTCGCTTTAGTGTCCCTTTAAAGGTGCTGTGTAAGCATGCCGCTGCGTATATAGCTGTATAAACGGGTTTTGGCGAACGCCGCTGTATTGCAGTCGGCCTGCGTTTCCAATACTTCTATTCGAATGCACTACACAGTAAAAAAGAAAGCGCCTTTTCAAGGCGCACTGCAACGTAATTCACACCCCTAAAAGCAAAAATGGTGAAAATTGATCTATGACTCTTACCCTTGCACCCAAAAATGGTGTGTGGTTGTGAGTTATAGACCGATTTACACCCTTTTTTCGCTTTCAAATGTACCCTATATTTAAGTGTGCTTCAATTTCTTAAATGTAATTTTAATTTCACAGACGCGTAAGTGGTTTCCTAAACTGGTTGGAAACTTCAACGTGCGGGATGTCTCTTCCTACGTTTTCAAATAAAAGTAACGTGCTACGTGGCTTAAGTCCAAATAAGTATCATTTTTTTGAGCAACCTGCTGCACAATTGATATGTAAAATTGTGCGTACCTGGAGAGTAACAGTGTTGGAAATCTTGTAGTTCTTCTTCCAGCGTCGAATACGGCGACCCGCCTGTTGTCTTTTGCCAGCGAGCAGAACCGTACCTTTCCGTGGTTATCTGTAAACAGCAACATTCGTCAAACACCAGATTGTCTAAGACCTGTGCACCTCATTTTGTACCGGAGGTTTCTACGAGGACTCATTTGGTATATATGGCCGCGTTCCGTTGAACACGAGGTCGCTCGTTCGACTCCCTTGCGCGGCGGCCGCATATTGATGAGGTAGGGGGCGAAATGCAAGAATGCTAGCCAGGTTAGTTTTAGGCGGCTGTTACGCATAGCCAGGTGTGGTCGAAATTATTCCGTGACTCTTTGACACACTGTTCTAGTTACGGAACGTTCAGGCTACACTCAAGATAAATGCAGGTTGAACTTGTGGGGTTTCCGGTTCTCGCGGTGGTTGTGTAAAGCCGCTGCGTTGTGTTGCCGGGGGCTTCGTGTCCCTCTCCTCCTTGCCTGGACGGGGTGGCAGCGGGTCATAAAACACTGTCACTCTGCTGTCATCCCGCCCACGCGAAGGTCAACAGGCTTTCGCCATTGGCTAAGATTTTGGCGGGATTCGGGCCCTGCTTGCGTGCGCTCCGGGTAAGCGCGCGCAAGACGGGCGCCCGGGAGACCACATCGGGGCGTCGGAAGGTGCGTACGTGTTCCCCTCTGCCGTCGGCGGCCCCCTTTGTCCGCCGCCGGCCGATGGTTACTTCGGCTCGTCGGGGTCCCGGCCTCGGCGGGCGGCGCGCGCACTCTTCCGTCGTCTCGATGTCCTGAGGCAGCGTCTGCCGATCGTGCCCCCGTCTGTTCGTCTGTCGTTTCTTTCTATTTCCCTTTTCTCTGCTGTGGGGCGCGCGATGGCAGGCGCTGACCGAAGGATAGGCAAATTCTTCTGCTGGGGGTTCTTTGTTCTTCGTTTCTCTCTCTGTCGCGGTGCGCCGTTAGCGGCCACCGGCGACCATTTGGCTATGTTTTGTGTGATTCATATTCGGAAGTTATGTTAAAACGTGTGTTTGTATTGAGTCCCAGGTTAATAAATGTTCTTTGTTGTTTCTTGAGAGCTTTGCCTAGGGTCTCCCTTGCTGCGCGCGCGCGGTCTCGCCTTCCCCTAAGCTGTGGGGCCGGCGGGGCGCGTACGCGCGCAGCTGCGCGTCGGCACACGGAGCGGGCCGGAGCAGGAGCGGGCGCGCGGTGCCCTGCGCGCGCGGCGGCTCGGAGTGCTCGAACCCGCGGTGGTCGTCCGGCGCGCGCGGGATCGGAGCGTGCGCGCCGTGAGCGTCGCGGTTGAAGACCACAAACTTTATCAGGAAATTACCCTTCTACAATACTAAAAAAATAGGACGAAAAAAAAAAACTGGTGGCGACGCTGCCTTGAATTTCTCGCAGCAGCTCGCCGTGACGTCACCACTTTGGACGCTGTCTACTCAGACCTGTTCAACTTTTTTTCTCTCATCGGTATGCCGATGAGGCTAATTCGTATTCGAACAGAATCAGAGATAACTTAGCAAGTTTCCAAAACGGAACCATTACCAGTGCACCTCGAAATTGTGTGGACACAGCTATCCTATATTCCTACGTGGTTGTTTCGTGTCTTGTTCCTACGTCCGTTGTTTTATTTGGTGCCTCTGTTGTAATTATCCTATATATTCGCCCATGTTTATGGAGCAAAGCTTACCCGCCGCGGTTGCTCAGTGGCTATGGTGTTAGACTGCTGAGCACGAGGTCGCGGGATCGAATCCCGGCCACGGCGGCCGCATTTCGATGGGGGCGAAATGCGAGAACACCCGTGTACTTAGATTTAGGCGCACGTTAAAGAACCCCAGGTGGTCAAAATTTCCGGAGTCCTCCACTACGGCGTGCCTCATAATCAGAAAGTGGTTTTGGCAGGTAAAACCCCCAAAATATATAGATAGATAGAGAGAGAGAAATAAGGAATGAAAGATGTCGAGGCTGCGTTGCCCAGCGGTCGAGGGCGAGAAGTCAGCGGCACTTAGCATACGATGATTGGAATTGCGTTCGCACCCGGGCTATATATATACACACACGCACACTCTCTGTCGCGGCCTTCAGCGCCCCCCCCTCGTTGGGTGACCTTGCGCCCCCTCTCCCCCGAAGGTTAGGGCACGCAACCCGCCACCTTCGCGAAATCGCTTGCTCTGTACGTCGTGCATTGCAAGGGGCCACGAGGTGCAGTAATGTTTATACTTTTCTATCTACGGAGGAACAGGATGAAGGTAGCTGGTTATAAATCTATACACTTTGTGAACCCCCTTCCTCTTCATTATTTGTAATCAAGAGATAGATAGATAGATAGATAGATAGATAGATAGATAGATAGATAGATAGATAGATAGATAGATAGATAGATAGATAGATAGATAGATAGATAGATAGATAGATAGATAGATAGATAGATAGATAGATAGATAGATTTTGACATATCAAGATGTGTAGATATCTAGACTAATGTCTAGATGTTTAGGTATATGGACTAATGTCTAGATGTTTAGGTATATGGACTAATGTCTAGATGTTTAGGTATATGGACTAATGTCTAGATGTTTAGGTATATAGACTAATGTCTAGATGTTTAGGTATATAGACTAATGTCTATATGGTTGAATGGACATATAGAGTAAGAAGTAAACTCTATTTAAAAACGGCTATTTGCGCGAGCCGTCGGCATTTTTACCGCGTTGTCATGCAACACTTTGAAGTTCGGAAATTGCCTAGGAAAAACGGAGGACGACGTTCCTGACATGGTATGGGGTTTATATTTGGTCATTTTATTGACGCATTTCATTGATTGGTTAAAGGGATTCAGCGTTCCAAGAGGAATAACGAATAAGGATTTTTAACGTGACCCCGATGCGCGGGTCACGGGAGTTTTTTGCATTTCACCCCCATCGAAAGGCCTCCGGGATTCGATCCCGCGACCTCGTGCTCGAGAAAATGGGAGAAATTCGCATGAGTTCGTGCGCTCTGCTGTTACTGTGAGCAGAGAGAACGGGAAAGGAAGTCGAATGGACTAATGAATTTGGTCCTGACAATGAAAAGAGATTTGGGTCGACACATTGGCATTCCTAAAGTCGCGGGCTCGGCCCTGTGTCTTGCAAGAATTGCAGCGAGGTCGAAAGAAACACACGAGTATACGAGAGAATCGTCGTAGTGTAGAGGACTCCGCAATAACTTGAAAAGCTCAGTAGACGACCGAAGCAGTAATTCGGGCTTGTATGCTTTGTTGGACTGTCAAAGTGCGAGTGAGGCTAAATTAACAAGGACGGACATGGGACAGGACAGCAGGATTCAGATTTCATTGCGCACGGCCAAGAGGGCGTGACGTCATGTCAAAGATGACGGGCGTAAGCACGTGATCGTTCGCGAATGCTACATTCGTAAGCACTGAATTGAATTCTGGGATCTTACGCGCCAAAACCACGATTTGATTATGAGGCACTGTACTGGGAGATTCAGGATCAATTTTAACCACCAGGGGATTTTTAACGTGACCCCGATGCGCGGGTCACGGGCGCTTTTGCATTTCACCCCCCATCGAAATGCGGCCGGGATTCGATCCCGCGACCTCGTGCTTGGCAGCGCAACACCGTAGCCGCTAAGCCACCGTGGTGGGCGGCATTCAATCCCTCTCACCATTTGTTTATGCGACTGGCATCCTTGAATAGTGTTTGCACGTGCGCCATCTTTGACATGAGCCATGCCCTCTTGTCCATGCTCTGTGAGACATATATCGGATGGATGGATGGATGGATGGATGGATGGATGGATGGATGGATGGATGGATGGATGGATGGATGGATGGATGGATGGATGGAGCGATGGATGGATGGAGCGATGGATGGATGGAGCGATGGATGGATGGAGCGATGGATGGATGGAGCGATGGATGGATGGATGGATGGATGGATGGATGGATGGATGGATGGATGGATGGATGGATGGATGGATGGATGGATGGATGGATGGATGGATGGATGGATGGATGAATAAGCTTTACTGATAGCCCTGAGATACGCGATTATCGCGCTCCCACGGTGGGACGGGCTGGCCGAGCCTGGCCGCCGCATCGTGCAGTATCAGGACTGCCCAGATTTGGACCCCGTAGTCCGGGCTTCGCAGTGAGGCATGCCATCTTGACTGGTCTGCTTGATATGTGCTTCGTAACGAGGGTCCTCGCCAGAGCATATGTTCTAAGTTGGCTGAATCGCCGCACTAAGGGCAGGTAATGCTAGTACATGTGTCCGGATAGATCGGGTGTAATAATAAATATGGGTTGGGGTATATCCCCGTCTGCAAAAGTGTGAGAGTGATTGTCTGCGCTTCGGTCAGCTCCTTGAGTGCGAGCGTGATAGACCCTCCTACTAAGGTAAATGTGTTGCGTGACGTCGTTGTACGTGGTGGGAGAATCTCTATTGTAGGTTGTCGTGGGCTGGGGGGGATTCTCCATGGGCACGAAACGTGAGTCTTCGTGCCCTGGAGTGGGCCAGCTCATTTATATAGAGGCCGTAGATAAATAACTTACGTAACAGCTAGCATACGGACTACAGGGTCACTGGAAAAACAATTACTCGTAGTTCGGATCTATACAAGCTGAAATTGACGAGTGAACTGGACAGTTCGCCGATATATTTGTTCGCGTTATCGGAGAGCCGATTCTGTAACACACATGTTCAAATGCTGTGACTTGGAACTGCTAGAAACACGACGAGAAAAACAACGAATGAAATTATTTTTCCAGATAACCAGAAATCAAATAAGAATAAACAAAGAAACATACATTCGCCCCCCTTTAAAACACAGTGCGCGTTTAAACCACAGTGCTAGTGTACAACCTTATAAAACACGCCTTGATGGTTTCGAACACTCGTTCTTTCCTTCGTCTATTACTATATGGAATGGCCTTCCGGATTGCACTGTTACAGCACAAAATGTTAACGAATTTTGTAGTCTATTAGACTTGTATTACAATCAACGGGATCATTGAGACTTGAACATGCTTACTGTTATTCTGTGTATATTTGTTCATCCTGCCTGTAATTTGTGTTTGACAATGATGTATAATGTTGTATTGTCAATGTTGAAATGTAAATTTTTTATTCTTTTCCTCTCCTGTAATGGCCCTCAAGTGAGGGCTACAGTATTCCTAAATAAATAAAAAAAATAAATATGCCGAGTTTGTTCTGCGTATCCCCAATTTCAAGTTACTCGTTGGAGAAGAGAATCGGCCTTATCACGATGTTGCACTAAAGCGGCAAGCGGGGCTAGTTGGTGAAAGTTACCGTGGATGCAGATAACCGATAGTCATTAAGAGTTACGGAATGGATTCCAAGGGAAGGGAAGCGCAGCAGAGGGCGGCAGAAAGTTAGGTGGGCGGATGAGGTTAAGAAGTTTGCAGGGACAACATGGCCAAAATTAGTACATGACCGTGAGAAGTATGGGAGAGGCCTTTGCCCTGCCGTGGGCGTAACCAGGCTGATAATGATAATGATGATAATGACCGTGGATGTTACCAGTTCGTGTATTTTTTACTCAGGGGAGTAAAATATCAGTAGATGTAAGAGTACAATTAGAATCCAGAAAAAGAAATGAACACGCAAGCCTTACTTGTCGCTTACACGTGTGGTATTACACGTACCCGCCGTGTCGCAAGCAAAACGCCTCCCCCCTTCCCTCCCCCTCCACCCCCACATATGTAGTTCAGCGCCCCCTTCTCCCTCCCGTTGCTCGTTGCGTTCGGGGCTCGCTGCCCGGCCGGGGCTGCGGCGCGGGGGCGGAGGTGTCGAAGGTCGCGGCACCCCCGGGGGGTCGTGACCCCCTCCTCGACCCGCGCCAGTGAGGAAGGAGTGGTGTACCGGGGCAGGGCTGACCTGCCGAGGGCAGGGGTCACGCTCGTGACGGCGCTTATCGCCTGGAATGCGTACTAGCGCGCGCGAGCTGCGCTCTTCCCTCTCCCCTCCCCTCCCCTCTCCCTACACGGGCCTGCGCGTTCTGGAATCGTTGTCCGGAGAGGGGGCCGGACTGCGGACGGCCCGCGCTCGTGTTTCGTTGTGCCCATAGATCACGAACCGACGTCCCGCATGAAAGAAGCGCCACCGGCCGGTGGTGGTGGTGGTGGGGGGGGGACCCCTTGCCACGTTGTTCTCTACCCGGGCCTTCGTTCACAGAACGAGGAGGAATAGCCCGCGAGAGACGTACGTACGTACGCGGACGCTGGAACGACGACGGCGCAGATACGTAGCTTCGTGCGTGGGGCCGATTTTCGGCGAACGAAATTTACTTGATCGGTGCTCCGTGTTTGTCGTCGCCGTTGCGCGATGGCATGCAAGCCCGGAGCAAAATAGGTGTGCGTGGGCTGCTCTATTTGGCAGGGGAGCGGGGGGGGGGGGGGGGGCTGCGGTGATGCATTGTTGTGGTTTTTGTCCGCGTCATCTCCGCGCCTCTTTCTCGTTATACGCGCTTGCAGGTGATGCGTCTAGCGCTGTGTTCTGGTGTTTTTTTTTAGTTCTTTTTTTTGTAAGTTCGGGCTGGGCTGGCCGGCGTGTCGAGCATCCTTGATAAGGCTTGTAGATCGCCATCCTGCCCGCACGCTAAATTACATAGGGGAGAGTTGTCCTTTTCCTTTTCGTGACTGCCTGGCACAGTCACGTTTGTGAGCGAATGCCGAACTCTCCTCGATGCTTGTATCTAGTGTAGATAACGCTTTTGTTGTTCGTGTGTATACGCACGGACGCGACTTTCCAAGTCTGTCTTGATAGGTGAGATGTGACTGCCGACACCCCTTCTGCTCGAACCATTCTGTAGACAGGATGCAGGGAATGACGTCGAGAAGTTGCGGTGGCCCTGCCGTGAATTTCTGTGCATGTAAAAAAAAAAAATGGATTTGCCGTATTCCGTCTTCTATAGCTGTGCTTCTAGTTGCCCATTAATTTAGCTTTAATCAGCTATCTGCGAGTCTCCTCTTTTGCCCAGATGGTAGAGGAACAACCCCGGAAAGACGCTGATCCTGGGTTCGAACCCCGGACCAGGATGAAGTTTTCTGGAACTGCGAAGCTTTATTCATGAGAAACTCGCATGTGTGAGTTTCCTTTGTGGCTTTGTACTGCGGCCGGGTGGATGACAATTTTTTTCCCGCTCAGAAAAAAAAAGAGAAAAGAACGAAAGACTAGCCTAGCGAAAGCCATCGACAAGGCTTATTGCGAGAAT
The DNA here is from genome assembly GCF_038994185.2 of Dermacentor albipictus. Classification (NCBI taxonomy): domain Eukaryota; kingdom Metazoa; phylum Arthropoda; class Arachnida; order Ixodida; family Ixodidae; genus Dermacentor; species Dermacentor albipictus. The sequence goes on along the minus strand of NW_027225583.1, from coordinate 2,953,944 downwards.
TTTCTCGGAAGGCAAAACGAGCAGACGTGGCCAAATTTTTTTAAAACTTACTCGTGAAATTTTATTGCTGACATCGGCCAGTAGACGAAGCAGAAGTGTCGACATTAGCCGTCTGCTCTGCACTTCTTGCATGCGTCATGTTTCCTTGCTTGTTTATAAATATGAAGAGATTGTTTACGCGGAGGACACAGTTTTCGATGCGTCTTCAACAAACGTATGTTGTGTAGTCTGCATACGCAAACGATCTCCCTTGCGTGATTGAAAAGCTGGGAGAATTACGTGCCTCTATGCTTACCACCTTCACAGTTACGTCGGAATACCTTCAACACGTATTCAGGAGCGAAATTCACTGTCATTTGGCTAAGGCTGTTGTTTCGAGACGCGCAGTTACAGAAGAGTAATGCGATTGAGTGATAAATGAGAAATGAACGCCGTCTTTTTTTTTTGCGTTTTCGGCGGAACCAGACGTGCACGTGCACTGATTATAGCCTCCCCCTTCGGGTCCGCATGTCTGGTCTCGCATTTTGAAGACGATCACTCACCGGTTTGTTCAACTATTTAAATATACCAATGTCGTAAAGCTTACCTTGCTTACGAACAAAAAATAATTTTGCCACTGTGATCAGGATGAGACGAAAGATGAGTCAAACCAAAGCTGAATAAACCTACTTATTTGATGCTTTCGCAAATGCTGCCAGCTAGCGCTACGGCCGTTTCCGGAACGATTGATTACCCGATAAAGGTATAAACTGACTTGAAATAAATACAGACAATAATGACGTTCATAACAAGGTGTTTGTTTTCAACGACGCTTCGTTCAAGGCACGCTTCTTCCCTACTTTAGGTCTTCGTCATCCAAGATGCCTTTTATCGAGACGTTTACCATCGTAAAATGCGGCCATTTTTCCTTTTTTCTTGCCAGGTTCCTCGTCCATCAAGGTTCCTTCACATCAAAGCGCGCTTGTTATTGATGCGGCCTGTCAGCGGCACTTTGCTCGGACGTCTTCCACAGCGCCGTTCTTGCTTTTCGTACTCTAAAAGGGGCGCCCAAAAGCGCACGCTCCATTTTCGGCTTTCCTTAATTCGTCGTCATTACGCGTGACCTTGCGGTACCACCTGATCGATCAGTCTGGGTATCAGACCTCTCGTATTCGGCCGCTGTATGTACACCCGACAAAAAAAAAAAAAGTGCCGGAAACGTGACGTCAGAGTGATCCGCGAGATTGAGCACACGGGAAAGCTGTGAGGCAACTCTCGACTGAATTGAGACAGTTTAGCCACGACCACGTATACATGCGTATGCGCCACGGGCGTTTGTCACGATTTGCCCTCCTTGACATCTGCGCATAGCCTGTTGTAGCGTTCTCTTTTGTTTTTTTTTCCCATAAAGTGCAAACTTTCACCTCAGACACGCGCGTGCACTCGACACAAGCGTGGCACGGCGTAACTTGCCCCCTTCCGGTGACCTTCTGCATAGGGTGCGCACGCCAAGGTCAACCAGGGAGTGTGCACGTCATTTCGTATGCCCATACTTCGTAGTTTCTTGTCCTATGCCCAGCTTTGTTTACCCAAAGAGGCGTTCTTTCTTCTTTACTTTTCAAAAAAAAAAAAAAAGTCTTGACGGAAAGGAAGGTATAAGCTATATATGGCGGTATAAGTGGGGGCCTGGAAGTTTGGGGACGGGGGCGGTAGGCTGGCAGAAAGACGGGGGTGTATAAATTTTTTCTACGCCCAACCTTGACATTTATGCATTACTCCAGGCGTCGCGATGGCGATGGAGCTGCGGGTGTACGTAGCGTTGGTGGTCGCCGCCTCGCAGGGCGTGGGTCACTCTTTTTTTTTTTTTTTCGGAGATCGCTGACACGGGCTTGATGGATTGAGGTGAAACGCCCTCACTCCTTCCTTTCTACTGCGTGCTCTCGTTTTCTTTCTGAATTCTTCCTTTTTTTTCTGTCTTCTCGTGCTTCTTGTCGGTGCGATATGTGCGAGGCGTTTCTTGCAGGTTTCGTGTGGCTATGTACTCTCCGAACGAGACCTTGCGTTTAAAGGACAATGGGGGAAACGTAAATGCATCTGCTGTGGTGACTAGTAAGAGACGGTTAGGATATCGGTGGAACAGCAACAACAAAAAACGTGAAGGATAACCCGCGGTGAAGCGAACTTATATGCTTATGCCAAGCGCATATTGAATGATCGAAATGTACCAAAAACGCAAACAACATTGGTGATATGTGCAATGAGCCTGTTTTGAAACGAGTGGTGATACGGCAATGCGTTTTACTAATGATTGCGCTTGAAGGTATTACTATTGCATGGCTGGCAGTCTCTGCTATCGTAGAAATGCGAGATTATGCGAAGCATTCAATGACTTCGCAGGGAGCGTACGTCAAGAAACATTTCTCCATTTTAGAAGTGCTTTCCTTAGCGCATTCGAATGAGGCGTATTGTTCCCAAACACAGTACGGTTCAGACTTAAAGGGAACGCTCGGTTGGCATTGCGCCATCGATTACAGCTGAGATATGCCATGAATTACTGCCAGGCTATATTTTTCTACGTAAAGGTGTTCGCAATGCTCCACGGCAGCCTATTTGCCTGATAAACTCGAAGAAATACAGCAGTTGTATTGGTTTTATAGCGCGCATTACGGGAACCCCGATATCGGATATGCGCCTTTCGCAGGTGGTAACTGCCAATATATGTGGCAGTAGTGGCCAGAAGTTAAGTTCGGGGCAGGCGTTGCTTATCTTCGTAAAACGAGTTTCTTTTCAGAGGCTTGGAATTTTGGAGCAGATCTTTCTTATTGGTTTTCGTCGTGCGCGATCGTCTATAATAATTCGCGGTTTAATCGAAAGCTGCCGATTCGATTTCGCGAAAGTGCGCTAAGTGTTGCGTGACTGCATATCGAACGCATTGGAATCTGTCCAAAACCTCTACGGGCGTTGGTGATTTTCGAATGGGAAAGGGAGGCCTGTGCGATAGTGCCAAGTTGCTCCGGTGTGCCTGAAAGCGAACTTCTCGGTGGTTGCCGCAGTACCGAGCTTTTTCTGTGGCTTCATTAATTTTCTTCATTTGACGATAGATACTCTCAGTATCATGGGATGACCGTGGAAGAAAGGACACACTCTGAAGCGCACCGTATGGTGTCACACACAAAATGAATACTCTTACAGTACGCGGTTCATCGGGTATACGGAATAGGCAGGACAACTCTGAAACCCACATACTTGAATAGTATACTTTAATATACTCGTTGGTGTACCTAGTAGTGCGAAATAGCCACTTAACACTACTTATTTGCCCTAACTACATATTTACAGTCAAATATGAAGCAGAAACAAACTCGCTTACTTGAAACAAAAAAACTTTAATTTGCTATAGGCTTTGATATTTGGTATTAAAGTCTGCCCTTCAGCATCTGAAACGGCGTCATTTAGAAACTGCGCGGTAGGCTAGGTTCTGTTACAATTTGTACTAACAGAGCCCTTTTTTTTCCCCCTTCAACTGATCGTGTACTACTTTTACTGGATGCGATGTGTAAGACTGAATCCGTGTGCGGCCACCTTGTCTGTAGGACGATCATCAGGAGAGCGGGGAATGATGCTATATAGCGTCTGCGGTGTATCTGTCTCTACCTGTGTGTGTTTGTATCCTCGTGTCTGTGTGCGTGTACTTCTGTGCGCGTGCCTGCGTGTGTGGATTGGAGGGGGGAGAGTTTGACGACCACGCGAGACAATATGGCCTCGCCCGTTCCCCTTTCCCCCGCAGTGCTTACGTCGCTCCAACCGTCGATGCTCCCGCCTCGTTCCCATTCGGCCCGATTGCACCTGCTGTTGCGTCTTCGCACGGAACAGTTAATGTACTCCCGTGGCAGGTCGCTCGCTAGCCCGCCCCGACGAAGACTTCGTGACGCAACCAGGACGAGTTCCTTTTCTTCTCTCGCGTCGCCCGCGCTCTCTTTGTGTAACGGGCTCCCACGCGAAGACTGCGTATAGCGTCGCCGGAAGAGGACTGAGCGAAGACCTTGCAGTTGTAAGAGCGTTATGTGAAGGATGCTCTCGGCGGCGTACATGGCCGGGTGTACGCATAGCGTAGGCGTATGGGTCGGTCGGGTGCCCCGTGTTATGCACGCGGTGCCAATGACACGTGCATGCCTGCCCATTGTATGTAAGGCGGCAAGATGTCTTCTCCTCGGGGGGCAATTACACGGATTGCTCGCAGGACGTCACGCCGGCGACAGCTCTGCGAGGCCGTGTTGTAGGTTACGGAGAGTAGGTGTGCCTTCAACGCTCTTTCACGGACGTCAGCGGCCTCTGTACGTAGTGCGGTTTGAGGAACCTGTCGCGTCCGGAAGCTCGTTTGAAGTCGTACTCGGATGACTGGGTTTGTGTTTAACTTCTGCACAAGCCAGTGGAGAAGAGAAAATTGTCTGGCCCGTCGCTGCCACCGACTTTGCCAGCTTCCCAATCTTGTTTCGCTGGCAGTTCGGCGGACTGTATCTCCGATCACGCTCTCGCGAGCTGTCTTTTTTTTTTTGTTGTTGTTGTGTCATCGAACCAGGGCCACCTGTTCGTCTTTCGTGAAGATTTCCTTTCCTTTCCACTGTACGACGGATGGAATATTTTTGTTTCCATTTCTCTAAGTGCCCTGCTACGTACGCAAGTAATGCGCATCCAGGGCAAATACTCGTGATTTGATTCGAATCGATACATCATGCGCGTGAAGTTACGATATTGCGTGTGAAAACGCCTCACTTTGCCAAGAGGTCCCTTCTCTGAAGACTTCAAGCGGAGTCCCTTATAGTACGCGTATTGGCGAGAGATAGTTACTATCATCGTTTCTCAGTTCAATTAGTTTGTTTTGCATTCAAGACGTTGAGAAGGTCAAAGAATGTTCATGTTTTTTTTCTTTTTATTAAAAAAGGTGCAATATCCAACATTTTGGGTGCTGAAGTTACAGTGACTTGAATCAAATCGAACGGAACCTAATCGACGCAATGAGTTGCAACTCTACTCGTGGATAACTTTCTGCGGTAATGCAGGAAGAGCTACGGAGGCGTAGCGCACGCTTTACACCGCTGCTAAAATAGTTCCCCCGGTCTCATTCGCGTTTAAGCGGTGGAACAGGAAATATAGACATCTTATTTGTTCCAGCGATTATGTTAGTCACTGCAACGCTCGGTGTTCAATTCGAATTTTATTTTCTTACCTCTCTCCCCCGTTTTGCCAAGTGCTAATTATGCGAGTATAGCGAGCTACACGCTGATTAAGTTTCTGCTTCGAGAAACCCGGGGGTAGTATCCTGGATCACACCATACTCTGGACGTTGTCAAAATCCGGCCATGTTATTCGCCATCTTGTCAGTTCTCATTGGGCCGCAGGGCTGCTACGGGTCTCTCTGATTGGCCCAAACCACGTCATTGTAGAATTCGGCAAAGCGGTGGAATTTGATTGCCCAGAATACCTTCCCGAAACGGAAAGCTCTGTGAAACTCTGCCGGACTACTTGACGCAGACACACGTCTGCAGAAGAGCTCCGTCCCCGTAGCTTCCCCTCCACTGCCGCAGAGAGAAAGTAGTCCGAGTCGCCATTTGCTCCGCAACGCTAGCAAAACTTAATTTTCATGTCTTCCGTCGAACGAGCACGTGCGCTAGACGTCCACTCCCAAAAAAAGAAGTTTGAGAGACGTGCTTGTGCATACTATATCTACTGTCGGCGACTCGGAAAGTGTGGGCGTTGGTGGCGTTTGGCAGGCGTCGGCATGCACTGTTGCTGGAGGCAGCGGAGGGTGGAGAGTTTGTTGTACGTGGGTGTGCACGGGCCAGGAACGATCGGGCGGTGCGGCTGGTATTTTATTTTTTTCTTTTGCTGCGGCGGTGCCTAAAACAAGACGTCGTCTGCTCGCGCCGTCTGTCCGGGAGTATCTGCCGACTTGGCTTCGCTAGGCTTGGCTGCCTGCGCGCCCCCCCTTGCAACTCTCCCGCTTTTGCGTTTCTCGCATTACGAATGAATGCCTTCGTTCTTGTTTCTGTTATTGCTAAGCGGCAGTAAAAACACTCGCACAGCGAAACCTCGGTGTTATTCCATCTTATTTCTTACCTCTTTGCTGTTCTGGCGTCTACCAACGCCCAGACTTCGTCATCTGCGTCTTTTTGCACGAGGCACTGGGAGTGTGTGCGCTTACGGCTGACTTTATCTGACGCCCGTTTTGTTTTGGCGGCAAATAATTAGCATTTCTTTTTCTTACTCTCTTCGTGAGCTTTCGTCTTTCTTGTCGTCCTCCTCAAGACGTCGCGCTGAGGTTGCACCACGAAACTTTAAAATACGTGGGGCATAGACGTTTGGCCTTTATCTTTTTGACTATCAATCAGCCACTTTCCAGCCGAATGACTGAATATTAGATTTTGAAGAAAACCTTTACTACAGCATGAATTTGGTTTCGGTTTTTAGCGGTCTTGCTTAGTATTTGCTGCAACTCTTGTAATTCCTACAACTTTGGCGCTAGTGTATGCGATAGTTGCAAGCATGGCCATTGAGCCAGTATATAAATAATTGATATAATAAATGAATATGCCTAAGCTGTGTGCTTCTGGCTTTATCAACCTTATGAAGTTTGCGAACTAATAATTCTTAACAAAATATTGCCTTATAAATGCGACAGTTCGCAGTGAATATTTATGTCCTCAGAGACTTTTTGCTTTCGTGAGCTTAAATAGATTCCATAACTTGGAAATCCTTGAAAATGTCAAGAGTACAAAAATAATGCCTCAATATCGCACTGATGCATGCGCCGTTGTGATCTCGGAGGCCACGCTTATACAAGAATCCCCGCAGGATGTCACACTTAATCCTGAGCGTCCGCTTCGGTGTCTCTCGTAATCCCTGTGTTGCTTTCGGACGCAAAACTCTGTAAACACCGGAGTGTGGAAACGAGAACGATGCACGGTTACGACAAAGTTGCTCTCCTTTTTGTTCCCATCGTTATGACCGTCTTCTCCATCCCTCACCCTCTCTACATAATCACAGCCGCTGCAGTTTCGCTGCTTCCGCGTGCGTTCCGTTTTGAGCGGCCATTGTTCCGAGTCCATCTGCTCGGCTCGCACTGCCAGAAGATACACGTCTGCTGCCATCTGAGCCTTCTGTTTGAAGCAGACGAAGACGGCAACTTCTGTTGAGCCTTTCTGTTGGTCGAGCGACTTGTTCGTCTGCTCCGCTGTGACTCATTATTTTCCGACGATGGGTTCAGTTTTGATCCTTCTGCTTTTTTAAACCGCGATCATCTTCAGTTCTACACCCGTGCAAAGACCGGTGGCATGCCTCGGTAGTCGACCGTAAAAAAGCGAGAACGGGGCTCCCTTTGTTTCCGAACCTTCTTTCTACGGTTCACGTGTCGCTGTGGGGTTCTTTATAAGCACGGAGAGGAGAATCGCTGTATCTATATAGGGGATCAGGAAGTTTCCCAACCCTTTATCCTTCTCGCACCGAGCATTGCATTGTGGTTCTCTCGCGACTGTTCTCTTCTTTCTGTTTACTATGTGAATCCTTTTATACATTACAGACGGAGAAACAGAACCGCCGCCCCCTTCTGCTTTGGGCTGGTCGCGTGTGGACCTGTTTCCGCGTTTCGCGTTTTGGTTTTTGTTCGCTTCTGTGAGACTCGAGCACGCCTAAGTGCGTGGAAAGCGAATGCGCCATAAGCCCTTTAAAGCTCCGCTCACCGCTTCATTGCACGCGGACAGGGTGTATACTTCAACGGGTTACTGGGACGCTGCGATCTCGTGAAATTTGGTGGGAACTTCGACCGAGGCCTGCAATCGCGACAGTCGCGGAATGTGCGTCGACTATTTACGGATGTGTTATTGGGAACAACGTACGCCTTTGGAGGAAATCTATATTACGTTGTTGGTGTGCAGGGGAGTTTCAACAAACAACGGTTTTCCTGCAGCGGTGGCAGCAATGTGTGGTGACGTGGTTCGTGTCGAGGGAGGCACAGACGGCAGTTTACAGGACGAAGGCGTCGCAGCACACACAAAAACACGGCGGACATAGCGGACATTGTGGAAGTACAGAGCTCGGATATAATGAACAGATTGAAAAGACTCGGTTATGCGAATGTATTGCCCCACATATAGTGAACGTTCGGAAAGTTTTGAGTACATTTTGTGCCGATGGCAAGCCAGATCCCTCATGGAACTCGAAGAGGTGTAAGAACGGCTTTGTGGCTTAGTAAGTATACAGGGTCAAATGCTATCTCGTAGTACGTCTGTGTACGCCGTTCACGACTCTTAGGTAACCAAAGCTGAAGTAACTTTTCCCTATAGTTACCAATTATCTCTAGAGCTGCATGTTGTTGGCCAAACAAAGTGGTTTGGCCAGAGATTGCGAAGAAAACTAAAGAAACTGTGGCTGTCGCCTAAAAATACATATATTTTTAGTTGGTCAGTGGACACATCTCTTTCGATACTTCACATATTCTCGCATATTATTCTGGTTCTGCTGGTTCTTCAGGCATGTGCATCCATTTTGGTATTGAATAACTTACGCAATACCTACCTTCTTTTTTTATTAAGCCTTACACACTGTCGCACATTATTTGTGCGCTGCAAATTTCTAGAGCTTGTCCAATGGCATTAAACAAAATCGCCGTTTCAATAGCACAGAAGCCAAGCGCAACCCTTCACCTCTCGAACGGAGCAACAAGCGACTGTGAATCGCAAAACGCTGCAATGTACATACATCCGTGGCGGTGTTTCGTGCCCGAACATGTCTTCCGGCGGTCATTGGCCTTGGCCGTTTCTTTCCTGCGAAGCGCTCGACAGTACATAAACAGGTACGCAGAAGACTACATTCAAATTCGTGGGTTCACTGAGACAATGGAATAGTTATTTTAGCAACTTTCAACTGCTTTGAAGATATCTGTTCGTGATGGCTATTCAGTGTGCAGCCGTCTGTTTCTGCGCGTCTGTCTCACAAAGGTATGGTATCTGTGACGAACTGGCTGCCTTCGTATGCATATATAGCTTTAGGGCACTATATCTATAATGCCACTCTTGTGCGTAGAGATCTTTGTCGCCCGTCAGTAATGAAGCATTTTGTCGCATCTATAAGAGCGTATAGTTTTTTTTCTACTTTACATTCCATACTATTAATTTAACTCTAATATCGAGCATTAGGCCCTCAGTAAGCCATTCCGCCATATGACCTGAACTTATTTCTTTATGCAGTTATGAGCCTTGGATGTCGTTCAGAACACAACATAGCGCATTCAATATCGGCTTCATCACACCGCAAGTAAGCACAACGAAAACCTTAGAAAATGGTAGACTGAATTATAGCTGTCATAGTGGTCAGTCACTGGCTGTCGCACAAAGCCAACAAGCACAAAAAGAAAGCGCCCAAAAACAACGCGTGTTGTCTGTGTATATATTTCATTCTTGTCCGTTTCGCGCTGTAGCCAATCCCAGGAACGAAACGTGGCCGAAAACAAAGCGGACAGAGAGAGCCGTCGGCGGTGACGCGCAACTCCGCCGTCGTCTGCAAGCAACGTCCGCTGCCGACGACGCCTGCAAGAGGGTTCGCGGTGACGCGTGTACGATGATGATCGCGGGTCATCTGCCGCTGTTGCTATCCCTTTAGTTTCGCCCGAGAGGCCGTGCTGCTGCACGGGTACCAGGAGCGGCGGCGGAAAGAGCAGTGGTTATTACGCGCCCCAGGTCGTCCTCGCTGCTGCCGTTGTTGCCAGGGCTGGCGTGGACGTTCTTCCGAGAACAACACAAAAGACGACGACGCCTCCACGACGGGCTGTCGTCTGCTATACGCGCTCTGGTCTTCGGCGTCCTCTCGTCTGCTCACCCGTGCCATCTGAACTTCTGCAGCCACTTCTGCTAGTTCTTCTGCGCTTCCCCACTCGTTTTTCTTTTTTTCTCGTCTGTTCTCTCCTCTTTCCCTCCTGTGAACGCCCCCAATTTTTCTCGCTCCCTTTTCGATGGAGCCCCTTGTGTTTAGTTTTTTTATGTCTTGTTTGTTTGTTTACGTGTTTTCGTTGGTGTCCAGCGTGCTGGGGAAGGCCGTGGCTCGATCTTTTCGCTTCTCTGAAACGCTTCGGCGGAGGAATGCCTCCTATGCCTCTCTCCGGACGTATGTACACCTGCGCCCTCTGGCAGGGGAAGTGGGAGTGAACGACTGCGCCAAATTGAGGGTTGTATTTCCGCCGTGGCGAGGGGACAGGCGTAAGAAGCAGCCTCACTGTGGTGCGAGAGCCTTACCTTTCTCTATGGCCTTACGTATTGTTTCTTTATTTGTTCCATCTTGTTTTCTAGATTCCTTTCTTTCTCTTTCCGTTGCGTGGGGTTCATTTCTGCCTCGGGTTGCGCTGCTGTCCAACGTTGCGTTTGTTTGAGTTTTGTCTTATTATCTTTCCTTCTTCTTCGCGTATGACGTTATTGTGTGGGTCAGAGGCAACAGCGTTCTGTATTTTCTTTCTTTCTTTCCTGCTCTTGACGCCTACGCAGTGGGGCGCTTCTTCTCTCGACCTCGGCGTCTCTGTTCACACATGCCTGCGTCGCGGTCCGCGTTACGCACCTGCTGTCTGCAGTATGTCGTCGGCGCGTAGTAGCGTGGCGTTGTAGTTAGTGCGCAGGCGCATGAACGTTCTCCCGTGGAGGTACTTTTTTGTTTTGTTTTCTCTTTTCTCAGCAGTGAAGATTTTCTCTCTTGATGATCTGATAATTCACCGCGTTATTTCCCCATACGCTCGCCATATGCTCCAGCGACTGTAGCGGCGCGACTTTGCGAGCTCTCGGTAAGGGTGTAATTGCGTAAAGACGCTTACACCGCGCCCACCGTTGCTGTAAGAACCGCGAACTCGCGCGATATGTAAACTACCACTGAGCATTGTAAACTTTCCTTTCTCTTTTTAAGGCCACAGTGAATACGTTTTAGGCAAGTTTCATGACCATAGCATTTCGTAATGTCGCTTCATTTCGTAAGAAACGCAATCATCTCGCTTCATTTCGTAAGAAACGCAATCATTTGCGTGTGGAATTTAACGAATTAGCGAAGCAACGAGTTGAACTGATTATTACACGTAATGGTAAATCAGTAATGACTGGTAAAGCCTTCCTTCGAACCTTTATCCGTGTTCATTTGGCGAGAAAGGCTTGGCCAATAGCGGAGCAAGCCGATATTTGATATCTACTTCTCGAATTTCGCACCTGTATGTAGTAAATCTCGAATGGCGATGCTGTTGTTCCCCTACTATATTTACATTTCATCTATGAGATGTTTAGGTTCCTGACAGGCGTCTTGGCAATATGTATATAGCGACTGTAAGATGTGCTGTGTCACTGCGATTTTCTTTGGGATACGAGAGGGTGTGATGTGAAGAGCATTTAAGTACACGCCTACGTGCTTGTTCTAGACTACTGCAATAATTTATTGTAATGGGTCTCGCCGACAACCACGTGCTTGCGCGGTGGTTGGGGCGTTGCGGATTGTGCTAAACTCAGTATACTGGACGAAAAAAAAAATGAGTTGGCAAAAAGAAGAAAAATATAAAAGTCGTACGAAAAGCCACGTTGCAAAATTATCTCCCCGGCATTTCTCCTTATTCCGCTTTCAGACGGCATCCAAGTTTTTCACGCACATAAATGTCCTCCGTCATGTTTGCGGCTGCTGAAATAGAAAACAAAAAAGAAATGTACGATTCGTGAGGCCTAATATGACTTCGGGGAAGCTTAAAAGGCTCTTTAGAGAAAATACTGTGGCATTGTTACCCACCATCCGACGACATGACGCTTCATGCATCTTTTGTTTTTTGTTTTTTAAAGGTTTCGAGGGCTTGTTGGCCAGATGCATACGAAGGGCTCATGAAATGTCCACAAGAGGCCTTGTAGGGCTCTCACCAGGAATAAAGGCATACATCACATGGTAGTGCGTTAGACGTTATTTGACATGAGTTCCTGTTTAGAAAAAAAGTCTATTTCAAGTAAACACGATACGAACACTTTGAGTCACTATGACGGCACAATTCCACCAGGACGATAACATACACAAAGTACGGAACATTGTATACACTGCAGGTTTTCAGAGAAGGGTCCGTGTCCACGTGGCCTTACTAACATATATAACCGCATATATACCCACGGAAAGACAGTTACACATGAACTAGTTGTCGCGCTATAGAAAAGCTATGTTGAATATATACGGTGTGCACAATGGTTATGTACAATCATGATGAGACTTCACATAGTTTTGTAGCGACGTTATGAGGTGTGTATATACAAAGATGATCACGCACACGAGAGCACACAGAAATCACATACATACTAAGTACATTCAATGAATACTTTTGATGGCCCGGCTGAAAGAACCAGGCTGGTCGAAAATGAAGCCATACGCGTCCATCAGCCACCGACAGGAAACGGCATGACCACTGTCGAAGGAACTCCTCTTCTCCAAGAAAAACAACTCCTCTGACAGAAACGAGAGTAGCTCGGAGCAGAGTCTCTCCAGAAGTGGAAACAGGGCTCTGCGACGACGTCCCGCATCAACTGCCTCGCACCGCTTACATCATATACAAAATAAAGGCCCCCACAGCAGCGACCAGATGCAATAAGGTAGTTAACTGAAAGGCCACGGAAACCAACGTGCACGGTCCTCCAAGATACCCTAGCAACGACGCGTTCCAGCAGCGCATGCTTGTTGAATTCTTGAAGAGCGCGATTGGGACACAGCGAAGATGGGACCGTGTCCCACCGCTCTAGTATGTCACGCATTGGCAGCACTTGCCGCTCTAGACGCCGCATGAAGTCGCGTAGGCGGCCAGGCAGAGGTGACGCCGTTATCGCATCACATGACAAATTGCTGGAGCGTGCGCGGTGAGCTGGCCGAACTAGAGGAAGCAGTAAGGCTGACATTGTATTCACAACACGGTTCTCGAGAACGTCTACATCAGGACATATACGTCATCATATACTACATCAGGACAGAACGTCTACATCAGGACATATACGTCATCATATACTACATCAGGACAGAACGTCTACATCAGGACATATACGTGTCGTACGTGGCGATAAAATGACGCGGCCATAGAAAAAAATGCAGGTGCGTTTAACACTTGTGGTTCACGATTTAAGTGCACGCCCAGTAGCGTTGTACCGAATTTTCGTGCCAAGGAAAAAGCAGGCGAGTTGACGCGCGGGACATTGGTCGCGCTGTAACAGGCGGAGCAGAAATCGCAGGCCAAGCAGCCGGCAGCGGACAGACAAGTTCTGTGCTGCCGGACCAGAAAGGACCGCAAGCACCTAGTAACCCGTAATGGTGGCTGTAACAACGCGACAAACGTACCACACGCGACCGCAAAATACAGACCGTGCTAGGGGTAAATCACACTCTTGAACATCCTCAATATTTCGCCTATAGCATCTAGCAGAATCGAAAGCCACACAGTCACCCTTAAACCGCGTATTCAGAAATGCGTCTTAACTTGAAGCCCATGCTTGACTTGATATGAATGACGCCTTCTGCGAACGCGCCGAAGACGGTCATTGCGTTACTTCTTGTGCCTTGACGAGAGGCGTCGTTTAAATCACGTCAAGCATGGGCTTCGAATTAAGATGCATTTCTGGGATACAGCGACTGCGTGAAGCGCGAATGGAGCCAAGCGTAACGTCTTTGTCACCTAGAGGCTACGTTACGCAGCCCCCAAACATTCCCGGCTGTCTGCAGGCTTTTCTGTCTAAATAAAACGTGAATTTTTTTCCGAAGCAGGCTACACAAGTACATTTGCAAGGACGCCCGTAAATAGTCGGGACCTTTTTATTAAAAAAGAATGAGAGGAAAAAAATTGTTGTGGTTTTCATACACATGTCTGAAACATGTCCCGCACTTTTGCACTGTAGTTAGCATTGTGGCGTGTCGTGGCGTCCTAGATTCGCCAACGTACGGCAGCCGCGGAAGCTATGCTTGTTCAACTTCAGCTCGAGTTTCTGTGGCTGAACGCGGCAGTACAAAGTGAGATACCACCAGTTTTACGCACGTAAAAAAAGAAAATGAAGTAAGAACCATACACCTCCGTTCCAGCCTGTCAATATAGATGTACAGCGAAGCTGCACGGTGCAGACGTTAGACAGGTACGACCACCCCAACTGACGTTAGACGAGGTTACAGAAGCACCACCACAAGTGACGGAAGTCACGTGCGCACGCTCGTGTGCGGAAGTGCAGCATGCATTCTCGTTCTTCTGGGCCGTCCGCCAAACGCAAGTGCGTTACTCAACAAATTGAATTTTTCAAAGCTGAACGAGTCAGAAAATTCGTAAAGTACGACTTACACACAGCCTGCAGACACGATAGCATCAGAGTGTAATCCGAATAGACGAGAAAACATTGTTCTGTTACGCGGAAATCCCCACACAAACCCCCCTTTTCAGCTGCCGCTTCTTCTTATAGGGGGGGGGGGGTGAGCACACCACGAGAAATCCCGATAAACTAGACGCTAACAGCCTCGCTGTAAAAGTGGACGGCGAAAATATGACTATACTCTAAAATTACCCGCCGTGGTTGCTTAGTGGCTATGGTGTCGGGCTGCTAAGCACGAGGTCTCGCGATCGAATCCCGGCCACGGCGGCCGAATTTCGATGGGGGCGAAAGCACCCGTGTATACTTAGATTAAGGTGCGCGTTAAAGAACCCCTGGTGGTCCTAATTATTCCGGAGCCCCCCACCACGGCGTGCCTCATAATCAAGTCGTGGTTTTGACGCGTATAGCGCCATAATTCGTTTCTTAAAATACTCTGATATAGCAGCTTCATGCAGCTGGGAGCCGCAGAAACGTGCTTTAGCGGCTTGTTTACCTCGCGACGTGCCAGATAACTGTTACTGGTCACACGCTCCACACCCCCGCGCGAGCAAATGGCTCACATACGTCACGGTGCAGCTGCTGCACTCCCCCTCCCTCTCTTTCCCTCCCCTTCCCCCAGCGGACACGAGAACGAGGACATCACGTGGGGTGGGAGTGAGCCGGGCGGCCACTTCGTATTCGACTCGGAGGCCGCTTACACTTACTTATTCAATGAATTACACCTATGACCACGCACCAACGCGTATGCGGCGGCGAAAAGAAAAAAGAAAAAAATGAAGACGAGAGATAACTGTGAGAGAGAGTGAGTGTCTGTGCGCACGATACGCTCGCGCATGCGCGCTGACCTTTCCGATCAGACTCGCTCGTCCTGTACGTACATTACTCGCCGCGTGCCTCTCGACCGAGGAACCGGGATTTCTACGAGATGACGTCATTTGCGGGCTTAGTGAACCGAGGGCAAGTGCAACGAAAAAAGAGAAGGTGGGGAAGGTGGCAGCAACGCCAGAAGTATGTGTATTAGTGGCCCGCACGAATTAAAGCCGGTCACTTTACGGACAGTTGCTGGATTATAGTGCGCATGCGCGCGAGAATTTAGGGAGCTGGTGATCAAGGGAATACTGATTTAGGTCGGATTCCTCAATTACGCTTCTGGGAAGCACAGCGTGCCAGCTCTGCTGCGCCATCCCGGAGAATTCGCATATGGGAGAAAAAAAATAAGCTGGTGGCGACGCCACCGTGAATTTTGCGCCCTACCCACCCGTGACGTCACGAATTTAGGTGGCGCGTTCCTTACATGAGGTGCTAGTCTATCGATTAAATAAAAATAGATGCAAAGCCTCAGACTAGCAAGCTTCAACAGCTTTCTCTGCATATAAATGGCCCAAACGGGTGCAAGCGCATTCGAATCCGTGACGTCACATTGGCCCACTGGCGCCGCGGTTTCCACGGGATGTTCGAGAAACTTTGCCGACTGCAAAAAGAAGACAGTGAAGCGCCAACGTCCTTTCGACGTTTTTTCTGTCTTTTTCTTCTGTCCTTTTTTACGAAATGTACTTAGCGCCACAATAAAGTATACCTAGGAAATCCAAGCACCAACTTGCCCAAGAAAACGTCCTTCCGAGATTAAGATGTTCCACACAGTTAGCACTGCTGCGTTCTCTAGCAAGCGAAGTGGAATCGTACGATATTCGCCTAAATCTGTACATTAAGTTCCACATTTTTAAAGGTAACCGGCGCCTTTACCTTATGGTTCGGATGACTACATTACGTTACAAAAAAAAGTACCAGTGACTGACGGCTAGCAACTTTCTGGGGCTTTTCAACAGCCATGGCGGCCAAAACGAAGTATAGGACCGGGGGAAGAGTCGTCACTGAGACTTCTGTTCCACATATATTCGATATAGTAAACGGAACAACGTTGCAAATACGTTCCACTCGCTCACTTCAACACACGTGGAGCGGTATTAAGAGCTCAGGCTGAGAATACAAGTCATTCGTTCCTGCATTTTTTCAGTCGCGAAACCTATTTCTTTTTCTCGGTCTCCGCGTTATCCCCACTATGTCAGTGTATCGAGGTCGACAACAGCAGCAGCAGCGCGTAGAAAGTACACGCAGCGGCGGCGGCCTTTTACAGCTTCATCAACGTGACGAGACGCTCAGTGTCTTCAGCGTGTTATTCAAGCCGACGCGTAACGCACGTGATTCCGCCTAGCGCGTTACAGTTGCGTCACACTCCCCGCGTCTGCGTCAGTGTGTCAGTGTCGCTACCGAGGCTGGCGAGAAACGTAGCGTTTCTTTCTTTCTTTCTTTGTTTCTTTTATGCGAAGCATACTAGCCGCACAACCATGCTCTTCCTTGCTGCGCCGCGCGCGGCCGCGTAGCTACAATATGACGTCATAACAGCTGCAAAAGCGGAGGCTCAACTCGTGCGCTCGCTTGCGGCCGCGTAGCTACATAGCCGGGTCTCAGCTCGTGCGCTCGCCTGCATGAGTTGTTTCTTCGTCTAGCCGAACCAAATATAGCCAAGCAATAGCAGTTCACCAGGCTAAACAGTGGTTCAATAACTAAAATAAAGGCTAGTATGCATGGCATCCTGGGCTTAACCTTAGCTAAGCCACAGCCATTGTTTTTCTTTCTTTCTATCTTTCTTTCTTTCTTTTATCCCCGCACGTGGTGGCAACGTTGACGCGATATGTAAAAGATTCGTCTCGCACGAAAACGTCCATCATCGTCGTAGTTCGAAGCCTTTCTCGAGCACCGCTCTTAAGCCCTTGTAGGGCCGACAGTGATGGTGATGATGACATCGAAGACAGTGTCGCGCATGCGTACTAACCGCGATTTCACCAGCAATTGGAGGGGGGGTGGCGCAGGCAGAAGGAAGGTGGAAACATAAAAGTGTAAAGTGTAGCTTAAGCAGTTTTCGTTTGCGTTAAGATGAATGGAGGAAATGACCGCAATGGCAGATTGAGAAAGAAACGAATAATAATAATAATAATAATAATAATAATAATAATAATAATAATAATAATAATAATAATAATAATAATAATAATAATAATAATAATAATAAATTAAGGTCTTGTCGGCCGTCGTGAAATATGAATGCGCTGCCGAAGTTGTCGTTGTTGCATCATTCTGTGACTCAATTCACGGGGGGGGGGGAGGGACGAAAGGGTTTTGGAATGGCATTTGGGTCATTTGGTCAATAACTCGGGTTGGTCGTGCAAAATGAGACTGAAAATTAAATTCCAGTTTCGGGTAGCTGAAAGAAAAAAAAATTAACGAGAAAAACGAAAACAACAGATTGAATCGGGGGGCAAAGTACTGACCATGACTGCTTCTGCAAAGGTTACGGATGCGTGCATATGCCATACATGCCTCCGTCTTTTCGTCTCCTCAAGAAGCGAGAGCCGGACTAACCAGTATTTCTCTTCCTTTTCGCTGCAGCGATTGCTGCTGCCGCCACGCGCTCCTTGCGCGTTATGCGGCGTCGGCCCTCCTCCCCCCCCTCCCCCCTCCCCCCCTCGACGCCACAGACGATACCGCTCTTTCATTCCCTACCCCATGTGCAGCGCGGTTGAGGTGTCCTCTGCTGAGAGACAGTTACTGCGCTACACTTTACCCCAACCTTTCCTTCCCATCTACAACAGTCTCCTTCTCTCTCTCTCTCTCTCTCCACTGCTCGGTCGGCGTCCGCGGCGAGATCTCGATTCGCGGCTTGCATGGCCTCACCGCGGCGCCTGCTGGAAGGTATTGCCGCGAGCAGCCGAGACGCCAGCGCTTGGCCCACATACGAGCGGTATCCCGTTATAATGTGCCGAGGAGCCCGACGACTGTGTATCACGCGCTAGCGGACACGTACGCACCGCGTTCTTGCGTGCGCGCGTGCGTTGGGTAGGCGGGTGGGTGAGGCGAATTTGAATCTTCCGAGCGGGTAAGTCTCGGCGGGTTAATTCTTTCCGCGCTCGGCGCGTGTCCGCACGTCTCGGCTGCATGTACAAGCACGGTGGCCCTTTGTGTAAAGCTGTAGATATTTGCATGTTCTAAAGGTATAACTTGCGTTCTTCACCTTAAAAAAAAAAAGGATCGGTAAAGGAAAACTACATCGCGTTATAAAAGAGCAAAATGCTAAGGATATTGCAACTTTCGGGGACTTCTCGCTTGCCATGACAGCCAAAATTAAAAAGACAACTAATAAGATAGATAGATAGATAGATAGATAGATAGATAGATAGATAGATAGATAGATAGATAGATAGATAGATAGATAGATAGAAACCTTTACGTAAACGTGGGCAATATCTATTATATTGAGGTTGTACCGGCGGTCTACCTTAAACTCTCAGTAAAGGAAGTATCGCATTACAAAAAAAGGCCAAAGGCTCACGCTAACAATTTCGGTAACATTCCCTGGCCGTGACGATCTCCTGCTCCCCTCAAAACATCTTAACCTTTATGCAAAGGCGTACATTTTCATAATCTTTTAGTATTAGCTGCGTTCTTTACCTTAAAGATTGGATAAGGAAATACAACAATACAATATGAAAAAAAAAACGCAAGACTGGAACAACCAACTTTAGGGAACATTTCCGTGGCCAAGACGCCCCCCCCCCTCCCCCCCTCCTAAAAGAGACATACTCCTGACGGCACAATGACGTGCGAGCTCTAGAATTACGGCGCGAGATTCAATAGAGCCAGTTTTTGCCTTCATTTACTTCAGTAATAATCAAGTTTCTTCCAGCAAACGAAAATAGTTTACTACAACAATGATAACGACCACGGCGACTACGAAAGCAACAGCGTGGGCAGCAGCAACAAGAAGAACGTCATAAACACGAAAACAGTGCATAACCCACACCTCCCACCGACTTTATTTGCGCGAGAGGTGAACCTCACGAGGAGCAGCTCAACGAAGTTACATTCACAACGAAGGGGCAGAGGTAGCGGAAAAGTACACTCTAAGCTCTGTCACGACCCATTGGTGCCGCCATTGTTTATCTATCGTGCCGACGCCACCTTGCGTGCTTCCACGAGTTAAACACTATTCTCTGGAAGAGGAGTTCGAAGACAGCGGCTGTCTGCTCCGGCACGCTGCAAAAGCGCGTGTCAGTTGGAGAAAAGAACAGCAAAAACAAAGACGATTGCTGCTTCTCGATTGCCCTGGAAATTGGCTCCGCGGACGGAGAAAAGTACGTCAGCATTCCACGCGGTTCACGATCGCTTTCCACACTTTCTTTCCCACGCCTACAAAGCTCGGAAGAGCGCGTCAGTTCGAAGGGACTTCTGAATCGACGCGGGGATTCGTACACAATGCGCCCTCGAAACGGTTCGATCGACCGAGGCGAATAAAATGAGAACGCGACGGAGAAAGCAGGCTCTTGCGCGGAAGCACGCAAGCCTACCGCAGCGCCCCCTGTTCTTCGCTCCACAGTTCGCGCTCGTCGCCATTAGGCCTAGGAACGGCAACACCGGCGCGAGAGCAGACGCCCTACGGTGGCCACGAGTGGATGCTGCTGGCTGCTGCGGAACCTTTTACACTGCCTCGAAGATGCGCGCCGTGACGAATCGGTAACAGAAGTTCTCGAGGACGAAATAATGCAGACAGACGTTCTCTTTTCATTTGTTTGTCGGCCCGTTTTTTGAACTTTGTTGCGGCGGTGGCGCTGTCGGCAGCGGCCCTGTATTACAGGCGCGAGCTTGACGAATCGGGCGTGCACGGATGAGAACGATGAGTGAAAAGCTACGTACGGTGGAGCGGTCGTCCCATCGGCGCTGGGACGTCATTAGGACGTCCGCGAGTTTGATGGATCGTCTGAGCGGGACAGCGTTTGCTGTTTGTACGTTGTTCGGTTGCAGACGGCTCGCAAGCTTCTTGGGTATAGAGGAGCAGTGACAGTGAACTCGTTGGCCGTCCTACTGCGAATCTCATTGTGCTTGCATGTATGTGCGTGCGTTTACGTCTATAGCGCTACGCGGTTCTGCGAAGGCGAAGAAGAAAGAAGTCGACTCTGCACGTGAGAAACGTTCCGAAAAAAGAAAGGATTTTACTTTTCGAAACTTCCTTCTCAGAACGGCCGGTATACGCCGCAAAATGAAACATCACACAACAAAAAACCCAACAGAATAATTCAAACAATAACAATGCTTCTGCCCCTCCGTTTGGCAAATTTGCGGCACAGGCTGGTGCGTTTCCTCCGCCATGATTTCTGCACTGAGAGCCACTCGGGAAACGGGCTGCCGTTGATTGCATCCACTTCCCCCCCCCCCCCACCCGTGTGAAAGAGGTGAAAGCGTGGGAACTTCGAGATGCAAAAAAGGAAACGCAATGTTTGCGCTTTCGCGGAAACGACAAGACGAAGTTGACGATGGAGTTTCAACAGGCCACAACAACACCACCCGCATTCCCGACTCCTCGCCTATCCTCCACAGTGTATTTACGCTATTTTTGAATGAAACCATCACCAACAGCAGTAACGTGCGAACTAACGGACCAGCGAGAGCCAGCTTCAGTGTCCAGAAATGGCTCGAGAATGTGACTATGGATAGTTCTACGTAATTCCGAAGTCGCTTTGGTGAAATAGCCTGGACGATGTTGCCATGTATGTAGCTGCAGTAAATGCAACCCTTGACGACCGTCAAGTACTGCTACCGCTTCGTCTGTTATATTCGGCAATATTTTCTTTTCTGTCTGACTCGCGTATCCACGGGCGCCATGGTATTGCCCTGACTCGGGAGGTTTGAGGTCGATGGCCTCTGAGTAGATACACGCAGAAAAATACCGCTTGATAGTTGTTTTCGTGGGGCTTTCGACAACCCATAAATACCTGCATCGTACAGTGCTATATGCCATTAGGCATAAGCACGTCACCGGCAAGCAAGCATCGATCGATGGATATCACATGCGTCCATCTCCCTTCTCCGGCTGTAGCATTCCTCGAATTCCTCGTAGGCCGGGCGCGTCTTTTCCTTTCCGTGCGTCCTATTGTTCACCCTTTCTTTTGTTTCCCCTACATAATGCGAACGAACAAACCAACCAGCCAAGCAACAAGCAAGACGAGGAACGAATATGACTTGCACTCTGTGACCCTGCGTTTCCGCTGGACAGGTGAACGGACCTCTCCTTCCGCGAACAATGCGCAGCTCGGGGCAGGACGTCGTGCGAGGCTTCCGTGTGGGCGCTTCGAGAACGGCGTGCGGCACGTCAGCCAGCTGTAGACGCGGCCACGAGAGGCGGTGAACGGTAGCGCCGTGCAGCGGCCCGTTCGTGAGTGAGCTCAAGGAGGAGGACCGTTCGGGTGTAGTATAGAAGCCGGCGGAAGACGCCAGAGATGGAAGGGTAGCTAGGGGAGGGGGCGTTTATGGAATCGGCACGAGCTGCCGTAATACTGCACGATACGCGAAGAACGCGGGCCGCGTGGTAGTAGCGTCCGCAGTCTTCCGCGGGCCGTAGTACGAAGGACCCGAGCGTTTGCTTCTCGAAAGCTGTTCTCCCTCTTTTTCTTTACTTGCGTTCCGTCGGAAGCTTCTGTGTTACGGCGCAGCTACGAACGGGACACGATGCAGCTTCCTCTTCGGCTGTGGAGATGCGCGAGGGTGATTTTATTGTGTGGGTGCGTCGAAATTTGCGGGTCGTGACGTAGGTTTCTGCAGTCTAACAAATGGAACAAAGAAACCAGTGACGGGGTTTAAACGCGCTTCGGGAAGTACCAACGGCACAGTTCAACTAGGTGAATTATTTGGTTCATATCTGGTACGTTGTTGGTGCATCGTTCTGCCGTATTCTGTGTATAAAGCACGGCACCAGTGTGTCACACGGAAATCGCACATCGTTTCTGAATAGTGTTGTAAGCCCCGAAATCGGCATTTTCCCGTGTGTTTCTGCTTTCTTTTTCGTGCTTTTATAAGGTTTATAGCAGATTATATGACACTCTGATGCCTTGCGCATACGCTCACATAGACAAAAAATAAACAACAACAAAGAAACAAACAAGAAACGAGTTGCATTCACAGTCAAGCTTTAGTGGAGTAGTCCTCCATGCACTAGCACACAGCAAAAACGGAGCATAGTACTTACTTGGCTATCTAGGTGAATCTATAGTATTTACCCTTAGAGCCCCCCCCCCCCACCCCGACAAAAAAAAAAGATAATGTAAGGGGGTGTTAGCATTTCGCCGCAGTTGTCTCATCGACCCAGGTGTTTAAATATAGCCCTCAGTAAAGTGAAGGTTGTCTACGGGTCCAAGTTTATCCCCTGACGTTCCCGTTGCAGGTCTTGGTGACAGGTAGTAGCACGTGACAGGCCTTTGCAGTAGCGCCTATGACGACTGCGAATCTTCCGAGAAGCAATATCCATACTGTGTCGCAAACACACGCCAAAAGTCCGCGTGCGATGAGTCTGCTAAGTTCTCTCTATGATCATTAAGAGCCTGTGTTAAGTTTTAAGATGATCCCCATGAGACTGCCCACTTTTCGAGGTACATCCCGTTGAGTATGTGCGTAATTAGAAGCTTTATTCTGTCAGTCCTTGCTAGTCCTCCACGGCTACGAGTTCAAGTAAAAGTGAAACAGCTGTCTGACTTGCACAATGATGTCAATAAGCTTCAAACTCATCGGGATGACTCCGCGCTTCTTTGAAAATTTCATCGCGATGAGCACGTGCTTGTTTCGAGGCTCGCTCGTCGCGTAGGACCTGTAGCGTATATACCGCGACTGATCAGCATTCTCGGTGCGAGACGCAGCCAATGGCCCCGTCACGACCGTCCGGAACTGACCGTCACGTTTTCCGATTCGTCCTCAAACCCCCTCCCCCCCGGCCCCCCTCTCTTTCATAATCTCGAACTCGGCACACAATGTCACTTTTGTTGTGTGCTTTCGGCACGCACCGTGCACGCGAAGAACGCCTAGTGAGAAGACCGAGGCGCCAACGTGAAGAAGGAGGAGGAGGAAGAATGGAGATCGGTTGTAGCTCGTCCTCACACGCACGCATGTGCATCACGTTAGCTCTCGGGCGTGTTCTATTCAATTAGCGGTACGCCGACGTGGAGCGAGATGTATATGCGGACGACCCGCATGGTCGGGGATCCTCGCTTTTCCTTATCGGCTTTCTTCTTTTGCTTTGAGGGGACTCCCTTGAAGCGCACTAAAAAGAAAGAAAGATACTTCCAGAAACGCATGTAAGTCGCTTCCTGCGGGAAGACCTGTAAAGCTCTGCAATGAGTCATCTTTAATCCACATGCTGAAGTCAGCACGTCGGACACTGCGGAGGCCAGGCCGTCTAATACCCGTGTCACACGGGCGTTTGGAAGGCCTTCCAACCGATAGTCAGTTGACTCAAGGGTCAAGTTCGAGCTGCTACACGGGCGGTTTCGACGGCCGTCGAGTCAATAGTCTATCGAGTCAACGGAGCACCTTACAACTCTATCGAAATCTCGATGGCCTTTGAGCAACGGAAACGGAAACAGCGCGAACATGCCCTCTCGTTCACAGTGTGCTCCAACTCACGGTTAGAAAGAACAAATCAAACCAAAATGCTCTAAAAATACTATATATGAGTGTTATCAATTATTCAATAAAGTATTTTTGCCACTTGATATGCGCGAACTACACACACTCTCGACAACAGCGACGTGCAGCGACGCAAACGTTGCCGCAGTTTCGCTGCTCAACAACTTAAAAACCAAACATACATGTAAGACAGTGTATAAACAATTGTTTTAATGTATAAACAAACATAAAAGAAATTATAGTGCTTTTATGTGGTTTTAATGCTGTTTAACTTTTTGTGACATGAAAACGAAAATAAAGATACGCAGCGCCACACAATTTGGCGAGAAACTCCGGTACCACTCAACGGCCTTTGAAAAGTGCCGTGTAGCAGCGCGACAACTCCTTTGAGTCGAAAGAGTTCTGGCGTTTCGAAGGCCGTCGACTGGAAGGCCTTCCAAATGTGCCCGTGTGACACGGGTATAAGGGAGGGTTCCCGGATATGCTGTGTGCTTGGGAAAGATCACTTTGTAACAGGTTGTGCACGTCGGTGTCTTGTGCCAGGTTCTACGGTTGGGAGTAGGTGCCATCGCCCTTGTAAGAAAGGGACCCTTAGACACATTTACGATCCTTAGACACAGTGACTCAGTTCACAACTGCTGCAGTGCTAAGTGCTAAAGTGCAGCAGAAGATCAGTCTGCTAATTAGCGGAACTTGAACAGAGTGACAAATAAATGCGTTGATAAACAATTTGACCACCAGTTGTTTTGTTTTTACATAACGGCAACAAGCTGTCGCACGCTTGCTTATTTCAGTTTAGTGAACTTTCACTTTAACAAACTTTTCCCTATTGCCTTTTCACTTCCTGGTGACGGTAGGGGGGTGAAGGCAATTCTAGCCCATGTCCATCCTCAGGGAAACTTCCTCTACTCTTGTTAAGTTGCGGAGGAGGGAGAGAGGGTACAAAGGAGAATAAGAGCACGTGCCCACTTTGGCTTGCCCTGTCAGGAGCAGAACGAGTCGGTATCGGACATTCTCCCCGTTTTTTTTTTTAATTATCCGTTCTCTCTAATGCCTATGGTATCTTGTCTACTCTGCGAATGTAGGCATAAACAGGCGCAACTATAGATAGGGAGAGAGGAACATGAATGGACCACAGCATAAGCGCTGGTATGACAACTGTATTGGATACGCGGCGTGCTTTATTTATATAGTGTGTGCTTGCGGTGTAAGCCTCTGCAGAAGGGCTGGCGTTTCTTCAATAAAAAAAGGCAGTTTGGCGTCGGGGCTTGTCCCATGGTCTATATTTGTTTGTTAAGACGAACCTTTCTTTGCCACTTCACCGGAGTTTGGGATTCGTCGTCGTTTCCTCCCCGGACCACTCGGTATGTTCTGTATGTTGTCTGGCTTAGTAGACGACTTGGCTCTTTGGGGCGTATGCCACTGTGTATGATACCCATCCTTGGTCAATGCCCCGGAGTGGATATGTCATCTACGACAGAAGTGGTATAACAGCCTTAAATGTCGTACTTCTGTGTACCATGCACCTCTCGTCAACATTCTTCTCTCAATAAATTTTTATACATCGCCTCCGTCCTAACGGCTACGGATGGGACGGACACAGGAGGTAAGGCCCAATCTCATCATCGACACCATTAGTTGTCTTCGTCGGTGTTTAGCACTGAAATAAGGAAGTCCAGGGAGGGGATCCCAAGTGGGTTACTATATAGACAGGACGTTCGACGGTCAGTGACTGCAGCATACAGGCATAAGAAAGGACGATCTTAACGTGGAGGCAGCAACGTCCATACACAAATCTGGGTGATTCCGCTGGCGTATCCCGGACCACCATGGCGGCTGCCCAAGTCAGATTGCAGAAACACCCCTCCCCCCTTTCCCCTCCTGCAGGTCACACTATATATAGTTTAGTCTGATTTGGAGAAGCCTATTGCCTTCGGAAAATCGAGTGGTAGACAGACAGCCTTACACAACCAACCACGGTAAGCAAGAAGGCCTAACTCAGCCATTTTGCTTATCATTCTAAAAAGATACCGCTTACACTTGCGCACTGTTAGTTTTTCAGTCCCCGGCGTATTAAAATGGGAAGTTGTCCTTGTATCTGAGAGTCGCCTAAACACGCAGGAAAAAAAAAATTCCTGACGTGTTTCTTAAACAGTTTCCGATGTGTTCGTGTAGCTTTAAATCCTAGTTTCTTTTGGGAAAGCTATCGAATTTTAGTCTAAGCAATTGTGTAAGGAGATTGTCGAGGCAACACGGCGTATATTTGGTGTCCGTCTCTCCCACAGGAAACGACGATCGTTCGAAACTGGGCCAGTACGATGCCGGACTTCTTTTCTTGCGCATTTCTTCGATATTCGTAGTGCGCGGCCCATTTAACGTGAGTGTATGTGAGGGCTGCCAAGAATCGCAACGTGTCGCATTACAAATGAACTTGCCGCATTCGTATACGTACGTCTACTCCCGCAGGGATTCGATCCCGGGGAATGTATAGCTCGCTTCGCTCGCTCTTGGAAGTGTTCCAAATGTGCGTTCTTGTGGCCGCCGTAATTGAGTCCATTCTGTGTTTCTTTCTTTCTCTCTTTATTCTTCTACCCTTTTATGGGTTGCGGAAGTGTCAAACGAAAAAATTTTAAACGACGCAAAAGGTGGTGTTGGTATTAATTACTTTGCAACCACTCACCCCCTCTATCTCTCTCTCCGTTGTCCGGTGTCAGCTCTCGTGGGTGTGTTTGTGTGTGAGAGATGTCGACGTCACGCACAACTGGTTCTCACTCCTCGTTCTTATACGTTCCCTCTTTACACTCCTCCGGTGTAGTGTATAGCCAAGCAGGTGCAATCTCTATGAACCTCCGTGGTTTGTCCACTCCTTGTCCCCTTCTCTCTCTCTCTCTCTCTCTTTCCGTATGAGACTGACGTATTTGGTGCCTGCGCAAGCCTGCATTCGAAACTGTGTCGCCCGACAGTATAGTTGAAGGAACGGTTAGTGAGAATGGGTCACGGAGGGAGCAGTTCGTGTGTACGGGGACAGGAGGCGTGGCAGGCGACAAACATATACCTGCGAGGGACGTTTGAGCGACGCGGCATTTCCCTTAAGAAAACGTCACGTTATGCAACGACCATTACGCCTTAGGTGCACTAGAATAAAAAAAAAGTACACAGGCTGCATGCGACGCCTTATCGTGTCGAGGCCTTGTCGTTGCAACAGCGACATAGCTGTACCACTGCAGTACACTAGGTAGGCGCTTGTCTGAAGCTCGCATGTGTATACGTGCCAGTCTTATACGTCGCCTCTTTGATTTCCTATTAGGCGCTTTAATATTTCTCTTCGGCTTTCTTTCTTGAACTGTGTCGCTTTTTCTTTTTGTAACCGTTTTACAGTTTTGCTGTAGCGATCAACTGTGAGGCGAAACGAATGCCAAGCTAATGAAAGCTAACGAAAAATAAACAAACGCGCAACTGTGCGGAGCGAATAAATTACTCTCGCGCCGATAATTGCCCGATGCGAGAATGTATTTTTTTTTCTCGTTCGCGTGGCAGCTGGATTGCGACGTATTATGTAACGCACTCGCTGTATCGTTTTTTTCTCCTCCGCAGGTAGGTTAATTTTTTCCCCTTTATTTTCGTTTATTTGACTTCCTATCGTCGCAGCCACGTTAGCTTGCCGGTCGCTCCTCTCTTGTTCGGAGCCAGTTTACATAAGAATGCAAGGGCGTTTTTTTTTCTTTTCTTTTTGCTCCGTCCCGTTCAACAAGTAAGAGTCCAAAGGGAGAGAAGTGGGAAGGGGGGAGAGAGGGGAGTGCTTAGGAGTGATAGAGAAAAAATGCGTTAGTCCAACGTCCCGGTCAACAAGTAAGAGTTCAAAGGGAGAGAAGGGTGAAGGGGGGAGAGAGGGGGAGTGCTTAAGAGTGATAGGGAAAGAATGCGTTGGTCCAATGTGTCATTAGCGACCACCGGTGTGCGCATTTGACCCAGATAGTGTGTAGCGACACGCGCCAATTAGCGTTGCGAGATCTGCTGGCTGCTTGCTGCCCACTCCTGTGACTGCTGCCGCTGCTGATGTGCGTTTTTTTTTTTTCAAAGCACGCAAACTGCGTTTCTCCTCGTGGTGGATCGACGCGAGCGCCCTCGCTCGGCAAAAGAAAAAAAAAAAAGTTCGCCACTAACCGTCTTGCAAACTGTGCTGCTCCTCGTGGTGGATAAAGTGGTGGATCGACGCGAGCGCCCTCGCTCGGAAAAAAAAGAAGCAAAAGTTCGCGACTAACCGTCTTGCAGCGGCGGCGGTGGTGGCTCGACTGGTAAATTGCGGTTAATGTGGTTCGTAAACCCATGCAAGGTCTGCCGCGGATCCGGTATACAGCTCGCGCGGCTTCGCGCCTTTGAGGCGGCCGTGCGCGCGGCCTTGCTTTGTTGGGGTCGCGCGCACGGATAGGGGGGGGGGGGGGGTGTCTGCGGGAGGCAGAGGAGGGTCACGTGGTTATACGCGTGCCGCCTCTGGAATAATGGAGTGCGCGTTCTTTCCTTCTTTTTTATTTTGAAACGCTTCTCAATGCGCCATGTAACGCGTTAATATATGCGCTGATGCGGGCGCGTTAATTGAGAGGGTTATTATTACACGGGCAGACAAGACCACGCTCCCCGAGGCAGGGCGACTATGATCCAGTTAACGACTGGAAATGGCGTGGCTGTATATGGATTCGAAACTTTTGAGACTTGTGGTCTACGCGTCGGATCTGTTCCTTTCGCGTTGGTAACCCGTCTATACATTTGATGGCGCTGTTAAGGTCGTTAGACATTGTTACACATTGCACGTTCATCTCTCATATCAGTAAGCACACGCGACGACCCTTGATTCTCATCGGTATATATATATATATATATATATATATATATATATATATATATATATATATATATATATATATATATATATATATAATGTAATGTTATGATGCTGTGTTTTCGATTTGATTCTTCCAATGCACGTTTGGGAAAAGCATTATCGTGTGCGCTATAGACGCCTCTTTGCTGCAGTCTTTGTCCCGTTTGGTGTCTGCAGATGCTGCATACGATTGTCCTACGTACAAAGGACATCTCGTCTTACTGCTTTGATCTCACGCTGCTGCAAACAAGCGCTAGGAATATGCGCGCATCCGTTTTGGACCATTTGTGAGTACGCGGGGGAGTTATTCCCAAGGTAGGGTGGAAGGCGGGGGGGGGTGCGGGAGGTGGAAGTTGTTTATTTTTATTTTCGGTAACCAGGCAATGCGCACAGAAGCGATATGAGCGTCGAAACAAAACAGAAAAAGATAACTAAGGGGTAAAATAGAAGCGCCGCCGATAAGAAAGTTTGCCTCGCCTGCTTTTCGAGGTCTCTGGAGTTGGGAAGGAGTTATCGACTCTAAGCACGACTATACCCTGACGCGCCTTTTTAACGCTTACGTGCATCCTCAACATACCTGGTACCGCCTCGTATACGTCGAAGTCCTGCGCAAAAAAAAAAAAAACTCGCTTCCTCCAGTACCACGAAACGAAGGACGAGATAACGGACATTTCTTTCGGTGTGTTGCCAATACATTGCCGGTTCAGGGCGTATAGTAAGTAGTCTGTGCGCCAAGAAAACATATCCGCTCAAAAGAAAAGAAAAAGTAGAAGAAAACCGAAAACGTCGCCGTCAGACGCAGTAAGCATGGAATGGCTGGCCCGATATCTGTCCGAGGCGAGGTCATGCCAGTGGGCTTCCGTTCCCAGAAACGGGCCGTTCGAAGCAGCGGCAATCGCGCCCCTTGCACGAAAGGCTGTGCCTATAGGTCGTCAACGGGTCTGCATACTTGATTTATCAATCGGCTCTCGTTCGTGCCGCTTCCGCTATGCGGAGATAAAAAGGAAAAAGAAAAAGAAAAGGAGAACCTGTCCGGCTTCTTTGCGCAACCTTTCGTGTGCGTGCGTTACGTGAGGACTGTACACGTGCGTCAGGTTGGAAACCGCTCGCCGAGGCGCTCGTTCGAAAGCGGAGAAGGGAGACATTATAAATAAATAAATAAATAAATAAATAAATAAATAAATAAATAAATAAATAAATAAATAAAGACCACGTCCGTTTGAAACGATGTGTCGCTATGGTAGAAACTACCACTGTCGTAGTTGTGGCCGTAGTTCGCGCCATTGTCGTTGTTGTCGATATCACTGCCATAGCTGTCGTTGTTGTGATTGTGGTTGCAGCCTTCATTGCCGTACATCTCGTTGTCATAGCCGCCGTTGTGTTGTAGTTGTCGCCGTTGCCATTGTCGTGGTTGTCGCTGTCGCGGAGTTATCCATTGTTGGTCTACCCGCTGTCGTTCTGGTTGGCACTAAAAGCTCTTTTGAGCGGCCATCTCCACTATGTGTTTAGTGCTTCGACAACCCTACGCAGCATTTTGTTGCGGTCGTGTTATATAGCTTCCTAAAAGAACTACTATAGAGTGCTCTAGCAACTCTACGTAGCTCTACGAAAAAGAAACAGTTCCCAATAGGGGTTCAGAAAGTTTGGTTCTTGGAATTCTTCGTGGTTTTTTCTTCCTCTTTTTCTTTCTTTAACATAGGTAGAACATTTGGCAATAATAATAAGAGCTTGGTGGCGCAACATCTCACCCCGTTCCAAAGGGGACGCTCATAGCTTCCATCCATTCATCCATCCGTAACGAGTGGACACGGAATGGAGGAAGATGTCAAGAAAGTTGGCAACTAAGCACAGGGTAATTGAAAGTGTAAATGGACTACCAGGAGTCATTAAAAATAAAGCGATAGGAACAGGGAGGGTAATTTGGATGCAAAGGACGGAAACAAAGAAGGCCACAGAGATTTAGAAGAACGGCAAGAAAGAAAATAAGGAAGGCTGCGCTAGCTCACCGCGGCTTTCCTCCCCCTCCCCTTTCTATCTCTATCTTATCTTTCTCTTCCCTCTTTCCCGTCCCCCGAGTAGGGTAGCCAACCAGGCGCATTTCTGGTCCACATCCGCTATTCTCTCTTTATTTCCTCCTCTACCTCCCCCTCCTCCTTCTCCTCCTCCTCCTTTTCCTCCTCCTCCTCCACGGTAGTCGAATGATGACATCGCCCGAGTTTCCTCTATAGTCACCTTAGTAGGGAAACTCTACGGGTCGCCCTACGCGCAATCGCCGTTAAACTTTTCAAGGTCGACGTGGTGTGGCACGAACTGCTGCAGGCCGAGAGATAAGCGAGGACGTGTGCCCCCTTACGCAAGTCTTCTTATCGCGTACGCGCGCGCGTATGCTTCGACAATATATAGCACGTGCGTTCGTTATACTTCGCGTGTAGTATGTAATCCCTCCCACTTTGGGACGACTGCAGCCCCAGGCCGCTCGGGGCGCCGTTTGCAGCCGGTGGAAACGCGTCGCGCTGTATCTGGCGCGGTGGATCTGAGTCCGTGACTCGAATGCGGAATCGCTCGGGCGACCCGGCGCTTCCGGGAGGAGTACGCACACTCCGCGATGACCGCCGCGAGACGTCGCGGTTCGGGGTCCCCGCACTGAAAGCCCTGAGCGAGGGAAGTTTCCAGTTTTTTTTTTTGACAGGACTGACGTTGAAGATTTGGTTGAAGGTCAATACGCAGAAGACCAAGAGAATGATGAATAGCCGGGAAACGGAACGAGAGTTCTGGGTCGCCGGTCAGCCTCTGGAGTCTGTGAAGGAGTACATTTACTTAGGTCAATTAATCGCAGGGAGCCCCGATCACGAGAAGAAAATTTATAGGTGAACACAAATGGGTTGGATCGCATGCGGCAGACGTTGTCAGCTCCTGACTGAAAGCTTACCGTTGTCATTGAAACGGAAGGTGTACAATCAGTGCGTTTTGCCGGTTCTGACAGATGGGGCAGAGACTCGGAGACTGACAAAGAAGCTTGGGAACAAGTTAAGGACCGCGCAGAGAGCGATGGAATGATGAATGCTAGGCATAACGTTAAGAGGCACAAAGAGAGCGGTTTGGATCAGAGAGTAAACGGGTATAGCCGATTTTCCAATTGACATGAAGAGAAAAAAATGGAACTGGGCAGATCACGTAATACGCGGGTTTGATAACCGTTGGGCCGTTAGGGTGACAGAATGGGTGCCAAGAGAAGGGAAACGCAGTCGAGGATGGCAGAAAACTAGGTCCAGCGATGAAATTAGGAAATTCGCTGGCGTTCGTTCGAATCGGATGGGGCAGGGCAGGGGTAATTGGAGACCGCAGGGAGAGACCTTCGGCGTTCGTGTTGTCTTTCTCTCCTCGTCCTTGTTCAATTGTGCGCTGGAACTATGTTTCACAATGCTAATCATAACCAACTAGCCCAGCTGTCCATACTTTGAGAGGACTTCGTCCTGCAGTTGCGCATAAAATAGGCTGAAGAAGAAGAATATGATGAAGATGATGGTGATGATGGTGATGGTGATGATGAAGATGGTGATGATGATGAAGATGGTGATGATGATGAAGATGGTGATGATGATGAAGAAGATGGTGATGATGATGAAGAAGATGGTGATGATGATGGTGATGATGATGATGATGATGATGATGAAGGTGATGAATATTATGATGACGATGATATTGTCAGCGCAACGCTCGCGTTTATTCCATCAGCTTGTGTGATTCTTCCTATCGAAGCGATATACGTGCTTTCGTCAAATGCGGGCGTCAGGCGCGCATATTGCTGCCCGAACTTGAAAGTTAATTAGCATCTGCCAGGTACGAAACCTATACCACTCGCACTTGGTGTTGTGTCATCGTCGGGCTGGCCTTCCTGGTGAACGCTGACTTAGCGGCCATATATATGCGGACCAGACCGCAGAGTTTTCCGGAAGCGATTCCTTCGGAGCACGCACAAAAAGAAAAAAGAAGAACCGGTTCTTCAGTCGAGTTCGCGCATTTCGTATGTTAAAAAGAAAGACACACACACACACATGACCGCTCGCAGATAATTTTTCGTTCCCAAATTTGTAGACATTGGCCGCAGCGAACTCGGCCAGACATGCCATTTCGAAGAAGCGATATCGTCTTTGCACGGGCACGTTATGGCACTAGCCCATCCAGATCGTCCTGGTCAGAGAAACGAGCCTCTCGATCGCAATACCGAACTTATAGCCCTATTTCTGCAATGTCATTCTCGAGGCCCAAAGGCTGTCATTTTTTTCTCAAGCGATCAAAAAGTGGTTGAGTAATGCGAAATTTTCTTTCTTCTTTTTTGGCCTATAAGGCCTTCGGGATACTGCTGCGATGCCTTTTTCTAAGAAGTTTCTGAAATCAAACGATATGCAACCAATAATAAAACTCTTCCTTGTCGAATGCACACTGAGAGACATTCCTTACCGCAGCGCTTTGACACACCGTCGCCACTTTGCTGCTATGGTATCTGCCGCACAATGCAAACGTATCCCTTACGAACCTATTGGCTCGCTTCAACTGAACGCTGAAATGAAAGTACATCAGCTAGGAAGCCTACATGGGGATAGTATTCTGAAGAGACTCAACTACGCTGTAAAGTCTTCTCGTGTTCCTATAGTAACATTTCCTGGCTTGCTGCAGTTACGCTATAGAACTGACACATAGAAGGACCGACTGATGTAAGCAGCGCGTGTTATGGGTAAGCAGGGTCGTAACAATCATAATCACTCATATCGTTATCCCTTATTCTGTCAGAGGAGCAATGCCGTTTCCCATTGTCTGCCAATACCACTGTACCTGGACAGCCAGCGCTGAGGACTCTACCCGCAAATTTCAAGGTCCGCCACTTCAACGTATCCTCCTCTGCCGTCCTCAAATGCGTTCTCGATCACTCCCTTGTCACCAGTCGCACTCAAGCCATTTATTAGTTGCTTTACGCATTACGTAGACTTGTGGAACAACTTATTCGCAATCTCGAATGCATTGTGTGTTCCAGCTAACGTTAGCCAAGTGGTTAAAAAAATCAGTCAATCAAAATAATTAAAAAGACGCGGTGCACGATACAATTATAAATCCTACAGTGTTCGGTTGTCAGACCACTCACGACCAAACCGTGGTTATTTTTTTAATTGGTCAATTTAACTAATGTTAGCTGGGACACCCCATATAAAATATCAGATTTGCACTAACCCTTTATCCCCTTCGCAGTGCAAGGTGGTCATTAGGATTGCTCTCTGATTAACCTCACTGTCTCTTATTTGACTGCATTCCCTTTCTCCAACGCAACGGAACACTTAACCCACTAATGCGCATGGTGACTGCATAGGCCGGGGCATAGTATGCGCATTAGGCTCCACACGGCGGCACCGCATTGACCCTTCAATCCCGATGTCGAGGCCACTGGGCTAATGACAGGAAGAAGAAAGTCGCCCGCTCGTCCGGGACGCTCGGTTGAGATAAGTCACGCATAAAATAAATAAAAGAAGAGTATTAGAGGGCCGTTTGTCCCCATATGCAGTGCCACGGGGGCACCATCATAAAAGGCCAGGTATAACGCGCGAGAACTGTTAAGGAGGTCACAGTGCTGACCGGCGCAGCGACGGAATTAGCGCCCGCTTCCCCACCTCCAAATGGCTTCTCGGCAGGTCCTCGTGGGAGGTGTCACCTAGATGCGACCGCTAGATAGACAGCGCGATTCCAGACCCAGTGCACCCGCTTTCTGTGGCGGAATGACGCCAGAGGGCGAGCCGGAAGGAACGAAGGCTTGTGTGGGTGGAGGCACGAAGGCGTCGACTACTTCTCTCTTTTTTATATTATTTTTTTGTTGTTGCAGGTTGCGAAGATAAGAATGCTAGATAGATGAATGGGTGCGCTGAATGCGGCTCGCTTCAGTAGACGAGAAAGTGAAGGGGTGGAGGGTACGGAAGCTTGAGGGCCTTCAGGGTGGGAGAGGGGGGGGGAGGGTGACGATGCGGAAGAAAACTTAACATGGACGGTTTGCCAAGCCCGGAATACTTCTTTAGACCGGTACTGAAACGTGTCAAGAAATATAAGCTTGCATTGTTTGAAGGGATAGGGGGCAGAAAGATTATTGCATGGACGCAGGAGACGTTTGCCTAGCCATACGCTTAAGCACGCTACTCAAGATGACAAGGGCATCGAAACAGGAATCGGAACAAGTGACCGAGGTTTCACATGTATAGGTCAAGACTTCAAGTGGTCAACAGTGGCCAAATAAGGAATGTCACAGCCTGGAGCCAACGTTCCGACTAGAGCCCTTTCGCCGGATCACTATTGGCTCCAGGCTGAGGCATCCCTTGTTCCCCCACTCCACGATCTCTCCATGTATAGGAGCGACGTGACTCAGCTAAATAATTTACGGTCTCTTTATTTCATTGTCTGACATATTCGATTACTGTTTCTCGGCAACTGCCTTGAAATGGGTTCTGGCTCTTTCATCTGGCCTCTAAACACTTATGGTATACGTCAAGCCATTACAACGTCAAGCTTCGCTGCAAACCTCACGTCTCGGTCACTGCCCTGAAACACTGCTCGATGTTTGTGTTTTGTAATAGCACACCACAAGCATTATTTTCAACTCCAATGATTGCGCTTTGAGACTGGTGTACTGAAGCTGGTAAAGTGATAAAAAAAAGGTCTGTCCCTTGAAACACTTTTTCGTGCTCCTCTCCCGGAACAGTATACGAGAAAGGTTATACTCACAGCTACGTTTCCTGCTCGAAATTAGTGTATTGAGCGTATACGCCGAAAGCGTCTGAAAAGAAAGTAAAATAAAAGATACCTTTCGAAACAAAATGTCAGATTAGCGTACTGTCACAGCCGTTCCACATGGTTTAGTGTGGGCTTGCCATACGGGCTCGCTGGGGAGTTTGCCAGCGCAGCAAAGCTTGACGGAACAGCAAATCGACGGGTAGTGAGAGAGAGAGAGAGAGAGAGAGAGAGAGAGAGAGAGAGAGAGAGAGAGAGAGAGAGAGAGATACTCGTACATGTAACGGCGAAAGATAACGCTAGGCCGATTGTACCGCACATCTCTGACAGCCGCAGCGATCACGGCACAGTCCCGAAGAGACCCGGTGATTCTATGGCTGGTTTCCAGCTGGTCCATCTCTCCATCTAGCGCTTCGCAACGCCGGGACACCGGTGGATGCCGGTCATTGTTCTCGGTCGAGTGCTGCGTGCTACCTTGACGCCGCTGCACAATGCTGTCGCATCGCGGAAGAGACGGCGTTTTGCCCAACCGACATCGCGAAGTTCTTTGGGTCGACGCCAGCCAGCCAGCCAGCCAGCCAGCCAGCCAGGTCAGGACGACAACGAAAGTTAACGAGAGGCCACGCGGGGTCGAGAAGATCGTCGCAATCTGCCGGCAATCTTGCGCCGAGTGCCGGACTTGAACGTCTACGAGTGTGTGTGTGTGTGTCCCCGTCATCTCTTCGTGTATTTTGCCGGCGCAGCGAAGCGGTGGATTGTATAAAGAAGCGGCAGGTGGAGGTGGATCGACCCGCTTGAAGAGTGACAACGAGGCGCTGCATGCAACTTGTTTCGTGCGCGTCTGGAATCCGGAACGGTGACATGGTGCCACAATTCTAGAGTTTTAAGG
The DNA here is from genome assembly GCF_038994185.2 of Dermacentor albipictus. Classification (NCBI taxonomy): domain Eukaryota; kingdom Metazoa; phylum Arthropoda; class Arachnida; order Ixodida; family Ixodidae; genus Dermacentor; species Dermacentor albipictus. The sequence goes on along the minus strand of NW_027225583.1, from coordinate 2,917,547 downwards.
ATGCGCAGGAAACACCCACACACACAAAAAAAAAACACACGAAAATACAGTAAAGAGAAAATTTTATTAACGTGGAAGATGTGAAAGGTGTGGTTGAATCCAAGTTCTGACCAGTTACTCGGCATGGGAAAAGGGCACTAATCAAACAGAGATAAAGGTACTGATCGCAAGGACGAAAAATGGTACGTGGTTTGCATGACTACGAACTGCGAAGTCTATTCGAAGCAAGTTACAAATCGAAACTACTCTCGCGAAGGAATGTGCTGACAGGCTTCAGAACAACTCACCGCCCAAAGTCTGGCCGAGCTTTCAAGAGAAACTTTATGGGTTGACTCTAGAAAACAATTCATATCGTCGCTGTTCCCGGTATGCCACTGCTGCACATTCTCTGTATGCCAGGCTACAGCTGACATCCGTTTATCAGCTGTGGGCCAGAGCTTTGCGATCGGCCGTTTTGTAATTATTTTGTAAACCTCTGAGGCGTATACTGTAGAGGTCAACAAGCTGTTGAAGATCTCGACTGCCACGTTCTGCACACAATCGCTGCTCTGAAATGTTCGCACAGTTGTATCGTGATGATGAGGTTTGGTATTTTCCTAGTAGGGGACCTGCCAAGAAAAAGAAAGGTATTACCCTCAATCTAGCGATAGATCTTTGTCGCCAATCTCGCGGTTGATATTTCGTCATGTAAACTTTCTTTTGCCCTTTGTAGACACTGAAAAATGTGAGATGACAGCTCGACACAAAGGGTACGCGCACATAACCCGCACAAAGGCGTCGCCCTGTCACAACGTACCTGTGCTGCGAGACGTTTCGAATGAGGCATCCCGAGTGTGTGTCGCCGCTGGAGAGAGCGCACAATCGCGGTGAATAGTGCACGCTACGCATCGCGAGTGCGCAATTTCTCAAAAGAACAGCGCCTCGTGAGTGGAGTGGTTCTCTGTTGCGCGGAACTCGACTGCACCGGCAAAAGAGAATGTGACAGTGTTTCGGCATGGGCAGCCCAGAACTGGCGTAACGTCATTATTCAAAAGACTAGCGCAAAATAGCAGGGACACAGACAGAGAAGACGACAGGACGAGCGCTACGCGTGACTGACGTAGCGTCCATACGTGCATGACGTAGCGTGACTGACGTAACGTGTCGCGTTACGTCAGTCGCTAGATGTGTTACGTCAAGTGTGGGCGATGATTTTGTCCTCACGCGATCAACAACAACAAAAAGGAAGGTCGGGGTGAACAGCACAGACTTCATTTTCAAACAAAAGCGTGAAATGTCTCAGCCGCTGAGCTTGCATAGAGCGGCCGAACCAATCTCTGAAAGCTGGCACTCGAGAGCAGTGCACAAGGGGAATAAACATGCGCGCTTACGTTAGAAAAAGAAAACAAACCACTTTTGTCTAACGGGAGAAGCAGAAGAATAAGAAGAGAGAGAGAGAGAGAGAGAGAACAGGCGGAAATTAGCCAACCTTCATTTTGAGACAAAACGTCCAAAGAAGACGGAACCCTCTGCAGCAACGGCCCAACCTTCGTTCGACAGACAAAATAAGGAATGGCGAGCTCTTCGCGGGTCGTTGCCTAAACAAACGCGCACGCAGGACAACAAACACGCACTCGTACGTTGCGAAAGCGACGACAGTTCTCACGTCACAGGAGAAGAACAAAGTGAAGAACACGCGGAAGATAACGCCACACGTTTCACACAAAAGCGTTCGAGAAAAAAAGAAAAAAACAGAAGTTCGGTGCCACGGACTGACCATTCCAGTCGCTAGACAAAAGCGCAGAGAGGTTGCTACAGCCTTCAACAAACTCACGCTTCCGTTTCGGTTCTTGCGCCACTGCGCTGTGTCCCAGGCACTCGCAGTCCATCCATATACCGCAGCGCTCACCCGAAGCTAGCTCATCGGTTGGGTCACGCTCGAGATAGCGGAGCACCATCGCCTCGGTCGGTTTGTACAGTCCGGGCGACCGCCAAGGACACTCGGACCGGGCCGGTAACGGTGCTCCAGGTGGGCGGGCGGGCGTGCACGGAGGGGGTGAGATTGCAGGGAGTTCGGCGTGGAGCGGAACCGTGTGCGGTCCGGTGAAACCAGCTCATTCGGCAGGCGTGGAAACAGTCTTATAAACCGGCGTCTCCCGGGCGATCGACTACTGCTGCTATGCGGCGCTTCTCTTTAAAGGAGTAGTCGTGCGTATTCTAGAGGTTGTAGAACATTTGCTGCGCGCAACCTGCACGTAGGAAACCTTGCGAGAAAGAAGGATGGCGTTAAGGTAGTAAGGAAGGAAAACAAGAAGTGAAAGGTGGAGTGCTTAATCGGATTATGTGTACGGTTGGCTATACTCTGCACGGGGGGATGGGGTAAGTGTCAGGTTGGCAATGATTTATATTGTGTTTATCGCTGATTTCTTCTTGCCCAAGTTCCACGGCAAGATCCCATTTTTATGCCCCTGATCGTTCGGTATAACACTTCACTGTGTTACTTGCGTGGTTTATCAAGAAAAGAAAATAAAAATTCGAATTCGCCTCCGTCTACGCCTCTCCTGGTATTCACCCCCCTCCTCCCAGACGTCAATAGAAATCAATCTGGAAGTCCTTGATCTGCCGTACTGCAGATGCCGGAAGTGATTTAGGAGGCGGAAACGTATCGTGATAGCCATATTTTAGTTATATTATTATTGTTAGTATATTATTGTTAGTGACGTTAGCTTCAACATTCCCGACCTGGCTTCGTCGAAATCATCGTGACGTCATGCCACAGAGCAAGGTTTGCAGACGACATGCAACAATAAGGTTAAGTATGTTGACCTTGGTCATAAAAAGCTAGCGTGGGGCGCGTTTCTATATTGCTTGTGCTCAGGTGGGGCAGCCGCAGGGTGGTCGTAGGGAACGACTCACCCCATCAGATTTTTTCCTTTTGTCTTTCCGTAATGCTTGCGTCCAATTTCACTTTCGAAGCATTAATCATTTTGTCTCCCATCTTATTCCCCTATGGTCGCCTGTCAGGCATTTTTGTGAATTTTCAGCACTCATTATTGAAGCATTTTTTCTCTCTCTTTTGCCCTTCGGGAGTGTATACATCCTAATGGCGAGACGTGTTTCTTTTGTTGTTGTTGTTGTTGTTGTTGTTGTTGTTGTTGTGGCTTCTGTATTGATCCCGAGGCGGGTCGCGGAAGATCGCAAGTGCTTCGACCGCGAGCTCTGAAAAAAAAAAAGGCTCGCGACGTAATGAGCCGAGAAAACGGCTGTCCCTGCGCTCCTCGCCGCGTAATAGCCAACGGGTGCTTTCCCGCGCGCTGCAAGCCACCCCCCCCCCCCTCCTCCCCGTTGCGTGATTGTTGCATGCCATCTCGACGAAAGGTGCAGAGGCCGCCGAAACGCATTACGCTCGACGCGGGCGCGGCCGCCATCAGCGAAGTCGACCTGATGACAAATCTTTCTTTCTTTCTTTCTTTCTTTCTTTCTTTCTTTCTTTCTTTCTTTCTTTCTTTCTTTCTTTCTTTCTTTCTTTCTTTCTTTCTTTCTTTCTTTCTTTCTTTCTTTCTTTCTTTCTTTCGGGGTCACTCACTCCGCGCGTGAGCACCTCAGCCTCGATCATTGTACCACCTACTTTCTCGTACACCCACGTGGATACGGGAACGTGAGCGTGATCACTGTGTACGCTTTTGCCTCGTGAGTTGAAGTGAGCAGATTACGTGGGAAAACAATCGAGAACAAAAGAAAAAAGTACGATGACTGAGCGAAATGTATTCGGAAGCAAGAGAGAACAAAAGGGGACGAAGGTACTCGGGAAGTGGGCGTGACGAACTACACCACGTGTGTGTGACCTGTAGTTTCCTAATTACTTTTTCTTTCGCACCTGGTCGTATATGCCACGTGGCCATCGCCACTGTACACACCACGCGCGAAATGCACGCTCAAAGGCACCACCTGTACAGCCCGACCTACTTTGAAGAAAAGACACCCACCCACGTTGGTCGTGTGGGCCCAACATCGCACCAAGGTTTTCCAATGCTGGGGCGTTTAGAGCAGATATAGGACCCACGTTGGGCACCACTTGCTTTATTGCTATGTACATCGTATAGCGTACAACCCGTTTTGCAGGACATACGGTTGAGTCTAGTTGGCAGTGACTCGTCTTTGGCTTGAGCAGCGGACACAGAAGACGAGAAATGAAAAAAAAAACAACAACACAGACGGCGACGCACCGATGAACTTGCAACTGAAGTTTATTTGAAAGTGAGGATTGATGCATAACCTTCAAAAAAGTAATTCTGCCACACGGGCTTTACTGAGTTTAACAAATGAAACTCTGTTCATTGCAAGCCCAAGAGGCTCGAAGATTGAGTCAGGTGTTCAACAAGCGATTACACCGTTCAAGTAAATAAACTATCGACGCTCTCGTGTTCCACTGGGGCTCGAGTGTCAATCATCGTGGCTGGCCCGTTGATGCGTGTGGAACTAAGTTTCGGAGAGATTCATCGACGACGTGGACTTAACGTGACTGTTCGTATTCCTGAACAATGGTTTTATTGGCCCGTCACACACGCGACTACTGTTGCTACTACTAATGGCTGAATCTACCTGCAGGCATTGAATGATGCAGTTGGCTGATGCAGGAAAGCACTGACTGGATTTGGCTGGCACATACATTCGTTCTGCCAGTGTACCAAAACATACTAAAATGTAGCACTCGCCTAAGAAAACTACTGTTACGTGATCACTATGGCATACACGTGGCAAGGGGCTTATCGGCGGAGCAATGCCAGCATCACCTTGTGAGGATAATTTTGGCCTGCATGTAGCTCATCCACTCACACAAAAAATAAAAAAAAGAAACCATGTCACTTCATAGCTGGGTTGATGGAACCACATATTGTGGCACCGTTCTAAGCTTCGATACAGCCGGAGAGCAATGACGATCATTGAATGGAACGAATCGAGTCCCTCACGCAGATCTAGACCGTGGTGCGTAGAACTGCGACGTGCCCTCTCGCAAGTAATCGGTGGACGTGACAAGGCCCCACCGGCTTTTGTAGTTGGCAGCGTCTCACTCCGAGAATGAGCAGGTCCAGCTCTATCGCGGCTGTAACCGGCGTTCCGTAACCTTGTTCACGTCACACGCCACGACTGCAACGGCAGCAGCCTGGTGACAGATGGGCTCGTTTATCATTCTAGGTCACTGCAGCGCTGCACTCTTTCTCGAGCAGCCGTCTTGTTACACGAGAACTGTGGGTGCAGCACTTGGACGCTGGCAACTTCACTTTAGCCTAAACGAAGCCGAAGGTATGCAGTATGTTCTACTTTGAAAGAGAGCAAACAGTTGAGCATTCTGCCATCGATTATCATTGACACGCGGCATAAAGACCGACAAAGTAAGTTTTTTTTTGTAGTGTGCAAGTATATGTCCAATGGATCAGAATGTCCAACGAGCGTGAACGTTCCGAGCGTGAACGTTCAATGTTTCGAGCTTGAACGTTCGGGTGTGAACGTTCGGGTGTGAACGTTCCGAGTGTGAACGTTCCGAGTGTGAACGTTCCGAGTGTGAACGTTCCGAGTGTGAACGTTCCGAGTATGAACTTTCCGAGTCTGAACTTTCCGAGTCTGAACTTTCCGAGTCTGAACTTTCCGAGTCTCGAGCCTGAATGTCCACTGTTGAACATTCCGCCACATCGAACATCCAGGCCGCAAGCACGGAATATTGTGAAATAGCGTCCATTCCACAAGGGCTGCCGCGGGGTTCTTGCAAGCCCCCGGGCGTTTTCCGTGCAAGCGGCACGCTGTGGTCCTCCAGATTCCTGGGACAAAGTGCGACGGGTCGTCGCCGGGAAGCCCTCCGGTGTTGCGCTCGTTGTGTGACCCGGCAGTAGTGGTGGGGGGGGGGGAGAGGAACGCGGTCACTTTTTCCTTCTTCCAGCACCGCGCCATCATCGCGTGAGACGGACAACTCTCCTCGAAAAGGTTCCTCCTCCGGCGGCCGTGCCTGGCCTGGCCCGGCCGGTCCTGGCTCGCAGTGTAATGAGGTTTCCCAGGAGGGGCCCACGGCAAACCGTCCCTCCGCCGGACGGTGGAAGCGATCTGCCGGGAATGCTGCGCGCGTACGCCTGTGTGTGTTTGTATGCTTGTTCGCGTAATAACGCGCATTTTGTCATCGTCCCCGCGTCTCGCCGCTTCAGCTGCTGCCTGGTGCGACCCGGCCTGTGCCGAGCCCGATGATGGCGGCCCTTTCGTTGCCGCTGCCGCCGGCGGTGAGATCGTCGCGCGGGGTCATCGTGCCGTGGCTTTCTCCACGTCCGAACGATGAGCGCGACCTGTCCTTTCTTTTTGTTGTCTTTTTCTGTCGGCCCCGGCGGGCGTAAAAGTTATCTGCCATAGCCCGGCAGGTGATCGTCGTCGTCTATGGCAACAAAACACAAGCGATGGCAACAAACAGACGTTGACCTGAACAGCCGTCGCTGAGTCTTGAACGTGTTGCCCCCACTTCGATGGCACAGTGGCTGTGATGTCGTGCAGCTATGCATGCGTAGTTTCCCAGCAGCGCACTCCTCACAACGGAATAATTTAGGTGAGAAACAGGGAGGGAGAAAAAGTGCGCAGAAAGGCTCGTGCGCTGAAACTTAGAGCGTGTCGTTAGCACATATAGGAAGATGGCAGTGTGGATTAGCTTGCGTGTGAATAATGGCTTATTTGATATTAAGAGGAAGGCACTGAAGTTGGCCAAGTCATGCAATGCGTGGGAGAGGTGACCGAGGCTCTGTTAGACTAGCAGCAGCAGGTGGAAGAAAGAGGTAAACGTGTAGTTGTAGCGGATCATCAGGTTTAGAGATCATATCAGTAAATAATCAGACATCCCTTTTTTTTCTGTTTACGTCGGACACGTATGTACATCTGATCGAAATATGAGCGGGAGCAGATTTTTTTCGGGCAGGGCCCTTAAGCATGCAAATGGGGACGATATTATTGACAATGCCTGTCCGTAATTTCGATAGCTTTCCACGTTGAAAAATGCACGCCCCCCTCCCTCCTTCCCCTTGCATCTTTCTTTTTCCAATGAAATTGTTCTGTTCTGTCCGATTTTATGACAAGTAAACGGTATGGTAGCTGCGACATGTGACATCAGAAGCGCATGAAACAAACTTTCGATCACGCTATCCTTGCCAAAATCTCGTGTCACTCATTTCGGTGCGCGCCCAAGTGGTCAGAAATAAAGTTTTTCTTCAACTACACACGTCTTCCCTCATCGCAACTTGTAGTCGCTGTCGTGTACAATAACTTCTTTTACAGCATTTTAAGAGTAAGGGTCGCATATCGTGGAATAAAAACCGGTACCCTTAAGGGTGCCAAACAGTATATTTACAGCGTGGCGCATCTCTGGGCTTGTCCCCCCGGTCTCGGCGCGTCTTCCCGGCACCCCACGGGTTCTGATGAGTGTCGACACCGCGCCCCGCCTGCGGGGCGGAGGGGGGAGGTTAACGCCAGTTCACGGACGACCTGGCCGGGCGACTTCCTCTCCCGGCGTCATCCGGAGCGAACAGCGACTCCCAGTGCGTTTCCGTGGGCCCTCTTTCTTGCTTGTCCGGTTCTGTTTCTGCCCGCTTGCCGTTCCACGCGCGCGCGCGCACACCCAAAAAATAAAACGCGAATCCGAAACAAGCTATGCGTATACAAACACCAGCACAACTGGCGTGCGGATCTTCCCAGACTGAGCGTACGTGTGTGCCTGTGTGTGTGCGTGGCAGAGAGAGGGCTGTGTGTGTGTGTGTGGGTGTGGAGTGAGGGTAGGGGGGAGCTAGCACACTGATGATGTCGCGGGAAGTTCTTAAATTGGGCGGCTCGTCGTAGAGCTCGAGTTGACGTTGCTCGACGCGGTTGACCCCGCCTGCTCCCTGCGTGGTGTTGGAGCTGCGACCTCCCTGTGGCTCGGCGAGACGTTTTTGCTTCTGGGAAAGTTCCTTTGTTGTGTCCCGTCGTGACCGACGTTTCTGCGTGCGTGTGTGTTTATATAGAAGCATGGAGTGTCTCTGTGCTCCGCTGCCGAGTTGTTTTCGAGCTTTCTTTGCGTTGCTCTTTTATGTCAAGCAAGTATTACTCTTGTCTGCAGTCCGTGTTAGAGGTAGAACGCGAGTCGCCAATTTAGACGGAGCCAGCATTGGGCCAACGTTATCCGATGTAGGGGGCGGGCGTGAGTCAGCATTTGGGGCTTCATTGGCAGTGCTTCTTATGGCGGAAACATATAGCGTGCGCTTTAGTTCGTGAATTTTAGCACAGGTCGACGCCTGTGTGTTCGAGCAATAGCTGATTTTAGATGAAGAAATCACACTCTTTCAAGGCTAGGCAACCTGGACATCTGTACACGTGCCACGGTAAACGTGCATTACAACCGACGAAGAAGTCAGGATTAGTATGCATCGTTTATGGCCGACGTTTGTCGGTCAAAATTGTGGTTGTGTTTTGATATACCATCGTTACATTCTTCCTTTATTGCTACTTCGGTAGTTTGCCTTGCGGCGTAAGACGAGGGAAGCATGCTATAAGTACATGCATAGTTAATGTTCAACCAAGTTCAGCAGGGACGATGTGGTGTGGACCATAGGTCCACACCACATGAGTGCTGTCTGTGAACCATAGTTCCACACACGGTACTCATGTGGGCATCTTAACGGTAGCCTCACTTTTGACAGGTATTGGCGCCTTGGTGATAGGGGTATATTCCTCCAGTAATGCAGGTCAGAAGACCAGGAAAATCGCAGATGAGATCCTTGCCGTCACTTTTCTCTCTCTCTCTCTGCTGTTTGATAGAATCTTAAAGGTTACATCTCAAATGCAGCTGGTATCTAAACTGCGAATCTTCATTGTGTGCAGGCTTGAGTGCATCGGCATTTTTTTTTCATTCCTTCTCATGAAATAAGACAGCTGTGGTCGCGAATCGAGCCAATGTTATCATAAGAAAAAAAAATGGAATCGCAATAAATGAAAAAAATAAAAAAATGCAAGCTGACGGTTAAGGAGACGGGAAAGTTCATACAATGAGACCGACAACGAAATAGACGCTTATGATGATTAGGCACGCAGTACACCAGGAAGCACGCACACTAGGAAGCAGACGAACGAACGGACTACATAGATTAAAGTGGGCAACGGTACAGCATCGAAACATTTAATTACAAGATAGCGAATATCATTCGTCAGTCGTCTCTTGCAGGCCGTTTATTCGAACGACGCCAAGCCTATACACACACGGGAACGAGTACACATGAATATAGCGTAACCACCCACGATATCTGGTGGAAGTGGTCGTTATGGCTCCTGTGGCAGATGGGCGGCCCTGCCCAGAGTTTGTAAGGGCAGGGGAGGGGGAGGCGGGGGGTGCGCGAGTCTGAGCGGCGCGCCACCTTTCAGAAGGTCCGCGTTTTGGTGCATCCCGGAATTTTCTCTTCTTTTGTTCTATCTTTTTTCTTATCGTTACTATTTTTGTTGGCAATCTCGCCGCCGCGATTACCGCAGCCCAAGCGTTTAGTCGAGAGACGGATGGAGGCCCATCGCTCATCCAGGTGTCGCCACCTTCGTTACCGAGATGGGCGTTTCCCGCAGAGTGATCAGTCTGTCACGGACGGCGTTTCTTGCGGCTAGCCTCGGGGTGGGTTGGTTGGAAAGGAAATTAACAGATAGACCGCGGAAGTGACCCCCGGAATGCTGATTCTTACTGCGGCTTCTGGCCGAAATGATGTCGGATGTTCTTCTTTACTTCTTCTTCTTCTACTGACTGCAAGCATAGGCTATGTTGTACTGACAACAGCTTCTGAACTTCGGAAGGACGCTTATAACTACCGCATCGTTTTTCTCGGGGCTTGAGGTCATTGCCCTCTTCGCGTGTTCCTCGCGGATCCTCAATCTTCTCATTCCATCTCACAGTCGGGTTGCGTCTGTGTACTTGTTTGCGGGGAAGTGAAAGTTATTTCTGGAATTCTTCATGACCTTCATGATAGCTACAAACCTTTTACGAATGAGATATTTTGTATATGTATTGTCACTTAGGGGGGGGGGGGTATCAAACAAACGCCTAGTAAGATGTATGTTCGATACTGTGATTGGATTAACTTCAAATGATGGGGCTTTTAGAAAAAAAAAACTTTCAATAACAGTGACTGCGCACGGTGGTCTATTTTATTGCTTCACGCAGTTGACTTCTATGGACTTGTACGTTCTAGTTTAGACGGTCTACCCGGAATCTGTGTCTAATCGCTCAAACTGCAGAACGGGCCCTTTTCATTGTTGTGTGCGTGTGTGATTTCTTTTATTAAATCAACTGCCGGCACACATTTACGAGAACTGTAGTTCACCCATGAACGTGCACAAGTTCTTTTGAACGTCCTTTATTGCATGAAGAATGATTCATTGGGCATGTTATGAACGTGCCCAATGCCAAATTATTGATTATTTTGTGTGTGTGTGTGTGTAAGGACACCAAATAAATTAAAACGAGGACGGAAAAAGTGAATACGGGGAACACAAGCAACGACGCTCCATTCAAGGTTTGCTCAAAAACAGACAGAACACATAGTGACACGTGGTCGTATGATTATCATCAGTCCTCTTTCCGTTCAAGAACAATAAAAAAAAATACTTCTCCTGCAGCGCATTTGACGGATGACTGATGCACCTGTATTTTCTTTTTCTTTGTGAATGCGCCAAGCCTCAATGATGTTTCGTGTTGTCTGGTCACGACGACTAGTTTAAAACGTGAGCCCGGAGGAACGCGGGCGGGCCCACAGCCACAGTTCTTGTACCGCGACGCCGTGTGTGATTGAGGCTTACTGCGCCGGCACGACTCGGGCTCCTTCAATCACCTGTTTACTGCAGTAACCAGCCACGTGCGATGCAGGCATTACCACAGGACGACGTCCGATCGTATACGCGCAACCTCAGTGGCGCAGCAACGGCCTGTGAACTGCGACCCACTCAACGACCAACCTTTCTTTTATTGCGAAAGCAACACTGCTCGCACTTTCGGCCCATCGGTGGTCGTGGCGCCTCCTTACACAGCTGCGCGTCACGTGACCGTGTGACGTCACGCCAGACCGAGAGACGGGGCCCCAGCTCGCGACATCGATGGTGGAGGCGAAGCCTTGCGCGCCGCTGCTGCGGCGCTACCGAGAGAGGGCGCTCGCTGGTGTGACGTCACGCTAGGAGGATAAAAGGGGCTACAGCTCGGCTCCTCGCAGTGGTCGGCGCGCCGCCTTGCGGTATGCCGGATGATGTATAGCCATAAGCTTGACAAAGGGCAACCATGTCCGCACCATCAGCCGAACCTAGGCGCAGCCTACGGTATTGCTTTCGCAATCTTCCAGGCTTAACCAAGCTAAGCCTTCAGCCAATTTTTTAAAGTCTTTTTAAGGCCTCCGCTTTTTATTTCACGTATCGGTGATTCTCGAATCATTCAACAATGGCGCCCTGCAGTCGTCGTCGTCGTTGTTGGATGGACGCGGCAATGTTTCGAGTTTGCGATGGGCACGCAAGAATTAGTACATGACCGAGGTTGTTGGAGAAGTATGGGAGAGGCCTTTGCCCTGCAGTGGGCGTAACCAGGCTGATGATGATGATGATGATGATGACGCAAGAATGCGACCGTTGACTCGAAATAAACGCCACGTCCTCCCCGTACAAGGTTTTGTATTCTCTCCAAGCAAACAGGCCGGAAGACACATCAGGCATGAACGGCGTGTCCCCGTCGGTATCTCCCGCTCCTGTACACATACCGGCGACGTCTGACCTCGAGTCACAGATCTCTGGTGACCCGTTCGAAGCAGCAGCAGCAGCAGCAGCAGCAGCAGCAGCAGCGGCCTGTCCATTCCCCGTTGTGCTTTATCTAGCGCACATTCCTTTCGGTCTATACGTTCTTCTGCCACGTCTTAGGGTTCCGGCGGCACTTGTGTAATTTTCAAGGAAGAAGACACGAGAGAGAGAGAGAGAAAAAAAAAAGGAGACGTCTCTGGAATGGAAGCCACGTGAATGAAGGAAAACGAAACAAGTAAAAAAAGAACGAATTGCTCTGTAAACAGGCCGGTTCCCGAGTTGTTTTCTTCTGGACGCGTTTTTTCGGGGGTAGGGAGGAGGAAAAACTCCCATCAAGCCAGATGGACCGAATCTTCACGAGGGGCGCTTTGATTCAGGTTCTTCCGGGATGCGCGTGTGTGTGTCTGTGTTGCGTTATACCTTGGTTCTGCTCTGCCCCTCTTGCACAATACCTACGCAATAGGGCTTACATTTCTATATTTGCTCTCTACTAGGCGGTTTATTATTGCAATAGAACGCGGCACGTTCAAGAATGGCTTTTTGAATGAATAGGCAAATCATAACGTTCCTATATGTTTGTGAATGAAACAGTGAACTTGACGCAGGGAATCAGTTTTCGCGAATGTATAATGACAGTTTAAATGAATGAAAGAAAAACATCATCATCATCATCATCATCATCATCATCATATTTTATGTCCACTGCAAGGCGAAGGCCTCTCCCAGCTCAGAAACACACAGCTGCGAAAACGGTCCGTTTTGAAGATTGCGCGCATTCGCGACTTCTTGATTACGTTTATTAGTCATAAATAGTAATTAACGATACACGACGTCACGCCAACTAGTGCTACGGGACTTCGAAGAAACTCGCCAAGTATCTCGCTCTTGCGTCGTTCCCGACCTTAACATGCAGCTTCCTCAGCAGACGACAAGGGCTTCGCTATTGCAGAAGGAAATCGCTATTTACTATAAGACAGCTGAGCGTAGCTTACTGTTCGCTTTCCAACGACGTCCCCTTCGTGCGGTTTTGAAAGCAGCCCTGGATTCGCGTTGCCTTCCGAGTTCTTCCTTAGCCGTAGTTTGTTTCACACGGCAAAAAGAAAAAAAAAAAACTGCACGCAGTTACCCTGCGTGCCTCCTTGACAACTTTCTCCGCGTTCCCGAATTTCGCGCTTAGCCGAGCGGACAATGCAAACAATGCTCGCGCGGATGAACCGCTTCGTTGCGCTTCCACTGCGCGGCAAAAAAAAAAAAAAGCAGCCCCCAGGTGAACGCGTGCTTGCGTGCGCGCGCATAAAGCCGCGCGTGGGACAGTAGCACACTTCTCGGTCGCACGCGCACGAAGACGAAGTGCATGTCTTTCTGCTTGGTTGATTGTGGAAGTGTTCCAGAGCCTGTAATTTACCACCCGCTATCTCTCTTTTTTTTTCTTTCGTTAAGCGCGTTGAGTTGCTTTCTTTGCAGTAAATTTGAAGTAGCGGCGCCTGAAGTAGTGTGCCTGCCATGTCTATCTCGCTCATTATAGGAAGAAAGGTGTGTGTTTTCTTGTGTTGCTGAAAAGAAACAAAGAAAATAATGGTGGTATTGAGAAAAAGACACAGCCGAAGTCACAACCACCATAGAGGTAGGCTCGACCGCAGCAACATGTCTCTCTCTCTCTCTCTATATATGTATGTATGTATGTATGTATGTATGTATGTATGTATGTATGTATGTATGTATGTATGTATGTATGTATGTATGTATGTATGTATGTATGTATGTATGTATGTATGTATGTATGTATGTATGTATGTATGTATGTATGTATGTATGTATGTATGTATGTATGTATGTATGTATGTATGTATGTATGTATGTATGTATGTATGTATGTATGTATGTATGTATGTGTGTGTGTGTGTGTGTGTGTGTGTGTGTGTGTGTGTGTGTGTGTGTGTGTGTGTGTGTGTGTGTGTGTGTGTGTGTGTGTGTGTGTGTGTGTGTGTGTGTGTGTGTGTGTGTGTGTGTGTGTGTGTGTGTGTGTGTGTGTGTGTGTGTGTGTGTGTGTGTGTGTGTGTGTGTGTGTGTGTGTGTGTGTGTGTGTGTGTGTGTGTGTGTGTGTGTGTGTGTGTGTGTGTGTGTGTGTGTGTGCGTGTGTGCGTGTGTGCGTGTGTGCGTGTGTGCGTGTGTGCGTGTGCGTGTGCGTGTGCGTGTGCGTGTGCGTGTGTGGTGTGTGTGTGTTGTGTGTGTGTTGTGTGTGTGTTGTGTGTGTGTTGTGTGTGTGTTGTGTGTGTGTTGTGTGTGTGTGTTGTGTGTGTTGTGTGTGTGTAAACAACTGAAACAACTACCGCCACAATCGCACGAACCGAAGCAAGCAATCACGTGGATAACACCAGCAACAACTACGTGAACAGTACTACACGGAAGCTGACAGAAGTGACTACAGAAGGGGCCACGAACACCAGCGATAACTTTAGCAACCACACTCATCGACATTTCTTACGCAACCATATGTACAGCGACCAGTCAAGCAAAACGTCAATAACCACAGAAACAAGCAATAAAGAAAAAAAAACGCTCTACTACATCCTACTAAGAACCTTTCCCAGAGCTTAGAGGTCTTTGCTGTCACGTGAACTTGTGAAGTTGCATAGTCTAAAGTAAAAAAGAGCAGAATTGTGGTACATTTTAACAAACTCGCATCTTTTTCCTAACTGCTTCTTTAAAATAAAGTAGTCCAAGTCTGCCAGAGGACTAAGCGAACAAAACACCGCCTCTTCGTCTGCGCCGTCGTTATGAAGGAATGTCCGCACGTTGTAACTGGCTGCTTGATTGTTTCCGACGAAATTACGCCTCGTCGTCTGCATGCTAATTTCCGTCCACTTACAAGCCACCCATTGTTCAGCTACCTGGCACAGTGTTTACTTTGTTCCCTTGCCCAGGTGTCTTTTTTTCCACACGCCTAAGCTTCTCAGTCTTCGCGTCCTTGTTCTGTGCTTTCCCCCCTTCTTACTTTCTCGTGTTTTACTTTCTCTCCTCTACACATCTCGGCCTTCTCTCCTACATGACCCGTCTTTCTCTCTTCCGCACTTCCTTCTTTTCTCTCCGACCGTAATGCAATTGTGGCCTCCCTTTCGTCCACTTTGACCTCACCGTGTAACGTGCGTATTTACAGTGTGAATCGCACTTGTCTGGAGCGGGGTCGAGCTACAGGCTGCGGACTGCCCGAGCGTGAGCAACAGCTGTAGCTACAGCGGTGGCTTTTGGGTTCTAGACCCGCTTGTTCTTTGGCGCATGTACCGAGAATTAGGCACGACCACGCTTGGTCCTATATCGCGGTGTCGGTGACAAAATCGACCGATCGACCACTCCGGACAAGTGTGGTTTGCGTATGTACTTTACGATGCACCAGGATCGAAATTCACGGAATGCGGGCTACGCGATAAAGTCCAATGTCTGACCAGCTTTAGCTTGAAGCCACTAAAACAGTACAACCCTGTGTCAGCCATTTTGGTGGTATACGCACGTACTACAATTGAAATCCGGGCTGCTTGCCTATGGCTCATGAAATACCCTGCTTTTTTCTCAAATTCCGCGTCCCGCAAAGTTTTGGCTCTTTCTGTTGTATCCGTATGTGTGGTTTTGCTTTCTGCTATACTATCACCCGTATGACTTGATTTTAATGCCTTATGCTAATCTGGCGACTTCTTGATGTATGCATTATCCGTACTTTTCTACAGACTTCGGCAAACATTATTTTTTTTTTGATGCGCAGTAATTTTGGCTTTTTATCCGTCGCTTTATTTTTGTTCTTGTTTCAAATGATGGTGCTAATCATTTTAAGTGATGCAATACGTATGAGCAAAGTAAGCTTCCGCGTGATTTACAATAACTGAATATACGTTTCATGCACTCATATTATAGAAACGATGTGAAGTGACACTGAAACCTCAAATTCTGTTCAGAACACTGAGGTAAATATTTGAATTATGGGACTGAATACACGTAGGTGTTACGTCAGGAGATCGGTCTAAAACAACGAATGATCCTATCTCCCACGGTTGCATGAACGAAGTGTCCAATCGCGCCATTTGTGCAACTAAACTGACTTCATTTCTCCAACGTTTCGTACAGTCGACCAAAAAACTTTACGGATCAAAAGACTTGTCAAAAAGCTGAATCTCCGCAGCCTCGTAATACAGCCTGGTATTTCCATTTCCAAGCTTCACTGGTATATGTGAACAACATTGTGATGAATGGTTCTACTGGCAACTTTTAGAAGCTGCTCGTATATTTTGCATCTTCTGAGACCCCGTGGTCCGTAAACTTTTTTGGTCGACTGTAAATGCCCATAGCCATTTTTATATTGCTGTCTGCGTCTGGCTGCTGGTATGTATACTTTGCAATTTGTTCTCGAATGGCATGTCGCTTCGTTCTCGACGCAGTTGCCGTCGCTTCGATTTTCCAATCTGTCTTGCATGCGGGTCCCTGGCCCGTTTGATCAGCCACACAACGTACGAAAAGCAGCAACAGTGTAAAAAAAAAAGAAAGAAAGAATGGCAAGTGTAGATTGATAGAACTGAACAGCTTCTCTGCATAGCTTCTGTACTGTTTCGTTAGGACTAACCATTCTGGGGCGGCTGTCAGTTCGCGACGAGAAGACCATTCCTCGACTCGCTTTGTTTTACTTTTGCTGCTTCCTCGCGCCAGCGTCGAGTTGGATTCTCTTTTGGCGGTGCAGGACAGCCCGTCGTTTAAGAGACTTCAGAAGGTATTTCTGTACGCGTTTGCGGTCGTTAGGGCCAACAATAGCTTCTTTTGTTCCGGGAGTCCGTGGGACAGCTGCCACCGGACTACATGTTACGGGGCTGTCCTCCCGGTGTGTCTCACAAGTGATCACGTGCTCGGGTACGCCGGCCGAGAAAAAGGGGTTGAAGAAAGAATGCAACCTGCCCGGCTCTAAGTATAGAATGACATTTCCCAGCGCCTTCCCCCCTTGTTTTCAGTTCATCCGCCAGCCATTGAGTTAACAGTTCCTGTCGGGGGGGATCTCAAATTGCTGACACGTATTTTCGAAGCTCTATATAGAACGGCTAACCGCACGTAGAGCAGCAGCAATGCAGGTAGTTAAACAGTCGTAACATAATTCAAACGTAAGTGGGTACAATGAGGGGCCCTCCCTCACTATAATCGCAACACTATAGCGACGAGGCGACAGCGGCCGATAGAGAACTTGTGTATATAGGGCCTCTTCCCGTTGGTGATTGCGCGAAGTTGGGTCGCCCTGTCGGTTCCTCGGGGCAACGTTTTTACTTGAGCGCCTTTCCAACGCAAGAAGAAGGCCTGTTATTAAGAATCTTATTCAGAGTGTGCTCCCTGTGCCATTGCATCGCTTAAGGTTCCAAAATGGCCGGGGCCGAGACGTGCTCAAAAGGATTGCCTGTTGAAACGCGGCTATAGGAATCGGTTGTCTATGTGGTCATGCGGAAGCAGGTGCTTTCTGTGTAACAAAGCTGAAAGTATTGAACATGTTTTCATTGTTTCTAATATTGCCATTTCCTTGCCGGATATATTACAGATATTAAGGATAGACCCACCTCTCAAGCCACATGGCGTTACTTTGTTTTTCTCCTTTTTTGCCACCTGAACGTGATTTACAACAAGCGGGCGTTATTACATATATATTTTTTAGACCAGCTGCATGTAGTCTGGTGTAGTCGGTTGGCATATGGACACTGTGATGCTAAAGGCCAAGCTGCACACGAATACTTTAGGAAAGTGGTTGTGAACGTATAAGTGTATATAAGACGACTGATCGGCGATGAAGATGCGACGTCAATGTTCGATTCTTTAACACGTATAAAATGGTGTATCATCTGTGATCGCAATCCGTTATTTAGACTAGTAGCCAAGGAGGAAATTAGCAAAAAAAAAATGGTCGTGAGTTGTTGCTCGCGTGGGGCTACTGCAGTGACGTCATGCTAGTGCAGCTAGTGCATCATGACGTCACGATGACGCATCCGCCTCCTGGGTATCTGAACCAAACTGGTTCGCAGAAACAAGTAATATAGAAAATTATTTAGGGGCGTTTTAACGCTTGCCGGTATCTTCTATGCGATTTTGAGGGTTGGCACCTTCATTTAGGGGCAGGCATGAGATGACAAGCAAAAAAATAAAAATAAATTCATGCCATTACAATATTAAGGTCACTTCGTAAATGATACATGTTGAATGGCGGAGGTACGGAAATCGTAGCGATAACTGAGGAGCGCAGGTGTTATTCCTGGCGGCAATCTGTGTTCGTAAACCCGGGCAGTAATTTATCACGGTGAACCTTTGTGTGAACAGAAACAGCATCAACAGGAGTAGCAGTAGGAGTCGCATCAGCAGGAACAGTAACAAGAACAATAAATGCCGATGGCTCCGCATAAGACCTTTCGCTTCGGACCAGCTTTTAGTCCGTACGCCCTACTTGGCGGCCACCGACCATCTCGAACGCCTTCAATGAGCGATGCATCGTGCAAGTCGTTTGCATTTCGAAAGGCGAACAGCACTGCAAACCCGAAGCACATTTATGCACCTCGAGCACCGTGTGCGCTGCGATACGGAAACGTGTCGTCTGGTCGGTACCTCTTCGCACGCCTGCGGCTGGCCAGAACGGTAGAGCAGAGCAGAACGGAGGGGAAGGTTGTGTGTGAGGGTGTTGGCAGTGGGGCTTTTTCTTCATAGTGTCTCAGACATAGAAAGGAAAGAAACAATACCGCCTAACACAAAAACGCGCACACGTGCATTGTTGGCCTGGATTCTGCGCTTTCGCCCGGGGGTGGCGGCTATCGCTGGACGAACCGCTGTCTTCCTCCCCGCAAGGGCGACCGCGCGATGGACCAACGCGAGCGCCGTACCGGTTTTTGAGCAGACGGACCTGGCGGGCTAGCGCGAGCGCAACAACACTTCTGGGTCGGGGGGGTGGGGGGGGGGAGGGGCGGGCAGCGCGGCTCAGCTGACTCACTGCCTCGTGTGAACCCGCACTCACCCACCACGTGGTCGTCCGTTGCTTTTCGGCGGCCACGACGCTGTATGTTTCGAGAGCCGCGAAAGAATTTTAAAAGCTCAGTCGCGGAGAGTTTTATGGTTTCCTGTGGGGCGAGGTCGCTCGATGGGTTGATCCTCCGTTTTCGGACGTTCCTCCCCGTGCAGCGAGCAGCTCGGGGCTGACTTGTCTCGAGAGGCGATTTGGCGGTTCTCGGGAATCCACGTGCGGGATGTTGAAACGTCGAGAGCAGCATGAAGATAGATAGATAGATAGATAGATAGATAGATAGATAGATAGATAGATAGATAGATAGATAGATAGATAGATAGATAGATAGATAGATAGATAGATAGTGAGGGAGATAGATAGAGAGGGAGGGAGATAGATAGAGAGGGAGGGAGATAGATAGAGAGGGAGGGAGATAGAGAGGGAGGGAGATAGATAGAGAGGGAGGTGCATTTATTTAGGAGACGAAAACGTCCGCATGAAGTAAACTTTTCTAGCCTGCTACTCCGCGCCGGGGGAAATAGAAGGGTAAAGAGGCAAAGGTTCGTGAAGGGGGCTGACGACGAGGAGCTAGGGTTTGAAGAAAAAGTCACTGGAAAAGGCGATGTATCGCAACTGCGGGTGAGAGAGAGACAGAGAGAGAGAAAGAGCTTAATGGAATCTGAAGATGTCAGCCTTGCTGTACATTCAAGCCTTTCTACTACTTCTGATATGGCGATTACGATGGCAGAGAGAGAATACAAAAAAACAATTCAAGTAAATAGCAGGAAGCAAACGTGTGACAAATCAGGACCAGATATTCAATGGTCAAATACTGCCTGTATTACCAGGCGTAAGCAACAGGCGCGCATTTCTGACTCAGGTTGCATCCATATTTCTCTACAAGGGCCCAGGAATGTGTCCATTTGTGCTTGTGTATAGCATAATTTCGTTTGAAATTATTATGTAGAGGGAAATCATCGTCTATGGCAATCTTTTTTCAAGGACATGGCAGCGCCAGGGTACGGAAAGTTCGCCTTGTCTCGAACATTGGATTGACGTAGAATACGTTCACTGCTGAACAAGGAAGGCTTTCTTGGAAGTAAGCCTTAATAAAAGGGTCTTGGTTTTCGCGCAAGTCTTGTTGAGTTTTGTTTAATTTGATGGCTCCCTTGAGAAAAGTGTCAGTCTGAAGCCTACCATTCCCGTAGCTCTCATGAATGAAACGGCATCGCCAACTTATAGACTGAGATAATTGTAGCAAATACTACTGCGTACAGCACGTGTGCATAATTACTAACCATAATTTAGGCTAAAATTTTCCACTCGAGGATTTTGATTTCTCTTGGTAGAAGGCCGCGTGGCTGTGGCGTCGGCGTCAGTCGTTCAGCTTTCGAATTGTTATTTTCACGTCCATTCTCTTGTTTTGCCGTTGCATCCATTTCGTGCATTAATCTCGAATGGCGGGCGAATAGATATGAAAATGAGCGAGGGGCCGGGTTTCCGTTCGTCACGGGAGTGGAAGTTTGTAGTGGTTGTCACAAAGACACAGGTGGCTGGTGCGAATGGTCTTCGAAAACTAAAAAAAAAAAGACATTGATAGAAGAGCCCTGCTTTCTTTTCCACGCTTATTGAAACGATAAAACGAACAAAGAAGTGAGCGGATCAACAAAGATTTTACTGGCACTCACCGTGGTGACCTAGTGCCTTTGACATTGTCCTGCTAAACCCGAGAACGTGGGATCAAATCATGGCTGCGGCAGCCGCATTCAATCGGGGGGAAAATACTAAAAATCCGTCCGTATGCTTTGCATTCGGTTGCACGTTATAGAATCTCAGGTGGTCAAACATTATCCGGACTCGCCCACTACGGGGTGGCATCACAACATCACAGTTTCGGCTCGTAAAACTGGAGCATATATTCTGTAATTTTCAGAAAAAAGAACTCCACAAGTAGTCAGTTTGCTAAGGAAACTCAGTCGGGGGTGAATCTTTCCTGGGACTTCTGAATGTTGTCTTCATGGAATATTGTTTTTTGGATGACATAAGTAATGTTCCTTTTCTTGCGCGTTTTGACAAGGACGTGTTCTCTCCATTCCCGCGCGAAATAAAAAATTCACTCGCACGACACGTTCATTAAACGATTGTTTGCTCACCTAAGCGGAAACTGGGTTGATCAGTTTGCGGAATGGAAATACTTTTTTTCTTTTTCGCATCTCGGACGGTAAGCCGAAAACTGTGAACCGGCGCGCGCAATTGGCCCAGCATAGTGATATGGATCAAAGTGCCATTGCCTTGCGCGTTTCTGTAAACACCTATCCATCTCGTCGTTTTGTGAAGCACGCTTCAAACAAGAGACGTCTCCGGTGCCTATTGGAAGCAATCATTGCGCGACGGTGTCGCTTTAGCCGCAGCCAGAGCAGGCAGGCGTCTTCCGTGTGTGCGCATGCGCGTGTGCCAGATAACGTCGCCGAGTTCATTTCAGACCCGGTCACGATTGGCCCGAATCACACGTGCCAGGCGAGATGGTTCGTTGAGCGCTGCTCCCCCTCCCTCCCTCCCTCCCTCCCTCCCTCCCTCCCTCCCCCCCCCCCCCCTCTCTCTCTCTCTCTCTCTCTCTCTCTCTCTCTCTATATATATATATATATATATATATATATATATATATATATATATATATATATGTGCACACACAATCCAGCATGATTCCCGTTGATGACGTCACCGAGTGTGATCGAACATTGAAGCGTGCGCGTGAATTTTTCTGTGTCTTGATTAATTTTCGTTGTTTTTTAGCTGGTGGGCTATCGCACCGCGTCCAAATACGACTTCGCGTGTGTCGTAATTAGCCTGAAAATCGAGGCGTGCGTCAGGACGAGGGTATCGTGAGACGCTATTCATATTGCTCACTTCGGTCGTGGTAGCGGAATTTCAGTCTGGGTGCGTCTAAATTTGGCGGAGAGAAGGCCAGTGGACATCCTTATTCGGCGGTTTCTGCAGCAGCGTGCGTAATAAATAAACAAAACAAATAATAATAAACAAAACCGCAACCTTGAAGAAAGGTGCAACGACTGAAGTAATTGTAAAAAGTGGGCACGCTTGGGAAGGCGACGCGTTGACTGACACTGTCGTATGGCTAATCCTGTTGGAATACTCCTGATTGTCTTAAGTAGCACCGCTTCCGGATGTCCCTACTTATATCAGGTGTGACACCCTGTGTCATTCGGAATTAAAGTCCAGTTATTGTTTTCCTGCAACTCTTTCCTTTCTTGTTTCAGTAGCCGCATTCCCTTTGTGTATAGGGCAGGAAACCGGACGTGCATCTTATTGATCTCCTGCCAGTTACATCTCTGCATTACTCAACTTGAATCTTGCAAGTGAACAATCTCAACTGAAGGATTAGAAGCCGATGCTGTGCAGGTTATGATTTGAATTTGAAGCTGTGAAGCCGGAACTGTCGCGTTAAACTTGGAAAGTTGAACGTCGCGGTATTAGCTGCGTGTCTCACAGCTCGGAAGTACAAGTGCTGGCCTGGGAACACATCTTCAGCGTACATATGTCTCGTGCTTTAAAGATGCGACGACTGTGGCCACGTGATCTACACCCTCGATTACGAATTTCAGTCAGGTTTAAAGATCCTCTCGCTGGAATGTCTATACAGATCCGCGAAGTTTATACCACGTGATTGGTTGCGGTGACTCATGGCTGACACCTTGGCACACTATCGGCGCAGCGTTTCATAAATGATCGTAAGGTCATACACGAGGAATATGCGTCCATGCGACCCAGTTTCTCGACTGGCAACGCTAAGGACACAGGTTAAACTTGCGATACATCAGCGGTTCACGTGCTTATATATACATGCGGTTTTTGAATACAAAGCCGTGGCTTCGGTAGTGCTCTTTATTTGCAGCTATATATATATTCCATCCTGTCGGGTCCGCTAATAAAAATCACGAAGATTACAGTGATTACCAATGATACACCGTTTTTTAAAACAATACACCTGGCGTTTTGAGGTGTAAATGTTACCAACAGGCATGCATCGTGGTCTGCATCTACGGCACAGAAGAACGCAGGCCACCTGCACTGTGACTCTGCCCCAAAACAAGATATCGTCTGCACGCGTCTGCCGATAACATCGCGTTTTCCGAGTCGTAGCAGACGACGCGTCCCGCATACTGTCGACGCTCGCTCGCTGCATGCTCGGCGTCAAGTTCTTACAGCCGGAAGCACGCTGGGCATCGGTCGTTTGCACGTTCACGACGGCCGCTCGATTTTGCGATTTAATCGGCGCAATGTCGTTCCCTTTCCAGGCCACCTGTACGCAAGATACTTGTAACATGACTCTGCCCCGAAGCAAGATATCGTCTGCACGCATCTGCCGACAACATCGCGTTTTCTGAGTCGTACAGCAGACGACGCGTCCCGGTATACTGTCGACGGTCGCTCGCCGCATGCTCGACGTCGAGTTCTGACAGCCGGGAGCGCGATGGGCATGGGTCGTTTGCACGTTCACGACGGCCGGTCGATCTTGCTGCGATCTTATCGACGTAATGTCCCCCCTCTTTCTGCGTTGTTTCCTCCGCAGTGCGTCGCCCGTGGTGGCGCTGCGAGCGATAAGTGGCGATGCATGCAGTGTAAACGTTCGATGGACACATTTTTCCTCGCGGCCTGCGGGGTATAGCTGCGGCGTCCCTTTATGACCGCGGTGCGTGTGCCGACCCCCTAACCCAATTCGGCCTGCCCCGCGAGTCGGAGTCGTGCATTCCGTTTTGCGAGACCGCGTGCGCGAGCGGTCGAAGCCGATACGTTGCGACGGCGTTCGTGCGTTGCTGCTTGCCACGCGCGCGCTCTGCCGGTGCTCATTTGTGCCCGTGCATGTTAGGGTACGCGCAAAGAGTGTTGGGGGCGTGCGCTACGTACTACGTGCGCCGTTGCGAGCTGGGTGTGTGCAAGTATGCGTGCAGTCGCGAACCGCTATAGCCTGTATCTTGCATGCGGTTTGTAGGAGCGTGCTTGTACGTTGAATTTTGTTTTTGTTGTTTTTTCGGCACGCTACAGACGGTGGTTGTATACGTGCGTGCAAGGGGATGAATCGGTTGTCTCTGGAATCTGGCGCGTGAGGACTCGAGGCGAGGGCGTGGCACGAACTGGCGCGACTGTTTGATACGGATAGCCAGATTTGAGCTGAGGGCGGGTTCAGATTCTTCGTTCCCGCGGTGAAATGAAGAAGTCGTACGAATGAACCTTGGACGAGGGAGTTAACTATGCAGAAGGCAGCAGCGCGAGTGCCTTTTTCTGATTTGCAGGTTTGCGGATATCGCTAGTCAAAGAGATTCCTCTCAAAACTCGCGCAATGTCTTTCTTCTTACATGTGTTCTACAGTAGCCCACCTCTGATACAGGTGCATTGTGCAGGTTATGACAAAAAAAGAAAGAAAAATGTAAAAACCAGCCACTTCTTGCCTATGAGAGCCAGCTGCCTGCCCTTCCTTTTTTTATGGGATGAGCTACACCTAGGCGACTTGTGCAGGGTGTACGGCAGTTTCAGCCGTGCGGTGGAAGTGCACTTCAGGTCAATGACCGCTCTGGTTGGCTTATAGATCTGTCTATATCGCTCTATAGTTGCGATGCAGTCGAACTGTGCGCATCAGTGACAGCCTGATTATGAGGTTGGCTGTGCATGACAGTTCTACGTAGTCACTTAAACAGCTTTTATAACCTGCGGGCGAGGACCAAGCGCGAGTTTGTTAACGATCACCCGCGCGAAAAAGTATAGACACGAGAGGAGATCGTATTTTTTAGGAGCGATGACGGGAACCTTGGAACACGTACGGTCCACGCGCTCTCTTTCGTTGAAGACCGAGAGGTAAACGACCACATTCAAGAAGCATCTCACTAAAACGGAAAGTGGTGATCCGCGAAGAAACTATAGTGCAAGTTGACTTTTACATCATTTCATTTCCAACTTTCTCAGCAGCTGCAGCTTCTTTCTCTTGGAATTCGAATCAAATATGTCAACACGGTCTTGAGTTCGTTAAGAAAGGAGCTGGGTTCGCGTTCCTGTCCATTACTTTCGCGGGGAATGGAAGAGTCCCCGAAATATTTGGAAGATGCTACGTCACTGCACGAGCCGCCCAGTGTCCGTGGTGTCCCATAGAGGAAGTAATAACACTAAAAAAAAAACTTCGCTCAGTGTCAGGACATGCCAAGGTCCTCGGACGACAGCCGGATCTCGTTGACTCCGATAGAAAGAGAACAAAATCAAGCCGGGAGAGGTCGCTACAGCCCGGCGCTGCTACTCAAACAACAAAACGAAAGACGCCTCGAGGCCGGCCGGCTGCCGCCGCTCCGGCAGGAGGGCCTCCATCCAAGCCAAGCCTCTATCTAGCCAAGCCGCTCCCGACTTGTCGCGGGTTGCCTTCAGGTAGCCGCGGCGGCTACCTACGCATGCCTCGTTTAAAGCGATCGAACTGGTGCGCCCCCCCCCTCACCCCCTCCACTTGTTTCTGCGTCCACTGACGGCACTCCCAATGCAAGAAGAGCAGAGGGAAAAACAAAAACAAAAAAATCCCTGCCGCCTCCGGAACGCAGGGAGTCCGTCGGGGCAAGCCCACGAAGAGATGCGTGCGCGGCTTTAAGAACAACGCCAACAGCAGTCCGCTCTTACAACAACCTGGCAAGTGACTTCGCCCTCTCTCTCTCCCCCAACCCCGCTCCCATCCGAAGAAGGACGCCTTTTCGCGGGGCTCCTTACATCAGGTCGCATCGCAAGAGGTGTGGCATGCATTCCCCGCGTCTCTTTCCTCTGGCTTCTGCCGCGACGGCCGCGGTGCTTCTGCAGCCCGTCCTGGTAGCCCTAGCGTTCGCTTTGCTCTCTGCCTCGTCTTTCCGGTCCTGTGTGCAGAAAGCTACCCTTCCCTCTTTCACTTCTCTTGGCGCTCTCGCTCTCCTTTGAGCGCGCTTTCTTTATGCAACCGCTAGAACACTTGCTCCAGACCCCCCCCCCCTCTCTCTCTTAGTGGTAGGAGGAGGAAGGAGAAGAGTACGGCAATCTGCGACCAGGGGTTGAGTTCGAAGGCTTCTGAGCAGCGCCCGACACCGCCTGACTCTTCAGCTAACTGCCAGCAGCCATAACCTTGCGTCTTCTTTTCTTTTTGTCGTCTGCAGTCATTCTTATTGGCCGCCATTGCCGGCGGCCTAGCAGAAGGCGACGTCAAAGCCGTATGCTTGTGATGCTGCTGCAACGCCGGCAATGGCGGCCTCTGGTTCTTCTCAACGGTAGTTTCGGGTCGCGCTCTTTTTCCGATGTCCGAAGTGGCTTTGCTGCAGCCTCCGCTTTGGCGCCCTCTCGCCAAACTCACCGGCCGAGAACGACGGCTGTTGTTTCGGTTTGTTCATCCGCGAAGATTGGCCCGCTCTGTTCTGGCGTTTCCTTTTTCTCCTTGTTTCCAGGCTATGTAGCTCATCACCGTCTGCTTCGGCCCTTTTGTTTAAAGCACCTGTTCTTTCCTGCCGGTCCCGACCAGTCTGCCGAGCCGGCCTGCCAATGTTGCTGACCCCATAGATTGGACGGACGAGGAGGAAGGAAGCGGACCCTCTCGTCCTCGAGGGAACGTCGACGAGATTCGGCATGATGCTCGAGAGAGGAGGAGGTGGCGGCGGCGTGAGGGAAAGGGCGAGCGAACGAGATCCGAAAGTAAAGAGACAGGAAAGCTTCCTCTCCGCGCTTCTGCTGTGGCCCTACCCTCAAAAGAACTATAGATGTGTATACTAAAGAGGGAGAGGAGGGGACCACGTGGAGGGGCAGAAGCGTACTACCGGGGAAGGGGGGTAACGGCCGGCGGGGTTGGGTTTGCTGGGGGGTGGGGAGGGGGGGGGGTCGCAGCCAAAAATCCGGTAGCTACGAGTCCTCAAGGACGTGCACCGCCAAATTAAAGTAGCGCGATCATCTCGCGCCGGCCAGCACGTGAAGGAGGAGAGGAGCTGAAGGAACACGCAAGTTCGCGAGTCCCGTGGTGTAAGGGAAAGAAGACGAAGGGAAAAATGATGAACCGTGGAGAAAGGAAGTGCAGCAGGTGAAGAACAAGTATAGTAGTGTAGTAGCGAGGGGGAGGGCTCACGGTCGAGGCTTTTCTGGCGCATGCGACTGGCCCTCTGGAGGGCGCTGCTGTAGGCCCGTCGATGACGTTCTCTCTCTCTCTCTCTCGCTCGACTCGTGGTACCCTGTCTCTGCACTACTGGGCTTGCTCGTTGCTTTCGGGTTTCTTGCACGCTTCCTACGTTTGTTATGTGTCTCTCCCTTTGGTATTGTTTACTGCGTTGTGCGCTCTCTGTTTAACGGTTCTTTGCTTTCTATTTCTTGAGGTTCCACCATTGCGGGGGAAGCCACGCTTCTTTTTTTTTTGTCCTTCGCTCCCATTCATTCTTTTTTTCCTCTCTTCCTTCCTCCATCTAGCCACCTTCTCATCTTCCACAGTCTCAGCCGCGTCCCCTCAGCGGTGATCGGTTCTGTGTTTGGCTCGGCGTCTGATTTGCGGGCGAAGCATTGCAGACGTTCTCGCGCAATTTCTTTCTTTTATTTTTTTTCCCACCCTCTTGGTTTCACCACAGGTACTCTCGCGTTCTCGTCCACTTCTCGGTCGTCTTCCACTAAACCGACAGAGCCAAAACAAAAGCAGCTATGGATCGCGTGAAAGGGCAAAAAGAATGAAACAAAGAAAAACGACACAGACCGGTAGGTCGTCGCCTTCTGCGCCTCATCACCGCCTATTGAGCTTTCAGACGCGTCGTGCGTCATGGGAAAAGGCTTGGAATTGTTCGTCTTCGTCGTCGCACCTTGCTTACACGTCTCTTCGCGTGCAAGCGGCAGTTGGGTGACTTCGCCTGGCTTCATCCGCGGTGGCGTCGATGATGATGGCTCGGTGGAACAGACGCCGGAACGCCGGTTGTCTTATTGCGTTCCGAAAGGTGCCTGATTGAAAGGTGGGTGTCTGGGCGTTTCTCCCCCAACGCGAGAGGGGGCGGTGTGATGTGTGGGTCGTCTCTCCCGTGCTCGGAGAACGGTTGGGGCAAGAAAGGTGCCCAGTCGAAGAATTGGTGTCGGAGATAATGGAAGTCGTGGCTGCTGCGAAACACTTCAGAGGGAGTGGGCAAGGGGTGTGATCATACGGTGGGAGTTTTTAGGGATCGGGCGACAGCCCAATAAACTCCATCTGAGATGTGCGCCTCACGAATGTGTATATGCTCCCGGAAGAACCAGGTTGAACCCCCCTCCCCCCCCCCCCCCCCCCCGCTCCCGTGCAGGCACATTTTATTTGTCTGCTGTTGCACAAGTCGCACTTAGGCGAGTTATCTAAGCCCTGGAAACTCTTCATTTGCCAGAAAGTTGAATGAGTGTCCGAAGTTAGTCCTCCTGAAAGATCTCGTAGATTAGGATTATGAAGTTGTCGCAACGACATCTGTATCTCGGTAACAGCTACGCTTGCCATTGGAACCAAGAGATCTGCAGACTTCCCGTTGTAGTCCAAACATGGGCTTGTATACAGACAGTGCTTTCTTGAGAATGTGAGCGCAGTTGGCAAAGATTTCGACATTCTGTTACAATACCGATTTGAGATGGCCCAGGTAACGGTGACGTATTTCTGTTGCTCGCTGCTTCCTGAAACTTCAACGCCTCCAGCGCTCCTTCGTATTTATATGAAACGACACCGATTTCATTGTTTTCCGGGCCTTTCAGACACCGAATTAGGGCAGCGGGAGCTAGCTTTCCCACGCCCACTGTGACGTGGGCGCAGGAAAACGCAGTAAGCAAGTGTTAACCCATAGAGTTTCTCACTACATTACCTAGAGGGAAATCTGGCGCTGCTGCGCTGTGGTATGCGTGGGAATGCCGGTATATTGTGACTTCGGATTGGCATCGTTCTCGTAGCGACGGGATACCTTGAAGACGCGCTTGGCAAGTACCGTTCCGTCTGTCACAATGATTCATTTTCTACTAGAACAGCACGTGAAAAGCTGTTTTAGCTTTATTATTACACCAAAACATGTTTTGTTTAACTATGAGAACTTGTTATTGTGTCTACGATTACATGTTACGTAAAAAGTATCAGCGGGCCGCTAAAGTTGGAGGTTCGCGCTGGCTTTGAAACAGTTGGTCGTCTGTTCTTGCTTTTCTTCGCTTGGTCATGCATCGTGGGTGAGTAAAGATGTAATATGCGTGAATGGAAACATTTTATGAAGATTTTGCTTCGAGAACGCGTTATTTGCGTAGCCATATCCACGTTTTAGACGAAGCCTCTTACAACACCAGCCAAGACGAGCCTCGCAGACACATATACCGTCATTCTCATGACGGCACGGTGCCCCCTAAAGAAACTCCCATAGACGGTGGCGCCAGATTACCCTCTAGGTGTTATAGTGATAAACTCTATGTGTTGACCTATACAGATTAAACGTCACGCTTACGCCGGCCGAACGGCATTCGTTCACTTACCGCCATCTGAGACAGGCCACGGTTTGATGGCGCCACTGACAGGTGCTATTGGAGAGCGACGATGAATATTGCCTCACCTTGCACGAGGTGTGTTGCGAAAGGTGACCCAAGCGGTAATCTGTTCGGCCCCGCTGAGAGGTTTTGTTCCAAGGGTGACAGGCTGGCTGACGAGGTTGCTGCGCGCGTTGTTTTGAACGCGTCGATTCGCGAGTATTAGAGCGTTAACCGTTGAAAATGCGCGATCAATCTCGCCTTGCATTGTGATTTAGCTTTTATCGCAGACAATACCTTCTTACGTCGAGCGCGTGAAACTTTGTTACCCTGGTGAAATTGGCAGGCGTTGCTTCTGAGCTGGCGTTTGGAACGATGCTTGCGTCGATCTCGCGCGCGCGGCTAATTGCCACGCTTGTCAGGACGTTGCCGAGCTTTTACGGTGTTCACGTCGCTTGTGCTTAACGAGTCGCGTGAGTGGGATCACGTGATTTCAAGAGCCACGAGCGTGGCTGGCGCCACGCATTCTAGAGCAGTAATCTGATGGCCTTTCTTAGCGCGCCTATTAGCAGAAATGAGCGGACTCGCAAAAAAAAAAAAATTCAGGCATGGTCACACAGTTAGACAGCCTAATGTGTATAATATGTCACATAATCGTATGCAACTTGGAAAGCATATTTACCGCCAGCGGACAAGGACAGAAAGGGAGCAAACACAATGCACTATATGCTTTGCAAGTCAGTTTACCAGGACGCCCAACGAACGGCAATCCAATACAAATTTAGTATATATCGCATACTTTTTTTTTGCGAAATGCGTATGTACAGAGGAATTTTAATGGAATTCTTATTATAACTATAGTCTTCTGTAGATATCGCGGTTCGGTCCTACCAACGTGTTCACCCGAAGAGGCGGACATTACTTGTATGACAAACTGCACTGTGGTGTTAGGTGACGAATGAAATTTAATCGGCTAACTTTTGATGCGACGTGTGTTTACATCTCCTGCGCTTGCTTCCCACAACGGTGTTAGCAAAATTAATGTCATACCAACTCGCTCAACTGTTCACCTTGCTGCTTTTATAAGGGGTAGATATTGGGCATTAGTTTATTTTACGCTGAACATAGCTTTGTGTGTGTGTGTGTGTGTTGCCAATGGCATGTAGCGCAATTGTATTCTTTTATCTTGATTACTCGAATAGGAGGACATTACTTACACAGGAAATCGAAACTCATAATTGGCCCGCTTACAAGATGTCACTATGTTTTTAGCAAAGTGAAAATTACGGGGCGTATCTAAATTTGCGAATTCGTACCCGGCTAGTTAACAGCGTGTCTACAATTTGAAATAATCCTCAGTATGACACCAGTTTCTAAATATGCATCCTCAAAGTGTTCGACGAAATTGGTGTTTCAGTTAATTTTGTGCTTCCGTGCATAAAACTGATGTGTCGCAAAAATGAATGGGGCCACGTACGACAAAAATTTTACCGCACGTTTGATGGCTCTTATCATCTCAAATCAGGTTTCGAAATTCTGTCCAAATGGATGTACCTTGAGAACTCGCGGACTTCGATCTGTAAATCGGAAATAAGTGCCCTGAAGTAACTGGTCAGAAAGTTGATAAGTTTTTCTGATGACAGATCGAAAATTTTATTTCTTGTGCAACTAATGGGGGCTGCCTCTTCGAGTGAGCCACATTTCTTCCACATGCCGAAGACAATTTTTCTGTATTCTGTTAGTTCTAAGAAAAAAAAAACGCGAACATGAACTAAATTTGAAGAAAAAGAAAAACAAAACACCGCCCTACGAATTTGCCTGCGCACTGCAAGACCAGCACGTGTGAACCATGGTTCGGTGAATTAAAGATGCAAGAACCGCGCACTATATAAAAGAAATACGCTACCCGTGTAAGTGACACCTCGCTTCTGTTACATCAACCAGAGACGAGATTTGTTCGACCACACGGGTTGTCTCAGGTACTGCCGCTAGCTTGCGCGTGCTTGCATTTGTCTATTTCTGCGCCGGTCTGCCCCCTAAATAAAGATCAGCCCCCCCCCCCCTCCCCCCCTCATGTCGTCGACATTAGAGAGTTTTAGGTTAGGGGACGCAAGGCGCTTGCGTCCCCTGATCTAAAACTCTCTGATGTGTCTTCCCATTTCTCCGCGTCCTCCTTGCGGCCGATGTGGCCGTCAGCACATACACCAAGCTCTGCAGGTCGAGACGCAGTTCCCTCGAACGCTGGTGTGTGTGTGTGTCTATATATATATATATATATATATATATATATATATATATATATATATATATATATATATATATATATATATATATATATATATATATATATATATATATATATATATATATATATATATATATATATATATATATATATATATCGTGAAAGCTGTGCAAAGATACATCGCTCTCACGCGCCAGCTCGCGCAGCAGCTTCTGGTCATCGCCTCTTGTCGGCCCCCGAGCGCCGAAAGTTTCCCGAGGTTCCCACTGGGCATCGTAATGAAGACGCGTACGCATCTCTACCCGCTCCCCCCCCCCATCCCGTTCTCTGCACACGCGACGGCGTGGCGTCTGCCACGCGTGACTGACCCTTCCGCGAGGTGCGGATGTATGCAGTCCGCCGCGGTGCATATTCGTCATGGTCGCACGCGCGTTGAGGCGAGCGAACGATGTGGTCAGGGGAACCCTTCGAGGCACTGCTGGGATCGTGGCTGTGACGTTGTGCGTGCCGTGTGCACGAGGTCGCGGGTTCGAATCCCGACCGCGGCGACCGCATCGTGATGGGAATCACAAAAGAAAAAAAAAAGACCTCCCCCCTTCGCACAGACAATCGTCAATTGCATCGTCAATTCATTGTATCTTTTGCTTGTTACGTATTCTGATGACTATTTTATTACGCCTTTCCTATTGGCAGCAATGTGACGGCATCATCGTATTTCTTTTGTGTATTTGTATATGTTTACTTTGCCTATTAGGCTGTTTTTTATTTATTTTTTTTTATTTTTATCCCCTTGAGGAAAAAGTTTGAAATCACGTGATGTTTGTACCACTCCTGCCTGGGCTTCCAAATGGCGGCAGTATTCTGAGATAAAAATAAAATAAAATAAATAAAATCGTTCTTTAGGTGGACGTTACAGAACTCGATAGGTGGTCATAATGGAATACTAGCTCCGCACCACGCGGCGACCCTCGTTCTCCCCCCCGTGCAGATTTGGGAGGCTGAACAGTTCAACGTGACCGCTGAGGCCCTTCCTGCAAGCACTTTTGTCCTCCCTCCCACTCTACACTTCGCCACCCGTATACATCTGTGGATGCGTCATCGAGGGTTCGAAGTGGCAAGTGTGGTTGTAGTTCAATGACGACCGCTCATCCTGTCTCGGTTGGATAGTTTACTTTCCTCTCGCCCCCGCCAGCGGCTCAACCACTCCTCCGTCCAATACTTGCCGTTGTCCATTCGTTTCATTCATCGGTGGGTCAAGATATCCTTCAACTACCGCTGTCTGCGGCGTCTCGTTTACCGTATACTATTCGGTGATCTGCCTGCTGTCTTGTTGGCTGCTGTGTTATAATTGAGCCCGCTTACTGGTTTGTTTCCTGGCCGCAAATATATGGCTTTTGCTATATAGTTCTCTTCAAAAATTGCTAGTGGGCAGTATGCCTCTGCCATCGCCGTCTGCATGCCGTGCATTGGACGATGGGTAGTACATGGATTTGCCTCATTTTCATGCTCGCCGCTTATACGTAGTACATTACGCCACAAGAACGTCTGAAGCCGCACAGCACGAATATGAGACACATTCGTGTGCTGCCCATCATCCAATGCATGGCACGCAGGCCAAAGATCGCACTGGCAGACTTCCCACTAGCGACAATTCGAAGGAAACTACAAGGGGCGGCAACGAGGCCTCCGAGATCGCTTAAGTGCGACAACGGAAATCTCGGAGGCCACGATAGCTATACCTAGGTGTGCGCGCGCTGGAGCCCAACCAACGAGCGAATAGCATAGTTCTTCGCCGTGGTTCCTCACCGTCGGGCTGCATCGAAAGAAAAAAAAAAAAAGAAATCTGGGGCGAACGAACGGGCCGGTGCGAAAACCGAGCGGACTCGCTCGTGCGGCCCACGCGTTCGTTCGTTTCACTCGCCGCACACTTGTGCATGCCGAGTTGCTCTCTCTCTCTCTCCCCCCTCCCTCTCTCTCTTTCTCTCCTTTCTCTTTCTTCTTGTTTTCCCCCTTTCTCTTACCGCGCAAGGCTCGCTCCTCATCCCAGCCTTCACCCTTTAACCCATTGAGCACGCCTGACCCGACGGGCGGCTCGCCAAGCGGGCTTTGGCACGATCGGCCCGGCTTGTACGATCCCAAAGAGAGAGAGAGAAAAAAAGTAAGATATGGAGAGAATAATCACCAAGTCGCCGGGCCGAGGTGGTGGAGAAGTTGAAGAGGGGGGAGCGGGGGGGGGGGGGAGGGGGGAGAATCCTCGTGGCAATCGGGCGCAACGGCCTGCTCGAAGAAGCTCGTTTCTGCTGCATAGTAGTAGACGCGGTGAAGAAGCATCGGTTGGATTTTCGCGATTCCTTTTCTTTTTTTGCATAGCTTTCTTTTTCTTTTCTTCACGTGAGGCCGGTTTTTCTCTGCCTGGGTCGCGAAAATAAGTAAATAAAAATACGTATATGTATATTCCGCGCCGCCACCGCCGACCGACCCTCTTTGAGGTCGTCGTCAGACGTTCGAAAGACCGAGGCTAGCCGGGCGATCACTCTTAATGCAATTGGACGCTTAGCGGCTCCGTGAGGGAGATACAGAAAGCAAAAATGGCTAAGGGAATAGGAAGCGCGATTAAACGAGGTATGTATATATATATATCATATAATCCTCGCCGTCTCATCATAGAAACTGTACAACGAGCTCCCCGCGTACCTGCAGCCAGCGTTTAAAGGGACACGAGACGCATAGATTATGTTAAACGGCGTTAGGAACGTAAGCTCTTGCTATAGCAACTGCTGCGGCGAGCCCGGGAGACAGCAAGAACCTCAGGAGCCCTAGACTCGGGACGCCTCCCCGCACAAGCGAAAAGACACCTGCTTGTCTTTTTTTTTTCGATAAATGTTCGTCCTCCTCCTCCTTCTTCTCTATTGCTATAGCAATAGGGCCGAGCTTGTTCGACCGAAATTGTTCGACCGAAAGACGGGCTGAATATAAGGAACACGTGCGGAACGATTCTCGACGAGGCGATACGCAAAGAAGCGGTAGTGGGCGACGACGAGATGATCACGATCTGTCCCAATCCCATGCAAAACATCCTGGTGATAAGCACACCGGACGAGACAACTGCGACGAAAATCGCTAAGATCAAGGTATTGACGATCAACGGAAAGAGGCACGAGACCAACGCGTACGTTTCGGCGCCCGAGCAAATGGCAAAAGGGATTATCCGCAACATTCCCCTGAAGTATACGCAAGAACAGCTCATGCATGCTCTGGTGAACTCGAGAAACCCCTCTTTAACATACGCCAAGCGGCTCGGCAGTACGACCACCGTGATATTGCTGTATGAGGGAAACAGAGTCCCCACATGGGCTTACTTCAATAGCATCATGATAAAAGTATCATTGTATCGCAAGCAGATTGACTTTTGCAAAGAGTGCGGCAGGCTCGGCCACCGACCCGACGTATGCCCTAGACCGGAGATCAAACTATGCCCGACCTGCGGGTCGAAGAACCCGAGCATCGAACACGAGTGCACGCCCAAGTGCCGGATCTGCGGCGAGGCGCACCCCACGGCAGACCGAATGTGCAAGGCAAAATATAAGTTGCCACACATAGTGAAGGAGAGAAGGTGGCGGGCGAGAAGCAGAGAAGAAAGGGAACACATATTGGAAGAAGGAAAGGCCCCTCAGCGGACCCTATCACCATCAGGGTACAGTATGGCGCAGGGAAAAGGCCGAAGTTGCTCGAGATCCGGATCCCTCTCGCCGATAAGAAGACGTAGCCGAAGTCGTAACAGATCTAAGAACAGAAGTCGAAGCCGGAGTCGGAGTGGAAGCCGAAACCGAAACCGCCCCATGCTAGACGGCGTGCGGGCCACACATGGCGAGATACAGACAGGACCGCGCAAGGTCACCTGGTCCGACATAGTCGCGGAAAGAAATACATACTCTGTAAAGAGCACCCCACTTTCTGTCAGCACGAGGGAAGCCCCCGACTCCCTCCTGGCGTCGAGGATGGAGAAAATGGAGCGAGAGAATAAGGAACTTCGAGAAGAGCTGGGCAGGGCCAGAAAGCAGAACGAACAATCAGCGAGGAAAATCGACGAGCTACAACAAACGCTCAACGAAATCTTGAAGGGCATGAGAGAATCCCCTCATGAGAAGATCTCCTCCTTCACCTCCCGCGAGGCCGCCGAGCGAGGCGATGCGACCGCGACAGGAGGCGAAGTAGGCCAGATGGACATGTGTTCTGGCGAAGAAGAAGTGCCAGCGGCGGCGGGCTCCAAGCGCAAGGGCACAAGCGATACGCCACCTACGGAAGAGTCTTTGGACCACCCACAAGCACTGAAGAGACCCAGGTCAGGAGCCAGAAAGATAGACGCGATCGAAGAGCTGGTAAACAAACTGACGGACAAGACGGAGCGAATGTTTGACATACTCCTGACAAGGCTGAACGAATCCGACGCGGGACGGAACGCGCAGTACGCAGCGGTCAACACCCAACTCGCGGCCATGAATACGCGAATCGAAGATCTGGAACACGGGACGAAGCAGCTGAAGCAACAGCAACATCACCACCACCTGCCTGGAAGGGCCGGGGTACCATCGTCACAAGTGGTAAACGTACCGGCCATCCTCGCCAGCGACAACAACGCCAACATCACCCACACCGGGGCAGGAGGGACGCACGGACGATTGTGTCCCCCCAACACCTCTGCATAACAATCATGGCTGTGTCCCGCAAGTCCGACAACAGACGCATAGTCTGGCAGTGGAATTGCAGGGGCTTCAAAAACAAAAAAGCAACGATGGTACAATACATGAAAACGCTTGCCAATAACAAACTTCCTGTCGTGATTGCCTTGCAAGAGCCTTTCGACCGGGCCCAGCTTCCGGGTTATGTGACGTGCGGTCCCCCCTACGAATGCATGGGAAGGGACGTCAGGGTGTGCACCCTGGTTAAGCGCGGGACGGCCTTCATCGAACACGAACTCGTGCTCCACGAAGAGTCGGACATAGACCATGTACTGATCGAAGTCGTGCCGAGTATTGGATGTAGGAAAACCGGCCTTTTCGTGCTCAACGTATATAGCTCCCCCTCGCAAAGATACCGCACTCAAACTTTCGACGCCCTCTTTCGCGGAGCGATGGCCAAGGCCGCCTCCAGTCCCTTGCTGATATGCGGAGACTTCAATGCGCCGCACACGCAATGGGGATACGGAGCCGACTCGCCGAAGGGGAAGAGGCTAGCCGGACTGATGGACGAGCTCGGCCTGACTGTACTCAACGAACCTGCTTCGCACACCAGGATCGGACAGGGAGTGTGCCGCGACACGTCCCCAGACCTCTCCGTCTGGTCAGGCGTGGGCGTGGTCACTTGGTCAAACTCCTTTGAGGACCTGGGGAGTGACCACAGGATCCTGTGCGTGACCGTGGGAGAGGATAAAAACGAGGAGGTCGTCTGCCGAAAGGCCAGAATCGTAGACTGGGACAGATTCCGGAAAAATAGAGAGCAAGACAAGAAGGAGGGCCCGATCGAAGACATCAGCGAATGGTGCAGAGTGCTACTCGCGGACGTAGAGAAAGCCACCGATGAGATCGAATGGACGGACTGGCGACAAGAACCACCCAAAGAAGAGGCAGACAGATCCCGCGGAGCCGTAAGCGACGGCGCTCCCCAACCGTCCAGAGTGGACAGCCGGCTGGCACATCTTGTTGCGGCCAAGAAATCCATGCAACGGAGAGCGAGTAGGCAAAAACTCAACAGGAAGATACGCAAGAAGATCGCCGAAATAAACCGGGAGATCGAGACGCATTGCACCCGCCTGTGCGAGCAAGAATGGCAAGAACTGTGCGACACGATGAACGGGAACATGAGCGTTGGACGCACCTGGAAGATTCTCAGGCACCTGCTCGACCCGGCAAGCACCAGAACGGCGACCCGTACAGAGATGGCCAAGCTGCGACACAAGTACAAGGACGACCCAGAGGCCTTCGCGGAAGAGATCGTGAAGACGCACCTCGCACGCCCTAAAGGGCAAAGTCACCCAGAGTACTGCGGGGCTCCCAACGAAGAGCTGGACGCGGACTTTTCCGTGCAGGAAATTAGAACGGTCCTCCAGCTTCTGAAGACCAACTCGGTGCCCGGTCCTGACAGGATCACCAACAAGATCCTGAGGAACCTGAATGACGACGCCATCGAGAAGCTCTGCGAGTACATCAACGCGTGCTGGACGGAGGGCCGAATTCCGCAAGAGTGGAAGACCGCGGACGTTATACTGATACCAAAGCCGGGAAAACCGCTGGAGGTCCGAAACATGAGGCCGATCTCCCTCACGTCCTGCGTCGGGAAAGTGATGGAGCATGCCTGCCTTAACAGGGTGACGACGCTGCTCGAGAAACAGGACGCCTTCGGCACCCACATCATCGGTTTCCGGAAGGGCCTTTCAACGCAGGACGCCATGCTGCAGATCAAGGAACAGGTCGTGAACGCTCCGAGCACGAACGTGCGCGCCCTACTCGGGCTAGACCTCAAGAGCGCCTTCGACACTGTGAAGCACATGGCCATACTGGACAAGATCAGCCGACTCAATCTCGGGGCGAGGTTCCACCGATATGTCAGCAGCTTCCTGAATGGGCGCGAGGCGACAGTCAAGATTGACGGGGCCCCACCACGAACGGTCCGAATGGGTGGTGCGGGAACGCCGCAGGGCTCCGTACTCTCCCCCATGCTTTTCAACCTCGTCATGATCGGCCTGCCGGAGCGTCTTGAGGCGATAGAGGGCATCAATCATACCATATACGCAGATGACGTGACGGTGTGGACCACGGAGAACACGAGCGTCGGCGAAATGCAAGACCGACTGCAGCGGGCCGTCCGGGAGGTGGAGCGGCACCTCGAAAACACGGGACTCGTCTGCTCACCCGACAAGTCGGAGATCCTGCTCCACAGGCCGCGCAAGAAAGGACCCCTTCCGCAGGCCGTGCTAGACGCTCGTCGTTTGGGCGTCCGCGTCACGACGAGGGAGGGGACCCGAAT
This sequence comes from Dermacentor albipictus, assembly GCF_038994185.2. NCBI lineage: Eukaryota > Metazoa > Arthropoda > Arachnida > Ixodida > Ixodidae > Dermacentor > Dermacentor albipictus. The sequence goes on along the minus strand of NW_027225583.1, from coordinate 2,879,001 downwards.
ACCGACGGTGTCCAAGTTGCGAGTGCTCGGCCTGTGGCTGGAAGAAAACGGTGCCAACCGCGAGCTGGTTGCCCGACTGCAGAAGAAAATGGCCGCCGCCACACACCTCGTGCGGCGGGTTGCGAACAAGAAAAAAGGAATGAAGGAACACAACGTTACGAGGCTGATACAGGCGTACGCGCTGAGCCACATAGCGTACGTCGCCGCATACGCCGACTGGAGCAGGAGCGAAACCGACAAGCTGAACGTGGCGATCCGCAAGGCCTTCAAGACCGCCCTGGGAGTACCCCAGTACACGCCAACCCACAGGCTCCTCGAGTTGGGCGTACACAACACACTCGAGGAGATCGCCGAGGCGCAGAAAATCGCGCAGCTGGAGAGGCTGTCGGGCACCGTAACGGGAAGACGAATCCTGGACTTGCTCGGGATTCGATATCACGAGGCGCGTGGACTGAAAGAACCACTGCTACCGGAAGTCAGGGACGCCATACAGACGGAAAACATGCCGAAGAATATGCATCCGGTGCATGACGTGCAAAGACGTATACGCAGGGCGGTAGCAATCCTCGAGAAGCATGGAAGACAAGAAGGCGTCCTCTTCGTCGATGCAGCGAGGTACCCCCGGCCAGTCGGTGACTCTGATGGCGACGAGGAACGTCGACCACCACCGCCGATACAAGGGAATGTGCGAGGCGAGCCTCAGTTACCAGCACCACCACCCCTACTCTTACTACGACAACAACGGCAGCAGCAACAACGGCAACGTCAACACGGCCGACCGACGGCGGCGGCGCCCGCTTTTTCCATGGCCGTCATAGATACAAAGGGAACGATCCGAGTCACGGCATCAGCGAGGCTGCAGTCGGCCGAAGCAGCGGAAGAGATGGCCATAGCCCTCGCGGTACTCCACGGAGGTGCGGAGGATAACCTTATCATCAGCGACTCCAAATCAGCGATTCGGAATTACATCAAAGGTTGGGTGTCCGCGGATGTGGCGCGTATGCTCAACGCCCGGGCCGGGGACTTCGCATCCGGCACCATTACAAACAAGTCCCTCAAGTGGTTCCCCGCGCACATCGGGGAGCTTGGCAGTAACCGCAACTATGACACCAACATTGCTAACGGCCGAAGACGCAACGACACTCCACCCAACCACAACGAGCGCGCCCACCTCGTCGCGAGGCAGCTTACCCGCCGCGACGTGGTCACCCAGAGGGCAGCCGCTGCCGTTGTTGCGCGGGACCCCAGCGGAGGAGTGGCGGCGACGGCGGCTGCCACCCCGTCTGGCGCGGCCGCTGTCGTTACCAATACAACACAAATCGCGGCGGACGGAGCTGGGGATCACGCGGACGCCGACTGCGATGTCAGGGAGTTTCCGGCAACGTACAGAGAGGTGATTGCTCACTATCGGAAAGAAAGAAGAAAATATCCACAACCCCACGGGCGTCTCGACAGGTCCCAGGCGGTCGACCTGAGACGGTTGCAGACGGGCACTTTCACCAACCCCTACCACCTGCACCGCCTGTGGCCCGCGCTGCACCCGTCGCCCGGCTGCCCGTGGTGCGAGCACGAACGGGCTGATATGGCCCATGTGCTTTGGGAATGCCAACGCCACGTGGAACAAGGACAAAGAGGCCGGGGGAATACAACAGCGGAACCCTCTGAAGCGGGGCGCCTCGCTGAGAGATGGCAAGCCGCCCTCCTCAGCGAGGCACCCGAAGACCAGGAGTGGGCCGTCCAGCGGGCCAGGGCCGTTGCCGAGGATCTCGAAAGATCTTCCTCGGGCGATGGTCCACTGGCAGCCTAGCCCCGGGCACCAACATCAACAACTGCTGGATAAATAAAGTTTATTCCTATCCTATCCTCCTAGGGCCGAGCTCTTGCCGGCTGCAGAAAGGACGCATAAATGCAAGGCGGGCGCAGTGACGCCACCTGCGAAGTTCTCGCAATTTCTCGCCGTGACGTCACGGATCCTGAAGGCCTTTATACTCGGGTCTAGCGAATTGTGAATAAAACCACTACGGACACAGGACGGAGGGAGACGACAACATAGGGCGATTGTTGACAACATAGGGCGATTGTTGACAACATGGGGTGGTTGCTGACAACATGGGCGTTTGCTTGTGCTTAATAAATGTAATAAAGAAACGATAAACTAATGGAAATTAAAGTGGATGAAAAAACAACTTGCCGCAGGTGGGAACCGAACCCACCGGTTGCCACCTGCGGCAAGTTGTTTTTTCATCCACTTTAATTTCCATTAATTTATCGTTTCTTTATTACATTTATTAAGCACAAGTAATTCCCCCTATGTTGTCCTTGGTGTCGGTGTTTGTTGGCTTCTTATAATATGACTAATAAAAATCGGGACCTTCGGTTAACTCCTCTCTTCTCGTTTATATATATATATATATAATATATAAAATGTGTGTGTGTGTGTTACGCGGTGCCTACTTTTTCTACTGCGCATATACATTTATATTCTATGTACATCTCGTGCATCTATACCTGTACTTGTTCTATGCGAAGAACAAACATGTCTTCGTACTATGTCCCCACAATGAGCTAGCGTATATTGACGTGTGGTGCCAAGTGCGCCAGTACCGATACTGGCGCTTTGTTCGTGGGCGCCATCATTATTATTCGATGTGTGTAATGAATACTCGCAGATGTGTAAATTCATGAAAGAACACCGGCCAACAGGTAGAAGATATCGCTACTGGTCATTTTTTTTGTAAATTCATTATAAAATCAAAGGTTACGGAAAAGCCGGCGACGAAAGTTGTCGTTTCAAAATATAACAAAATAAATGGAATCAAATCAAGAGTTCACCGCGTATGGCAAACAACTCCAGGTTCTCGCAAAAGTGCATTTCTTTTTATCCATTTCGGTTCCTTTCTTTTTCTGCTCCTGCCAAATGGAGGGTGACATCACACGAAAACTTTTTCCGCAGGAAATTCGTCGCGCGTCGTGTCTCCGCCTACTTTCAATGCTCACCCTCTGCGTGCCCTGGCTGGTGTTCGTGTTGATCTAGTCTTTCATTCGCTGGTGCGTTTTTTTTTTTTTGTGTCGTGCGCCCTCCTCCCCCTTGCCCCGAAAACCGGGAGCGCGGGCCTAGCATCGCGTAACAGCGGTCACGTGTTCGCGATGCAACTTTTCGCATGACTGCACCCGTTCGCAGCGACGGTAAAAAACAAAAAAACAAGAAGAAAAAGAGACACGAGCAAGGCTGAAGCGAAGCCACGCATACCAGATGTCGACGATCCCGTCTCCCACCTATAGACTCGTCGAGCAGCCGAAGGTCGTTCATGGAAGTCAGACGCGATGACACTTGTTAGGCCTAACCGAAAGGAAGGAAGCGAGAAAGCAGACGAGAAAGATATCAAGCGAGCGAGAAAGCAATCAATACAGAACACAAAAATACAAACGGTGGATGGTTGTAAACAGATATAGATAGGTATAGGTAGCATTTGTACATAGGTACAGGTGTTTAAGTGTGAATAGATGGATAGGTAGCTTACGTCTGGGTTATATACAGGTATAGAGAGATAAAAGAAGCACCTGGAGAAATGAGTAGTAGCGAGCCGTTGCTGATTTGACCTAACTTGGTTTCCTTCTAGTGACTGGTGCGCATTATCCACTGAGGAGAATTGATCGTGAATTGGACGCCATTAGCAAATTACATTGGCTAACGAAAACTCTGCAAAACAGGGGCAAACAGCAATACAAATATAAAGGAACAGAATCGGAAGAATCAGACGCTGTAGAATAAACAACATGGCAATCATCTGTTCATCTAAGTGAAATTTGATTTCTTTCCAAGAATTCTCAAATTTAGTAATGATCCGTTACTATAAATTACTGCGTTGCTACTATAAATATCACTGCGTTGAAACCTCCCGATTCTTGGCCCATCCCCCGCTGTGAATGAGCGCCATGTCTTGAAGTCTCATCATCACCATGAATAGAAGCCGGAGAAAACACGGCAAAGAAACGCGAGGAACACAAGAAGCAGAAGTAACAGAAGCAGAGCAAACTCGATAAACAAATAGCAGACTCACAATAAGCAGAAGAACGAGATAAAAAAAAGAAAAGAATAACCTCAACAGAAGCCAGAAGAAGCAGACGAACCAGAAGTGAAAAAAAAAACAAAGCAAGAGTAATGGCTGCCGCATAGCATATATCTGCTGCCGGTGGCACGTGGATGGTTCAACTCGTCTGACGGGTTCCCCGTCGCCTCAGCTCTCGCTTCTCCTGCATACCTGCTCGTTTTCAGTCTCGGCCGAGCCATCGGACGCGCGTGCGAGAGAACGTGCTTGTGTTCGTATTTCGTCGTTCCGCACGGTTTGCGTCGAACGGGCTAATTAACGACTGCGTACTTATTTTTTTTCCCCCTGCTTCTCTTTATTACTTGCAACGATCCGAGAGCGGCGTCGGTGTTTAGATTAGTGAGAGAGGTGTGGTGAACGTGCAGTCAGGCAAAATGCAGCGGAGGGGTGGGGGAGGGGATGTAGAACTGTTGTGCTCGAAGTTTAATAGCAAAAGAAAAGTTGGCACCTATGGGCGGTTCGTTCACGGCGTTTCAGGGATGGATTTCCTGGAAATGCGCTTGTGCTAGACACTATTTGGCGGTGGCTGATACTGATGTACGTAGAGGACGGGCTGAAAGCATTTGCATTCTGGCTGAAATAGCTAAGGGTGCAATATTTTTTAAATATATGTCTTCCGTATATGAAATTAGGAACATCTTTAACTACATGTATTCACGTGGTCAAAGCTGGTTGTCTGTCTGACATGAATGCCAATAACTTCACAAGTCTGCATATAGTTAACATCGCCACCACACTTGTGGAAAGCGTTCCTTTGCGGGAGTAATTGCGAATGGACAAAAAAAAAAAAACAACGGAAAGACAGTAAGATGTTAAATTGGACTAGTTGCTTCCGTCCCATTCTTTAAGACAGCCCAAAAGACAAGTACAAGTGAGCACACGTCATTCTCTCCCATCTACTCACTTATTCGTGTTTTTGCACTGTATTCTAGCATGAAAGGGGAAGAAAAATGACGAGATATTCTACATACACTGCCCAAATACACATGGCAAGTCAAGCGGTATCGTATTAAGCTACTTTGTCCTATACTTGAAAACAGACCAAAGGACATGGACCTGTGAGGAGACGACACAATGGCTTGTGTCGTCTGCTCACTGACCCACGTCTCTTGCTCTGTTTTCAAGATAGGTAAGACAAAAGTCTGTACTCTTTCGCATCGCTTATGCTTGATCAGCATGCTGCACGAGAAACCATGTACCTGCTCTGGCGGGTCGCTTGCAAACACGACAAGTTCCTATAGCCGTTGTATACAGTTGCCAGCTTTTCAGCGGTATCTTAAAGCACACTCCAGACAGCCTTTTCCTTTTCTCTACTCGTTAAGCCGGCGTAACTTGACTCGACCCTCCTGGGTGAGTCATCAGTTCATCCCCCCAGGAGATCGTACCGACCGGTTTGTCTCCGGGATGACCCATGCGTAGCTGCTGTCACCATGGCAACTGTAGATAGAGGCGTTTAGGCCAAGGGGTACACTAGCACAGCGTGGTGTCTGGATTGAGTCGTAAATATTCTGCGTACTAGGTATTTCACTTGGAAATAGATGTTTCCTCTATCCAGTTTTGCTAGCGAAGGAAGGAGTGCTTTGAAATTGCAAAGCCAAGTTCTGTGTTTACGGAGGGGAAAGGAGGACATCACTGCTGGAGCGTTTTCTCGCGGAGTTCAATGATTCCTTCTTATTTTTTTGTGTTCTGTAATGAAGGATGACGCTCAATATGTAAAATGTTTCGTATTTTGGAATGCATAGGATATGGTGGGTGCGATGTGCACACCACCGGTTACTTTTATATTTTAAATTATAAAAAAGAACCGTACTGATAGCATTATATGTAAGGCTGTAGCAGGGTTGGGACACAAATACAGCTATGACAGTGGTTTCAAACATGGTGAAGCTTGTGTTAATAACAGTGCTAAATGTATCCACCTCGTCTGGTATAGCGTGTTCGGAAGCCTAACAGCGCACTCTACATTTTGTTGTCTTGCAGGCAAGCTGCTCATCCAGAAGATGGCGGTGACGCACAACTCGGTGTCGTTGCAGTGGAGGATGCGACAGTACCCGACCCCGTACCCTGGCGTCTTCTACACACCGCGCTACGTCGGGTCTGACACAAGGTGGACGAATGCCGAGGTGAGTGAATCGCTTGCCAGGTTGACGTACGGCTTTCCGATACATCGTTTGCGATCATCAGGGATGTGTACCAATTCTGGCCGGCCCTAGAGGCAGTCTAAGAAGACAGCTTCTTGCCCAAATACCCTGTATCCATGTTTATGTTGTTACAAATAACATTCAAACTAGCAACTGAGTGGCACATAGCCTGAATTTTTTATAGAGTTTTAGTTCGTCCGTAAACATACTACCGTTTGCGGTATACCGGGATACCGGGAGAGGTGTACGGCAGCACCAACGCTGATGGCGACATCTTGTGCCACGTTTTCTAACCACAAAGCATTAGAAACATATTTATATTGCGTGCATGTTCTCGTCCGAAACAAACTAAAGAAAAAAAGGGTGCACGTGAATGATTATGTCGTTGCTGACACTTCAAACTTGCAGCTTAGTAGAACAGGATTGGTCACTGTACGAGAAATGCTCTGTGACCTCTCTTCTTCGCGGCATTCCGTAAATGGGCACACGTTTACGGGGAAGCTAACTATATATAATAAATTAGTCTACATAGTTAATCTAACCGCCCGGGAACCTCTCAACATTTATTTTATTCCTACAGAACTATTTGCTGCGGGCTAAATCGAAACTCGAAAAAAAAATAGTAAAGGCGGCCACGCGATTCTTCCTGACTTCCGATCGCCCACAATCAAAACTGCTTTCTTCCGCAGCTGCGCCTGCGATCTCTGAGGTAATGCTGTGCGGGTTGTTGCCGCCTACTCTGACAAAAACCCGAGGAGGGCGCCACACTCCTGTGAACGCAAGAAGTTCAGAATAGTTTTTTTTTTGGGGGGGGGGGGGGAAGGGGGGCTTTTATTACGCCGTTTCCTACAATTTCGTAGAACTATAAGTGGAGGACGATACTCGTGCGGGCTGTTACCGTTGTTTCATGGTGCCGGCTTCGATCGGGTCTTAGAAGTGCTTAGAAGGTCTTAGAAGTCTTATTTTGTCCCGTTTGTTTCGGACGAAGGAAAATATGCGCCGCGTGTGAAAGCTGGCGCATAGTAGGTGCGGCGATGCGCTAGATAATGCGACACGCATCTGTCGCATTCATGTAAGCGCGGCTTACGTTTATGCACCACACAGGTAAGAAATAATGTCGCGTAACCTTTGTGACTACATCGTTCGCAAACTGTACTGAAATGCGAACAGCAGCTCGTGTGTATGCACGTTTGTGACAATGACGAAGCGTTGTTAGGATGTCGAAGGCTACATTTGATGTTTGACCAGGGAAGAAGCGTAGGAAGAATTGCTGGGCTAGTTGTAATTGTTGGGCAAGTTGGACTACACAAGGCGCTTGCCTGTGCCATCCCTTGCTGTGTACGTTGTCTTCTTGTTGCGCTAATCTTCCTTATCAGCAAGAATGGTAATTAACGAGAGGTGCGTGAATAGAAAAATCAGTTTTGACGCTAAAAACAATGGTATGGGCGTCTATTATTCACCAGGCAAAGAAAGCTGCGCTTAAAGGGTCACTAAAACGAGAAATATTTTGAGCTGTATTAGTAAATTACCGTTCTACAAAAAAAAAAGTTACTGTTTTGTTGAGGGAGGAGGCTGGGCAAACCAGATAAGACGTAAAAAAAAAACGAAAAAAAGGTGGGCGACGAGTGTGTCTTCAAGCTTTCGTATCAGCCCGCCTTTATGTCAAATATTTTAACGGCATCTCCTCAGCCCTGGGTAGTTTCTTGACTGGTAAAGGTGCCGTTCTTATGGAGCCAAATGATGAATTCAGCAACGTTTTAAGAACGTTTTTCCTCAGCTGCAGCGCTCCAAATGCGAACAAGTACCTCGAAGACCGTGACGCCACACTGATACAACAACTCAGGAATATTGGCGCGAAATTGAAAAAAAAAAAGCTGAAACTTTCAGCTTCATTTTTTTTCTGTTCTAATAATTAACCTATTAAAGAGAACTTCACGGAAATGAAGTTTTGACAGAATACTTTCAGTCTAGACTGATGTATCGTTTGTCATTAACGTCCCTCAAAAAAAAAAGTGAGAGGGTCTAGGGGTGGCCGAACTTAGCAGTCTGCATTTAAAGTGAAGCCTTCTCTGCTAACCTTCCGGGGTTTTCCTGACCGTGGCTGCTGGGTGCTGCTGCTGTCTTGCCGAATAGCTCACTCTTTAAAACAAAAAGAAAGCAAAACAGAATTACGCGCGAAATACGAATTGCGAAATACGAATACTCGTGCACAGGCGAGTTCCCTTTACGTCAAAGACTCGGGAATGAAATGAGCAGATTCTGACCACCCTGATCAACCGCTTCACGAACGCTTCGCTTCGCATCGATTCCAAGATGTGCGTTGGGTCCTCACAATTTTGTTATCTGTATTCGACGTGCTCGTTTTGTTCTAAAGGAAACGTCATGCAGCTTGTCTAGAGGCACGTTTTTTTTTCTTTCTTCCCCTTTTGGTGCATGTTGAAAATCGCAGCCCAACGACCACTCGGTGATGCTGAAGAACCTCAGGCCAAACACGGAATACGTCGTAAGGATCATGCAGGACGGAACGCAGGAAATGATCGTCGTTCGTACAAAGGGTGAGTAGATTCAGAAGTACATGTTGCTGGGCTAGTCGGTTCATTCTGCTGAGTAGACGATAAATATGATCGCTTTGGCACGAACTAAGAAGGACGGAAGGGAACAAGGGGCGCTCCCCTTGTTCCCTTCCGTCCTTCCTTGTTTGCGCCAAAGCGATCAAATTTGTGGTCTACTCAGCGGTGAGTATATTCGTTCACAATCCTCGTGTGGGCTGATTCGTTTACACTGACAAAATTACGGGGCTGGCGAGGAAAAAAACGTATATGAGTAGAAAGGGACAGTCAATGAGCCGATGACAAAACAGGTGAGGCTATTTGCTATGTTGTACTTGATATTTCTCTCTCGCGTCTCTTGATCGCGAGATGGGTAGATGTGAATGTATTGATAGATGTAGGCATAGATGCAGCTATGCAGATTAAGTGGATGGTTAGATGGATATGGGTCAATAAACGGGTATATAGATACAGATTGAGTGTATTGATAGGCGGGAAAACTAACCGGAGGTACTTCTGGTTGGTTAGTGGGATGAGCGATGGGAATTTACAGGAGCACAAGGCACAGGACCAGAGCCGTTGGAGCTTCACATTAAGGAATGAAGTTGTCAGAGAGTAGACCAAGGTGAATGTGAATAAAAAGGGTTGAAAGACGTTACGGCTTCTACTGAATACTTGTGGATGTCTAAAGGTCCTTAAGGTTTTTAATCCAACACTTCGGTTGCCATCCTCTTTCTTCTCTTGTTCCTATTTCTTTTATTTTAATTCACTAGCCAACCGTAATAACCGAAATGTCGTAATAACCGAAATGTACAACTTAGAGAGGGAGTCAGCCGAAGTACGACTTCGGTGACTGAAGATTGCTGGGAGAGGCTCTCATCCAACTGTAGGCGTTAAATAGTATGACGATAAGGATATTCTTATCTGCTACGCTGCAGACGCCGACGAGGTAAGGGAGAGAAAAAGAAGGCAGAGAGATGTAAAGGACCAGTCTTAACTGCCAGCATTTTCTCTTCCCTGTCGGTTTCCCAGACAGGCACGATAAGATTCAGTTCGTCACTCCTAGATATACCGTGAAGCGTTGCAACGTGTCCGTAGGGATTCGTGGCATGTGGTATCGCGCGTCCAACGCGATGCCTTTGGAGCAAGCAGGAAGCGACTTCGCGAAGCGCCGTGCGAAGTGCGGGCCTTTTCAAAAGTCTGAAATTCAGTTCCGCACTCCCAAGTACAGCATTACGCCTGTGCGAAACTGTATGTGTGTGTTTGGGGGGGGGTTGCATGCGTCTATATACATAGTTTGCACGCACGTCATTCAAGGATACTCCGCGACTTCCGGTTTACGGCGGCGCCATGTTGGGGAATCTACAGGCCTATGCGCGCGCCTCTTGATAACGTTCCCCAAGATGGCGGGACGTAGCGGAAGCAGACGACAACAGCGGATGTGACGTCACGTGCACACTATGTATGCTGTGTCGGTACGTAGAGCTGCGAAAGCGCGATGTCGACTCTCAAGCGACGCTTTCTCCTTGGGGTCTGCGCGCCGAACTCGTACATCTATCACCGCGCGTAGGAGTCCTGCCTGAAAGGTAGGGGGCGGGTAGCAACGCAGCCTTGTTCTCGACGGCGCCAGACATAGCGCTGAACGCTCATAACGCCGTCGTTCCTCGTATATTCGTCCAGCACCTGTCGCGAGTGCGTTGCGTCGGCAACCGCATACAGAGGTACAGCAGCGCCCCCTCTGCAGGTGCCGGAGAATGTGGCGCCCTCTAGTCAACAGCGCGCAAGCGTTCCGTAGGGCCAAACGCAAGAAAAAAAATAAGCAAAGCAATGCAGAAAGTCGCCCTGGGCCATGCCGATGTCGGCTACGCGGTGGCTTCAGAAGTCAACGCGAGGAGGAACCCCCCTCATTCGAGAACAAACGCGCATAATATACAAACGCGCGTTTAAAGCTGCCGAAACGAGAACCGAAACTACCGTGCTGCTCGCGAGAGAAAAAGATCCGAGAGGCCGATCTGGAGCGGCGTGGAGGAAAGTTGAGAGATAGGGAGGGAAGGGGAGCGGACGTTGAAGCGTCGAGGAGGAGAGAAAGTGGAGAAAGAGGGAGAGACGGAGGGAGGGAGGGAGGGTGGACGTTGGCATGTCGGCGGGCCGTTTGTCCTTTGTCTTTTGACTGTTCGCGAGGGGACCGCGCCGCGGAATGCTCTTCAAACACGCGTTCTCGGCGGCGTTTTATAGACTGCCGCCGCTGTAACTGCCTCCTTGTTCTGTTTAGGTTTGGCGTGATGATGCATTCTCTCCCCTTTCTCCTTCATCGCCCTCTTAACTCTCTTCCCCGCCTCGGGGCGCCACTTTCGTTGCCAGTGCAGGTCTGGTCGTCGGCGCTTTTCGTCCGACATTCTTAGGTGACGGCTATGAATATGTATTTTTTTTTTACGGCGCAGTAGCTGTAGCTTAGGATGCAAGCGTGTGTTTCGACGTTTCGGTCTTCAAACCGCGCCGGCACCCGGTTCTGCTAGCTGGAGTTAGCTGCGGTTGCCATACTCTGTAATAAATGCAGAAACTTTTCGTCTTGGGCAACGGCTACGCAAACTTTGTGCGCAACCTTGGATTTCAGTTATATTTGATAACAATTGTGCGAGATTCTTTCGATGTGATGTGGTGAGTGTACCATATAAGGGCGCTGTGTTTCCGGTGCTGATATTCGCGGCACCACTTGATATTTCTTTTGCGATTTGTGTTATAGCGTACGTTGTTCCTTTCATATCGTTTCCTCATTTTTCTGTCTTCTTTAATAGTGTTTGGCAGTTTGGGATAGTTGGTCATTAGGAGGCCTAGCTTGTCATATTATTTCTTCAAAAAAATGAAAGCAGTAGGCATCGCAACTCAAAGAAAGCCTCGTATTTATCTAATAACTACCGATGGTCACAGAAATTCGATTTATGCGCTCGGAATTGAGCAATAATGTTTGAAAGTCGGCCCTCCCAAAATAAACAAAATAAACAGATAGAAGCTTCGAGTTTACAAACTATGTAGTTCTCCGAAGGGAAAGAGTTGATGCTGTGCTAAGACACCTAGCAAGCAGTCGTCGCCTATGACGTCATATGTAGTCATTTGAGCGGTATGGCGTTAAGTTTTGTACGCAATATAAAAATCTGTATAAAACTTCTATGGCGTGTCGTTGACTCTCCCCCTCCACCCAAAATAAAGGAATTTATGGCAGAAACCATCAATGGTGATTGCCAACGTCAGCGATAGCTTTCTTGTGTGACGTGCTAAACATATCCCCCATGCCATGCGTGGATTACGAAACACTATGGACACATCACGAGACACACACACATCAAGTGGGGACCTCGCTGCCAGCCACAATGCTAATACGGTACCGCGACGTAGTATATCACCGTATACGTTGTTGCAATCACATGATCCTAGTTTAACCTCTGTATAGCAACCACCGCTAAACCTAGCATCCTGGCTGCAACTTCGCTGTAATGGCTGTCCATCAAGCGGCCGCCCTCGCCGCAAAAGTGCCCGTTGCGGATGGCGCGCTAGCCATTTAATATATTCAACGCTACATGCACCTTGTGTCACCTTGGCACATTCTTTACTTGCCATTGGCCGAGAATGGGAACGTACCGATATCCCATGCGCAGTGCCGAAGTTGTCTTGTTCGGCCCGACACACTCAGTGATGACCCAAAAGTTGTCTAGTGGGCCAGGCAACAGCTGGCAGCAGGTTGTCTATTCGGGCACATCGCACCCAGGGGCCCGTTTTGTCTAATCGGCGAGGTAGTAGGCAGCCTACACCTTGTGACCCAAGTTGGCTATCCTACTTCAAACTGCCAGAAACGTACAAACCGCAAAGTAGGGGGAACGAAGCCAAAGAAAGCTATCGCATTCAACACACGTATTCTGGTTGTTTGAGACGCTGCAGAGAATACCGCTCGCTTTGAATCTCGGAATGTTCGTGGCACTGCCGAAATATTCCTTGCACATTCCACACTTTAGTAGGGATCAGTAACTTAGCGAAAAAAAATAACAAGGTGTGTTCTTTTACCGAAGTTAGCGCGGCACCTCGCACTTTATTCACTGCGGCTAGACATTTCGTGCGCTGCTCTTTGAAAAGAATGCCGTAACGATTTCAGAAGGGCGTGCGCGGCGGTATCGTAAAAGTGTCAGCCTGTTTTCAGCCCGTTCAGGAATCGAATGTTGTGAGAGAACGACAGGCGCACCGAACACATCTATCCTCTTTCTTTCTTTTTTTTTCCCTGCTGGCCAGGCCAAAGAAAGGTCACGTCATTTTCACTGTTGACGCGAAGAGTACTTCGAAAAGTGCCCGAGAAAGCAGACCCGATTGAGGGTTCCCGATGGCTCGTAAAAACACCGCTCAGCGTATTTTTCTTTCTTTTTTTTTTCGGCACCGAGCCGCTTTCAATGCAGCAGGATGCGAAACTGCGGCACAGAAGAAAGCCTTTCTAAGAACTCCTTTCGCCCGAAGGTCACAAGGTGTGTCGGGTTACCGGCGATCGTTTTTTTTTGTTATTATTCCTCTGTCTCAACTTGTTGGTGAAGGGAGGTGGTAAAACGAACGGGGAGAGGGAACTAAAGAAAGAAGGAATGGAAGAGAGAGAGGGAATGAAAGAAAGGCAGGGAAATCGAGTGAATTAAGGGAAAGAGGAGCCAGAAAGAAGAATTGAAAAGCTTACGAGCTAATAAAGGAAAGGAAGACGTTGAAAGAAGGAAATAAAGAGCAAGGGAAATAATGAATGAATGAATGAAACAGAGAAAGAGTGAAAGAGAGAGTGAATGAAGAAAATAGAGTGACGCAAGTAATAGGAAAGATAGTGAACGTAAGGGAGCGCGGGTGAATGAAAGAAAAGAGAGGCTCAGTGAGCGAATTAAGGCAAGCCGGAGAGGATGAGAAAGAGGCAAAGGAAGCAACAACAAAGAAGGAAAGAATGAGAGAGAGAAAAAAAAAGGAAGGACTTGTAGCTATGCGAAGCTACTTTTTTTGTATCTTGTACAAGGTGTACGTGGACGTTGTATTGGACTTCTCTTTATGGTTCCTCCAGTTTTACGTGCCTTGGGTTGCTTGCATAAATTACAGCTGTCTTTTGTTTTTCGTATCCTTTATCAGGAGCATCAGAGGCCGTCTTAGGTTCCAAAAGAGTGCGCTTTCCCTTTCCTCTCTCCCTGCTTTTACGCCCGCAGTCTTTTCGTTGCTACCAGGAAAAGCCAGTGAGCTCTACAACTCGCTTTTCTTTTTCCCCCAGAACCTTGCAGTGCTGCCTTGCTATGAAAGGCAGTTTTGCCGTTCGGAGACTCGTAAAAGAAGAATTTGAAGAGCTGACCTTTGTGTGGCGGCTTGCCAAAGCGAGCGGACAAGAAAACTAAAATTCCGTAAAAGGAAAAAAGAAGACATAGTGCGTGTTTCTTTTGTGATACGTAAAGTTGCAGACAGGCACAAACATTACCTAGGATCCCGTGACGATGAGCTCGATGCCGGCGAGTGAATTCCTGCCACTGGAGACGATGCGTATAGTATGTATAGTATATAGTTTGTATAGTATAGTATGCGCACAGTCTGGAAGTAAATTCACGCCAAGAAAAGCAGAACAGAACCAAATTAGTGACTACTCAGTTCAGTAAAAGGTGTTGAAAGGTGTTTAAGCTTGTTCGTGGCTTCTTCTTTACTAAATGTGAAGAAATAGGAAGTGTGGCCGCAGATTGGACAAGAAATCCCAAAATTACAGGTAGGAAAAAAAAACAAGAAACAAGATAAGGCAATGAAAAAAAAATAAACCGTCGGAACCCTGTGACAAAAGGGCAAAACACGAACACGGCCGAAGCCTTGCTCACTTCAAAGCTATTCACTTTACAGCAGTCACGCAATTTGCGAAATTTGAGGGAGAGAGGCGTTTATTACATCTATGTCGATAGGCCTCACTTGTCATCGAGCTACATGTCTGCAATTGCAACAAGTACTATATCTATACCTCTTCCAGTAAACCATCTGTACGGTGTGACGTCACTGAACGGTGATTGGTAACCCGTGCGATATTCGAATAATGCAAACAACAACAGTTTCGGCGAGAATCCCGAGTGCAACAAGTTCGGCAGTTACAATATGTAGTTACGGTAAAAAAATCTAGTTTTATACAAAAGAACGAGTGGCGTCTCACCGAGTGAGAGGGCATGGGCTGGCGCTATACTGTGATTGATTTAGTGATTTGTTTATCACGAATTATGTGTGCTGGCAACAAGCACAACGCGTCGCCGGCTTCTTCGCAATATATAAATGGTTAAATAAAAGGTAAATAATAGAAGCGCACTGATTGCCGAAGTGAAATGTTTCGGCTGTTTAGCGTATCGCAGCCAAGACGAGGGAAAGCCTATCGCAAGGAAAATAAACATGAATGGCAAATGTGTAATGTTCCTCACAGTATGACTCGTGCAACTCTGCTGAAGCGCTCGCTGATTTGTGACACTTCTCGCCCGACTTGGAGCATGACTGGACTCGTGCCGAAGGGAAGCTCAATAGCTCTGGTGTTGCGCTGCTCACCTCGAGGTTCTGGGTTCGATTCCGGCTACGGCGGCCGCATTCCGATGTAGGCGAAATGCAAAAAAAAAAGGAACGAAAAAAAGAGCGCATGTGTATTGTGCGATGGGCGCACGTTACAGAATCTCAGGTGTCCAGAATCGATCCGGAGCCGATCGCTACGGCGTTCCGCACAAACCTTCCCTGAGCAGTTTCGGGACGCTAGCCCACATTGCTATACATTAGTTGCAACCGTACAATAGTAATGATTTCAGGCTCCACTTATCCTTCCCAACTAACGCAGCATTCGCATTTTGTCCTTTTGCTCGTCTCCCGTGCAACGCACGCACACACAGACATGCCGACGCCTGCTGCCGCCAAGGTGCTGGTCACCCAGGTGACTCCCAGCAGCGTGGGACTGGCCTGGGACGACTTCAAGCTGCCCAGCTATGACTCCGGCTACGTGGTTCAGCACAGGCTACTGACGGCCAACCGCGGAGACGCCCCCTGGGAGAGAGAACAGGTGAGCTTGAGCCATTGAGGACGGTTTGCCTGTCTGGAGTCGTGTGCGCTGACGGTCGGGTAGGCTCTACCGTCAGCTGGATTCACCAACGGAACGAATTGCCGATTAAGTCCACGGGCGAGCATGGTGGCGTAGCCAATTAAGTGTCACCGATTCTAACCGCACACGATGACGTAGCTTTTCTTCGGATTGACAATGACTTTTCTGACTTACATGTTGATCTCATTATTGTCCTTCCCCTCTTATTAGTTGGGCTTGCAGGTTCATACCTTGCTGTGCCGTGAAAAAAAAACTATAAGCAATGCGAGGAAAAGAATATGTGCGTAAAAAAGAAACGAGGCGTTTGTATCAGTGGATTCCCCATTGCCCTATTGTTCGCAGTTCGGCAACATACCGCTGGCTACCCTGGACAACCTCAAGCCCCAGACTGGCTACCAGGTGCAGGTGTCTGTCTGGGACGACAAGGAAGCCGGCAAGCTCGGAGCCACCTCCGAGATCCTCACTGTCTTCACGGCTGGTCAGTACTCGCCACCTGCATATCAGTGCCCTTGTTCCTTCGCATGTCCGAATCTCCGCGGACATTCACGTCGGCTGTTATTTATGCCTCTTTGTAGTTGTTCGATGTGTAGGTTGACCACGAGACAGGAGGCTACTTATCAGCCACATTTAAGAAATTAACTCTGTTTCTTTGATTTATAGCACCCAGAAGGATGCCGTCCAGACACATGCATGCTGAGCCTACGCTAAGAAGGGCACTCGAAACTAAGAAACTAGGGTTAACCACAGAGGCTTCCCATACGCCCGCTCTCCAGTGTGATACATAATCTCATAGCACTGTGGAATAAAAGCGCTAGTGTAACGCGTACATTCTTGCATTGCCCATGTAAACCTGGAACAGGCACGTTGTTGTATGTAGAGCTTGTAACGAAGTTTGCAAATAAGATCAAAGTAGGTCACTGTTCACAAGGAAATGCCGAAGGACAGTCGAGGCACATTTCTGCTGTGAAGTGCTTGAACGAAGACCAAGAACTCGCTCACTCACTCACTCACTCACTCACTCACTCACTCACTCACTCACTCACTCACTCACTCACTCACTCACTCACTCACTCACTCACTCACTCACTCACTCACTCACTCTCTCTCTCTCTCTCTCTCTCTCTCTCTCTCTCTCTCACTCACTCACTCGCTCGCTCGCTCGCTCGCTCGCTCGCTCGCTCGCTCGCTCGCTCACTCACTCACTCACACACTCACTCACTCACTCACTCACTCACTCACTCACTCACTCACTCACTCACTCACTCACTCACTCACTCACTCACTCACTCACTCACTCACTCACTCACTCACTCACTCACTCACTCACTCACTCACTCACTCACTCTCTCTCTCTCTCACACACATCTCACTCTCTCACACATCTCACTCTCTCACACATCTCACTCTCTCACTCACTCTCTCACTCACTCGCTCACTCTCTCGCTCACTCACTCACTCACTCACTCACTCACTCACTCACTCACTCACTCACTCACTCACTCACTCACTCACTCACTCACTCACTCACTCACTCACTCACTCACTCGCCTAACACACTGCAGACAGTCCTTGAGCTAGTGCTCCACTGAAGCGTACGTGCTGTTTCAGTGTCTCACCGTCTCCTTGTTCTCGGATATTACCATTTTCCTTTGTGTTTCCTAATCGGAGCAGAAATCTGTCACGCACCTTGAAGTTCTCGTCGTCACAATGTGCACAGCTGTCGACACGATGTACAATAGAACTACCAGCTACATACGCATATGACAGCGCTATTAGGACAATGCTACACACTGTGCTATCCTGCGTGTAACAGCACTGCTAAATGACATTCAGCGTTCCTATTGTTGTATCGCCAACGGCAAGCTCCACAAACGGTATGTGCTGTAATGTGCAGAAGACTCCCCAGAACTTCTCAAAACCGTGAGTGGAGGTACGGTTACCGTCAACCATTGCGAAAGGCACAGTGATACGCTTGAAGTACATCCTCACGTAGAAACGATGCAGACGTCTTTGCTAGCTGAAGCAACAAAATGGAGGTCAAAACCGGAGGTGGGAAGGTCCGTTAGTGAGCACAGGAGCGTGGAAGCCTGAAAGGACGCTCTAAACGAGGTAGCCAACAATCTCGCGACAAACGCGGCTTGTCATGGCTGGCGGCTTTCCGAGAACAAGTGGCCTACCTTGCAAAAGTAAGGCCTTTACGCAACCGCTTTCACACTTCGCGTTGCGCGCATTCACGTCAACTAAGGAGTCGCGCCACGCCCACGGCTTCGTCGTCGGTCTCCTCGGTGAGTTGGCGCGACGTTGACGACTTCAGTTGTCAGCGTTTTCCTTCTCGCTAATGTTCCGCCTACCGACTTCGCACGTCCCTTTTCAGTGGTGCGTTTTGCTCACGCAGCACCGTGACATAAAGCCTCTTAAGCGCGTGCGTGCGTGCTCGTGCCACCCGCAGTGGCACTTCAGTGCCTAGGACGTACGTAGAACCACGCATTAATGAATACCACCTCATTCTTCCCGCCATTTTCCCTACAGCCAGCACAAGGCAACCAACATAACATTTATTGTTCTTAACCTCCCTGTGTCTGACCTTATATTTCCCTATCTCACACACTCTCACCAAAGCTGCAATCTGTGTCTGTTACGAGTGTCTGTGTGTGTGTTTGCATGCGTGTACGTATTGTGCCTGTCTATCCTATCGTGTCTGTCACGTAAATCTGTTGGTCGGGCCTGTTTTGTCTGCCTGTATGCAGTGCCTGTCTCTCGTGTCTTCCATGTCTGTCATTCGGCCTGGCAGCCACCTCAAGGGATACTTTGTTATCGCCGTTCCACTTTTTTCTTGCGTGTTTCTCGCGCGTATATTATGCGGTCCCCAACACAAGTCGCGTGCCCGGTATCCGCACTCATTCGACATTCGCGCTTCAGAAATACAATGCAATACAAAAATACAATGCACGGCGAATTATATGGCAGTCATTCACGCCCGAGAGAGCCGGTATCGCAATAGCTGCGGCATGCATCGAACGTCCCTTTGTCACGAGAACGTGCGCTTCGTTTGCGACAGGGCACTTTTCGTACACGTAACCTTGGAATCGTGCCCGGAAAGGCCAAATCGACCAGAGCGCCGGGGCCGCAAATGCATGTATTTATCGCTAGTCGGAGCCTGCAATTTTCTTCCGAGACTAATTTTGCGGTTCGCGATGTCCCATTGGAGGTCGCTGATGGCTCATGGAACCGCCATGAATCTTCGATTAAAAGCACCCTCCGTTGTTCAGTCGGTAGAAATAGAAAAGGAAGGAAAGAAAGCGTTGTGCCGTGGAAAAAAATGAGGGGAGAGCACTTGTCGCAGCACGTGCTTTGTACGCGTCGACATAGGATCCAAGAGTAAGTATAATGCAATTGCAGTCGAGTGAATTGAGAAGAACCATTTACCTACACTGTTACTTGAGTTACTTGAAGTAAACTTTAAGCATAACGACGTGACTTCATAAGGACTGAAAATCGTGCGACGAGCGATGGAACGAAATGCGTTACAGGCGTGACGTTAAAATGCAGTATAAAGACAGTATTGACTAGAACAGTGATATGCTATAATAGAGATTAAGAGAGCAGCAGAATTAAAGGCTTTGGCGGAAGGGAAGCAAAACCAGTCGATGACAGCCGAGAATCGGGTGGTGTGATGAGACGAAGATATTTGCAGGCAAAAGACGGATGCAGCTGACGCAACACAGGGTTGCCTTTAGATTTCAGGGAGACTCCTGTAATGAATATGATGATGATCACTACGACGACGACGATGATAGTGGTGGTGATGCTAACGATGACTGCTCTTAGAGCGTTCCAAAGCGTTGAGCAGCTCGATTCTACGGGGCTTCCAATCGGTTCTCCGGTCTCTCTACGAGCACAGTCGTTGTGTAACTAAAACCGGCCCACGGCAACGTACAGAGGCTGCTGCTGCAGCTGTTTGTAGGTGCCTAGAGGTCAACGTTCCGGGGTTATAATTTTTTTTAGATGTTGGAACACGTTGTGCATGTTTTCGAGAATTTTACAGCCACACGTTTAATCAGAAAAGGTACCGAGACGTACGCATCACGTTCCACGCCTTGTTTTCATTATTTGCAGCGCGATATTCAGCGGTTATCTCGGCACGCCTACAATCGCTTGAGGGGGCAGCGCCCGCAGGGGACGCGTACATATGTGGGTCGCGATCGGTTCGATCGGCGGCCGGACGGTGTCGTATGCGACAAGGAATGCGCGACCCACTGGCTGTGAATGGGTACCGTGACTCGGTATTTGTGTTTCGTGCGCGTTCCAAGGGCACGAGAGCTTGGGCTACAT
Organism: Dermacentor albipictus; assembly: GCF_038994185.2. Classification (NCBI taxonomy): domain Eukaryota; kingdom Metazoa; phylum Arthropoda; class Arachnida; order Ixodida; family Ixodidae; genus Dermacentor; species Dermacentor albipictus. The sequence goes on along the minus strand of NW_027225583.1, from coordinate 2,858,771 downwards.
ATCTGCGTATATATATGCATTGAAGAGCGCGCCGCAGTCCCGCACGAGGAAAACTATAAACAGGGGGGTGAGAGCGGCACCCCCCCTCCCTGCCGATGGCGGTCCTGCGCGTTGTCTCCCTGACCTCATTGGCGACCCCGCGTGGGGGAAATAAAAAAAGTCCCAAGATACGTCGGTCGGTCGGTCGGTCGGTGTGCGCAACTCGAGATGTGGCCGAGCGTACCCCCATGCAGACGCAGGCATTTCGGACTCAAGGTTAAATCAGAAAGAACTTCTCTTTTCCCCTTTCTTTTTGTTTTCTTTCTTTCTTTCTTTCTTTCTTTCTTTCTTTCTTTCTTTCTTTCTTTCTTTCTTTCTTTCTTTCTTTCTTTCTTTCTTTCTTTCTTTCTTTCTTTTTGTTCTTTCTGTTTCAGTCCTGTATTACGTCGCTGTTGCCTTTATGCGTGCATGAACAAATGCTTGTATATTCTATTGTATAGCGTATGAATGGGCTCTGAATTTCGCTTTGTAGACGCCACGCAACTCTTTGCGCAATACTAATCCCCTTGCTTGTAAGCTTTTTTTTTTCTTCATCGGAGTCACACGCATTCTATGCGGCGAGCATTTGCTGCGAGCGAGCCACAGTATATTTATCTCTGGGCACGTCTATTTTTTTTTTTTACAGCGAAGCTGTAAGAGCCTCTCGGTCGTCGGCATTTTTCGTGTCCGTCCGTGAGCAGAAATTATCATCATCAGCAATGGCTCATACCCCGCTAATTAAGATAAAATGCAATGACTGAACCACCTCTATATAATGAGGCTACACACACTCAGCAAAGTCACGCGAACAGTGCGTACATTCATTGAAATCACGCGTACAACGATAGAACGTACCGAACAGCGTACGTTTCAATAAAGAACAAGCTCGAAACAAACATCTGTCATGAGCAGTGGCGGCTCGTAACCCCGTAAGCAATGAATGGCCCACCCTCGCAAGCAAGCAAGAAATGCAATGGCCCATGCTGCCATAAGCAATGGCTCATACCCCCGTAAGGCAGAGGCTACAAGCGCTCAGCAAAATGTAGCGAACAGCGCACACATTCATTGAAATCACCTATGCAACACACAGAACAGCATGCGTTTCAATTAAGGACAAGCTCAAAACAAGCACCCGAACCATAAATTAAGCATTACATACCCCTCACAGCAGTTGTAGTGGTGGTTATGCAACAGCTTCGCTGGACTTCCACTTCCGCAGGGCCTGTATGGCGTGTCAACTTTCACAGCGAAGCTGTTTGTGGGTAGGGCTCCGCGCATTTTTCGCGTCCGTCAACGAACCTGTGCGAACAAAAACTATCATCACCAGCAATGGCTCGTGCCAATGCTCGCGTGTTCGTTGTCTTCCTAAACAGCCGCCTCTGATGGCTCTCATGCTAGCATTCCCATACTGCCCCTCCCTCTGCCAAAGCGCTGACGGCACTGGCCCACTGCCAATCGGTGCGGTGATTTCGGTCTCAAATTCTTTGCCTCAGCATATCCCGAAATGAAAACACGGATGTACATAAGGAATGCATAACACGAATGAACGCGGATGTATTAACATAAATGTGCGTGCGTACCATTTGTCACGATGATCACCGATCAAGACAACGTATGTGCTCGCACCTTTGTTTAAAATTGTGTGTCGTCTCTTTGTCGTGTGCTACACAGCTTCGCCGGCCACCCAACTTCGCAGAGTGCAATGGCTCGTGATTCTATTCCTATTAGTTCTTCCGCATACTGCGGATCCCACGTGTCCGAATAATAGAGGAACGTGTGCACGATACAGTGAGTATAGTATATAAGCAGAATATATAGGGAATATACTACGCGGCCTTCATTAACTACGCGTTTACACGAACAGACGACAAAGCCGACTTCGGTGCAGTTTTTGTGGGGTCCCAATCCACAAACGTTGGCGTGAGGTGCCCTTCAAAAGAGACGGCGCCACAATGTAACCCTGCAGTTATAGCCTCGCATTCCCGTGCACCTGACGTGTCACCATTGTCGACGTCGCTTCCAGACGGCGCGTTTACACGAACAGACGACAAAGCCGACTTCAGTGCAGTTTTTCTGGGGTCCCAATCAGCAAACATTGGCGTGAGGTTCCCTTCAAAAGAGACGGCGCCACAATGTAACCCTGCAGTTAGGCCCCGCATTCTCGCCCATGTGACGTGTACGTCACACTTGTCGACGTCGCTTCCAGACGGCGCGTTTACACGAACAGACGACATAGCCGACTTCGGTGCAGTTTTTGTGCGGTGCCAATCCGCAAACATTGGCGTGAGGTGCCCTTCAAAAGAGGCGGCGCCACAATGTAACCCTGCAGTAGGGCTCCGCATTCTCGCCCACGTGACGTGTACGTTACGTCACCCTTGTCGACGTCGCTTGCAGACGGCTGCGTCCGCTACAACCGCACGTACCGCGTGGGCGACGAGTTCACCGAGGGCTGCGACCTGCGCTGCGTCTGCCGGGGCAACGACGAAGGCGACTGCAAGGAGCGCTGCCAGGAGCCCTACGTGCGAGCGGGCGCCATGGCCTCGGACCCGCTCTGCTACGAGAAGGCGCTGCCCGACGACCCCTGCTGCGTCAGCGTCCGGTGCGCGCACAGCAAGAACCACCCGCACCACGACCCCTCGCGTAAGTCCACCTCCCGTTGCTTGAACATTCACCGTGGCAAGCGCTGAATTCTTTTCTTTTTTGAGCCGACGTTAGCGTCAATACTTGTCGATTTCGATAACCTTTTTATTGAACTATACGACTCTATAAGAAGAAAGAAATATGGATGTGAAGTTTCTTTCTTTCTTTACTTAAGCTTTGAGAGAGCAGACACACTTAGTGTTCGCACTGGTTCGGGTCATCTTGTCTGAAGCCTTCGGGGTGTCGTATGTCTAAACAAGCAAATAAAAAAAGAAAGGAATGAAAGGGAGGCGGAACAACGTAAAGATAATAACAATAAAGTTTATTTCTGCCTCAAAGATACATGGACAGAGGAGCTGCAGAAAAAGCTGTAAAAAATACAGCTTGACAAAGCCGCAGCCCCCATTTTACAGGCAACAGCAGAAGACAAACAACGACTCAACTTCAGGTGTCGTATAAACGAAACAAAAGAACAAAAATGTAATGCTATACATCGCAAGAGCACTTCAAGCGTACAGGGATAAAAGATTATTATTACATATCACACTATCATACATGAAGGTATAAACTTTTTTAAACAGGGTTGAAGTACCTCAGACAGGCTGGCCAACGTTTCGATAGGTGGACCTATCTTCGTCAAAGGCGGCCTCGTCATCCTCGGCGTGTTAGTTTTAAAGGGTTAGTGCAGTGACGTCACGTGCGGGTGTTGTCGCTGGCGGCTGGTTTTAAAGAGAGAGATTATAAGAGGGAACAGGCGCTGTCGTCCGACGTCTGTGAGCCTCATTCTCAAGACGAAGGGACAAGAGCGTGAGAGTGGGCACGCGGGGAGGAAAGAAAAGAAATAGAAGCAGAAAAAAGGGGGAAAAAAAAGCAGGGGGGTGCCAGGGCCGTACCAAGACACAACAAAGGGGGGGTGAAAGAAAAAGAAAAAGAAAAATGAAATCTTTAAGAAATACGGGGGCTTGGGAGCGTGTTGGGAATGCGAAAGGTTAGGAGGTAATCCGGGGGAGTCGTTGGCGGCATGTTTTTGAGGCATTAGAACGGCCGGTCAAGCAATAGGTCGAGTAATTTTGAAATAGTTAAGGTGGCGACGGGGAGTCTGCGGTGCAATGTGTGGGGTGATTGAAAGGCAGCGGCATGGTCTTTCAAGGGGCACTTCCCCACGCGCTTAACGTAGGTGTCGTTACGGCGGCATCCAGAAGGCGATGGTTGAGGCGCCGAAAAAGGCATATTGACTTCGGAATGTGTTGTCGAGGGGGTTTCAAAAAAAAAAAAAGACTAAAAAAGGGGTGAGGGGGAAGGGGGGGGGGCGAAATCGGTATAGCAAACAGGAGGGCGACGCGTGCAGAAGCGGGCGCGGGCAAGTGTACATGGAAGAAGGGGATCGTACACTTGGTATAGACGTAAAATCCTGAAAGAGTACATTAAATTGAGTAGTAGGCAGGAAATTTTTTTTTCTTTTTCCTTTCTTCCTCTCTCCCCCTCTCCCCCCTTTTTTCCTCCGAAATGAAAGAGTAGGTGAGGTTAAGAATAAAAGTTGGCTGGTGGCCTAATGTGTTTTGTGTATTGGTTGATGATATGAGAGTTTCAGATTTAAGTTACAGCTTTTAAAGATTCTAAGTTGCCGCGTGCCAAATTAATTCCTGTCGGGTGTAGGCAATTAAACTTGTGTATGAGGTATGATTCCGTGTACTTCCTTTCGCGAGGGGAACGGAAATTTGTTTGTAGTATATAGAGCCTTGCTTTGTCAAACATATGTCCATGTTCATTAAAGTGGCTGGCTACTGCTTTGGGTAAATTGTGTTTTGTGTCCGTGCGGTGACCATTGAGTCTTGTATTGATTTGTTGTCCGGTCTCACCTATGTATTGTTTGCTACAAGCGGCGCATTCTAGACAGTAGACTACATTGCTTGATGTGCAGGTGAAAGCCGAAGTTACTTTGTGTGTGTAATTCGACGCTGTACTTTTTACTGTAGTAGTGGATTGAATGTGTTTGCATGTAGAGCACCTGGGGCGACCACAGGGATTGGTTCCCAACTTCTTCTTTTTCTGTAGTTTGGCGTGCAGAAGAACATCTTTAAAATTAGTGTTGCGTCTGTAGGCTACTCTGGGAGGGTCGGGAAAAATCTTCTTAAGTTTCTGGTTGCTGGTGAGAATCGGGTAGTATTTGCTTAGGATGTTATTCACGTTTGGGAGTGCGTTTGAGAATTTAGTAGTAAGAAGAGGCGTTGTTGTTCTTGTGATCTTCGGGCGGGGCTTGAGGACCTCGGCTCGATCAAGTTTGGTTGCAGCGATGTAAGCTGTTTGAAGGTCACTGTTTGGGTGGTTCCTGTTTGATAGCGTTTCTTTAAGGTGATCGAGTCTATCTATGTAGTCTTGGTTTTCAACGCAAATGCGACGTAGTCGTGTGGCTTGGCCTTTAAAGATGCCTTGTTTGCAATGTCTGGGATGGTGGCTGGTATATTCTAGGTACTGTTGTTTGTCGAAAGGTTTCCTATACAGACATGAAATATGAGATACAGAAGCAAAGACTTATTTTGGCACAATTGAGGATGAAAATTCTCAATTAATTCTCAAATTCTCAATGTGATCCGAAACCTCGAGGGTAACGGCCTTCATTGGCCATTTGCGTGCCTATAGTGGCTCCGCGATACTGCGCCGCAAAAGACGCAGATGCTTCATCTTCGACTGATATATGATAGAGCGAGTAGTAAATCAGCAGAACGGTGTGCAAATGGCATGGCAGCGGCTGGACACGAAACGGACGAGCGAAGGCGTGCAAGGTGGTAAAGCGGAATGCGCATTTGAAAGTTTTCCGGTGCGGCGTCTTCCGGTAAACTATTTTTGCGTCGCCGCATCACCGCCGACCTCTCTTGTGACTGAAATGTAGAACGAGACTTAAGAGAAATAAATTTAATTTAGTTTCACTCCACACAAGCACAGGTGTACACACATTTTCGGCGTTGTTGAACGTAGAATTGTTGCACAGTCAGCGTATGGAAAGCGCTTTCACTGGCAGCTGCAATTCAGTACTTCAATTACTATGTAAAATGCATGCAAATGACAACAAGAAAAAGGGCAGGAGGAGGGATATGGATTCAAAGCTAATGTTTGAGAGAAACGAGGCAGTAGACATCAAACTAAGAAATAAAATAGGAAAAATATTGGGCGCGCACTGTCTGCTTGGTTGCTTTTGAAGCTCTTCTGAAGGGCCGCAAACATTTAGCACTATAATTGTATTTATTCAGTCTTTCTTCCATTCCTTGAGTGAGCAAAGCAAAAAAAAAAAAGAAAATAAATTGAAATGGACGCACATAACAAGCGTTTCCAGCGAATGACAGTTTGTACTTTTGTATAACTGTTCTCACGTTCGCCTCTTCGGAAGCCCTATTATGTCCTCGGGCACTGGAAAAAAATATTGACAGGCTTAGCTTGGTTAAGCCAAGAATGCGTTGCATATTGCGCGAGTTGGGGCCCAGCTTTTCCTCCGGCTGTCGTGACATCACGCCACGTGGTTGCGCTAAAGGTCAATGGTGGCTGCCCGGCCGCGCCCAAGGGCTGAACTGAGTGATTGCAATATGCAACGCATAAAAAAATAGAAGCAGCTTAATAACAAACATAGCAAACTTAAAAGAGAATAGACCCACATATGAGACGCGCAGCAATGAACAATGGCTCATGCCCTCAGTGGTGGCTGCCCGGCCGCGCCCAAGGGCTGAACTGAGTGATTGCAATATGCAACGCATAAAAAATAGAAGCAGCTTAATAACAAACATAGCAAACTTAAAAGAGAATAGACCCACATATGAGACGCGCAGCAATGAACAATGGCTCATGCCCTCAGTGGTGGCTGCCCGGCCGCGCCCAAGGGCTGAACTGAGCGATTGCAATATGCAACGCATAAAAATAGAAGCAACTTAATAACAAACATAGCAAACTTAAAAGAGAATAGACCCACATATGAGACGCGCAGCAATGAACAATGGCTCATGCCCTCAGTGGTGGCTGCCCGGCCGCGCCCAAGGGCTGAACTGAGTGATTGCAATATGCAACGCATGAAAAAAGGTTGCGATTGTCCATCAGCTTCCACTTGTTACAACGCTATTTCGCCGTCTTCGCGCAGTGCGTACGTACAGCCAGAAGAGCGGCCACTGTCCTGAGATCGTGGAGGACCAGAGCACGGACCCGGACTCGTGCTCGAACGAGTGCAACAGCGACTTCGAGTGCGCCGGCGTGCTCAAGTGCTGCCCCAGCTCCTGCGGCGGGGCCGTTTGCGTCGAGCCCTTCTCGGGCAAAGGTCAGTTCGGGGAACGTACCTTGGCGTCACCGCTTTGCACTCGGTGTCGCCCGAATAGGGATGAGAGTCGGTCTCGCGCGAGAGCATCGTGTCGGAGTGACCTGCAGAACTCCGACGCTGAAATGACGCGCTTTATTGTTGGCGGGTGCAATGGCGCGGTAGCGTGGCCCTTTGCCTCTTGCAATAAGTGTTTTACGGACACGGTGGCCTAAACATGGCTTCTACATGCTCTGGATTCTTTTGCAAAGCAGCGGGGCCGTAGCCAGGGGAAGGAGGAGCCCCCCTCTCTCCGAAATTTCTGCGTATGCCAGCATTTCGTCTGCCCAGCCTCCTCTCCCACCTCGCGGTCTCGGATAAGTGGGTGCCTCCTTCCCCCACCCCCTTCCCCACACCCCTTCCCCCGTCCCAATAATATATTTCTGACTACGCCACTGCAAATCACTTTCTAGAACGTGTCCAATACGACTACAGCGATTTATGATTGTTTTCAAGTACTGGGTGCAGGAAAATACGGTCTCTATCTTTTTTGACATATTCTTGTATTGCAACGCAACTTTAAGCTAGTCGACCGCACTGCAGACAACAAATAGCTACTCCGGGCCATGTCGAGGCACGAGTCCGGGTGTTGCAACGTCACGTGATCAACGCGTGGCTCGACCTCCTACAAATCTGTAAATGGCCCACTTAACAGGGCGCGTATGTATAACGCATCGCTGAAGTGTTGAGCGAAGTCCGCGGAATGAGCGCTTTCTTTTTCTCGTGCCGCCCGGATTGCGCGAGTACCGCCTGTGTGTGTGGTGTGACGCAGACCCGTGCGACAACGTGTTCTGCGGACCCAACGCGCTCTGCATGCTGGAGAACGCTTCGCCCGTATGCCGGTGTAGGAGCGGATACAGCGGCGATCCTAACAACGCAACCATGGGATGCTCACAAGGTCGGTCTGCGAACGCGACTAACCCCAATGTTGCCCGCTGGCCTCCAAGATCCGACGGCGCATGTAGCTCGTGCACCGCGTGCCAACCAATCTCGGGGGCCGAGCTATATCAATATGGCCTCCGAGATCCGGCGGTGCGCGTGGCTCGTACACCGCGTGCCACCCGATCTTGGGGGTCGTGCTTCTTATCTGCTTGTTCACTTTGCTTGACACCGCAGCCCCTCACTTGCCTTTTTTTTCGTGGCATGCCAACGATGTGTCCCAGATGTTTTGCCCCCGGTGTAGTCGAGCGAAGGCTTCCGTGTGTAGACTGGAAAATTGCAGTCAAAAAGCCTTTAACAAAGTGCGCAGGAGCTTTTCCTCTTGGCGGGCTTTGAGCAGTAGTCATAGTTTGCGCATTTCTCCGCGTTAATTTCTTCAGAATTAATTGCCCTGTAAAAAATTTTACTTTTCATTTTGATAACTTCAGTGGCTTTCATTACAGTATTATCACTATTTTTTACGGTAGTGTTAAATTCCTTCACGGGGAACCCGAGAATCGCAGGGATAACGAGGTTCTCGGCAGAACCTGCCGTTGAAAACCGAAGAAATGAGAACGAATCTTCGTTTTTCAAGTTGGCGATTAGTGATATGTGGAGCGTATGTTACGGCGATTAAGTAACCTTGAACGTTTTCATTGGTTTCACATTGGAATTAAATGCAACACGAGAGTAGCCACGGACTACTTATTGCATTTAATAAAAAACTAATAGACTGTTTGGAAAGTACAATAATTTTCGTATCTGTTCTTAAGCTCATTCATCCTCATGTTCATACGTAGTGCGATGAAGGGAACATGAAAATTACCTGTTTGAGAAAGAAATTCCATAAAATCATTCACCGGTCAGCAGTCCTAACTCTTTCGCGCAAGAAAATCCCCCCGATTTCCCTTTTTATTGTTCCAGTCACAGTTATAATGCAGAACTTTTTGTTGGGCTAATCGGTGCATGTTGCTGATGTACCAAAGCGCCAAACAGACGACACAAGTCCGTGTCGTCCACCGTTGGTGTCGTCTGTGTCTCTTCTTGTGTCGTCTGTTCGGCGCTTTGGTACTTCGGTATCACAGTTATAATTACGTTTCTTCTTGAAGGGACTAGTGTTTCGCACTTTTTACGGGTACTTTCTGAGAAAGTAATACATATATTTTTTGTTTGCTCTCTGTCTCTGCTCATCGCAGGAGGCAACGGGGTAGTCCCCGCCGACACTTCGTCCGAGCCCGGCACCGGGGCAGACGACCACTCGTCGACGCCGTCCCCTTCGGACACCTGCGTCTACAAGAACCGGACGTACCCCGTGGACGAGTACTTCTACGACGGCTGCGGGCTCAAGTGCCACTGCACCGACCAGACCGAGGTCGAGTGCCAACAGCGGTGCCTGTTCTCGCTCGAGGAACCGCCCACGGGCAACCTCGACCCGGGCTGCGAGATCCTCACGGACCCCAACGACCCGTGCTGCAAGATCCTGGCCTGCGAAGCGTCGCCCAACGGAACCGTGGCGATCCAGAACGTGACGGCACCCGGACGGAGTTCGGAAGCAGCCGGAAACGAGACCGGTTACGTCAAGAACGACGTCGAGGTGTGATATTTATACATACTTCTTGGTTGCTGCCTGAAATTTTGAGCGTATAGACGTGCGTGTAGCCGGGGGGCCGCATGGGCTGATGAAGATAGCGCTGGAGCGTTGTGTATATATGGGGTTCCCGTTTATACCGACTTCAGTATCGCGTGCGTTCGGGAAATATAGTCTGATTAATTTCCGGAGAGCCCCGATTCGCGAGGCATTAAGTGTCCCTCGGGTAAAATGAGGAAAAGAAAAATAATGTAGCGGAAATATTGGCGCTCTTGTATTGTGCATGTTCTCTACGCCTACACCCGGGAGTGTAGGTGTAGGTATATGGACCACGGGCTCTCCAATGAAGAAAACAAAAATATATGTATTTTTTTTTTGTAATTCAGACGCGCGAACTGAAATTTGCGGGTGCAATCTGAGAAGTTTGCAATGCCAAATTTGGGCGGCAGAGCTCATTTTCAAGTTACATTCACAGCGGGAACGATAAAATTCAATCATTTTCGCGGAATCCCTGGTCTGTATACACTTCTGCTCGTGAGAGGGGAAGTCTAAATGAAATAGCAGCTCCAAAACTGTATCGCAGAAACTCACACTGCCAGAGTGACTTGAGAGGGCTAAGGCTTTCCATTTAGGTACTCCGTTGCCTTCTAATAGATTAGAGTGAATGTTCACTAAACCAATGGTTTATGCAACGGTTACAGAAATCATCTGATGAGACTTGAATAAAATAGAGCTATATATCTAGACATACTTATATAAAAAGAGGTGGTGCATATTATCATCATTCGATGGCAGAGTAGCAAGCATACCCTTTTCCATTTCACCATCGGGCAAAGAGCAGACCTTAAAAAAAAATCTCAACTGTCACGTGCAGTGTACGTAAAACTCAAAACGATTTTATCAGGGATTGCGAACTTCGCAGTAAAGGGGCACCCGACAGAACTCGATCTTAAGGAGGATGACGCAGACGGTGTCCGTTTTTCCCGTTCCTTTCTCTCAAACATTTTCTCATAAGCTGACAAGGAATATAGCTAACTCGCAAAGTTTCGTCACAGTTCGGCACAAACAGTTCCAGTCGCGAGTGTAATACCCTCGAAATCACTGGAGCGAGATCGCATCGACGCTTCCGTCGAAAGGATTTGCAAGGTGAAATAGGGACACATGCTTTAGCAAACAGCGCAAATAACGGGACACATGAAAGCGGGACACGACACAGGCGCTGTGTCGCGACTCGCTATAGACGTGGGTGCAACACAGCAGGCGAATTCAGAGAAACCCCGCGCCACCCACCCGTAACGGCTCCAGCGATCACGCATATCTAAGAGAGAAAGAGAGAGAAAACAAGGGTAGGAAAGGCGGGGAGGTCAACCAGAACAGCATCCGGTTTGCTCCCTACACTGGGGGCGGGGGAAAGGGGAATATAAGGAGGAAGAAAGGGAGATAGTAAGCACCGAGTACGTGTGGGGGGGACACCACACACAAGGACACTATAAACGGTCTCTTAAAGAGCCCGTGCACTTCGAGTACTGCACTAGTGCATGAATCGCTTTTCGAGCCAGTGCATGACGGGTGTGGCCACGGTCCGAGTATCTTCGACTCGGTGAACGGTCTCGAGTCCAGTCGCACGCACATCTAGGAGGAGGAGACAAAGGAGAGGAAAGACAGGGAGGTTAGCCAGTGTAAGTACCGGCTGGCTACGCTGTGCTGGGGAAAGGGGTAAAGGGAATAAAAGGAGAAAGAAGAAGAAAAAAAAAGAAAAAAAAAAGAAAGTTCACACAGTAACGCGAAACTATGCTCTACAACGTTCAAAGGCGGTCGCACAGTTCGCATGTCCTTAAAAGCTTCAACAAAGCCCTTAAGGCCTTGAGTGCCGAAGCCCGTCTGGACCAATGTCCTAGAGCTTTTTCCTCTGTAAAGGGGCGATTGTGACCGCTCTCGCAAATGCACAGCTAAAGCAGCAGTGAAACCCTGTTGGTACGAGTTGTCTCTAAGTGCCGGTCGCCAAAAAGTGCCGGGTGAAATGGAAATGCACGTGAATGATGCATGTCGGCGACGGCTGTCGCTCGCGCGCACGTTTGAAGGTGACCACTGCGACCGCGCTGCCGACCGCGGCGACAAACAACGCCACTGTCGCTGGCGCCGACGATGACCCCGCGGCGACCACGGTCGTCTACGAGCAGGAGACGGTCACGGAGAAGATGCTGGTGGACACCGGACGCACCACCGTCGTCAACGTGCTCGAGCCGGGAGACGCCAACGTGACGGAGAACCCGCTGGGACCCGCGAACGTCACCGCCGCGGGCAACAGCATCGGAAGCGACGGGAACTCCAACGCGTCCCGCCAGGGCGGCTACCCCGGTGAGTGCGCGGAGGCTTTGTAAGACGTCCCTCGACCCTATGTTCCTTGAGCATGTGCTCTTTATGCGAAGCATACTAGCCGCACAACCACGCTCTTCCTTGCTGCGCCGCGCGCGGCCGCATAGCTACCATATGACGTCATAACAGCTGCAAAAGCGGAGGCTCAACTCGTGCGCTCGCTTGCGGCCGCGTAGCTACATAGCCGGGTCTCAGCTCGTGCGCTCGCCTGCATGAGTTGTTTCTTCGTCTAGCCGAACCAAATATAGCCAAGCAACAGCAGTTCACCAGGCTAAACATTGGTTCAACAGCTAAAATAAAGGCTAGTATGCTTCGCATCCTGGGCTTAACCTTAGCTAAGCCACAGCCATTTTTGTCGATGTTTCCATATGGATGGACGGATGGAGTAACTTTAATGAAAGGTCCTGCGAGCTACGGGGCGCAAGGTCCCATAGAGCGGGCTACTCCCACGTTGGGACCGGGAGTTGTAACTCCCTGGCCGCATCGTGGGCTCGCTGGACGGCCCAGAGCTGCTCCGCCTGGTCCGTGCTGCGTAATGCTTCTTGTAGCCTGGCGGAGTCTTGATCCTTGTTTGCGTGTGTCCGACCACATCAGATTTAAACATACATTCGCATTTGAAGCTTTTCCAAGTCCTGAACGCGGTCTAGCATTGTAATGCAGCCTATATTTTCAACATCATTCCGTCGTTATTTATTTGGCCTCGATCATATGGAAACATGGCAATTTTCGCAATATGATATACAAAACATCCTATTGCGAAAATTGCCATGTTTCCATATGATCCAGGCCAAATAAATAACGACGGAATGATGTTAAAAATATAGGCTGCATTACAATGCTAGACCGCGTTCAGCATTTGAAAAGCTTTAACTCCGAAAGCGTATTTAAGATGTAGGAATTAGTCGGCTGTTGGCTCTTTGGGAATCCTGCCCTAGCTTGCCTCCAGTCCCCTTAGTGATAGCGATAGCCGGAGGAAACAGTTGCGTTTCAGGCGATAACCACAAGCAGATCCTACATCTATTTGGCCACGAGGTTCGAGTGACAATATTAGCTAAAGTCCACGGTTAAATTTACTGCAAAATGCATGCTGCTCATAATTAACCGCTGGGTCAGTGATCCTTCGCGAAGTGACGTAACTCCTTTCTTGTGGATTGTGCCGCATCGGAAGTCTTTGACACGGCTTGTTCCACGTGCCACCACATTGAGGAACTGTCGGCGCGTCTTTCAGGTGCCGAAGTACATCGTTGCGCGGTAATTAGCGAAGCCATTAGGCGACCGCAGTTTTCCGGACGTGACGTATTCCCCCGACGGGGCATTGACGCGGGGTCTCGTTTCCGGTTTCGCTGTGCGCAGGCAAGCTCCATCGGTTCGACGGATGCGAGTTCCGCGGCAAGGTGTACCAGGGCGGCGAGACCTTCTTCGACGGCTGCGAAGCCCGCTGCACGTGCAGCGGGAAGGGCCACCTGGCCTGCCTCCCTCGCTGCAACGTCATCAGTGCCGCCGGTGGCGACACCTGCAAGGAGGTCGCCGACCCTAACGACGCCTGCTGCCGCGTTCTGGTGTGCAGCCCGCCCGGAGACACCCAGGCACCGTCCAGCGTAGAAGGTATGTATACATTCAAGGCACCGTGTTGACATTACTCCGATGTCTCGTGATACCGGATGTTGTGAATAGAGCCCAGACTATGCGAAAAGGTTCTAGTGAGTTTAACATCTCATCGATTGATTGATTCGCTGATAGCATTGAGAGAGAGAGAGAGAGAGAGAGAGAGAGAGAGAGAGAAAACAGAAAAGGCAGGCAGGTTAACGAAACGCACGTCCGGTTTGCTACCCTTCACTGGGGGAATGGGGTACGGGGGCGAAGAGAGAGGGAGAGAGAAGAAAGAGCGCAGTTTCAGCGCACAGTGGAAGGTTCGCGCCGAGTCTGCACATGGTTCCCAAGACCTGTCGATCAAACGCTCAAAAGCAATACAGCAGCTAGAAAATAGGCTTTCGCGAAGGCCTTCCTCCTATTGATTTCGACCGCGGGGGCTCTTTGACGAGCATTTAAAGCGTGCTGCAGTAACGTTTTTTGCATTCAAGTCATATCGGAATGCGGTCTTCGCGCAAAGAAGCTCACCCCCGTTACGTCCTGCTTGGCAGCGCATCACCATAGCCGCAGAGTTACCTCGGCGGGTCCTTGAACAGCTTCAGTGCGGGCAAGAAACAACCTGAGAACAAGACGAGAAAGTCATGCAGGCGCTGTCTTGCGCCGTCAGCGACGACCTTGTCCTGTCATGTGCCTCCCTGTTTCAGTTTAGCTGGTATATTTGACATACCTGTTATAGAATTAGCTAAGAAGAATATCATATCGAAGAACACAGTATTTAGTAATCGTATCTTTTTTTAAACATCGCTCTCTTTATTAAAAAACATTTATCCTTGACTGGGTCTTGAATACGAATTGAGTCGGCGAGAGATGCCATATCGTATTTCACCGGGTTAACTATGCGCGCGAGGACCAGCCGAATTTAGTCTCGAAATGTAATTCGGGTTCCCTCGCATTTCGACGCTTCTCAAGTGGCCTCTTCGCAGCAGAAAATAAAACCTTGTGCCGAGACCTCGACAGCAGAAAGCCACAGCTATGATGAGATCCCGGCGGGCTTTCGAATATACTTTGTTATGGCAGGAGTACCGAGTTTCAGCAGGAGCACGCAGAAGCCTGTTCCGTCGCACCAGCATGTCTGACCCGCGCATTGTTAGAACACCTTTCAAGCAGTCCATGCTAAACCTTTCCTTTGCTGTCAATGCTTGGCCCTTCGTGCGATACCGCCAAATATTTATCTGTAGCAAGAACGCGTCCGGTAGAATCCTTGTATTTCTTCCCTTTGCGAGTAAATGCGATTGCTTCTATTTGTTTCTGTTTAAGGCCTCAAGTTGCTTATCGAGATGGCTGAACCCGAGAATGGCACCACCGTGAAGATCCGTTGGACCATGCTTCACGACAATAGAACCACGCACATGGCCGGCGACGCTATGATTCAGGTGAGCCTGACGTCATTATGAGACAAGGGAACCTAGTGTCGTGCATCCGGGCGTCAGCTGCTTCCTGTCTGGACATCAACAGTGACTTGCCTCTTTTCGTTTTACGCGCTCAGATTCCTGGCTTCTTAGCCTGCGTAACAATGTGTAGCCAATGTCACAATACTGCCGCTGCAAGTCGTAAGCTACCGTTTCTTATTGTTCTTGCGTCTTTTCTAATCTGAATACAAAAAAATAAATTTATGTGCTTCTATTACGGACTTCCTTACTGAGCGCGTTGTCCTGTCTGTATTTCTTCTTGTGTGCTGTCACTTTTGGCGCTTAATCTATTGAAAGTTATGCACCAACTAGCCCCACAACGTGTTTTACTGCAGTTCCTTACTGACATGTTGCACTGCTGTGCTTTGTATACGAAGCGACAAACTTGTCTGTACGGTGGCATAATATTTGTCTTATGTGAGCCAGTGCTGCCATGCATAAGTCGTAGATGTTGAGCTCTTAGTAGTATGAGAACCTCGCGAACCAGATGTGCCATGTGTTAAACAGTGAACGCTGGCGGGAATAGACTTGGGAAAAGTAACCGTCTTTGCTTGCTGAAGGTGATCGGCGGTGGTCGAACAAACGCTCCGTGTGTTCGACCTCTGCCAGAAGCCAACGTTCCGACAAGCGGGTTTTCTTGGACGGGGCCAAGGCAAACCCTCAGTGCCCCGTCGAAGAGATGTCTATTTGCCGAAACGTTGGTTTCAGGCTGAGAATTTATTTGTTAGATTACTTTTTTCACTTAAAGCCTTCTTGTAACTCCTTTGTGTTGTTCGGATTGCTTTCTGGGCGTAAATTAATTCACCCATGTCTACCCTTGCGGGTTGGAAAGGCCTCGGTCTGTTGCTGAAATGCACGAGAAGCAGACTTTATAAAGTTTATGCAGAATTACGAGCATCCGTACGACACGCCGGCGTAGCTTGAATGCGCGTGGCCCTCACAAAAGCGAATTTAGACGCTGCTTAGATGGACCATAGAGTTTTCGTATACTTCTTTGCCTTCTTTGAAGTTGTCTTTCTACTTTCCGTGAAGTACACAGAACATATCCATTCAGGACAAGCCTAATTATACTTTGGTCTCTTCTGGTTCAGCAACTTCCGAACAACTTGCTTTCTGGAAGTCTACAAGGTTTCTAGAGATTCGTAATCTACTGCATAGTAGCACATGTACTGAGTTACCAGAGACTATGGAAGCAGATTTTCTGGAAGTCTACAAGGTTTCTACAGATACGTAATCCACTGAATAGTAGCACATGTACAGAGTTACCAGAGACTTCCGTGACGATGAAAAAAAACAAAACAAGAACACGACAGAGCGCTCGCGAAACGTTGGCAACTCGGAGCCGTGCTGCCCCTTCTCACTTGGCGATCATCCCCGCCCAGGTCTGGTACGCCGTGGTCACCAAGGACGGCGGCCCCGTCCAGTGGATGAAGCACAAGTACAAGCTCAGCGACATGCGGTCCGTGCCGGCCACCACCTCATCGTTCGAGATCCGCCTGGGCGGCCTGCAGCCCGAGACCGAGTACTACCTGCGCCTGGTCAAGCCGCCCAGCGAGGACAGCGACGCCGAGCACGCCGCCGCGTCGAGCAACACGGTCAAGGTCAAGACCTTCGCTCCAGGTACGGACCGGGGGGTCATGCTCCAACGCTCGCCGACAACCGTTGCGCGCGCTTCGCATCGCGGGCACGCTTTATAATAGCCGTACGCTCGAGTGGCGCGGAAGTGTTTTTTTCGTTGTGGTTCGACATCACGTCTTCTCTTGCGGGCACCTCTTCGGCTTACGTGCCACTGTGGATCAGTGTATAAGCTGTCGTGATGCTGAGTGCGAGGTGGCGGGCTCTAGTGCTGACCACTGTGCCTTGGGTGCACGTTGAAGAACCTCGGCTGATCAAAATTAATATGCGAAACCCTTTATTACGGCGCCTCTCGTAATCAACCGCGCGGTTTCGGGACGTTTATACCTCACAATTTAAGATTACCTTTCCTGCTCGTTCTGCCCTCCCCCTCCCTTGCTGTTGTCTACGGAGATGTATCACAGGCTGGATGCAGTGTTCAATGGAAAAGCGCTTGTTATAGGTGAATGAAAGTTAAAGGCACTCTAGACACCAAATTAAGTTTGTTTAAAGCGGCAAATAATTATTTTCATGCAGATTTTCACACAACTGAAAAGTGCGGTTATTGCCCTAGCTAAAGCAAAGTCCAAGTTTCTCGTTCTCGAATTTCGTTTTGAAACGTAGGCGCCAGTATGTCTGCGTGACCTCATGGATTTATTTTCTTTCTTTTCGTGGATTTAGCCCGCTTTCCTGCAGAGAGTGTTCTATAAGCCGGCTTTGTTGAGCACTTTAAGAATTCGATGTGGTTCCTTACCAATAAATGATTAACTGCACCACAGCAAAGCCGATAAAAAGAAAAGAAAAAAAAAAAGCCGCGGTGTGACGGTGAGCTTGCACTGTAGGAAATTCAGCGCGCCGTTGATTGTCAGCCACCTCTTTTTTTTTTTCGGCTTTTCCGCACAGGCAAGCCGCTTCTTTAGGCTAAGAGTGGTCGCTCTGTTACTGCAGATTACGGCTTCAAACTTACTATTCTTCTGTAGCGGCCCTCCAAAATAGGCCAGCATGACATCACGTTATGTGAGTAGGAAAGCCATACCATTCCATTCCATTACTATGCTTGCTTAGCTACACCCGACTCTACGGTTAAGTCGACGGAAATTGTTTTCTCCTTTTCCTTTCTGGATGCTGTCGAACGCATTCAGCAAAACTAGATGATCGTCTTCTGCGTGAACAGACGATACTAGAACGCCGTCCCCACCGATCATCGGCTCGGAAGGCGGCGAAGGCACTTTTGTACTTTCTGAGAACGTCTGGCTTGTGGGGGCACCTCTGACTGTAGTGCTGTCCGTGCACATCTCTCTACCCGCCTCCCCCTTCCTTTTGTTCTACTTAAATTTCCTTCTTCCCTCAGTGCTTACTCTCTCCCTTTCTTCCTCTTTCTATTCCCCTTTCCCCCACTCCCAGTGTAGGGTAGCAAACCGGATGCTGTTCTGGTTGACCTCCCTGCCTTTCCTATCCTTGTTTTCTCTCTCTCTCCTTCTTCCCTCCCTCAGAGTAGGGTAGCCAACCGGAGTCTTGGCTCGTTAATATCCCTGCCTTCTCTCTCTCGTGCGATCAGCGGTGCGAGCCTCGTTCAACGGGTGCGTGCACCGGAACCGCACCTACGATCCCGGCATGGTGTTCTACGACGGGTGCGACCACAAGTGCGTGTGCCACGCCGAGGGCCTGGTCGAGTGCCAGGACAGGTGCGAGGTGTACGTGGACACCGTGGGCTACGAGGACTGCCAGTGGGCGCCGGCGCCCGACGACGCCTGCTGCATGATCCCGTACTGCGACGGGAAGCCGCCCGTGCCGAGAAAGCCCAACGGTGAGGCCAGCGACAACACGCGGTCATTTCCTGTAGGGCGGATTCACACAACTCGCACGTATAAATTTCAGCATTGCCACTTGTTGGGCGTGTTGGTAAACTGAAAACATATTTCATCATCATCATCATCATAATCATAATCATCATCATAATCATCACCATCATCATCATCAGCCTGGTTACGCCCACTGCAGGGCAAAGGCCTCTCCCATACTTCTCCAACAAACATATTTAGCGCCAGCAAACAAGGACGGAAGGGAGACGACACCACAATGCGAGCGCATCGTGGTGTCGTCTCCCTTCCGTTCTTGTTTGCTGGCGCTAAATATGCTTTCGCCCGTATAGTTTGGGGTGTCGCAGAGTCACGTGACCACGTGACGCGTCTCCGTGTAAATGAGCCAGGCGGTGTTGCCCCGTTGCGTGAATCCAGCTTACTAGCTGTACTAAACGGGGACGATGGATAAATTTACACCGGCATACTATAGCCTTTTAGGGTTACATCAGTGTTCTATTGGCAGGAAAGACGGCTGATCCTTAATTGAAATAGACTGCGCCACGCAGAGAACCGGGTAGATTCTGTCGACATCCATGACACCACCGTGATCTGGGGCGGGAACTTAATAGCGGCGTCGCGACCTGTCTTTTGTCTTTGCACTTTTTTACATTGCCAAGTTTCCTCTCATGGTAAAAGAGGGTGCTTTACTGTTGCAAAAGCGTAATTTACTGGTTCAGTTATTAAGCTGCACAAGCGGTCTAGTTTATAACTTTTGGGAGTGATGGAGGGGTGGGGGGGGTGGGGGGGGTGTCTTGATGTCGTTGCACCAGGCGGGGTTAGCTTGACATACGTGGTCAGCAGCTGTTCCGCGTCCGAGAAGGTAATACGTTGTCAGTACGTGTGTGTGTTTGTTTGTCACAAAAACGTTGATCATCTACGCGTCTCGAGGGAAGGTGATTAACAGCCGTAGAGCTCCTGTCCCGACTACTCCAGGCCCTTCAGGCAACACTGTCTTGAAGGCTCGCGCATTGAAGACCCCTCTTTCCTGTAGGCTGTGAAGCAACGCCTCACTTTGCACGTCGAACTGCGGAATGACCAGATTAGTCCTCCACATCCGCTATCTTACTACGTATAACGCACAAATCTGGGAAGCACGGATCGTCCAGTCCCAAATAAGCAAGCCTAGGTGTAGACGGAGCTATAGTTCTAACTCGATAACG
The DNA here is from genome assembly GCF_038994185.2 of Dermacentor albipictus. Lineage (NCBI taxonomy): Eukaryota > Metazoa > Arthropoda > Arachnida > Ixodida > Ixodidae > Dermacentor > Dermacentor albipictus. Next base: position 2,839,203 of record NW_027225583.1, on the reverse strand, counting down.
AAGGGCAGTTTCTTCGCGATTACATACTTTGGCAACAAAGCAGTCACGTGAAGTTCCGGTATCGTTTTTGGTATTCGCTTAATACTATAATCAGTTTCACTAAGAGGAGGAGGAGGAGACAAAGGGGAGGAAAGACAGGGAGGTTAGCCAGTGTAAGTACCGGCTAGCTACCCTGCGCTGGGGAAAAGGGTAAAGGGAATAAAAGGAGAAAGAAGAAGAGGAAAAGAAAAAAATTGGAAATAAAAAAATTCGCACAGTAACGCGAAAGTACGCGCTACAACATTCAAAGGCGGTCGCACAATTCGCATGTCCTTAAAAACTTAAGCAAAGCCCTTAAGGCCTTGAGCGACGAATCAGTTTCGTTAAAACCCCTGCGGAGGTCTGAGAGAGTCACGAAACGTAAGGCACTCGGTCCGCGTCCACGCTTTTTTTACGGCGAGAATTAACGAAGTGCGTCTCCGCGCTGGGCGCCTTCCGCAGACCCGCAGCAGGACGTGTGCCTGGACGAGTCCGGCAAGCCGCACCGCTTGGGCGACGAGTGGGAGACCGGTCAGGGCTGCCTGCGCCGCGTGTGCACGTGCGTGCTTCTGGCCAACGGCTCGGCGCTGGCCGAGTGCGTCGGGGGCTGTCCGCCGCTGTCCGTCACCGTCCGGTCCGCCGACAAGGACTGCCCGCAGCCCGTGGTCGTGACTCCGGACGACCCGTGCCTCTGCCCTTACGTCATGTGCAACGGTCCGCGAGGCGGTAAGGGCGCGCCCTCGAGAACGACGTCGTTGTTCGTGGCACGTGACCCGAGACTTGCGATGCCCCCTAACGGACGCAGAGGGGTGGGGGAATGTGCCCTGCCAGCGCATTCTATAACCCGAAAGACAAAAAAAAAATCGAAGTATAACAAAGTATAGCAGGGGGCGGCAGAAAGCTAGGTGGGCGGATGAGATTAAGAAGTTTGCAGTGATGGCATGGCCACAATTAGTACATGACCGGGGTTGTTGGAGAAGTATGGGAGAGGCCTTTGCCCTGCAGTGGGCGTAACCAGGCTGATGATGATGATGATAACAAAGAACCTTAATGATCGCGCAGAGAGCGATGGAACGAACGATAGACGTGCAACGTTGCGACATGGGTGTCGCCTTCAGTAGTGACCACGGGACGTTTAGTCGGTGACGTGGTCGTGTTTTTGGGGCCTAACGGACACAGCCCGGAATGACAGCAGCGCAGCCACTCGGAGACGATTGATGTGGGCCTTGTGGGTGCCGGCTATACGCGCGAAAGAATACAAAACAGTGGCTGACTGCAACTCTGGCGCGTATGGACGAGTCAACCTCTGAAAAGTAGCATTTGTGCCCGTGGCCGCGATACTGTGCTCTTCACCCGGTGGAGGCTATAGTGGCTTTTCTGAGAGCGAAATTGATGCGCGATTACAAGCGGTGTGTCTTTTCCTTCTTTATTCATGTGCATCAGCCTCATCTTTGCTTTATATTGGTTTCGCGCTTCGACATTGAGCAGCTTACTTAAAAAAAATGGTTCAATCGCGTCTTTCAGCTTCTGAATTATGTAAAAAAAATACTTCTTTTTCTCACTCCATTTCCGCTGTTACTTGTTTAGTAGACCACTCTTTACTGGAGCTCTTCATTGATGGGTAATTCAGTAGAATCAGTAAGAATGAATGTACGATACACTTACACTGTTGCACCACTACAGTGTCGGCACCCTCCCAGCTCTCTTGCATTTATTCTGGTCGCCTCCCTACCTTTCTTCTTCCTCCTCCTTATCCTCTCCCTTGATGGGAGAGTGGGTTACCGTCTACGGGGTTAATCGTAATTAGAAGTTCGAAGTGAAGACAGGGCACTGGGTGGCGCTTCTGTCGTGTTCCTTTCTCTCTGTATCATGCGTAGTGTACGTTCCGTCTTTTTTGCCGGGTGAGGAAGACAACCACTAAAGTGAGTGGGCGTGATACCTGCACTGTCACGTGCAGTGTCACTTATTTACCCACTGGACAACACTTGTTGCTGTACAAGTTGGTTCCCCTATGGGGTGCAGCGTTACCAAAAAAATGACACAGACGTCCACATGGCTTTTTGCGTTGCATGTAGTTTCGCATTGCTGTGTTTCTGATAGACATTTAATTTTTTCATGGGTGCGTGGGTGAGCGAGAAAAAAAAGAATCGGTAAAATTTGTTTCGAATGGAGGCCCAGGAGTCCCGGGAGCATCTTTAGTGTCGTTCAGCTGCCTCTAGCTGCTATTGTCTATAGACGACATTTAATTTTGTATTTCATTTGTAGGTTAACGACCAAAAATTAGTAAAGGCAAGTTTGCGAGATACTTACACGAGACGTTCCCCCCCCTCCCTCCCCCCTCTGCAGCGTCAGTACCGGCTCCTCCGCCTAATACCGCCGTGGCCGCTCCCCAGCCTGGCCCGGCCATGTGCAAGTACAACGGACGGCTGTACAGCGTCAACGAGGAGTTCTACAACGGCTGTCTCGAGGTTTGCCACTGCGGCGCCAACCTTCGCGTCAACTGTGCCATCATCGAGTGTCCGCACCACTTCAACCAGCACTTCAGCGAGTGCCTGGAGTGGGACATCGACCCGGCGTTCCAGCCGTCTCCGCCGAACTGCTGCCCGCCGTCCAAGTGCAAGAAAGGTATGGTGTCCCGCTCGTTTTATTTTTTTTTTGGCTACATAAGGCGCACGCTGCTTGAAAAAGAAATGCGTGATAGAAGATACATTGGGAAGTAGTCGGCAGATTGTTGCCCACCGTCCAACTGCAAGAAAGGTACGGTGTCCCGCTCGTTGTTTTTCTTTTAGGGTGGGGGGGGGGGGCTACATACGGCTCACGCTGATTTAAAAAAAAAAATACGTGATAGAAGGTAGTTTGGGAAGTAGTCGGCTGATTGAAAGCTCATGCTAGCGCTGCTTATGTTCGCTTAATCAGGTCGACAATTTTGCGTCTGCTTTGAAGTACGGCTTTTCCACACGTAGGCTCTGACAGTCCTTCAATACCGTGCAAGGTATTAAAGGTATTATTAAATGAACGATCTTTCATTTGCCTGTATGATGCTTTCGCTCGCTACCTTTGTTTTTCTAAGGTTCATTGGAGTATTTTAACCTAGCTATTTGTTGGCCTCTTGGTGACAGAAATGACGAAACAGTATCGGATACTTAAGCGACTATTACTGATGAGCTTAACCTGCGAGTGCATCTGAAAACCACGTTGGTAAAAATAAAAAAAAAAGCAACGCTCTTCCTTTTTCGCCAGCACGCAGGTCCTACCTGCACTAAGATCCCTTCCCGCTTTAAGACACGTCCCTTTTACTTCGTATTGTGTCATGTTAACATAATGTTAGCACGCGTTTTGGTTCTGCTTTCAGCGGTTGGGGCAATATCATAGCACGTTGCCAGTGTTTTCGCTTTTCGTTTTTTGACTTACACATCCTGGTTGCTTGGTGGTTTTGTCGTTGCGTTGCTGAGCACGAGGTGGGTATCAAATCGCCACCGCGGCGACTGCATTTCGATGTGGGCCGAATGCAAAAGCGCCCGTGTACCGTTCACTGGGTGCACGGTAAAGAACCCCGGGTGGTCGAAATTAACCCGGAGTCCCTCAATATGGCGTGCCTCAGAATCAGATCGTTGTTTTTGGCTCGCAAAACTGCTGGATATTTTTTTTTTCTTTTACCTTATACCTGTCGCACGTCAGTGGGTCCCAAACTGCTCTACAGCCACTTTCCAGAACTGGTCTGACGTAACTCTCGCAGCATAGGTAACGGACATGTTAAAGTACGAGTCCGGTGTTTCAGCACAGAAAATTCCTGGTGTTACATGGCTTTGCCGCGAAGGAATGGGCTGCACGAAACTCTTACTGCTCGCGATGGCCACCTGAGCTTCGATGAACGATCTTCGATTTTCTAATCGAGTCTCTGTTAAGCCGCTCGTGTCATTTCAATGGCGTAAGTTTCGCGACTTCTGGCAGGTACCGCAGCAATTGCTGTAATACAGCCCACGAACGTGTTGAGCGTTACTAAGATTAAAATGTTGATTTGCAGATGTTTTTGCGACTGATTTGCGCATGCCTATGCTGAAGAAGGCATAAATGTCCGGTGAATTTCAAGTAAACTTCCAGTGGGCAGTCAGCGCTTGTCTGTGGTATTTGTTTCCTTGTGTCCTCGTCTTTTTCGCGCTGTTTCACCTCAGTTCTAAGTGTTGAGCGGAACGGTCCCTGGTTCCAACGCAAGAAGTTGAGCACTTGGCATGCTTTCGCCACGAGAAAGAGAAATCTCGCGAGCCCTCATATGTACTACTGGTAATCAGAGCCCCATACCTCACAGAACAATGTTCTTTCTCTTTTCTCCGTCTAATACCCGGCAGACGGCTCGTGCCTCTTCAACGGCGTCAAGTTCCGCAACTTCCAGCAGATTCCGCAGGAGATGCTCGACTGCGGCAAACGCTGCGTCTGCGTCAACGGCAACGTCTCGTGCGAGAACCGGTGCCCGCCGCTCAACAGCTCGCCGCCCCCGACGCTGCCCTGCCACCCGGCTCAGGCCTACCGCGGTCACCTGCCCGGAGACGAGTGCTGCACCCACTGGATGTGCCGGGAACCCGAGAAGCCCGGTGAGTCGCCGATCTCGGAGCCCGTATACAGCGTACAACTTCTGGCGGTCTCTGAACAACCGTGCACTATGCCTGGTAGTGGCCCCCTCGTAGCGCGACGGACGGGAACTGCCGCCGAGCGGATGATTTGCGGAACGAGAAGCAGGACTCCTTTTTTTGTTTAGCTGCGTGAGCATGACGGACGAAAGAAACCACCTCGTTGAGAAAGGAGAGAAACGTGGGGCATTGATACCAGACGAGTCAGCTTGGGCACTTCGATGCCAAGCAGAAGAGGGAGACAAAAAAAAAATATATATACAGCAAGGAGGCCTTGTGGCTTGCAGTGTGTCTACGTCACCGGCGGGCCAGAAACTATGTTTTCCCCGCAGCATTAATCCTCGTTTTACTGTGCAGACGTCGTTGAACAAGATCTTGCAGAAGTCGTTGCGCGAACTGTTGCAGAGATTGTTGCAGACGTTGTTGCGGACTTTCCAGAAGTGAAGGTGCAGAAGTTGGTACATACGTGACATGCACACTGCAAGACATCAAGTCCTCTATCTTGATGAGAGTACAGGTCAAAACAAAGCTAGTTAAAAAAAAAAAACGAACGAAAGAGATGAGACATTCTAGCCATCAGTCTCGTCTATAGACAGATTTTGTCGTGGTTCGTGTAGCAGTAGTTTCTTTGTGAAGTCATGCCCCTGCGCCGTCGGGATGCAGCTCAGGTTGAGTGAGACAGGGTTCTTTCTTAGCACGAAAGTTTATGTAAGATTGACACTGAGAAAAATTTGATGAACGCAAATTTTCCGGTCGTCTGCGCAGTTTCATATATACTGTGCCAGGTATAAATCTGCACTAAATTCCGACCCCCAAGCACGCATTCTGCATGCCTAAAACGCTCTAAGCACTCCTTATGGAAAACGTCGCTATACTAAGCCTAAACCGTTGAATGAAAATGTCTGTTCTTAAATTTGCATGCTAAATAGAGACCTTGCAAGAAAACAGAACAGTGGTGCGAACTACCACGTCTCTTGTGACTGTGCATGCCTAAACTACGCGAATCGGTTTCTATAGCAACAAAGAGAGGTTGTAAACTTGCTTTTGAAAGCTGCTTGCCGTCTATTGTAACGCACGCCGCAGCATAAATAATGATTATGGCTAGTGAAGACTTACTCAAAAACTAAATCAATTGCTTTTGGCTGAAGCATTTTTAGTATGGCACCACATTTGTGAAACATTTCAAAAGCGGAAGAAATATAGTCCAGCTGGCACGATTCCAAACTCGACGAACGGTTCTTGGAAAAGGCTGCATTGACAGCTCAGTCTGCCCATCCTCTAAACGTGCCGTTCGATTAATGCATGCTCTATAGCTGAGCTGTCGTCACTTCTACAGGAGTGTAATAAACAAAATTAATCGGAACTTCATATGCTGTGGAATAATGAAGTGATCGCCACAATAACTTAATGTGGGAAGCAGCTTTGAAAAGGCTAAATAGCGCACTAAACTTGTCGCAGGTGGTTGAAGCGAGAGATGGAAATGTACCCCTGTTCTTGTGTACCACCGAACAGGGCCATATGATGTGACTGGCAGAATTCGCGCAAGACCTTCTTCGTAAACACAGAACAGTAGTCATGTTATCATAGAGTACAGACGATAGCTTGCACTAAACGACTTTGGTACATTCTAACCTTACCTGGTTTAAAAGATGCGTCAACTTGAAGTATACATGCTAAAGCCTTCAAAATTTTCGGAAATGACCAGGCAGGGCATTAAAAAGCACACACGCCCAGAACGAATGACACACCATTACGCGCACAGAGCAGTTACTAAGCGTTGCGCTACTTTCATGTATGTCAGCGGCATTTTTCTATTCATTTTTCTCGGTAAGATGTGAAGTCAATTCGTCAGTATTTCAATCAGTCAGGTAGTCGAACGCTCATCAACTGTCTGGTCATATCAGTGGGCAGATAAGTTGATTACCTTATCAGTCTATTTCGTAGCCTGGATAACTCAGTCAATGATTCTGTCAATCGGTCGGTCCACCTGTTGACCGATCAATCACTCAGGCCACCAGTCAAACATAGTTACCCAGTTAAGTCACACAGCTACCCATGAACCTCTCTCTTGGACTTGCTACTACGCCAATATTCATTGCCTCGTAAATCATACAGGAGCTTTGAAACCATCGCCACATTGAGTCCTTAACTAACAGCCGCTTTGGGCGTCGATGTCAATAATTCTTGACCTTGGCTGCTGAAGGTTGTCAGAGTTGCACACGGTTAGGCTGATCCGGTCTGTTAGTAAATCCATATATGGACGACCTTCCGTCGTCCATCTATAGACACTGACAGACTGGATCAGCCTTACCGTGTGCAAAGTCCGTCGATCAATCAACCGATCGGCTGCTCGGTCCACAGACACTCAATCAGTACTGATCGCTCGCAAAGGTGATGAAGACATCCAGCTATCGATAACAAACGTTACCGCAGAGATGCACGAGCGAAGCAAAACTAGCTCGATCGCCATATTCACCCGCGACACGCAAGCCAGACCAAACCGATCCAGGCGCCCGGCTTCAACCACCTGCGACAAACCGTCCAGCTTGTTTGTGTCAGCCTAAACCCGGGTGTGTGCGTCTTCTAAACTGCGCCCTCCCGCCTCCTCCGCGGCACGCGCCTCCTCACCCGCACGCGTAGCGGTGCACTGCCTGTTCCACGGCGAGCGCTACAAGCTGCACGAGGAGTGGGAGATGGTCAAGGGCTCCGTGCGCCGCCAGTGCTCGTGCAAGCTGCGCGCCACTGGCGCCGCCGAGGCCGAGTGCACGTCCTCGTGTCCGGCCATCCCCGAGCGGTTCCAAAAGCCGAACCCGCAGTGCCCGCGGCCCGTGGTCGTCACGCCCAACGACCCCGGCGTCTGCCCCTACATTGTGTGTAGTCCCACGCAGCCAGGTAATGACGGTTACCGCGCGGTATCCCGCTGTTCGCGGGGGGGGGGGGGGATACCGTACAACACAGGTGATTCATGCTAGCCCCCGGTACAAATAAGAGAGAGAGTGAGAGAGAGAAAGGTGGGGAGGTTAACCAGGGGCATGTTTTTTGGTTTGCTACCCTGCACTGGGGTGGGAGGAAGCAGGGGTTTCAAAGAGGGCAAAGAGAGTAGCAGGAAAGCCTGCAGGTAAAATTTCTCAGCGTTAACTTCCTTGCGGCGATTCATTCCTTCCGTCAATGAGTGGCTGTTTGGTCTCTGACCGCGAACGCTGAGAGGCTAATTGTGGTACATGTATAACGAATCATTTCTCAAAGTTGCCCTTGCAAATGTACCGTTGATCGGCGCTGTTGTGTACGGCACGTTGCAAAAAAAAACAACGAATGGGGCCTAAACATGCTCGTTGAAACAAACATACACGTTATTTATTTATTTATTTTATTTATTAGTTACCTGCATCGCCCCGTAGGGCATTACAGCAGGGAGGTTACGAACTTGAATCAATACATCAACAAATTAGTTCAATGCGTGGTAAAAAGCATCATTTTCTGTAATATATACAATGGTCGATGGCAAACTGTTCCAATCTCGAACAGTTCTAACAAAAAAAGAATAACGGAAGACGTCACCCCTACAAGACGTCACCCCTACAAGTACTTAATTCCTTTATTAAACTTGAACTTTCTTCGCATTCCTTCTCGGGGATTTGCGCGACTGCTTGATTGGTTCTTTTTTTTTTTGCCGAGTTAGTTAGGCTGATCCCGAAGACGGGTGTGTTGAAAACTGAGCCCATCCCAGATAGAGTGTAATACGTGGTCGCTTTGGGCCACATGGTGTGGTTAAGGTGGCAGAGTCGCCGCGTATCACACATCTCCTGCCGCCGCTCTTCCCCGCTTCCCTTTAGGTGCTTTACTTAAAAATTCCGTTCAACGGAATTCCAGCGAACTCCAAAGAAGCTAACGCGATCTGTGAAAATCATCATCGACGGTTTCTACCACAATTTGTTTTATCGGCCTAAACATGTGCCTCACTTCGGCATTGTATCAGCCACTCTATTACAATTCCGTTTATGAAAAGGCCAGTTCGCGGAGTCTCAAATACGACTTGTGTGTTGCCGTAAGAGCATACTGCACTCTATACGGTAGACAAACACACATATATGTATACACTGCATGCGGAACTGCCACTACAAGTGTGAAAGTAGCCTATAGATTGTCTGCACATGTCAAATAGACTGTGTCGTCTCAGACTTGTCATCAAATATGTCCATGCTGACACGTTGTTTGTAGAAAGTCTGCAGAAAATTGACATCGGAAGGGTACAGTATAACATAGGCTTTCTACTGACTGGGCGAAGGGTACGGTACCATAAGTAAAACAGCGGTAGACTTACTGTAATTTCAAGAATTACACGCCCGCGCAATTCGTGGACTTCTGTGTAACAGTCCACCTATGCACTTTTGAAGTGCAGGTCTTTCGTAGCAAGATTTATGAGAAGCATTGCTCTTTAAACTGTCATTTACCTAAATTGCGCAGGCTTAAGCATCGCGGTAGAGAATGGTATTGTTTCGCAGAATAAAGGGTGGTCAATGTGATGCATAGTTGTTTTGTTTATTCACGCCGTAAACATTTCGCGAGTGCTTGGAAGAGAGAGGAAACATGCGGTGTAGTGAAACGTACGAATGAACGAACGTGAAGGCTTGACAAATGGGCTAAACATCAACACATTCTCCGAAGCTGAAGCATGACTTCAAAGTAATTATAAGGCAGGTCGTACGATACGAAAGAAATTATCCAAATGACTGCAAGTACATATATTTGTCGGCACTCGGGTATGGATTCGTCAGTACAGTAATTTGGGGCTTCATTTATAGCCCCTTGACGTGCAGACTGTTTGCATCTTTTACCGGAACATTTGTTTAAAGCAGTTCAGTACTAAACAATTAGAACACGCTCAATTTATTACTCATTATTTAGAGTACATAGAAAATTGAGTATTATCAAGGAGGACAGGTAACTAAGCCTAAAAATTGTGGTTGGAATGCTCACCGCAGGTAAATTCGTTTGAAGACAAGGTCTTCTTAGCTCACTTCACAAGGAGTTGGCGTATCTGAGATCTTGGTATCTTGCAAGCACTTTCAGCAAAAACATGGCCATTTCGCACATACAGAGCGTCGTGTTCAGTTGAAAACGGTATCAAAATCCAGTGTCAACGAAACAAGAAGGGTGAATTTGTTAGAATGGGTAAAACTAACGGTACAGGCGTAATTATGCCAATGCAGTCAAAACTTGCCCACTTGCGCTATACTCCTGTAAAGGGTGCATGACCGCAGATATACTCAAGTTGAGGCGAAGCCTCCGCACGGCACACTTCTTTTTTTTTTTAATGGAGCGAGTTTGTTTGTACTTAGCAGGGCTCACGTGATGCCATGGCGTTCGGAAGCTGGCTTTGCCAGCGCCCACACGAAGCGAGCTCATCGTAGGGCAAAATTAATGATACGGGCGTAATAGACCATATGCGTAACCTGAAAGCTCGCTTCTCCACTTATCTTATGCAACGCAGCCCAGAAGGCGAACCTCGGGCTAGAATCTCAATTGAAGTGTCAACATACCGGTTAATTGTATCACTCCTGGCGCTGTCCGTTTCCTGCAGAGTTCAATGATTCAAAACGTGTGTTTTCAGCTTTATCAATGCTGCTAGCTGGAAAGCGGCCATCTTGGTTAGGCAAAGTTAGCTCTGTAGGAAAGTCACCTTATAGACTTTTGTATATTGTCTATTAGCGCTTTTTTTATCCTTCTCCCTCTCACCTATCGCTTCCCCTTTCCCCTCCCCCAGTACAGGGTAGCCAACCGGAGATAATCTCTGGTTAACCTCCCTGTCTTTCCTTTGCCTTTCTCTCTCTCTCTCTCTCTATTAGCGCCATCTTATCAGAAATTAGCCACGTTGCACTATCTCTAGCACCGACCCACGTCGTCTCCTGGTGAAAAAAGGGTCAACCAAGGGTTGACGCTAAAGAACACAAGGTTGACCTAATTACGCGTGAAATAAGATACTGATTAGGTAAGATACGGATTAGAAGCGACGACTGAACTACTACGTCAAACTTAACATAAAGAGAGACGAAAAGAGACAGATTAGAGGCGTGTAATCAGCATTTATATATAGACTCGTTCCAATCACCATAGACATCGACCTTATCCTCTTTAGTGTCGACACTTGGTTGACCTTTTCTTTTTGAGAATTTTGTTCGTTTAAACAAATTTTTCCCCTCGGAAGTTTCCCGAAAAGAAAGTGAACCGTGGAACTGAGAAATTTAGTTGAAATAGTTATTGGGGCTGCGTAATGAAGTGGCGATGAAAAATGGGCCGAACAGAAGCTTCACAGTAGAAGCTACAAGTGTGCTGGACGGCTGAACGTTGTACTAAGCATTACTCACATGCTCTCTAAACGCCATTCGGGCAGTTCGAACAGCGAAGTGTTTCGCTTGGTAATCGTACTATGAAACTGCGTAGTGTGGAAAGACTGCACATTGTTGGGCTGTAGCGTGTAGAGGCTAGGGAGAACGTGTAGCGCAAGTGCTTGCACAAATCAAGAAGACTAGTCCACTGTTGATTGCAAATACATGAATGAATGAATTAATGATAAATGAACAATAAATAAATAAATAAATAAATAAATAAATAAATAAATAAATAAATAAATAAATAAATAAATAAATAAATAAATAAATAAATAAATCTAAACACTGAATAAATACAGAACAAGGCTAAAGCAGGGCGCTTCACAGCTAAGCAAGAAAATTCCTAGAGTTCAAGCTCCATGCTTTGAATGATGTGACGAAACTCCTGCAGAGTAATGCGGATACAGATACGTGTCGAGCGTCGGTTGCCAGACGACGGCTAATCTGTTGCAAGGCTGTCGCTCTTGAAGCAGCAGACACGTGATATAATCGACGCGACGTCCAATATGACGTGTGGCAGGTCTGACAGGCGGCTGTTGGAGGCCGCTGCTGTAACCTGCCGCAACCTAATGACACCTGTTTTAATCCTGTTTGATGCGGCTGTTGGTATCACAGGACTCATACGTCCGAATGCATAAGCAATCGAAAAGTGTGTCTCCTGTACTTAAAAACATTAACAGCGGAAGATCAGTAGCTGTGCTGTTGTACAATGGGGCGTGTTTAAAATTCGACATCTTTAAACGGTCGTTAGAGATCAGCACTAAATCAGTGTAGACTGCTCTAGTAGTCTTTAAATTATCTAGCGCTATTATTCGGCGGAGGAATGTTTGTTACTGTAGCAGAAATCGAAGGCCTAGTATTCTGTCCAAAACTCACGCCAAGAAATCTATAATGTCAGTGTGACATCACAAATTTCAAAGTACTTTCACGTATTTGCGCCGACTTATTTTCTGTGTAAAAAAAAACAAAAATTTCCAATACTGAGTCTTTCGTTGCTTTATAATGCTTCGAAATGCTCGCTTATTGACTGATAATTAACCGCTCCCGATCAGCCTCTGTGAGATCTTATGACGTCACGTCATGGCACGAGAACTAGTGCACCAACTTCAAGGTGGCGTCGCCACCTGGTTTCCCGCTCTTTCAGAGAGAGAGAGAGAGTAATATAGGAAGGCAGGGATGTTAACCAGTCAATAGTCTGGTTGGCTACCCTACGCTGGGGGAAGGGAGAAGGGGAAGCGAGAGAAGGGACAAAGAAGGTGTAGATACGTGTGCGGACAGCACTTGAATTGAAGACGCTCGCGCAAACCAGAAGTTCTGAGAAAGCATAGAAGTGCCTTCACTTTCAACTTTTTGCTGCCTTGCCGAGCGTGCGCGTACAGTGAGGCTAGCTTCTTTCTCCGCGTCCAAGCAGTGTGTAAGACATATCAGTCCAAAGTTTAGCGTGGCATTCCTTCTTCAGTGATTTCTTGCATATCGCAGCTACAAAAGGCCACAAAAGCGCTGCTGCGATATTTGAAAGCGACCGGATTGAGCGAGCGCCTGTGATTCGGACTGAGTGACCGACTGATATCTCCAGTGGAATTTCTCTTCTTTTCATCTTTCCGTCCCCCTTTCCCTTTCCGCAGTGTAGGGTAGCCAACCGGTCTCAGTCCTGGTTAACCTCCCTACCTTTCTTTCATCATTTTCTCTCTCTCTCTCTTGTATAGCGTGTAACGAACGCCCTGTGCTCACTGTGTTGCCAATATCTTCGGCGCCAGGCAAGGAACTGCAGAACGTCAGCGTCGTCGCCGTCAACTCGACTGCGATACGCGTCCGCTTCACGCTGTCCAACATCCTCATCGGCCTCGTGGGGCACGCCGAGCTGCACTTCACCACGGACCCGCTGACGCCGCGCGAGACCTGGAGCACGCAGAAGTTCGCGCGGCCCAAGAGGCTGTTCGACACGGCGAACATCGAGTACTACCTGCCCGGCCTGCGCCCGGACACCACGTACTTCTTCCAGATACAGATCATCATCGACTCCCTCCAGTCCGGCCCGGAGAGCCAGGTCTTCAAGCTCACCATGCCGCCCGGTGCGTACACTTTTGGGGTGGACGCTTTGGCGAGGAGACGTTGTTTCCGCGGTTTAGCTGGCTCATGCTTTGCGAAGATTAAGCTGGTCTCTCAGCTGGATTGACACGACGGGCCGAATGGCTGGTTTGGCCTGCCAGCGAGCCTGGTTATGGACCTTAAGGGGGAGTGGCATGGTAAACAGACCAGAGTATCTATTTTTAGGTTTTAGCGCCAAAACGTTTTCGGCTACCCAAGGAACAGGGTAGTTACTGAAGTACTATAGCGCCAAACAGACGACACAAGAAGAAGAGACAGTGCTCGTCCGTGTCTCTTCTTCTTGTGTCGTCTGTTTGGAGCTATAGTACTTCAGTAATATGCACCAACTAGCCGAACAAAAAGTTCAACAGGGTAGTGCAGTGGCGAGCTGCGAGGACCAATACAAGTCATTTAAAAATGGCGACAGAGCCGTGCACTCTTGTATTTACCTGAGGAAGCCACTGGGAACGCAAACGCCGACTCTATATTGAAGCTTCATTAGAAACACGTAGATAAAATACCACAGACTCCAGAAAGAGAAAACGAAAAGTGGAAAAATACCAGCTAGGCCCACCTTCCCGTATACTTAGGTGAAGTACTTTTATTGCTTTGCTACAGAACCTACGACGACGACTACGGTGCCTCCGCTGCTACTTCTGGACATGATGATGGCCGTGAACAGCATCGACCCGCACACGGCCAAGGTTTCCTGGAGGCCACTGGACAGCCGTGAGAAGAAGTACGTGGACGGCCTGCAGATTCGCTACAAAATGAACGGACAGGATCACGCGCCCTGGAAGACCACGCCCATGATCCACAGGTAAACAGTGTGTATCTATGAATCGCGCGCAACGAAAACAAAAGGCAAGGAATGACGAACGCTGCGTGGAAACTGAATTTTTGTTGAAAAATATAAAGCGCGATAAATGGTGTAGTTAACGGATTACAGTTCGGGGACTATTAACATGTTTAAATGTGGGATCGTTGCGTAATGCGAACCGTCTATCGGACCGGAGAAGACTTGGTTTAAGTTTTTTAGGGTCATAGACACTTTTGGAGAAACGATACACAACTGCGTTTGCGACATTTTACAGTTCTACATTACGTAACGATATCCACTGAATACTGGCGAAACTGTCATAGAGAAGCCGAATGCATACTGATTGCGTTCAATCTAAACAAAACAGCTCTTAAGACAATGTTGCCGCGCGTGCTAAATAGTGGGCGCGGAATACCTAACAAAACATAAGTCTAAAAAACAAACAAACAAACTTCAGTCTAAAATATGCACCTGCAGAACATGTACACCGGGTGCGACTAAACTCCAGAAAATACAGCACTAAGAACAATCTCCGTGGTACATAAGATCTGTGAGTTTAGATCACTGCTGCTAGGACATAGAAACGAAGGGAGTGTGACGAGATCAAGAATTTCCAAGCAATAATCCCTCCTGTTTCGTTAGGACCGCCGAAGCTTGATTTACACGTTTTTGCATGCTTTAACAATTCAAAACACATCGATAATATTTACGCGTGCACTAGTTGCAATGCCTTGCGATTACGCTTGTGTACGTAAACCTGCAGAGGTGTCGTGGTTGCTCTCCGGTTAAAGTTTGGCCACCCGGGGTTCTTTAGCGTGCAGCAAAGGCATGGTGCCGACATACGCTTTTGAGTTGTTGCCATGCTTTCCTATTGGAGAAACGGACCGTGGCAGCATCCATACGTGTAATCACAGCATACTGCGAACGTGTGTCTCAACAAAATTAAAAATTTCACTCTTTAACCTGAATCAACCCGCCGTGCTTAAAAATTGGCAGTGGCTTAGCTCGGCTCTGCCAGGATATACGTAGCGAAAGCTAAGGCATATCGTGGTTAGCCTGGGTAATCTTGATTGCTAGTCCAGGTTAGTCTGGTTGTCTAGCTATGTTGCGGTGTTTAGCCAGTCGTTCGGCGCGCTGTTCGTCTGTTTCCTGGGCGATTCGTTTCCTCTTCATCTCGTTCCGATGTCGATGCCAGGCCTCCTCCTGCTTATCAGAATTGTCGCCGTCCATACTGTCGCCACAACTGTGGTTCCGGCGCACGCGAGCTCTCCTTTTCAATCCTCCGACATCTTATCAGGCATGCGACGCAGCTGGCGAAGCGAGCGGAGGCGAACGCAATGACGAGGAACGCGGTGTGACGTCATGTCCCTCCTCGGAGCAGGGCCATGGCGAAATCACAAGTTCGCGGCCAGTAAAGCTTTCGCTTTAAAACACCTCATTGCAACTTCAGGAAGGCAAAAATGGTGAACTACGGCTATAGCGATAGCATAGCGAAGGTTTTGTTCCGTATCGACAATTTTGCAAGTTCTGCCGTAGTCAAACAAACTTTAGTGTTTACTGTTGCTTTTATTGAGA
Source organism: Dermacentor albipictus (assembly GCF_038994185.2). Taxonomy (NCBI): domain Eukaryota; kingdom Metazoa; phylum Arthropoda; class Arachnida; order Ixodida; family Ixodidae; genus Dermacentor; species Dermacentor albipictus. Next base: position 2,823,688 of record NW_027225583.1, on the reverse strand, counting down.
TAGAGAAACATCAAACATAGCCCGCGCAAGGATTCATCGCGCCAGCGAGTTTTTCCCAAAACACATTCAGCTCACTCTCATTATGGAGCTTCGGACAAACTGCGAGACTCCTAAATGGCATTGCCACCTGCAGAGACGTGCATTTTCACTGCGTCCGTCTTAATAAAGGTCAACCGGAAAATCGATGCGTGCTCTTGAGCTCCCCGCCTCACCTAACTGTCCAACTGAGTAAACCTTTGACAGCTTATTGCGTCCTGCTTCCCGAGAGACAAACAGCTCCGGGGTATCGCTCTTTCGCGATGCGCTATCGACCCTGGCTATCTCATTTGCAGCCTGATTGCCTCCCGGGTTCTCTTCCATATTCAGTGCTATGTGGAGCCGTGGCGTACGCAGACTCGCTATACCGTGTATATCCGAGTGTACCTCAGAGTTTGCCACTCGACAGTATTGTCAAAATCAATCAATCAATCAATCAATCAATCAATCAATCAATCAATCAATCAATCAATCAATCAATCAATCAATCAATCAATCAATCAATCAATCAATCAATCAATCAATCAATCAATCAATCAATCAATCAATCAATCAATCAATGTGGGTTGTTCTTTATAGAGCCAAGACAGTGCCGTCATAAACCTGATCAATCAAGCCGTGCTTGAAGTCGCTTCGAAATGTCGTATGTCGGAGAAGGTTATGTTGGTCACGGTCATTCTGAGCGTTAACAATTTCCACACTGGAAATAGATTGCTGCTAACTTCATCTCGCCTCCCTGTGGTCTGTGAAAACCTGGAAAGAACGTGTACCTTATGAAGTTGAGATCAAGCTGTTGTATTCTATCAGGCTGCCGTAGCGACTGTTTGTCGCGTTCAAATTTTCTTTAGTTTACTCGACACTTACATGATTTGTCGTGTCTACCATACAGAGAGCTTTGATAGTCATCGAAATCATTCTGCATCGAACGTTTTGTATGCGATCTAAGCCCAAATCGGTGAAGTCACTCGTGCTTGAACTATGTTTCTTTTTTGGCGCGGGGACTCGATCTTCGTACGGTATACGACCTGCGTTTAATCAAATGCGGCGCAATGTAGCCATCAGGCAAGGGGTTTAGTTTCCCTTCTCCTGTTCTTCGAACATCAGGTGCTCTCCTACGTTCGCGGGCAATCTATATGCGAATGAACGCGGTACACTTCGCAGGGACCGGACGTCATACCTGCTGCAGGACTTGGAGCCCAGCGCGTCGTACCTGATCGATATGCAGTTCGCCGTGCCCGAGGGCCTGCCGACGCGCATTGAGTCGTCGCAGCACGTGGAAATGAGGACCGCTCCCGTGCCCAAAGGTGAGGAGTTGAATCTGCCGTGCCTCGGGTCGAAGCTAGCTCAGGCTTGCACTATTAGAACTGGGCATTGCGGAGCCTTGGTTGTGATCTGGGAGAGCTTCATGGGAATCCAAAGAGACCAATACCAAGAGAGAGAGAGAAAAAAAAAGCGGCGTAGTAATTATTTGTGAAACTAAACACGAAGTATCGATCCGTGGCGTAATTATTGCGTCAGTGGCTGTGTCAGTCATTATGCAACCGTTTCTTTTTTTCTTTCTTTCTCTCTGTGTCACAAGAAGCACAAGAAAGTGTGGATAGATGTACAGTGGTGAAAAACGCTGCACGATGTGCCGTAGGTATGCCGATAATATGGCAACTGTCAGTCCAAACGAATGTCTATATGAGAGAAAAAAAAGAGGGAAAGGAGGAGGTTAGTCTGTGTTATACCGACGCTTAATGGTTACTCTGTTCATGCGCTGTAGGCCATGTGCATTGACTAATTCTACAAAACTGTGCGCATAAGTGCACACAACTACACAATCGAATTTTTAGATAACGAATACGCATGTGACCAGTTATCGACTATAACAAAGAAAATTTAGACAACTTGGCGCAGATATTAACGTGTAGCGGCTATATGCTTACGAATCTGAAACTGTACTTCTTCCAGAGACAAGGAGTTGCCGACGTTGAATTTGTGCAAATATGTCTATATATACCGTGTCAATAATAAAAAAATGACACGTGTAGCACGCAGCGTTTGAGCGCACGCTGTAATGGCTGAGACGTTATTGAGCATGTTTGGCGCGTAGGCGTCTTTAAGCGTACGTAGCTAACTCTGAGTGGTTTTTGTCATTGCTCGAGTCGTTGTTCTCGATTTTGTTGTCGTCACTGTGGCTTTTCTTTATCAATTGTGAAAGACGGGAATCTTGGCTTATGAACAGCTAGCAGTCCCATAATTGTAGCTACAAAGCTATAAACAGTATTGAAATAGAAAAAAAAATTAGGGGTAACGAAAACTTTTCGCACTGGGTGTTAAAAAAAAAGAAACGTCTATCATATCACACAGTCACAAATGTGTAATCATCATACGCAGTTCAGAATCATGATCCATAGTGTGATCCATGGACAAGTGTCTGTAGACTCAAATCCTGCCGTCAGTGCTGAGTTGTGTTCCTATGTTCTTCGTGCAGCTGAAATGGTGCGCTCGGCCATGTTGCAGGCCACCAGCAGATAAAGACCCGTTTTCTGTAAAACGAACATTATTACTGATTTTTGACGAGAGAGAGAAGATAGAGAGAAGGGAAGACGGAAAGGCAGGATGGTTAACCAGACTGAGTCCAGTTTGCTACCCTACACGTGTGGAGGGGAATGGGGAGTGAAAGAGGAAGAGAGAGAACTTAAGTGTAGGATGTCTATAGTCGGGCACTCAAGTCCGTTGCCTTCAGGTAGCGAAAAAGCGCTCGAACTGCTTTCTGGGCCAATGAACTGTGGGGCCAGGCTCCCAAGATCTTCGCTTCCATAATAGGCCTGTCATCCAGTCTATTTAAGGCGCACTGGAGAGTCTCACGTTGATTATCGAAGCGAGAACAGCGGCACAGAAGGTGACTGATGGTCTCTTCACACTTGCACTTAGCGCACATTGGTGAATCCGCCATTCCAATGCGGTAGCTGTAGGAGTTGGTGAATGCTACTCCTACCCACAGCCGACACAGCAGTGTTGCGTCACGTCGTGGAAGGTTCGCTGGTAATGTAAGTTTCAGTGATGGGTCGAGGCTGTGTAAACGACACTCAGAGTTCTGTGGTGTATGCCAGCAACCTGACGTGATTGCACGAGCAAGACTGCGAAGCTCTCTTGCAGCGTCGACTCTGGATAAAGGTATAAGGAGTGTCGGTGAGCCAGCCTGGGCACGTCGGGCAGCGTCATCGGTGAGGTGATTACCAACGATGCCACAATGTCCCGGCAGCCACTGAAATATGATATCATGACCTCGTTCAGATGCGCAATGGCAGGTTTCGTTGATTTGTGATAGCAGCTGTTCATAATTGCCACGAGTACCTCACAGTCAGGTATGGCTGTGGGAACGGTAATTTGAGTGAAGGAAAGCAAATCGATTATCGAATACTTTCCGAATAGTTTTCGCATAACGAGCTCGCAATTAATGTAAAAAGATGTCCGTACCGTAACACTCATAAAGCTATCTCGTTTCTGTCATTACATAGCGCGTTATGAAGCGTTGTTGTTCAAAAAATACAAACTGAGCATCAGGAAGAAATAAGCCGTTTGTTCGCACACAGGACTCTTCGCAGAGTGTGCATGATCGCTGTACAGTCGATAAAGCGTGGCTCCTTGGACGCAGCAGCCTGCTTAACTATGTAGGTTGTCGTGTTTCATGCGTACGTTTTGCCAGCAAGGATGACATTTCTCGCACTTTCACGCCAATTTTATGTATGATTGCGCACAGCTGCCGTTTTAAAGTGGTCAAATCATTTGCTCATCATTTACAAATGATGAGCATTCCATTCGAGTACCGAATCGTGCAAGACAGAATTCGAAAGCGTTTTTTGAATGTTCGCTCGTACGCGCCTAGATTGAAGCCATCGCAGACGGCTTTTTGCAAGCCCTAAAAATGAATCGCTGCTTCCTCGCGCAGACGAGTACCAGTTCGAGTTGATCGTGAACGTGAAGAGGACCGAGCAGTACTCGGCTTCGCTCGTGATGGACGGCATACCGGAACCCATCACCAAGTACGTGCACGTGTTCAACGTCATGTACAAGAGCGAGGCGGCCGCCGAGCACATTCAGCGCTTCATGGTCCTCAAGGAGCCAAAGATCTTGCTGGAGGACCTCAAGCCCGGACAGAGGTAATCAATCAATCAATCAATCAATCAATCAATCAATCAATCAATCAATCAATCAATCAATCAATCAATCAATCAATCAATCAATCAATCAATCAATCGACGAATGAATCAATCGACGAATGAATCAATCGACGAATGAATCAATCGACGAATGAATGAATGAATCGACGAATGAATGAATGAATCGACGAATGAATGAATGAATCGATGAATGAATGAATCGATGAATGAATCGATGAATGAATGAACGAATGAATCGATGAATGAATGAATGAATGAATCGATGAATGAATGAATGAATGAATGAATCGATGAATGAATGAATGAATGAATGAATGAATGAATCAATCAATCAATGGATGGATGAATGAATGAATCAATGGATGGATGAATGAATGAATCAATCAATCAATGGATGAATGAATGAATCAATCAATGAATCAGACAGTTAGTCAGTCAGTCAGACAATCAGTCAATCAGACAATCATTCAGTCAATCAATCAGCCAGTCAATAAAATTTGTAAAAATGTGTTTTCTCGTGTTTAAACATTTATGAACGTCTTTTACTAGCTCGCCCACATTAAAGTGCACCAATACAAGTCCAGCTCATTCCGACAGTTGTTTCTGGGATGGTGATAGATGTCATGAGGCTGCTTGTGGCGCATTGTTGGTGCGAAAGGGTTTGGTGGCACTGCTTTTCTCACACTGCGGTTGCCCCGTCACGCAGGTACAAGGTGTGGGTGGACGCCTACCTGACCAACGGCAAGACGACGACGTCCAACATTCTCGACTTCCACACCAAGCCGGGTCCCCCGCCAACCACGACGACGACGTCGACCACGACGAGCACGACAACCGAGTCGAACGAGATCGAAGGTGGGAATCAGATGTGCAGCGTGTTGCCGCCGAATGAGAGAGAGAAAACAAGGGTAGGAAAGGCAGGGAGGTCAACCAGAACAGCATCCGGTTTGCTACCCTACACTGGGGGTGGGGGAAAGGGGAATAGAAAGCGGAAGAAAGGGAGAGAGTAAGCACTGAGTACGTGTGGGAGGGACACCAGACACAAGGACACTATAAACGGTCTGTTAAGCCCGTGCACTTCAAGTACCGCACAAGTGCACGAATCGCTTTTCGAGCCAGTGACGGGTGTGGCCACGGTCCGAGTATCTTTGACTCGGTGAAAGGTCTCGAGTCCAGTCTGCGTAATGTTGCCCGCAGAGAGAGGCGTTGGACATCGTAGCGAGCAGGTGAAATGACAAGAATATCTACAGGCTTCTTCCTACTAGTAAATAGAACACTATCGAGTTAGACTGCCGGGCCTGGTGCCGCGCGATCGAGTGTAGGTGGTGTGTCCAGTACTGTAATTTGAGCAACTAATTATCCCGCGCTGTGCCTGAACCTTTTCCACTGCTTTCCGTGGGTACTTGCGCGATGAGGCAAGATCCGATGCGCGATTTGCCCATTCGTAGGCGACAGATTCAGATCGCAGGTGACGTTGGCACCGAGATTTTCATCTCACGCGTGTACTGTGGGTATTGCGAGCGTTTGTGGCTCGCTCGTACACGAAAGCTACAAAGAAGAAACAGATGCGCTGTTTTCTGCCTTGCACTGGTAGCTAACTTCGGCGCAAGTCAGGTGTTTCTTTTTTTACCATGGGCACGATCTATCCGACAGCGTCTCTTTTTACAAAAGCTCGGCCCCCTTCGCACACCCGCAATTTAGTTTCATCTGTTTGTTTACATCATACCGCAGGCCTAGCGGCCCAAGCAAGATGGGTAAAGTACACTGACAAATGCGCAACACAAAAGGCTAGCGCCCTAACCTAGCATTACCAGAAAATGAAAGTGCAAGGAAACAATAAAACAACACAAAACAGCAATTTGACTTCGAAAGCGCTATTGAGAACCCGAGTTTCAAGTGATTATCCACGGAGTTTAAGACGCCGAAAAGGCATGGCATTCCATTCTTCGATAGGATCAGTTATCACGTATAACGTCTTTGACAACGTAATGAGGCGCACACTACAGACCACTGCTCCGGACTTGGCTAAACGGGTGCGTGGGCAACGTAAAGGCAACACGCGCATCGCTGCTTGCACGGCGACGACTTACAATAATGGAGACGTCTTGTTTGCGCGCTCTGCACGAAAACGAGGATTGCGGGCCTGCTACTCTCGGAGGACTTAGTTAATTTGCAATATAACATGCATGCGCATTTAGTTTTGAGGGCTCCGTACAATGCGATGCACTGTCAAAGGGAACGTGCACCTAATATTCCGTATCAATGTGGACATTTGGGTGAGTCAGTTGGCTGCCATTTTGCTCGCAGCACGGCAAGCACTTAAGCAGAGAGAGAGAGAGAGAGAGAGAGAGAAAGAAAGAAAGAAAGAAAGACAGAAAGACAGAAAGACAGCAAGAAAGAAAGGAAGAAAGAAAGAACGAAAGAAAGAACGACAGAACGAAAGAAAGAAAGGAAGAAATAGACAATGTTCTGGCTCCTTGCTCGGTGTCTTTACGTCGGTGTTGTTCTATAGGTGAAATAAGTGCCAGCAGTCTATGGTCGATGACAGCTGTCATGAGGCGAAAAAAACACGCCAACAAATACATTTATGCATAAATGTACGTCCGAAGAATATCGGCAGCTTGTTTTCAATATAGACGAAGAAATGCTTAAGTTACGGTAGTTTTAACACCGTTGATGAGTTCCCTCGAACATCGACCACACTGCTAATGCTCGATCGCCGTCGTGATCGGATCGGAACTGGACAGCGAATGATGACGCACCGTGTCCTCCTTTCCCTCCTCCCCCTTCGTCCCCAACAGACAGCAAAGCCGTGGCCCTGCACAGCGTGCACCAGGACAATAGCACGGCCGAGGCGTACTACATCGCCCTCATCGTGGTCGCCATAGTCGCCGCGGTGGCCGGACTAGCGTTCGCCGTCGTGCTGGTGCTGCTGCTGCGGAGGCAGTCCACGGCCAAGGCGCCCATCACGCGGAACCCGTCCGAGTCCGCGTACGACAACCCGACCTACAAGGTGCGCGAGATCCTTACGCTTTTTCTTTTTCTATTGACGAGCGTGTTTTTCTAATCCTAGTGAATATCGCGCGATCGAGTAGTGAACAAAAGATCCCGTAGGCCGAATGAACAAATGAGGGAATCGGCATCTTAGCCAATCGTTTTCGAACGAGTGCTGGTCATTGAAGGATTGAGCCAGATCAATCAGCGATTCAACAAATTTTACGATGATGCCGACTCCCGGAAGGAACAAATGGGTGAGACGGGGAATCAGCGACATTTACCGAATCACCCGCACTGATTGACAGAAGTAACCAATCAAGAATTCAATTAATTTATAAAATTTACCAAATATGCATTAATAACTGAATCATACGTTCAAATTCATCTCATTACCAATCAACGAATGAATGAGTTTGTCAATCTACCGAATCGCCACTGGTTGCGCGGCATGATTCAGCAGCATAACAGACGACCAAGCCAGCCGGTGTGGGCGCTAAAATTCCAAAGAAGTCACGTGACTGCCACGTGACCACGTTCTGTGTCATCACGTCGCTATGCATACACCTCTTGATCAATGACACAAAAACTTGCTCTTACAAAAACCTTCAGAGGGAAACAATTAAGGGACGATTTGAGGCGTGCCAGTAAATAACTTGCGGTTTCCTGGTCGAAAACATTTAAAAATACTAGTAAAGCCATGTAACAGCTTCTCTAAACCCCGTAGCTCAATTATGAAAATCTAAACGCAGAACGGCGATGAACCGAACGTTTGCTGACACTGAAATGACTCGTTCGATTTTTGTTCTTTCTTACAGACCTACGATGGAGAGAAGCCCGAAGAGAAGAACGGAAATGTGCAAGCATGACTGCGCAACTAGAAAAATAGTCTTCACGCTGAGCGTTATTGTAATATAGCACTAGTACATATATAAATATATATATACTATAATGTTCATAATTTCCCCCTGACACATGATTGTACATACGATAACAGCAAGAGTGACGTTATAAGCATTCTTGCTTTTTCCCGTGAAAAAGAAAAGAAAGCGCACAACTAACAAAAGGACTGTTGATGTTGCTGCTGTGGTCGCATGTTTTAGGTAGGACAACACGAGCTGCTGTCCTTGGCAGTCTTTTGGACAGTGCTGCGCCAACTGCATGTGTGTGAACACGACCAGCCAACGTGGAATGCGTCGATCGAGATTAGATATATTCAGATTGAATGTGTGCTGACCTGCCCACAGTTCGACTGTTATTGCCTGAGATCGTGCGAACGGAGTGCCCGTATGACGAGATCCGTTAGGATGGCAATTTAGAGCATCTAACGATGTTTAGGGGAGTACCGAACCAGTTCTGTTTAGTCATAGGCGATGTTTTTTTTTTCCCTGGGACGCATATTTCTTAATATTTGCTCCGTACATCTGAGCCCGTGTACCTTCCTATATACCAGTGCGTACAAAAGGTCATGCTGAAGTGCAAAAGCTGACTACTGCTTAACATAACACATCAACCATTGTTAGACGGCAGCTGTATAGTTGCGTATTATTTTTTTCTTAGTCTCTTTTTACGCCGACGTTTTGCGCCTGCAGGCAGCAAAAGTTATTGTCACGTGACCCACAACGACTTACAGTGGACCCTAACCCGACCGCTTCGTCCTCGCTTTTGAGGAGGTGCAATTCTGCCATGACGAAGCGACTTTTGTTGTGTTGTGATCAGTGATGACGTGGACGTTGTACTCGATACTTTGCTACAACTTTCACGTACTCATATTCACTGAAACGGTCAATCAGCAGTTCTATTTTAACACAGTGGATGTCACTTTCCCAAATGCTTCTGTACATAAAACTATTTGTCCTGAGGTTTCTTTTTTAGGAACGCCGCACGCGGTGTTACCGGCTTTCGGCTATGCAAAGCCAGCAAAAGAGATTTACATATATTCCTTCAAATTTGCATAGTTTGTCGAGGCCACGGCTTACAGACAGTGCACGTGAACAAGCATCCCTGCTTTGACTTAACGCTAACGTTTGCATTGAGCGACGTGTATTAGCAGGCTGCTGACTGCCTGTCAACATCGTTTTATATTACCCTTGAGATCACAGATGAAAGCTTCCCCAGACTCACACCTTTGTCACCGGTGACTTTTGTACACTGCCAATTGCAAGCCGCCTCACAAGAAGAGTCGGCAACTTTCCTTCCACTACGTCGACCGCATTGGCACAATATTTCAGTGTTATAAAAAAAGCCTAACATTTCATATCAGTGTGAAAGGTATATATATATTTTTCTTGGCTGCCATTCTTTCTGTAACCGTTTGCCATTCTAACACTGCTTGAATGAAAGTAGCGTTCAATATGAATGGTCGGTGTGTCCCTTGTTCCTTCGTAACTACCACTTAATTTTATTTGAGACTGAGCCAAGCTTGGGCTCTTGTTGTAATGCCATACAGAGTGTGTTTAAGACTACGCTTAATAGATGTGCTGTGAGCTGTTGTTTGACATTCCGAATGCTGGATGCGTGTTTAAAAGGTGTGCTTGCGTTCGTCTAGTTTATTGTTTTGCTTTCTTTTTTACGAACAGAGAACGCTGCCGTATCAGTCTGTTTCAATTGTATGTTTTTTTGTTAAGTGGTGAGTCGTGTCGGCTTAGCACGTTGTGCATTTGTGGAGCGCTGTTCTTTGCAGCCTAAGATTGAGTGGAGCGTGTGCCTGCGCGTGCGTTGTGATTGTACATATTAAATGTTATCAAAGCTATCAGAGAACAAAGAAGAGTACGTGTCATCACGTGTTTTTTCTTGAAAGAGAAGAAATGTACGTGTGTATGATGTGTACAATAAATCTATTGTGTGAAAATAAATCTGTGTAGCTGTCCAGTTCTTCTTCTTTTTGTTCTTTTCCTCTGTCCTCGACAGGTGCGCATTTCCAGGACAACACCCATAATTGTGTTCGTGCTATCACAGTAAGCGAAAGGAGTCATTTTGCCAGACTGTAAAGACAGCGGGAATAACCGTTCCCGATGAAGCGGGATGATAATGATCTACAGATCGCAAAAAAAGAAGAAAATGTTGAGCCGCCAATATACTTGCACAAATGATTTGCTTTCGACAAGATTTCAAGCTCAATATTAAGTTTGTCGAGTAGATAATTCGATAGTTTTATTACCGGAATGTATTTCCGATTTGTTCTGCAGTGTGCGATTGTGTTCTACGAAGAAGCGTATCTCGTTTCCCTAAATAGCACATTCGAAGAAATCGCTGGAATACCGGATGACAAGGTTGTACTGAAGGCGCTCGCTTTCTTTTGATTTGAAGGGCATTCCGCTTTGAGATTTTTGTTTCTTGTAAGCCAGTTACAAATATGTTTGTCATGTTGTTTCCTAAACGAACAGAAAGTGCCGCGGTAGTTGAATATTGCTAAGGTACGAGCTTCCTTAACGAAGTAGGTTTTTTTCTTTGTTGAAAAGAACAGAGATTTGATTACCCTTTAATTCTGACGGCTATTCATTTTCATATAATATTGCTTCGTAACAATATTATTACAAATAAAAATTAAGTGGCGATGCAGCGGTAAATGCCAGAGAATTTCGTTAGCATGACGTCGTACCTCTTTCAGATGTAACATCCGTGATTGAAACCGCGTTTACCACTTCAACTCACTCGACACTATATATATATATATATATATATATATATATATATATATATATACACACACACACACACACTAAGCTCGTCCACCCCCTCTCTGCCTTTACCACGTGACTGCCTTCCCTCACTTCACACACACCTTCATTCGCTTTGTCACTCGTAATGCTAACGCATTAAAAAAAATATGTAAGACAGGAGACGTCCCAGGTTCGCGAAATGGAGAGCAAGGTCAAGTAAGGAGAGTAAAATCTACACATATTCCTGCAGGCACACCGGAACATACAGATGCAACAGGCTAAGACTAGTTGCACCGTCTACTATTCGAGTTCTGACACATGCGCGTATACCTATTTCCAAACACGTATAAGCGGCCGTGACACGCGCCGAGATGAAAAGGCGTGCAAATGACGAAAACACAGATGACATGAAAAGTTCAACGGGGAGTGTAGGCAAAGAAATCCTCGCTCTAAAAGCATAACGGAATGAAAGCAACGGGGTGGCATAGAATAAAAAAAAACATCTGCCGAAGATTCGGAATGTGCGTTTTAAAATGACGCTCACAGAAACAAAAGTCGAGAGTTTAAACAAGTAGACGGATATATCTTAAAAACCTCGCAAGAAAAAATAAATGCACAGAGGCATGGCTTTGGGGTAACGAAAAACCTGTCTGGTACACTTCGGCGAACAGTTTTACCGATGAATGTTTTTTTGCGAGAAAGGATGCTATGCAGCTGAAAATAAAGGCAGATGGTGCAAACTTCGAGTTGATTTGAATTTCAATGCAGTAAATTTATGCATCTGCGAGTGAGCACGCGCTGCACGTGCCACCACGATTTACATCGTGTTGTGAACGCGTGGCCGTATCTTTTTTTTTTCCCGCTTGGGTTGCCACGTGGCATAACGTCATAAAGGAGATAAATTACCCGCGAGTCAAATAGAGAAAAGTAAAAACGTTTCTTTCACGTACATCTCGGTTGGAACACTGCTGGTAACGATGGTTTCGTCAAGAAGGCGACATCGAACATAGAATGCCCTGGCACTTTGCTTTGCTTAATTTTACGCATACCTTTGGTACTCGGCTGCTGTGACGTTCTGTTGCTGATCAGTACGTCGCCGGTCCGACTCCCGGAAATGGCGGCTGCGTTGAGATTACGGCGGATTGCCAAAATATAAGTCATCATCATCATCAGCCTAGTTACGCCCACTGCAGGGCAAAGGCCTCTCCCATACTTCGCCAACAACCCCGGTCATGTACTAACTGTGGCCATGTTGTCCCTGCAAACTTCTTAATCTCATCCGCCCACCTAACTTTCTGCCGCCCTCTGCTACGCTTCCCTTCCCTTGGAATCCATTCCGTAACCCTTAATGACCATCGGTTATCTTCCCTCCTCATTACATGTCCTGCCCATGCCCATCTCTTTTTCTTGATTTCAACTAAGATGTCATTAACTCGCGTTTGTTCCCTCACCCAATCTGCTCTTTTCTTATCCCTTAACGTTACACCGATCATTCTTCTTTCCATAGCTCGTTGCGTCGTCCTCAATTTCAGTAGAACCCTTTTCGTAAGCCTCCAGGTTTCTGCCCCGTAGGTGAGTACTGGAAATACACAGCTATATAATATAAGTAAGCAAACATAAAGAAAAATGAACTGTTCCGATGTTTCATGTACAGTGGAAGCAGTGACATGACAGCTGGCGCAGTATTACGCGCCGTAAGTCTTGAAAGGGTGCGTGCTGCGTCTGTTGGACTAGACACTCGCAATTGGCCACGACAAACCTTCTTTTGAGAACAGAATTGTTTTTTCCGCGGCGACAATGGTCCGAGCCATCTTCGTTTGTTGGATGGCGCTCTCCGAACTGGAGAAACTGATTCCCCCCCCCCCCCCCTTCATTTTTTTTGTCTTGTCTTTCGTTTGTTACAGGTGGCTTCGTTTTAAGTTCTTTCGCTTTGGTAATGCCTTAAGGGTACGCTTCGGAGTAAGAGAGTGAGCTTCAGCCAATCATATCGGCTTGCGGCGCGACCGCATTTTTCGAGCGTGTTATTCTTTTTTCTTTCTTCTTTTCTTTTGCTTTAACGTGGCGTTACGAGGGGAATTTTTTTTAACAAAAGAGAAAAAGACTAAAGGCAACATGTTTGGCTCACAGTTATAGAGAACTGGAGTTCGAATCCTCCCGCGATCAAGTGCGGAGTAAAAAAATAGTAGATATATACTTCTTTCTCTCTAAACTGGCCGAACAGAGTGGGGTTCTAGACACTGACACCGCCGGCAGCAGCGGATGTCAAAACGACAAAGGGAGCGAACCCGCACCAGCTACTGCTATACCGTATTCACTCACATAATGCTGGTACTCTTCTTTTACAGCTAAGCTGTACATGACTAGGATCCCGGGATTCTTTCGCGTCCGTCGACAGGTAACTATAATCATCAGTGCCTCATACCACCGTAAGCACGAAGCACATACACCATAGAGAAACATATACCTACGTATACTTATGACACTGGAGCCGTTTCACGGCCGAGCAAGTAAGGGCCTGACCAACCGCCAGGCGGCGTAGCAATGTCCGCTTCCACTTCACCTCAAAGGTACACAGCTTATCATACGTCTACAAGGTTAAGTCCGCGTGTTCCGGTTCCACAAAGACGTTGATGCTGCCCCGGTTTTGTGCCGCAGGTTACGCCCACTCCACCGTGCTTTTCAACGCGACGCCTCACTTTTTTGGTAAGTTATTCCCATGTACCTGCAGAAATAACTTTGCCGTCTCTTGCGCTAAGAACATTGCCAGCAAGTCGGTTGTCATGCTGGGTGAACTTATTTTGGACGTGTAGTATGGAGTATGAGTCGCGATGCCCGTTTGCCGTGCAGCCACCCGTTCGTTTTTGCGCCGTCTTTTCCGGAAGAGCATGTGCGTTATTACATCATACGCGCAACTTTCCAAAAGTCACTCGCACTACCTCCTGTTTGAAGCACAGAATTTGTTATCTGTGGTTCACCGGTATCATCACACAGACGGTTGATTTAGTGCGGCTCGAGCAGTGTAATGCGCATTTGGGATTGCTTTGTGAAGGCTGTTTACCTCGCTGTATGGGCGTGATCCGTGCGCCTGCATGGGCCGGTTTGCAAGTGTCAGCTTTACTTGACACGTTGCTTGTCATGGCTGAAACATTCTCGTCGTGGTCTGTGCCTTTGGTCTGTGTCTGCGTTGATCAAGGGTGCAATCCAGTATTTTTTTAATCTGCGAATCCCAGTGTCAACAAGGAAAAATATTTTTTTTTTGTTTAGAACCACTGCTTCCTTTTATGTGAAACTGAGAGAACCGGGTGAAAAACGGCAAAAAAAGAATTGAAATAGCAGCTGCTCTGATGGCATGATTTTTACAATTTGCGTGATCTAATTCAGCCTTGCTTAGCTTCTTCGAGAAGCTTAGCGGTTCTTCTGGTAAGAAGGCTGCGATTCGCGAGATTATTGCGACTATATGAACGACATGCTTAAAAATGAAATATTAAATCTCTTGCACAACACTATTGAAGACGTAGTTGAACATTTTAGCAGCCAAAGGTAAACTAGAACATAAAGCATTGCTACCGAGACCAAAACAGAGCTAAACCACGCCTCCAAAATCGCAGAAGACAAATGACAGAAGACGTTGTTTAATATTTTCATGTGCCAGGACAAGTCAGGCAGCGCACACAGTTTTTTCATTGTGAACAAGGCTCCCGTGGGGGAGCCGAAACGTAAATAACTCTTTTAAACCATTTTTGGTCGGTGTCCAGACCTCTTCCTTTTAAGTATGTATCATCCCGACCAGACGGGCTTCCGTCATACTCACAACTTCACACATTTTTTATGCAACATTTTATCAATACCACTTTAGTGTAATGAAATCTGGCATGTATAAGATATAGTTTTCAACCAAGACGCGTTTTCAACCGGGCAAACGTTTAGTAATTTCTTAGTTAAAGATTAAGTGCTCGCCTCTTGAAAAGTCATGTTTCTTTTTCTTTTTGCAATCATTGAATATATTGTTTCAGCTTGCACCTTCTATGGAATTTAGCCAATGAACTTATGGTGAAGAGGACATTGAACATACATGCGCGCTGAACTAAATGACAAAGGCTTTAGGGATGTTGAAGATGAAACGCGTTTTTCAGGAGGCCTAATGGTTTCCGCCATTTAATGGCATGTAACCCACCAGCCCACTACATGACGCTTCATGTAGCTTTCATGAAGTTTTCGAGCCTCTTGCCTGAAGCATACGAGTCGTTCATGAAATGGCCAAAAGAGGGCTCGAAGGGCTCTCATAAGAGAAAAAGGTATGTGTTATATATATGCTGCCATCTGCATCGTTTGATGGTTAAGACATTATTAAGTAGCTTATCTCCCCTTCCCACTGCTAATGGAGCCAAACAACACATCTTCGTCACCTAAAGGCTAGGTTATGCAGCCCCCAATCATGGCATGACTGACTGCTGCTTATTTTGTCTAATGGATACTTAGAATAACGAGAAAAGCACACATTGGAAGAAGAGTTGTAATGACTCCCGTAAATAGCTTAGGCATTTTTATAAAAAGAAGACCAAACACAAAACCTTTCCTTGTGACAGTTGCATACACATGAAAGAGACCTGTACTGCCTCGTGGTAAGCTTTGCGGCGTTTCGTGGCCCCCGAAATTCAACAACATACGGCAGCCGCAGAAGCTACCCTTCTGCAAATGCAGCTGGTGTTCTTAGGCTTGAACGGTGCCTTACAAAACGAGGTATCACCAGTTCTACAGAGCTAAAAAAAAGAGAACCGCCGTTTCACTTGGATGAAGCATTCAAAACATAACAAGGTTAGACGTTGTGCTTGAGATGGCAACGCTGTGTTGTAACACTAGGTCACGGCCACATAGCACGACACAGCAGATCGCACCGCTGCTGTTGCGCGGAATCAATGGAGTCGTGCAGCGTTGTAACCAGGCGTGTCACAACGCTGGCGTGATGAAAAACTCCGGCAGTTGTGTTGCACGAGTTGCACTTCGGTGGTGCATGAGACGAGACCGAGGGAAAAAGTACAAAAGGAAATAACTAGAGATAAGTATCTTGACATTTACAGTCCATTCCTCTGAGTCCAGTGTATGCATTACAGTGCGTCACGCACACTTATCGTCAACAGAAACGCAAATTCAGTAGCGTGCGACACTCATGCCAGCGGCGGAAGACGAACGCTGTAGTGGCTACACGGTCGAGAGGAATGGATGGAGCGTGAGGGCACGGTCCACGGCGGAAGTAACACACTAGAAGGGAGCGTCACGTGACAATCTTGAAGCCTAGTCATAAAAAAAGAACACAGGGGAGAACTAGGCCCTATTCTAGTGGTAGGCAAACTACAGATTCTAGTCGGCTTGCTTTGGTTGCATCTGCGGCGGGCATTTCGGAACAGAATGCTACGTGTGAACACGACCAAGAACCTTAGACTACTACCACGCATCAACCACGCCCTTTCATCAGAGCGCATCCCGAAGTCGACACAGAGTTGATACCGACTGTGGACGGGTCCACAAAAGGACCATCCACCTGTACCTGACAGCCTGAACTAATGATGAAAAAGGCCAACGTAGAATGGTACCGAAGACCGGCGCAGATCTTGGGTACCCAGGTTGCCACACGGTCACCTATTCCGTTGAAGAGCCAAGCCCCAGCGCAAAAAATGACCGTTTATCGTAGAGATGGACTGCAGCCATGTGAGGGGACAGTGGTTAGTCTCTATGGTGAATCTTGAACCAGTGATATAGCAAGCTAGCTTCTGCACCGCCCATACTATCCAGGTGCATTCCTTTTCTGATGCACTGTATGCTTCCTCATGAACTGAAAGCTTTCTACTGTCTGTTAGATACGGGACCTCTTCCTGAGCTTCCTTCGAGTTCACCAGACCACATCGAATCGCGTCACACCTAATTAAGGGGCGCAGAAGCACACATACCACGTTCACGAGGCGTGGCATGTGCAAACGAGTTGGCGCCCCCGACCTTGTGCGCCGCAGGTGGAGTTATTCACTGCTTGAATCTTCCCGAAAGTTTAGCGGGAGCCTGGCACTGTTCCAGGTAACGTGAGTCCAGAGGCAAGATGGCTGCAATGCACCGTGAAGCCCTGGCAGCAATCATCCCCGTCCGCCTTTGTCACGGAAGTTGCAGAACCGGGAAGTCAATACCGCAGAGAGAAGTAAGCACTCGGACAATTGGGGCCCAAGGAGAGACCCTCTCCGCCGGGTTCGACACAATCGCACGGGTGCTTACCATTGGCCGATAATGGCGTCACCTGAGCGGGCTCGCACACTGGCCGAACGTGACGTGACTTCGAGACGCCGAAGTGCTTAAAAGGGAGAGACCGGGAGCAGCAACAGAGCATTCCTTCAGTCATCTCTTTCGAGCTTCTTGCCATGGGCCGCATCGTCAGAGTTGCTGCCGGCCCGTAATGACTCTATGACTGCTAATTTCTTGGTCCTCTCACTGTAAATACTGTAAATAAACCTCCAGTTTCTCATCCCAAAGTCCTCCTCCACCTCGGCCAACTCCCGCACCCAACGGCTAAGTGCAAATATCTGGAGGACAGCAATAGGGATTGTCCTGCAGATCCTGACGTGGCGTACAGAACAGGGTGTGCGTTCTCGTCATCTCTCTAGTGACAGAGCGCCCCCATACCCCTGTCGCTGAAATCACACTGAAGAATGAATGGCTTGAAGTAGTCGGGCGCGTTTAACACTGGCTGATTTGTTATTGCGTTCTTCAGCATACTAAAAGCCTTTTCTTTTGCATCATCCTACTTTACCGTTTGTGGTTCTATTTTTCTTAGAGCATCCGTCAAAAAACTCGCAATCTCGAAATACTGCGGGACATATCTTTGGTAATAACCCGCCAAGCCAAGGAATGATCTGATGTCCCGCTTGGTGCGTGGTTGCGGGAAGTTCTCTATTGCAGGTCCGTTTAACCTCGGAAGGCCGACGATGGCCTTGCCCTATTACATGACTTAGATCAGCTACGTCCGCGTGCCCTAATTGGCATTTGTGAGCCTTAACAGTTAAGTTGGCCTCTCGTAGACGACACAGCACGGTTCGCAGGTGTTGCATATGGTCGGCCCATGATGAAGAAAAGATTGCTATGTCATCGAGATACGGAAGTGCAATGTCCTCCATTGCTCGTAGCACCTGGTCCATAAAGAAGCAATACGGCGCATTCCTCAATCCAAAGCTCAGGACTTTCGGACGAAAGGTTCCCATCGGGGAAATAAACGCCGCAAGCCTGCTTGCCCTCTCGGTCAACAGAACCTGCCAACAGCCTCTGACTAAATCGAGCGTAGAGATGAAATTAGCACTGCTATCTCGATCAAGCCTTTCCTCGATATGCGGTATTGGATATGTTTGGTCCTTTGTGATTAAATTGAGCCTGCGGGGTCACGGCTCCTTTACTGGGACCTTAACCAAGACAAGAGGTGAGGTATAATCACTCTCTCCTGGCTCGATTGCACCTAGCTCTAATATCTTGTTTATTTCAGCGGTCATGACTTCACGTTGACGAGGCGAAACGCGATAAGCTTTCGAACGAACTGGGTCTGACGAGGTCAACTCGATATCATGAACGATCGCAGTGGTCCTGCCCGGTGTGTCTGAAAATACATCTTTAAACTCAAACACGAGTTCCTTCAGTTCGGCCATTTGACTGGAATTCAACTCCACCTGTTCTACTAACTTGTCAATGGTCTCATGAATGTCGTTTTCCTTCGTCACTGCTGTTCGACAGGCATTTCCTCAGGTTGGTTAAGGGACATGTTCACACTGGCTTTCCTCTGCCTGTAGGGTTTAAGTAGATTGCTATGGTACACTTGTGGTGTCCTTCGTTTTCCCGGAACCATGATTACGTTGTTTTTTGTTTCAGATAACTTCTGAATTATGTCAACCGGTCCTTTCCATTGAACCTCTAGTTTGTTTCTCAATGAGGGTTTCAGGATTATTACCTTTTCCCCAACTTCAAGGCGTCGCGTGCGGGTCGTCCTGTCATAGTAATGATCAGCATTGCTTGTGCCTTCCCCATTTCCTGCTCATCAATTATCGTGGTTGGGCTTACATTCAATAACTTTCTGCTGCATTCCGCCTCGCGAGACATTTCAGGCTCCGCTGCTTTCCTGACCTTTTCCTTAGCTGGTGCACTTTCCGCATTATCCCGTATAGGGCTGTCCTCTTCGGTACTGGTTGACGAATCATCCGTCAAGCCTGTTTCCTCCACCCATGGACATTCGTACACTGCCTTGGCTGCGAGCTCCCTTGCTTTGGAACGAGTTATGGCTTACACTATCCCTTCGCTAAACCCGATTCCCTTGCGCTGTAGCAAATCCTCTGATTTGTTAGAAAACAAGTACGGATACTGCGGCGGGAGATGTGCTGAGATGGCGGCTTTAGTGTCCAGTACTGCAAAAGGGCCTTCGATACGAATCTTGGCCACAGGGAGACAAACACTGGAGGCCTCTACAGCTTGCCTTATCGAAGCACGACGCATGCACTACGTCCATCGTGGATGCCGAGTCGCGAAAACACTCAACACGGTTTGCCGTTTACCACGAGGTCTCGAATGTATGGTTCTAGCAAGTTCAGATTGTCTGCGTTACTACTTAGTGACATCAATACTAGTTTGGGATTTCTGCACCCCATGGAGATATGGCCCGTTTGCTGGTAGACTGCCACGTGACGCTCCCTCCTATTGTATCTCTTTAGCCATGGACTGCACCCTCACGCTCCGTCCATTCGGCTCTACCGTGTTGTCACTGCAGCATTCGTCTCCCACCGCTGACACGAGTGTCGCACGCTAGTAAATTTGCGTTCCTGTTGAGGATAAGTGTGTGTGAAGCATACAATGGACTGGGAGGAACGGATTGTAAGTGTCAAGCTACTTATATCTAGTCATTTCCGATTGCGCTTTTTCCCTTGCTCTCAAATCATGCCCCACCGAGGTGCAACTCCTGCAACACCGCTGCCGGCGTTCTTCAGCGCGCCAGCGTTATTACATGCCTGGTAACAACGCTGCACGACTCCATTCATTCCGCGCAACAGCAGCTGTACGACCTGCTTTGTCGCGCTATGTCGCCGCCACCTAGTGTTACAACACAGCGTGACGACCTGAAGCGCAACGTCTAACCTTGCTACGCTTCGAATGCTGCGTCCGAGTGAAACGGTGTTTTTTTTTAGCTGTGTAAAGCCGGTTATACCTTACTTTGTATGGCACTGTTCAAGCCTCAGAACTCGAGCTGCAGTTGCAGAAGTGTAGCTTCTGTGTCTGCCGCATGTTGGCAAATCTCGAGGTCCACAAAACGCCGCAATGCTTACCACAAAGCAGTACTCGTATCTTCCACGTGTTTGCTAGACGGACACCGAAAGATCTTTTCTTTTTTCCCTTTTGGTAAAAGGGCCTAAGCTATTTACGGAAAGCTTTATAAGTCTTTTGCGATATCATGCTTTTCGCAATATTTCAAGCAGCCATTAGGCGAAATATCCTGCTATCACCAAGGGTATTAGTGGGGGCTGCGTAAGCTATCCTGTGTTGACGAAGATGTATCGTTTGCCTTCATTAGCAGTGCGAAGTGCCTATTCGCCAGTTCCAATATTGTCTTCGCAACCATCAAACGGTGGTGATGTAAACATATTTATAACATGTGCCTTTTTCTCTAAGAAGAACCCCTCGAGCCCTCTTTTGTCCGTTTCATGAATGTCTCGTATGCGCCCGGCAAGAGCCCCTCGAAACCTTAAAAAAGATGCATGAAATGTCATGTAGTAGTATGATGGGCAAAATGCCACTAAATTCTGCTGAAAAGTCTCTTCAACTCTATGGAAACCGTTAGGCCTCCTGAATAACACATTTAATTTTCAACATCCCTAAAGCCCTTGTCACTTCATTCAACGTGTATGTATGTTCAATGTCCTCTTCATCATGAGTTCATTCGGTAAATTCCATAGAAGGTACTCGTTGAAACAACATATTGAATGATTAAAAAAAAAAGAACATGAAGTTTTACTAGGCGAGCACCTAATCCTTAACCAAGAAATGACAAATACTTGCCTGATAGAAAATCCGTGATAAGTTAGCACGATATGTTATACATTCCAGATTTCATTACTCTAAAGTGCTATTGATGAAATTTTGCATAAAAAATGTGTGCGCTGCCTGGCTTGTCCTGACAGTTGAGAATATAAAACAAACCACTACATGCAAGCGGTGAATAGAGCGATTGGAATCATTGCGTCATGGCACGGAACAGCAGGAGCCAATAAATATGCGGTAATCAGCGCATTAGCAAAGCTAAACCAAACAGCCTATTTTGCATACAGGATTTATCGGGAGGCATCCATAAACATTTCACATCGAACCACTAGTGCCGTAAATACCGTGAACGCGGCATCGGTGTCCGTGCTCGGCATACCTTAATTCACTTGCGCTTCTGATTATTTCCTTTAACCGGAACATGAGGCCTAGGGAAATTTAGCTAGTAAGCCAGCTGTAATAGCATGATCGATGCATCAGGCAATACAGAAGACACGTAATTCTTTTTGGCACCCAACGTCCTTAAAAAAGATCCAGGGGTGTCATTGCTAAAACCGCGGCGAATCGAGAAACATGCTATAGCATTATCTCTGATATCTTTGCAATCGTAACTACCCACACAGCTTACTTTCGAGTTTTTGTGTAGAGCAAAGGAGCCATTACCCGATCATGCAAGTATAGCTTGTGCAGATGGCGCTCTTGTCCTACCAGGCGTGATGCAAGCGGAGCTGAAGTCTGAGTAAGCCTCCCGCGGCGTGTTCAGAGAGAGAGAGGCATAGCTCCACAATACATTTGTCCATCCGAGCCATTAGGTCGTGGTTTGAGAGAGCTCACTATCCCATTTAGGTATAAATAATCGAACTCAAAAGTTGTGTTAGTACCGATCTGTGTGAGGGGCTACAAGCGTGCAATACGCTGGAAAGATTTCACGCCTGCTAGGCTTGGCACACAGATAACTGCGTAATCTGGAACGTTTCCTGTGGCAAGTCTGATCACGTTTCTCTGAATTAATGAACAAAGCACAGACACGGTACGTTTATTCCGGCCCCATGGTGCGTTTCTTTCCGCTGCATGCGTGGTGGGCCTGCAACCAGAAGGCAGATGTGCTGCTCTTATCTCGCCGCGAACAGGCTGGCTGAGCCTAGACGTAGGGCTGAATTTCTCCTACCCGTTTGAAGGCCGATAACTGTCACTTCGCTCAGCCCGTCTGAGACTGCCGTACATCACTGCCACGGCAAATTTGGCGTGCCTTCCCGCGCCACCAATCATAGAGAGTTTAATTATTGTCCGGCGACCGAACTTTACACGTTTGTGCGTTACTATTCGCGTCGTTCTTTTTGGTGGATTCGTCTTTTCGAATCATGCCTTCTTCTCTTCCCGGACAGCTGCAACTGGTGCCGTGTTTGCAATCTTTAGTTCGACGCATTGCACAATTCATTCGCGTTATTTTATTGTCATCACTCTGCCATTCCATCTTCGCGAACCCTGTAGTTCCGTCATCCACAGCGTGTAAAACTGTAGGCGCCAGAAATTCGCTTCACAAACAGTTCGGCTCGGCTCGTTCCCGTAGAAATAATTAGCAGGGCGCATTCGACAAAGAGTATGCTACATTGGGAGTGATTTGCGAAAAAAATTATCCGTTTTCTTGGGGGGGATACGATATTGCTGATAACAACAAAGGTGTTTGCCATGCAAGCTTTTGACCTGATTACCTGGCATAAAGGGCTGACTTCGAAGTATTCGGTGGGACGTTGCGAAAATAAGCATCGACGGATGACAGGCAGCCGGAGTAGAGAGAGACTATAGAAAGGCACTGTTTGCAGCAAGTGAGTGAGTGAGTGAGTGAGTGAGTGAGTGAGTGAGTGAGTGAGTGAGTGAGTGAGTGAGTGAGTGAGTGAGTGAGTGAGTGAAAATTTATTAGGTCCAGCAAAGCGCGATAAAACGCGCACCCGGTTAATCCCATGGCGGGACCGACAGGTCTAGCCTGCCGGCCCGATCGCGGGCACACTGGAGGGCCAGGATTTGGTCTTCAAAGACGGGAGCTCACAGGAACACGTCCCACTCTTCCTTGGTGAACTTTGGGCCCAGCAATGCGATAAAGGCGCTAACATTTCACAAATCAGAAGCTCCGAAGAGAACAAGAAGTTGAGTGAATCCCGCGTAAGAGACAATTGCCATGGGAGCGATGTTTACTCGCGGCATATTTTGATTGGTGGGAAATATAAGATATCACCATAAATTCTTATCGCGTCGACACCAATTCTGCGAAATTAGGTTTTGAACAGTCCAGCCTGAATAATGAAAACAAAGGATAAATTCATTTGCGAAGGCGTTTGTATTACACTTTCCCCTCTTTCTTCCTGGTCCAGTAGTGAAGTTATGGCACATATGAGTCATTATAATGTTTATTACCGCGTATATATATTATTACTGTTTCTGATTTCTAGCTTCTATAAGAGAAAACCCCTGAACACTTGCCTTCGGTCGTAGCCAGTTTTCGCGCCCACCACTACAACTAAGCACGAATCTTCTTTAGAGCTGTCCTTTTCGCACAAACAGGCGAACGATGGCAAAGCACGCTCTAAAGGGAGTGAGTTGAGGAATTGACCTTTGTTCGAACAGAGAACATCATGGCTCTCAGCGAAAGTATTCTCTATTCGAACCGAGATTTTGTAAACGTAATTTTTAATATGCCGTATTCTCACTGTATAGATATATTTAGACTTCATTGCTTGTGTTCCCTGTGCATATGTCGATAATCATGGTTAACTCCTTTTTACGCTCTTCATGTTTCTTATTTATTATTTTTCTTATTTATTTCTCTTCCTCGAATTCTTTTGTCTATCACATTTGCATTTTCGTACATACTGCATTGTGCATTGCATATTTAAGAGCACCTGTACAAATGCTGTGAAGCTGTCCCTGGGCGCTATAAATATTTTATTTAATTACTATGTCCTCATTATTATTATTATATTATTATTATTAATATTATTAACAACTTTTGTAGAAAAGCAAGCGCAAGCATGCAGAGAGGAAAAAAGTGAAAATATCAGGCTAGCACGAAATCACGCAAAGGGGCAAAATGCCTGCTAGCTCTCCAGGAAGCGGAGAGAGGGAGAGGGAGGAGAGAGAAAGGAGATAGCCAGACACACCACCAATAAGATGAAGGCCTTCATCGACAAAGATACGCGGCAGGTAAAGAAGACGGCAGTTCCCCAGGGGGAAATCCGCACTGTGCAAGCAATGCAGGACAGTACAGTAATCAATTATACGAAAGTGTTTCAGCAAACACATCATCGTCTTAACGACGTCCTTTTTTTCTGCGAGCGCTCGTACACCAAGGCACAACCAACTCTTTAGGAGAGTGCCCGCCCAGTGAGGCAACAATCGGAAGCGAACACAAAAAAGAATTCAGACTTTCCAGCGAGACCTACTGGTCGAAGTGCAGCGCCTGGAGTATCATCGAGATCACACAGACCTTCTTGACAGCCGCAGCTTTTGTGGATGCATAACTAGAGGTCCTTCGACCAGGCCGTTCAGTTGCATAGGTACATATCGTTTCTTGCTGAAGTAGGATCGCCACGTATATACGGCTATTCGACCTAATCCACTCGATTGTTCGCGCTGAATTTTAGCACATTGCCGGAAATTTTATTAGGTTTAGTTCATTAACACACTTATGCGAATAATTTGCTTGTTTCTTCGAGAATAAAGTCGATGCGCTCATCGTCGGCAACTACGCGTCTCAAAACGTGTCGATTCCGCCGAAACCGAACGGTGACGCCATCTCTCGGGGCTACAGTGAACACGGTGTGTCTGCCCATAGCCTCCTATATAAATATAGGAGGCTATGGTCTGCCGTAGCGAGGACAGCTGGCGCTGCCGTCGTCATGTGGCGAAATATTTTTTATGCGAAGCATATTACTAGAGCTCAACCCAGCTCCTCAGGCGCGGCGGTGTCGCCTTCAATACCACGTGACGCCGTGACGTCACGACAGAGGAGCAACGGGGCTCCAATTCGCGCCGTCGCTCGCGGCGTCGCCTTCAAGGCTGACCACGTGACACCGTGACGTCACGACAGAGGAGAAACGGGGCTCCAACTCGCGCCGTCGCTCGCGGCGTCGCGGCAGTATATAAGCAGCTGCGCTTGCCTCTGCTAGACATTCACGAGGTGAGATGCCTCCTGGAGACACAGCTGCTCGTTGGAATGAGAAACGAAGGTTGCGGCGTGCTACAGAGACTGTTTCTAGGTGGCTTTGCTACGG
The DNA here is from genome assembly GCF_038994185.2 of Dermacentor albipictus. Taxonomy (NCBI): domain Eukaryota; kingdom Metazoa; phylum Arthropoda; class Arachnida; order Ixodida; family Ixodidae; genus Dermacentor; species Dermacentor albipictus. The sequence continues at coordinate 2,798,512 of NW_027225583.1, read as the reverse complement.
CGCAGTGACAACGCGCCCCGCATCGGACGCGGTGAACGTCGAGCAACGCAGCGTTCGGCGCGACAACGAAATGTGCGCCTGAGCAAGCGCCGCACGCCTGAGCCGACGCCGACGACACCGGCTTTTCTGCGACACGAGCTCCTTAACGCTGTCGCGTTAAAATAAAGGCTACTATGCTTCGCATCCTGGGCTTAACCTTAGCTAAGCCACAGCCATTTTTTAAAGGCGTAGCTGCACATAATGCGCACATCGAACCTATTCTGGACGAAAGACCAAGCGATTCAGACTAGCATGTTAACAAACACGTCCCATTACAAAATTCAAGCTCTCTAGGAATTTGAGCGTGCGCGAGCGAGAATTTAGCTCTAGGAAGCCAGTATGCCTGGTATTCCTACTTATTCACCCCTTTGTATCTGCGAATATATCCTCCGGCAAGTGAGGGAAACCCCATGACATTTAATTTTACTTACATTATTATAAATACTACCCATACTTGGGTTGTCAGTGTCACTTCGCTTAAGTCTGCTGAAGGCATCTCAGGAGTTGGAAGCCGTGATAACCTTCGCTGAGGTTAGCTTCCCTTGTGAGTGTTTTATAGCACTATCAATGACTGCCTGCTCCGCACTGGTTAGTGGGCGTGGATGCAGCTCACGAAACACCTGCCGGATTTCAGTTGATGGGGCGGAATAAACATGTAGATCTCTACTGAGTAGCCGCAGTCTGGCAGCTTGAACCATGTGCTGCTAGTAACAAACATATACATCATCTCATACCCACAGGTCCGCTTCGCGTATTACCAAGCCGCTCACAGATAGTCGCAAGTTCTCTATTGAGACGCTGCCTTCATCGGCCAAATAAGTGGGTAAGGGATCCTTCATTCGCTGATTGGATATCACGTTTACTCAATTTTGAAAACAAGGACTTCTTTAGCGACTTCAAATCGATTTGGGGTTCTCAAGATCTAGGTATCTGGCCACGAATTGCTGACGGTTTCGAGGGGCTCTTGCCGGACGCATACGAGACATTCATGAAATGGAGAAAAGAGGGCTCGAAATGCTCTTAGAGAAAAAGGCATATGTTATAAATATGCTCACATCGCCATCGTTTGATGGTTGCGGAGACAATATTTGAACTAGATTATGTCTTCTTGCCACTGCTAATGGAACCGAAGAACACATCTTCGTCAACCTAATGATAGCTTACGCAGCCCCCACAAATTCCCTCGATGATTGCTGGGTATCTTGTCTAGTAGCTGCTTGAAATATTGCGAAAAGCATGATATCGCAAAAGAATTGTGAATCTTCCCGTAAATAGCTTGGGCCCTTTTACGAAAAGGAAAGAAAAAAAAGATCTTTCAATGTCAGTCTTGCAAACACGTGATAGATATCTGTACTGCTTTATGGTTAGCATTGCGGCGTTTTGTGGACCTCGAGATTCGCCAACATACGGCAGCCACAGAAGCTACACTTCTGCAACTGCAGCTCGAGTTCTGAGGCTTGAGCAGTGCCATACAAAGTAAGGTATAACCGACTTTACACTGCTAAAAAAAACCGCCGTTTCACTCGGACGAAGCATTCGAAGCGTTGCTAGGTTAGAGGTTGCGCTTGAGGTCGTCACGCTGTCTTGTAACACTAGGTGGCGGCGACATAGCGCGACAAACCAGGTCGTACAGCTGCTGTTGCGCGGAATGAATGGAGTCGTGCAGCGTTGTTACCAGGCGTGTAATAACGCTGGTGTGATGGAGAACGCCGGCAGCGGTGTTGCACGAGTTGCACTTCGGTGGTGCATGAGATGAGACCGAGGGAAAAAGCGCAAGAGGAAATTAATGGATATAAGTAGCTCGACATTTGCAATCTGTTCCTCTCAGTTCATTGTATGCGTTAGAGTTCGTCACACATACTTATCCTCAACAGAAACGCAAATTTATTAGCGTGCGACACTCGTGTCAGCGGTGGGAGACGAATGCTGCAGTGGCAACACGGTAGAGCCGAATGGACGGAACGTGAGGGTGCAGTCCATGGCTGAAGTGACACAATAGGAGGGAGCGTCACGTGGCAGTCTGCCAGCGAACGGGCCATATCTCCGTGGGGTGCAGAAATCCCAAACTAGTATTGATGTGACTAAGTAGTAACGCAGAAAATATGAACTTGCTAGAACCATACATTCGAGACCTCGTGGTGAACGGCAAACCGTGTAGAGTGCTTTCGCGACTGAGCAGCCGACTCGGCCACTCGCGGAAACACCACTAGCCGCTCGCCCTGGACACAACGCAGTCAGTCCCGTTCGCCTACACTTCGGCGTCCCTTGTCCCCGTCCTACACGGGCCGCTTCACGGAAAACTAAGCAATGCAACCCCCGGAGGTGTGACTGCATTGACGACTCTGACTGAAAGGCCTCTGCTGATCTCTGCTGTTCAACCGAACCATCTTGAAATTTTCGTTGATGATGTATCCGCTCAAGCCCTCATTAATAATGGCGCTCAGGTGTCGATGATGCGGTCAGATTCTTTTCTTTTTCTTCCAGGTCGGACTGGAAGAAAAAGAAAAGTTTCATGCGTCCGCAGATTCCAGTCTTCAAGAGCAGGTGAATGACCTAGAGTTCCGGAGTAGGCGGCTGAACTTAGAAGTCCATGGACTCCCTGTTAAGGAGAATGAAAACTTGATGTCTTCTCTCAATGAGGTTGCTGAAAAGCTACAAATACCTCAACTTATAGAGGCTGACGTTGTATCCGTGCATCGGCTGCCCGCGAGGAGCGACTACGTGCCGGGAATAATCGTTCGTTTCACAAGGCAGGAGACCAGAGATGCATGGCTTAAAAAAAAGAACTGCCTGCGGGATGAAAAACCGCGAATTTTCTTTCAAGAAAATTTGACTCGGCAAAACAGGGAGCTTCTACGATCCGCAAAAGAAGTGGCAAAAGAGAAAGGGTATAAGTTTGCTTGGTACGTTAACGGCAAGGTGCTTGTTCGAAAGACCGAGGGAGCTCATGCCCTTCACATTAAGGATAGGGGCGAACTGGAAGAGCTATAATCGATAGTTTTTTTTGTTTTTTCTTTTATTTGTGTGATAAAGGAAGGATGCAAGAGGAGATGAAGTTTCACTTGCCTAATGATGTAGATGAAATTGTCGCAGCATTTTCTGCACCCTGCATCAAATGTATCCATCTGAATACACGATCTGTGAGAAATAAGGTGCCATGTTTGGCGGAGCTGTTCACCGGATTTTCTTTTGAATTTTCGGTTATCATGCTAACCGAGACATGGAGTACTAATGACTGTGATGTTTTTAGGTTGCCTAATTATAACACCTATTATTTAAACAGGTCACACTCGAGAGGGGGTGGAGTGGCGCTGCTCATTATGAGTGATGCTGAATGTGAAATCATTGAACCTTATACCGTAATGTCTCCAGACTATGAACTGTTGTCACTGTGCACAGATAAGCATGTATTTTCAGTGTGTTATCGGCCACCGTCCGGTGATATATCAGCGTTTCTAGAGTTTTATGACCAATTTCTAGCATTTGTGGCTCATAATCATAATTCTAAGACAATAATAGCCAGTGGAGATTTTAACATTGACATGAGTACAAACAGTTATTTTTCAAACGCTTTCAACATGGTTATAGTATCAAATGGTTTTGCCAACTTAATTAATGTGCCAACTAGGATTACACCGGAAGGCGAGTCAACCCTTGATTTATTTATTACTAATTCCATGCAATCAAACGTTAAATTTGGAGCTTTATCGTGTTCAATCAGTGATCATCTGCCGGTGTTTCTGTGTATAAAATTAAGCTGGTCAAAAGGAAAAAAGTTGCCACCAGTATTGTACCAGCTAATTACAGATGAAACGCTCAAGTCTTTTCGCGACGCCCTGATGTCAACAAAATGGGACACTATAACTAACCTTACAGATGCCAATGAGGCTTACGACAAGTTCTTAGATATACTGACCCAACTATACCACAATAGCTTCCCTTTCAGAACACGTAGAAAAAGTAAGAAAACGCGGAAACCATGGATTAATCCTGAATTACGCAATGAAATGAAAATTAGGGGCAAGTTATATCAACATTTCCTTCAGACACGATCAACCGATGACCTTGTCGTATTCAAAAAGTATCGCAATAGGCTAACAAAAAAATTGCGACACGCACGCACAGTATACTATTCATCTTTGCTGGACATTGAGTGTCGTCAATATAGTTTGCTATGGTCGAGGTTGAACACTCTCCTAGATCGAAATCACTCACACAAGCCTTTAACGAAATTACACATTAATGGCAAAGATTTATCCGGTGTTAAGCTCGCTGATGCATTTAATGATTTCTTCACAAGTATCGGTAACACTCGGTCTCCATCCTCTCAGGCTAATAACTACGTATGCGCTCATAATGACAACACAATGTACCTTCATCCTGTAACACTGAATGAAGTTACGTCCGTTATAAAAGCCTTGAACAACAGCACCAGTTGTGACATAGACGGTCTTCAAGTTGGCCCTATTAAACACGTGGTTGACACTATTGCCCCAGTACTCGCTCACATTTTTAACACGTGCTTGCAATCAGCAATTTTTCCGGCGAAAATGCAGTTTGCAAAGGTTACTGTTATTTATAAAAAAGGAGATCGTAATGATCTGGGAAATTACAGGCCGGTATCCATTCTACCCGTGTTTTCAAAAGTGTTCGAAAAAATTTTGTCCAAGGATGACAAACTTCATTGAAAAGCATAACTTGTTAACACCACATCAATACGGTTTCCGTAAGAACAAATCAGTCGAGTTAGCATTACTAGAACAGAAAGAATATATACTAACAGAGTTCGAGAACAGAGCAGTAGTTGTTGGTATTTTCGTAGACTTTTCAAAAGCATTTGATTTAGTTGACCATAATATTTTGCTGGAGAAATTACAGAATTATGGGATACGAGGACAATCACTATCTCTTATAAAATCCTACCTTTCCAACAGATCCCAAGTTGTTAAAATAGATACTTTTACTTCAAAAGCCACGTCTTTCCATAGCGGAGTGCCCCAGGGAAGTCTTTTAGGCCCTATACTTTTTAATATTTATATTAACGATATCGTCAACATAAACCCTCAGGCAAGATTTATCATCTATGCAGATGACACCAGTATTTTTTTCGCAGGGAATGACATCCATACTCTCATTAAACAATGTAACAGTACAATGAAATCCTTAGAGGAATGGTCGAAATTTAATCTAATGAAGGTAAATGAGAGCAAAACGAAAGCAGTTATATTTAAGCCGAAAAATAACATATACCTCTGCATCAAGATATTAAATTAAACTCGCGCAGTATTCAAATAGTGGAAAATTTCAAATGTCTGGGTGTCGTCTTTTCCGCGAACATGTCTTGGGATAATCATGTCAAAAATGTTGTAATCAAACTGAGCCAAATAACAGGTGTAATAGGCCGATTAAGGTACATTCTTCCTACGCACATCAAACTCTTGCTATATAATTCCCTTTTTTATTCACACTTGAACTATTGTCAGTTAGTGTGGGGAAACACGACAACCAGCAATCTAGAGCATATTTACTCAGTACAGAAAAAATATCTCCGACATACATATAATGCTCCCTACACTGCATCGACAATAACTTTCTTCATGAACACCGGTGTAATTCCAGCGTATAATTTGTACAAATATCGGTTAAGTCGTGTCTATAAGGCAGAAGTCTATAAGAATATTTTTAATCTACATAAACTCGCCCAATTGCAAACTAGACCACCACTATATAGCACAAGACACTTCGAAGACTGGGCAGTACCGACACCACGGTCAAACTATGGGAAACAGTGTCTGAGGTATACATTACCCACACTCCTAAACTATTACAATTCGGTTGGTTTCAATCTGTTCTCTTCCTCTCTCAATGAGCTCCGGCTGATGTACGCGATTGATTTGTAATACTTCTATGACCATTGTATGTATATTTTTCTTTGATGATCTTCGTGACTTCTTGAGTAATGTATATGATATGCAAAATTATGTATGTACGGTATAAATGCGTATATTTGAATGAAAGAATGTGATGCTGCCTCTGCCCAAATGAGGGACGGGGGACTTGTCAAACTGTTCAATGGACAGCTTTTTTTCCTCCACCCCTCCATCTGTATCTTACAAGATCTGTACCTTACAAGATGGAAAATAAACTTTCATTTCAGATCTTCGTAGCTGTCTCTGTAAATTCCTGACACCTGGCGAGTCTCCTGCCGTCCGAGTAGCTAATGGCAGTACAACAGCCGTGATGGGAATGTGGGCCGCCCGTGTTAGCTATGCCTGTCGTCCAGTGTTAGTCCTCTTCAATGTACCGGCCGAGTGTCCACACAAAGTGATTCTCGGAGTCGACTTTTTGAGTGCCCATTCAGCACTTATTGACTGAGCAACCAGCACCTTTTGCCTCGAACTGCCCCATTACTTTGCCCACCCGACCGACGCCCACGAATTCCAACTTCTTTCTACTGAATTGCTTAGACTACAACCTGAAGCTTCGACGTGTGTGCTCATGTCGCCTTCTCCACCACGTCGAGATGGTCCTTACGTGGTGTCCTCGCTTTTTGACGTCCTCCTCGCATGGCAGATAGCACTATCAAGCTCGATTGTAACTCTAGTCAACAATCGAGCATGGCTTCCTCTTGTGAACTTTGGTTCGTGTCTGCAAGTGCTTCCTGTGGGTACATATCTCGCGGTGCTGTCCCCTATGGAAGACCGTGAAGTAAGTGCTCTCACGCCCGAACCATGATTCGACACTGCTGCAGCTTCTGCCCCTCCTACTTCACGCAACTGAAAGCTTACGCCAATGACATCTACTGATGTACGACCGGCTTACGCCGACGCTCTTCCCCGCAATCTGATGTCCTAATAAGGCACCTTTGATTTTGGCAATCGCGCTCTAGGTCGAACCCATGTCGACACCCGCCCAATCTACCCTGGTTACACTCCTCCTATACACCTGAGGCTCCATAGTGTGTGTGCGGCTGAACGCCAGGTGATCCAAACCGGGGTGCACTAAATGCTCTCGAAAGGTACTGCCGATCCTCCCTACAGCCCGTGCGCGTCACCTGTCATTTTGGTTAAAAAGAAGGACAATACCTCGAGGTTTTAAATTGATTACAATTACCTTAAAAAGATTACCAAGAAGGACGTGTATCCGCTTCCGCGTAATGATGAAGCGCTGGACCGCTTACACCGTGCGAGTTATTTTTCGCCGATTGATTTGCGCTCTGGCTACTCGCAAATTGCAGTGAATGAACGAGGTCGCGATACGACCACTTTCGTCACCGCAGATGGTCCCAAAAAATTTAAAGAGATGGCTTTCGGACAGTGTAATGCACTCGCTACCTTCAAGCGCTTGACTGACTCTCTTCTGTGCGGAATCCAATAAACCACACGTTTCTGCTGCCTTGATGACGTCACTGTTTTTTCACTGACGTTTGAGAGCTATGTCTACCGACTCTCAGCTTTCCTTGCTGTTTTTGAATGAGCTGCCCTACAACTTAATTCTGCAATATGTCATTTCGGCCTCCGGCAAATGCAAGTACTTGACAATTTAGTTGAAGCTGCTGGCGTCCAGACTGATCCTGACAAAGCTTGTGTCGTTGTTGTGTTCCCACTTCCGCGTTCTTCTACCGATATCCAAAGTTTCATAGGCTGTGTTTCTATTTTCGACTACTTATCCAAAACTGTGCCGAAATCGCTCGTCCTCTCACAGGCCTCCTCAAGTAGGACGCCATTTTCTTTTTTTGGGGGGGGGGGACTTGACCAGGTTGACGCATTTTCAAAGCTTGTCAGTCGCCTTATCAATCCCCCATGTTGGGTCATTTTGATCCACATAGCTACACCGAAGTTCGCACTGATGCAAGCGGCGATGGCATTGGCGCTATCTTGTCCCAATGACAGCGGGACACCAATCTCGTGATCGCGTATGATAACCGTCTTTCACAACCAGAATGCAACTACTCCATAAGAAAACGTGAATGCTTCACGTTTGTTTGGTCCGTTGCCAAATTCAACCCTTACCTGTTCGATCGGCATTTCACCGCCGTGACAGATCATCATCCCTTATGTTGGTTATCCTCACTCAGAGACCCGACAGGCCTTCTTGGCCGCTGGGCTTTACGCCTGCAAGAGTATACCTTTTCCGTGTCCTACAAATCTGGGCGGCTATATAAGGACGCCGGCTGCCTCTTCCGCTATAACTTCGACCCACTAAATGGCACCGAAACCGATACTGCGTTTTGACAATGTCTGACTTCTCTCGCAACCCCGACGGGCAGCGTCGTGACCCATATTAGCGATCCATCATCGAACGCCTTACCTCGGAGCAACAGGGCGTTTCCCTCCGTATGGTTATTCTCCAGGGCGGGTCTTTACACAGAGACAATATGAATCCACATGGTGCTGAATTGCTTGTTGTCATTCCCCCGCATCTGTGCTCAACAATTCTATTTCAGTTACACAATGTGCCCACCGCTGGTCATTTGGGTATTCCCGTACGCGCAACCGCGTGCGCAGATGATTTTTCTGGTCTGGGCTATATACTCTGTTCGAAGCTACGTCGGTGCCTGCCGAACTTTGCCAACGTCACAAGAAAGCTTCATTGTCTCCCGTTGGGTAACTGCAGCCGATGGATGTCACCAATGAGTTATTTTTCCGCGTCAGCCTCGACCTCCTTGTACCATTTCCAACTTTATCCACGGGCAACAAGTGGGCACGGGGCCGTTGCGACGACCTATACCACGCGTTATGCCATAACCTGGGCTAAGCAACCATGGACTGCGCAACTGATGTGGCTGATTTCTCCTTCATGAAGTGATCCTACATCATGGCACCCCACGTCAGGTACTCACTGATCGAGACGATTGTTTTCTTTCTAAAGTTGTCGGCATCTTTCTTCGCTCTTTCTTAACATCCCACATGTTCACAATGGCTTACCAACCACAGACAAACCGTAAAACCGAGCGTATCAACCATACACTCACGGACATGCTCTCTATGTACGGGTCCGATGATCACCAGGATCGGAACTGCACCTTGGCCTCAGGTGACGTTTATGTACAATTGTTCGCGTCACGATATTACTGGTTATTCTACATTCTATCTACTATATGGCCATGACCTACTCCTGCCCCTTGAATCGCTGCGCCCTTCCGATGCCAAGGCTAGTACCTTCTATGCTCAAGATGCCATTGCTCGCTTGGCCACAGTACGTCGCATTGCCTGTGACCGTCTTCCGGCGTCTCAGACTATCCAAAAGCATCGTTACGATAGTCGTTGTCGGGACGATTATTTCAGCCCTGGGTCACAATTCTTCTTTGGTTACCCTCCCGTCGCGTCGGGCTCTGCGAAAAACTGCTGCCGGGATACGTCGGGCCATACCGAGTTCTTCGCCAACTCACCAGCCTCACATATGATGTATCACCTGCGAGTTCGACGTCTTCTACCCCACCAAGAACTGATACCGTGCACGTTTCGCGATTCTAGCCCTGCAACTAGCACACTGATTCGACGCCGTAAGAAGCGTCGAGGTGATGCTTCTGCAGCCCGGGGAGAATGTCACGCACGAGTTTTTTCCGCTGTGCACAAAAGGACGTTGGCAGGTGAAGAGGAGATTGAAGTATCTCCAAGAACGGTTGACTGTGTTACCCTGGTTGCTTAGCTACACCCTTGTAAATGTATATATTTAAATACGTATACTTTCCCCCCATAATAATTGTGATAATATGGTGCGCGGAAGTAGGAAATATAAACACATGAACGCAGTGCGCCGTGCGGTGGCGAAGAGGACGCCGACTCTTGGCAAATACCCGTGAGTGAGGACCCTCATCATCATCATCGACACGGAGTTGTGAGCGTCGACGGTGGCGCCTCGAAAAGCGTTGCGCGAGAGAGAGTGGCCCGTGGCGTGAGCAGTGCTCGAGGTTCGGCCAAAGAGCTCCCTCTTTGGGCGTCCGGCCCATTGGAGCTATCGCCACCTGCGTCACAACGCCACACCCGAATCTACGCTGTCACCCGATGTGAGGCTACCTCGTCCAGTTCTTCCGCTGGGCAACTGGTCCAGGAGGGCTGGCGATGCTGAACCTGGGTGAACGAGCGTTCGGTTGAGCCGCCAAAGGGCTACACACGCCAGTTGTGGACGTGACCCGGTGACTGCTGCTGTGGGCTCCCGACCGCAGTTCCCGCCGGAGGGAAACCGGGCACGCGGAGGCTCCAGTATATCGACTGTGGCGCAAAGCCATCTAAGCCCCGCGAGGCCGTCCGACCCTGCTCTCCCCGCAGGGGTGTCTGCGTCAGCAGGCATTTGGTGTGTTGCGACACCACGTACCCGAGCACACGAGGGTCGGACCCGCCCGCGTGTAACCGTGCGCGGCTTAGCCGTGTATGGTGTAAGGGGGATCCAGGGGGTTGAGCTGATGCTGGGTTTTTGGACCTTTAAGGCCCCCCGGCGGAGGCAACACACCCCTTTGACCTCTGCTTCACATAGACGGCACCACCGGACTGACCCACCCGGCGGAAATCGGTAGTTGCCTTTTCCTGTCTCTCCCTCCTCCAGCCTTCGTCTTTCTCTGACTTTTCATCTTTCCTGTCTCCTCCTCATTTATTTATTACTTCCGATCTTCCTGGCAGCAAGGGTTAACCTTGTGTGAGTAGCCAACCTGGGTTATGTCATATTTGGTTGTAGTGGTAGCGTACAGCTGGCGTTTGTAGGCCCTGTTTTACAGGCCCTGCAGCGTCCCCTTGTTGGGCTCCATGGTGGGTGGCTGGCGCTACTGCCGAAAAATACACTCCCACTTACGGCTAGTTCTTTCCCTCCACTATCTGATCGATCCCTGAAAAGGGTGCGCACCGAAGAATTGTTTGAATTTTTTGGACGCCAAAAAGAAACTCCCGCGATTTCATGTAATCCATTCTGGAAAACAAGGAAAAGAAGCACGAACAATCTCACCTTTTGTTGATTCAAGAACCCTAACTCAGGCATTCGGACCAGATTATAAAGCATCAAAGATGGCTAGCGGTGATCCCCTTTTGGAGCTACGCGACAAAAAACAACACGAGAAACTGCCTAACATTCTATCATTTGGAGATGTCCCTGTGACAGTTACCCCGCACCGCACGATGAACACCACCCGTGGTGTAGTTTCGGATGATGAGCTGATGGAGCTTACGGACGTTGAACTATTAGAAGGCTGGAGCGATCAAAACGTAGTCAATGTTAAGAGAATTCTGCTAAGGCGCGATAGAAAAAGAGATCAAAACAAAACATCTAATTCTTACGTTTGGTTTAAGTGTGCTCCCTGAGAGCATTGAGACAGCATATGTGAAGCTCCGAGTCAGACCATATATCCCAAACCCCCTGAGATGTTTTAAATGCAAGTGATTTGGCCACAGATCATTGAACTGCCGCGGCAACCAAACCTGTGCAAAATGCAGTGCTCATGAGCACTCCGCTGAATCATGTGAAAACACTCTCCACTGTGTGAACTGCGATGGGGTGCACGCCGCATACTCGCGGTCGTGCCCATCCTGGAAAAAAGAGAAAGAGATTGTAACGATCAAAGTGAAGGAAAATATAAGTTTTAAGGAAGCACGCAGGCGGGTGTCCTTCCTGCCAAAGAGCACCTTTGCCCAAGTGGCGCGTCAGGGGGCAGCGCCACAGCAGTCTCCGGCGGCTGACCATCCCACACCCAGTGAGGCGGCAATGACGCCATCCGCCCCCTTCACCCCCCCACCCCCCCCCCGGCGGCTGCAGCTAGCGCTGCTATGCAAACCCAGCAGACGGGGCCATCTATCTCCACGAAGGTGGAGATAGATGGACGAGACCTCAAAGGCCGGTACGTTGGACGAGACCTCAAAGGCCTCGTCCAGCGTACCGAGGCCTTCACGCCAAACAAAGCGCTCGGAAGAGCGCGTGTCCAGCGCCTCGCAGGAGGCGATGGACACAACCACCAGCAAGACGGCGCCCCTAGCGCCTAAGGAGCGGCGAAGCACTCTCGATCGCTCTAAAAGAGACAAAACTCCCGTCACGGCGCCTAAAAAAGGCCCGTGAGCTAATCCTCGTCTCTTCACACAGCACAACACACAACACACAGCACCCAACACATATAGCATAATGGATGCACAAATACTACAATAGAATGTGAGAGGACTTCTCCATAACCTCGACGACATTAGAGAACTCCTACACAAACACAATCCCAAGTTGCTGTGTGTTCAAGAGACACACCTAAAATTAGAACACCTACTTTATAAGGAAATATGCCATTTTCCGCAAAGACTGTGATGATGCACTCACCTCGTCGGGGGGTGTAGCCATAATAGTCGATAAGGGCGTAGCGTGTCAGCAAATAAATCTCCGTACCCCCCTCGAGGCACTTGCAGTACGAGCTGTGCTATTCGGTAAGCTAATAACGGTTAGTTCGATGTACGTCTCTCCTGCTTGTCAACTTACTAAAACAGAGTTCGAAAGCTTCATCGATGAACTTCCTCCGCCATATATAGTCGTTGGTGACCTAAATGCACATTAGAGAACTCCTACACAAACACAATCCCAAGTTGCTGTGTGTTCAAGAGACACACCTAAAATTAGAACACCTACTTTATAAGGAAATATGCCATTTTCCGCAAAGACTGTGATGATGCACTCACCTCGTCGGGGGGTGTAGCCATAATAGTCGATAAGGGCGTAGCGTGTCAGCAAATAAATCTCCGTACCCCCCTCGAGGCACTTGGTGACCTAAATGCACATAGCCACGGGACTCGAGGTTGGTGACCTAAATGCACATAGCCACGGGACTCCCGCATGGATGTAATGTTTTCGGTGGAGGAGCTTGAAGCGGCACTAGCGACTTGCAGGCGCTCTTCGTCACCTGGGCCGGACGGCGTTACCTATGCGGCGCTCGCCAATCTTGGGCAGAAAGCACGACTCATGCTGCTAAACCTCTACAACGAGTCTTGGCGCAACGGTTTGGTTCCACGTGAATGGAAATGCAGCCGCTTGGTTCCACTTCTCAAACCTGGTAAATCACCGTTAAACTTGTCATCGTACCGCCCCATCGCTCTGGCCAGCTGCATAGGGAAAATAATGGAACGAATGATTTTGACGCGCCTGGAATGGTACCTGGAAAGCTACAACGTGTACCCAGATGCTATGGCTGGCTTCCGGCGTGGGCGCTCATCCATAGATAATGTCATCGATTTGGTCGCGTATGTTCAACATCAAAAACGGATGAAACGACTCACTGCGGCATTATTCCTTGACATAAAAGGCGCCTATGACAATGTAGCACATTATGCCATTATAGAGGCTCTGATTAAAGCAGGAATCGGTGGCCGCACTTTTCAGTGGCTGTGCAGTTATTTGACTGACAGGCATTTCTTCGTGATGACCGAGGAAGGCGCCACGACTCAACACCAAACGTTCTGTGGAGTACCGCAAGGCGGAGTGTTGAGCCCGACGCTATTCAACCTAGTGCTCGTTGGCCTAGTCAGATGCTTGCCCAACACAGTTCAAGTATCAATCTATGCCGACGACATCTGCATTTGGGCGTCTGCTGTAACACGAGTGCAGGTACGAGCGCGGCTACAAAAGGCAGCTACCGTAACATCACTGTACTTGCGAAAACACAACTTAGAGCTGTCTTCAGAGAAATGCTGCCTTGTTACTTTCACTCGGAAGGAAATGAAGCGTTATTCTGTAAGTGTCAACGGCCAAGCAGTTGCACATGCACGTAAACACCGCTTTTTAGGGGTAATTATCGACCGCGACCTATCATGGAGCCCGCACGTTTCGTACCTAAAGAAGAGGTTGCTGACAATAATACATCTCCTCAAGTTTCTCGGCGGAAAGTCATGGGGCACATCGGTGCGATCAATGCTGCAGCTTTATAACGCCTTGTTCCTCGGCTTCGCAAGATACAGCCTCCCTGTGCTTGGAAACACCTGCAAAACAAACCTGCGTGTACTCCAGGGACTACAAGCTCAAGCCCTAAGGACGTGTCTCGGCCTTCCGAGGTGTGCGTCTACAGCGGCAACGATTGTCATAGCTCGAGATCACCCAATAACAACGTACTTGGTAACCGACGCTCTCAGAGCGCATATTCGCCACGTTGCCCGGCTACCTTCTCACCACCTTGCCGCTCTACCCGCAGAAAGGCCACACGCAGCTATCAGTCGTATGATTGTTGCCAATCGCACCTCATTGCCAATGAACTACATGCCTGCAGCAAGACCATCCACACCTTTATGGTGCCTGCACAGACCTGAAGTACGCCTCACCATCCCAGGAATCACTAAAAAGGCTAACATGCCGTCGTTTGCCCTGAAGCAGGCCACATTACAGCTTATACATGAGGTTCACAGCGGCCGCGTACACGTTTACATCGATGGCTCAGTCACATCTGCAATTTCAGCTGCTGCTGTGGTGATACCAACAAGATCCATCGAAATACAGCTAAAAACGTCGCATGTATCATCAACGACAGCTGCTGAACTGGTAGCCTTGCGTGCGGCTCTCCATTTCATTCAGGAGGAACCACCGCATGCATGGTCAGTCTTCTGTGATTCCAAGGCAGCCCTACAGAGTGTACTCTCAGCACTGCGCCATGGATCACATGAACAGCTCGTCGCAGAGATCAGAGAAGTACACCATCGCATAGTTGACAAAGGACACGATATCATATATCAGTGGTTGCCTAGTCACTGTGGCATACACGGCAATGATCGAGCAGACGCAGCTGCCCGATCTGCCCATGACGGCGTCAGGTGCGTTGCCATTCCTCTTTCGAGAGCCGACGCAGCGAAAAAACTTGCCGTACTGGCAAACGACCTGACATTAGCTCAGTGGAATTCATCCGATTTCACAAGTGCACGACTTCATACCCTGGACCCTACTTTACAACTCCGTATTCCGCCCGAACTTCCACGACGCGACTGTACCCTTCTAGTTCGTCTATGGCTTGGAGTAGCATTTTCAAATGCGTACTCCTTTCTTATCGGAATGTCCGACAACCCACTTTGTGACTTCTGCGGGTGCAATGAAACAATCGCGCACCTTCTTTGTGAGTGCTCTCGTTTCAACCCGCAAAGAGCAGTCCTCTCAGCAACCCTAGACAAACTGGACAAGCGCCCACTGTCAGAACACAAGATCCTTGGACACTGGCCTACGCGAACATCAGCGCGATCGGCTATGAAGGCACTGCTGCGGTATTTAAAAGACACTGGACTTTCTGACAGATTGTGACTTCACTGTGTGACTCAGGATTGTACGGTGCACTACATCACAGTAGGAACGCCTTTGCGGGCTGCGTGACAGTGCCCACAGAAACAGTTTGTGTCTACGTGAGTGTGTGTGTAGTTTCCTTTCTTTTTTAATCCTTCTCCCTCTCACCTATCGCTTCCCCTTTCCCCTCCCCCAGTACAGGGTAGCCAACCGGAGATAATCTCTGGTTAACCTCCCTGTCTTTCCTTTGCCTTTCTCTCTCTCTCTCTCTAAATGCACATAGCCCCCTGTGGGGTGACACGCGTCCCGATGCGCGTGGGCACCTTATAGAAAATTTTCAGTTTTCTTCAGGTGCATGTTTATTGAATAAAAAAGAACCAACGTACTATCATGTCACACATAAAACATACTCGTCCATAGACTTGAGCATAGCTTCGAGCTCATTATTTCCGTACCTGGAGTGGTCTGTTCTCAAGAACCCCTATGGGAGTAATCACTTCCCAAATACATTAAATCTAACAAAATCGGATGCATGCTTGCATCAATTCCCTCGAGGGAACCTCGAATCGGCAAACTGTGAAATGTTTCGAGAACTGACATATTTAGGCGTAGACGACATTTCTGATTTTAATATAGACGATGCTGTGGCATACCTAACTGGTTTTATTATTGACGGTGCAACGAAATGCATTAAACAATTTAACGGACTGGCAAAGAACCGTCGCATCCCATGGTAGAATGTCAAATGTCGAAAAGCACGCAAAAATCAAAACAAAGCTTGGGGATTGCTTCGCAATTCTCCAACCGCTGAAAATCTTAATTTTAAACAGGTCAAATCACAAGGCAGGAGAACACGTCGACGTGCAAAGAGAGAGAGCTGGGAGCGTTACATGTCTGGGATAAATTCTTACAAAGATGAGACAAAGGTGTGGAATAGGGTAAATAAACTAAAAGGCCGGGAGACGAACCCAGTGCCCTTAATAAGTACCCAAGGAGATGGCCTGGAAGACGAGGCAGACTGTCTGAGTGAACACTTTGCCTATAGCTCCAGGGAATCTCATTACACGCAATTATTCCTCAAGTTCAAAGAACGTGCAGAGCGACAGGCTCTTGATAGAAAATGTGGCCATTATGAAGATTACAACCACCCGTTCTGTTTAGCTGAGCTTAAAACTTCTCTTGCATGTGTCAAAAGCTGAGCGCCAGGTGGTGACCATATCATATGAAACTTCTATCAAGCACAGCATGGGGCAGTGACAAAAAATGTATTTTGAACTTGTATAGGTGTCTTGTTGGCTCGCGTCTTGACTACGGCGCTATAATATATCTGTCCGCTACACAAAGTGCTTTAAAGATGTTGCATCCTGTCCATCATTTAGGAATCCGCCTCGCAACCGGAGCCTTCAGGACAAACCCCGTAGGTGGTGGTGATTTTGAAGCAGGCGGGGTTAGCCTGGCATACATAGCCGGCAATTGTTCCGCCTGACAAGCCCCGTACAAATCCTTTACGTAGAAGCAAATGTATGGTCACTGCATCTGCAGAGATCATATAGCAGTTTTACATATTTCCTTAAAATAAATTCAAACCCCGAACATCCCTCTTATTCATGCATAAACGATATGACCGCTGCCATACTCTTCAATGACCGACCTGCAGCGAGAAGGCCGTTCTCTTTGCGTGCAAGAAACCTTTATGAGGAAATGGGTGTTCCGGTGCTTGAACATTGTCTTATGGCTCCAGCAAAAATATTACCGCCATGGCAGTAGCAGCTGATAGAGTGCGACACATCCTTTGTAGAGGTCACTAAACATGCGCCAGAGGCACATATGAAAGTGCATTTCTTGCAGCTCCAGTACAAGTACTCGTGCACAGAGTTTTACACAGACGCTTCTAAGTCGCATGCCGGGGTGTCCTACGCAGCCATTGGTCCATCCTTCTCGGAATCCGGTGTACGGCACCCTGAAACGAGTATATTTACGGCTGAGGCCCATGCACTATTGTCGGCTGTGAAACATATCAGAAAATCAAATCTTCAAAAAACAATTATATTTACAGACTCTTTAAGCGTCGTAAAAGCCTTGAAGTCACTCTGTAAACACAGAAACCCCATACTTACGTAGTTCTATTCCATTCTCTGTAGAGCATATATGTCTAACCAGCGTGTCATTATATGCTGGGTACTTGGCCATAGAGGCATCGAGGGGAATGTACTAGCTGACGAAATGGCTACATCAATCACCTCGCAAGCTATTATTCCTGCGGGTGCTGTCCCTGTCATAGATCTGAAGCCTCTCTTGCAGAAGAATCTGCGAAGCCACTGGCAACACTTGTGGGACAATGAAACAAATAATAAGCTCCATTTGATTAAGCGAAGGATATGTTTCTGGCCCCCCGTTACAAAAACAATACGGACTGATGTCCTATTCTGCAGACTCAGGATAGGACACACATATGGTACTCACAATTTTCTGCTTAGTGGCAACGACCCTCCTAC
Organism: Dermacentor albipictus; assembly: GCF_038994185.2. NCBI lineage: Eukaryota > Metazoa > Arthropoda > Arachnida > Ixodida > Ixodidae > Dermacentor > Dermacentor albipictus. Next base: position 2,780,768 of record NW_027225583.1, on the reverse strand, counting down.
CTGTGGTAGATGTGATGAAAGGCTCACCGTCCTCAACTTCCTCGTGGAGTGTCGGGAAGCCGAAAGAGAAAAAAGGAAACATTTTCCTCTAGCATACCGTTATTATCTCCCTCTCCATCCTGCTATGTTTATAGGCAAAGAACCCCTTTTTACCACCAAAGCTGTCCTGGATTTCTTGAAAGATGTGGTCTTGCATGTTAATAGCCCAAATGTCTCGTAGCACATCCTCTCTACAGAGGATGATGCTGTGATATTAGTCGTTGTACAGCACACGCCTTCAGGTCCTTGCGCTTCCAAGGAATCTGTTAGGGCTGTAGTGCTTTTCGAATTTTTATCCAAATGACCAATCGTACATCGCAACTCTTTTACAATGCACCTTTCGCGTCCTTGGCACACTTCATAGTCATTGTCATAGTTTTATTACATGTAGCTCTTACACACTTTACAGTGGCCATCTCTTAGGCTCCTTTACAGCCCCATAACATTCATTGCTCGTAATATATTGTTTGACTTTGATATAATTACCATTGGCTTGGCGCTCTTTAGCCAAACCTGGCCCTTGCGCCATAAAACTCCACACATCATCATCATCATCTCCGAGCCTGCTGTCCGAACCGGCTGTGCGACACTGCTGTCCAACCATGCTGGCCGACATCGGCTCCACAACGCCTCCGACATGGCGACATGCGTTTCCGCGTGAACTGCAGGCCAATTACATTTGACTGTTACATACATATAGCTGCATGTGGTCTAGAAGGTACTTTGGGGAACTGTCGCCAGTGTGTGCTGTTTTCTATGTGTTATGCGCGTCAATACAAGTTTTATGTGTGTTTGTGCTTCTGCGTGTTGCTTCTGCCTCTTTATGGAGTGATCCTGCACCCAATAGCACCACCACAATATCATTCCATCCGCAAATCTCCAACAATATTGACAAGGCAAGAAAAATGATCTTGGGTCTTCCCAGACCATCGCATCGCTCATTCTAAAATAAAAAGACGCCAAATAAACCGACACACAGAAGAGAAGAGAATGGGGCAGGGCGCTTGCACTTATGCGATATCGCATCGCATATATGCAGTGTATGCCGCCTCTAACCAGATCACTGAAGCTCAGCAACATTTCGTTCGACAGCTCATCTGGAGAGATACACACTCTGGATTGCAATGTTATGAGTATATTTTAGCGCCTAGAGCCCACTCAAAATGTCATCTTTGTGCTAGTGCTTCCCCTGTTCCTGCTGTAAATACTGTTACAATACTGTACAATACTGTTCCTGCTGTAAATCAACAGGTTTGGTAGCTCCTGCTGTCATTTTTGCAACTACTCCCAGCCCAATGAACAATTGGTGCTTTTCGATAGTTTTTAGGTGCTGATGCTTGCAATGGATTTTAAACATTCCTGAGTAGAAGTTCCTCCACTTTTAAAGAACTTTGAAAAGTTATTACGCATGTTACCTTGGGACCTTAAGTAGTTTGTCAATCAACATATTTACTCACCTCACTCAACAAATTGCTTTACTAAATTATTGGGCTACATTACACAAATTTTTACTAAAAGGCATCGTACCTTGTTTATTAGTGTGTTGGGAAAACATCTTTAAGGCGGCTACAAAACATCTCGCTACACTACTTTCTGCCGTTTTTAAAACGGCTTTAAGACGTTTTATCATAAGAAGCCAATAACGACGTTTTGCAATACAACTCATAGCCGTTTCTAAATTGGCTAGAAAACGTCTCGTAAAACGTTTCATAGCCGTTTTTAAAACGGTTACAATATGCCTTGCAAAATGTCTTACATCCCTTTTTTGACGGTGCATTAAACGGTCTTCACGGCAGCTACAAAACGTTTTAATATATCCGACAATGTTTTAGTAAGACGTCTTCAAGTCCTAAATAGCCTGCCAAGGCATGTTGAAAATGTCTTGTAATAGTTTACGATAATATTCAAGACGTCTAGGTGATCTTGTCAAGACGTCTTTTAGACGGCTAATAGACCAATGTGTGTTCAGCGGGACGGCTGGAAGATTTAAAAAAATGTGTTCAAGAACATGGCAAATCATGTCCATTAAATAACATCAATTTTCAACACCTTAGATTCCCTTGGCACAGGAGATGGTGTTCAACAAGAAAATTTGAAGTTTCATCCAAGATAATGTGTTGCTAAATACCAATGCTTTTTACTCGCACAGGCCTAATTTAGCAACCTCCCTTCCATGTTTTTCTTGCAGAAAACTTAAAACTGTGGAACATTTTATAGAGTATTGCAAGCGCGACGTGCACAGAAAACGGTTTCTAGGAGGTCCCCTTCGCCAACTTGAACTGGTCATTACGCTTCCTGTGATACTGTCTATTGGGGCGTCGGCACTAGGACACTGAAATAGGAATGTGTGTGATGCCGCATTCAATTTTTAAGTGAAACAATGAGGCTGCTATGTTAAATTTATAATCTCACCTTCCTCAGCATGAACACGAAAATGTTTTAAAATTTTAAAATAATATGGCGTGTGAAAATTGATAATAAAGAATATTGTTCATCTAATATCTTTTTTACAAGAAGTTTAAGTATTCTTCCCTTTTATTTCATAGCCGATACCCCATAGCGGGTTTAGCCATATCCCTGGGAACCAAGCGAAAACCAAACGTTTTATTTGTGCAGTGCTGGTCTGGCACCCTCACCGACTTGTCATGTGTGTAGGGAAGGTGAAACCAAAGAATTTTTTTCAATTTGTTTTCGACAATTTATTAGCTTAAAACGAACCTCAGAAATACTACTCCGCCTTCTTGGACTAGATTTACCTGTTCGAAATGTGCTTTATTTCAGCGCCTCTACACTTGGCCGACGCGAAGGCTAGCACTGCCATCCAAAATTTTCTTTTAGGATCAATGAGATTTAAACTCCATACAAAAATGTTTAGCGTTTTCTTTTCCTAAAATTGGACTTGAATTGTTTTTCCTTTGTGATCATGGTAAAATTTTCTGTTTCAGAAAATCGTGCAGGCTCTACAATCTCCATGTGTCAATTATTGCTTAGCTATTATAAAGTTTTGAATTATTGTGCACAATATAATACTCTACGCGATTATTGGTCAATACCTCTTAGTGAGTAGGTGCCAGTAGATGGCAAGCCGCTCAACAGGAAACTATGAAACCAAAATAAAAAAAGAATCAACCAACTCCTGTGCTTACAGAAAGTATTCTATAGGCGGCAGTTGCCGCTGCTGTGCGTTCAACACCATTGGACACTTGAAAGTGCTGCAGTGGAACTGTGGTTCTATATTTTCAGCTTTAACAGATTTATCTTGCCTATCTATTCAATTCAATCCAGATATCTTACTTCTTTAAGAAACGTGGCTTTCACCAGAGAAAAATTTTTGCTTAAAATGTTTTTGGTGTTTCCGATTAGATCGAGACTCGCGAGGTGGAGGATTAATGATACTTGTTTCCAGTAAAATTTGTGCAAAGGGAAAAGCTTTTCAAATCACGGACTGCGACTGCGAAATTTTGGCCATAGATTTATGACTCCCAGGATACCATCCATTTTCAATTATAAATGCTTATTTCCCCACCGGTGTGCAACGTACACGTCAACGTGATAGGGCTGTGGCTGCCTGTAGAAAAGAAATTTTGTTTGTAGGGGATTTTAATTCGAATCACATGTCGTCGGGGCTAAAAACAGATTGGTGAGGTAAGGGACTTTAGGAGTGGACTATTGATAGTCACCTTTCATGTCAGAACACAGGACAAGTAACTTTTGCTTGAGGTCCCTTTCGTTCAGTGTTAGATTTGGCATTTTGTAGCACTGGCATCAAGGTTTTGTCGTGGGTAGCGGTTGACTCAGCAACCAACAGTGATCATCTTCCTGCGTCACTTGAAATCAATTGTCCAATAGCATCTTTAGAATACCAGGCATGCACATTTGTGGACCATACGAAATTTAAGACTTTCTTGCGTTATGCCGTTTCGAAACTTGCCAATGCCAATGATAAGGAAATCGCTTCAACCATTTGCTCAATTCTAGAGGATTCACGGAAACAAGCAGAATTTGTCATCCCTTCGGCTAAAGGCACCGTTCGTCGTTGGTGGAATAATGAGTGCACGCCTGACTATAGAAAAAGAAAGGCCGCTTGGAAAATGCTTCTGCGCAATCAGTGCCCGACAAATTGGAAAAATTATCAGTTTCACGCTGGTGTATTTAAGCGTACTGTTAATCGAGCCAAAGAGGAATACGATATTAGACATTGCGATTATCTATCTAAATAAAAAAAATAAGCTTGCTTCATTTGCATTCCTTCATGCTAGGAATGTGCTACCAACGCCCTTAACATTAAGCTCAATTGTTTTGACCCCATAGGAACTGAGCGCCTCCCTAGAAGAGATTCGCGAAGGCTTAGAAAATCGATTTACGGCCAGGCTTCCGGCTATTCATTCTACATTAGGTCCTTGGGATGGCCTTACTCCAGTTTCTTTAGCTGAAACTAATGAGACTGCACTATGTTTACCGAATTCAGCCCCTGGCGCTGATGGTGTCACAAATGCAATGTTAAAAATATTGTTACAGGAATCACCTAAGCGTCTTTTAGACCTAGTGAATTATTCAATTAAGTGTGCTTGGATTCCGTTGCACTGGAAGCTCGCCAAAGTAATATTGATGTTTAAGAAACAAGAAGGAAGGTATGTATTGGAGAACATTAGGCCCATTGCGCTTACGTAAAACGTAGTAAAAGTCATTAAGAGGCTTCTTCACCGTCGTATCATGAAATTTATTAACGATAATTACATTCTTAGTCCCTGTCAGATTGGCTTCAGGGCCGGCTACTCCATCTGGCATGCCCACGTCGACTTAGAAGGCCAAATACAACTCGCTCGACGTCATAAGCAATACGCTTTCTTTGTGACCCTCGATATCGCTAAAGCATACGACACTGTGGAGCACACTGTATTGACCAATCAGTTAGCTTCCTGTGGTGATCCTGGGTATATAGTAACGTAGATTCAGTCATTCTTAGGTGAAAGAGAATTCTATTGCTACGAAAGCGGCGTTTCTCCTTCTAAATACAAACAAACGAGAGGCGTACCGCAAGGCTCAGTTCTTTCCCCGGTGATTTTTAATATTCTCATGAGCACACTACCTTTTCATCAAGAAACAACTTGTCATGTTTATGCAGACGATATTGCGTTTTTTGCGTCTGCAAAAGACATCCACACGTTATACAAACGACTGCAAACTTACCTTTATGCTCTGGAGAGGTGGTTAGATGTTAGTCACTTCACACTCAATGCCAGCAAATGTGCTGTTCTCGTTTTCCCTATACGTGACATCGTGCACATTTCATTGTCTTACCGCCTTCAAGACATACCATAGGCGGAATCTGTTAAATACCACGGAATTATTTATAACCCCTCCCCTCAACTGGCGCTCACACATAGATCATGCGACTGGGAAAGGTACCCGTGCAATTGGCATATTGCGTAGGCTGAGCAGTCGTCGAATAGGATTGAGAAGAGATGCACTCCTAATGATATTGCCGCGAATCCATGCAGTGCCTGCTCACTCAAGTCTGCCGCCATGCGACGCAACGCAAGACGCGCTGCCGCCATGCGACGCAAGGCGCGTCCAGTTGAGACGCGCCACGCAACGCAAGACGCGTCCAGTGGAGACGCGCCAAGACGCGCTTTAAATTGAGCGCAGACGACAGCGGCGGGCATTCTGTTCGACGACCGCCGAGCACGCTGGTCGCGTCGCCGTCGCCGGGTAGCTCAGGGCATTGTGGGCGCAAGTCAGCCCAATAAACAGTCTTCTTTGGACAAACCTTTGTCCGTCCTCATCGTCCCTGCGACTGCCGTCACCACTATTTCTTTATTTATTTATCTATTTATTTATCACAGTAACCACAGCGCCAGTTTGGCATAACAGTGGGGGGGGGGGGGAGAAGTACATATATCATGGACAAACAGCAGGTGATATAGGATACATGAAAAAAAAAAAAAGATACAGCTCAGGGCAAATCGCCGTCACAACAAAAAGAAGAAACAAAGAAGCAGAGCATAACCGTACATGTGCGAAGTGAAACAAGCGGTTTCTGTTGACGCAAGCACTAAGTACAGAGAAAAAAAAATTGCAAGTCATACAGCTGAAGCAAAGGCATCATTTGAAGATAGCGATACAACATCGCTGGGCAGCCTGTTCCACTCACTGACCGTCTTAGGAAAAAATGACATCTTAAAAAGCTCCGTTCTGCATCTATACTCTTTAAACTTAAGTGGGTGATCGCGCCTGCCAGAAGTGTACTCCGGTGGCCTTATGTAGCTATCACGATTGAGGCCGGTTTTAGAATGATATATATTGTGCAAAAATTTTAATCTGAATGTTTTTCTACGATTTTGAAGTGTATTCCAGCCTAATGTTTCCTTTGTTTGGGATGCGCTAAAATACCGAGTATAATTTTGTACCAAGAAACGGGCTGCTAAGCTTTGTACTCTTTCTAGTTTCTTTATGTCTGTCGCAGTCCACGGGTCCCAGATAGTACAAGCATATTCCAGTATTGGTCTTATGTTAGTCTTGTAAAGCACGTTCCTTGTTTCTAAGGGAAAGCACTTCGTATTTCTACGTAGCATAGCAAGAACTCTATACGCCTTAGCAATTATAGAATTAACATGACGGTGCCAGCATAGTTGAGGGGTCAAGTACACCCCAAGGTATTTATATTCACACGCGGATGCAAGATTTGTCCTGTTAATGCTATATGTATATACATTTGGTGACCTTTGTCTCGTAAAGCACATCTGCACAGTTTTATCAAGATTTATACTCATGCCCCATTTATCACACCACTCTGCAACCTTGTCTAAATCCTTCTGTAGTTCATTATAATCATCGGGACCTTTCATAACGCGATACAGAACGCAGTCGTGCGCAAACAATCGGATGAAAGATGATATGCCAACGGTAATGTCATTCACGTTTAACAAAAACAATATCGGACCCAAAACTGAACCTTGAGGCACCCCCGATGACACATCAACACCATGCGACAGTCTACCTCCAACGACTACGCGTTGTGTCCCACAATTTAAGTATTCTTTTATCCATTCAACAACCGTTTAATTTATGTTGTACCACGATAATTTTTGAAGCAGTAAAGAATGGGGCACTAGGTCAAAAGCCTTCCTGAAATCTAAAAAGATGCTATTTACGCAGCCCCCTTTGTTAAGAGTGGATGCTAGGTCGTGCGTTAATTCTGTAAGCTGAGTAATAGAAGAAAAACCACTTCGAAATGCGTGTTGCTGAGAGATCAACAAGGAAAACGAATTTAAGTGAGTCATGATATTGCTAAAAAGTACATGCTCAGGGATCTTGCAAGGTACGCTAGTCAAGGACACCGGTCGATAATTAAACACAGATTTTCGAGGTCCTGACTTCGGAATAGGAACAACATTGGCAATTTTCCAGTCTATAGGCAACATTCCGCGTGTCAAGGATCTGGCAAAGAGCACATAAAGGTATTTAGACAACGGGCCTGCACAATCGGAAAGCAGATAGTTCGGCAAGACATCGGGACCGCTGGCACTAGTGGTACTTAAACGTTCAAGTTGTAGTTCAATACCCGTCCTGTCGAATACGATGTCATTCATTGGTTCCCCTCCGATAAGCCCGTAGTGAAATATTGAATCAGTATTAGTTGCGCGCGCAGAAAAAAACAGAACCGAAGAACGAGCTAAAACATTCTGCCTTATCTAGACTATCATGCACAAGAGACCCATTGTGTTCGAGCACAGGAATTGACACTTCGTCTTTTCTATTCTTCTTCATAAACTGCCAGAATTCTCTAGGGTTACTTTTTAACCTTTCCCGTGCCTTTCCCGTGTGATATTGCGGAATTCGCCTCATTCTTGGTTTCGACATGGCTGCCGCCATGCGACGCAAAGCGCGTCCAGTTGAGACGCGCCACGCAACGCAAGACGCGCTGCCGCCATGCGACGCAAGACGCGTCCAGTGGAGACGCGCCAAGGCGCGCTTTAAATTGAGCGCAGACGACAGCGGCGGGCATTCTGTTCGAGGACCGCCGAGCACGCTGGTCGCCTCGCCGTCGCCGGGTAGTTCAGGGCATTGTGGGCGCAAGTCAGCCCAGTAAACAGTCTTCTTTCGACAAACCTTTGTACGTCCTCATCGTCCCTGCGACTGCCGTCACCACTACCTGACAATATATCGTGAGTACGTCCACCCTGTATTAGAATTTGGTTGCGCGTTCTTCTCTGGAGCTCCAGCCTACATGTGCCATCCTCTAATCCTCTTACAAAGAGAAGCAATGCGTCTGTGCTTAGGTCTTCCTAAATTTGTTGCAAATTCTATTCTTTATCTATAATCCCGTGTTCCTCCACTTTAGTGCAGGTTCCGACTTTTGATGGTGCGGGCGTTCTTAAGGATTTATGAATCACCGCTGCGTCGTCCCCAAATGATCTTTATTTCACAACCTGGATTGTTTTTCGGTGTCATCTAGCCGCGACTACATACTCCGCAAATTATATTCGTGCAAAAATTACTTGACTCTTTGGGCGCGTGCATATGCGATGTACTTCCTATTCCCGACAGAGCTGTTGCAACGGATATACAATTCGATGACACTTTTCCTAATAATGCAAAATTACTTCCACACCGTATTCTAGACGTTATATTACAAGATCATCTGAAAAACCTTCAAACAAACGTTGTAATTGCTACAGACGCTTCACAATTTGAAGAAAAGTCAGGTGTAGGAATATTTTCCCCGATTCTCAATTGGACATATTCTCTTCAGCTGCCAGATTTCATACCGATCTTTCTAGCCGAATTCATTGTCTTGGTGCTGGCATTAGGCAAATTAGGACCATCAATTACGTCAGCCGTGATAGCCACTGGTTCGTTATGATTGTGCTCATCCGTTACTGCTTCTAGTGATTCTCGCGTGATGAGAACATTTCATTCATTAATAGCTGGTTACTTGAGAATCCTGCGTTTGATTTGGGTGCCTGGCCATAAAGGACTAATCATTAATGAAATTGCAGACTCTCTAGCCAAGGCATCGATAAGTGGCCCGATTCTCCCTTGCTGCCCTTTGACTGCTTATGTTACTGCTGCTAGATTTCGCAGGAGTGTCACTATACAGACAGTGTCAGGCTCCGCAATTACTAACTCTGTGAATTACGGATATCTCCTACACCCTTGGAATAAAGACTTTTGCCGAACACGGAAAATTGAAGTGTCCATCACGAATCTGCGCTGCCGTATACCTGCATTGAACTTCTACCTCCACAGGGCTGGTCAGGTCCCCTCACCATTATGCTCGTTCCGTGGCGAAGTGGAGTCAATAGACCATTTCTTGTTGTCTTGCAGACGTTTTCTATCATAAGAAAACGACTACTCGAAATCCCGCTTCGCTCTATCGTTCTAAATTTATCAGTGCCTGTGATCGTATCTTTTGGAGCCTTCATTATTGGGTTCAGCCACAGAAATTTTTGCTTGAAAATACAAAATTACCTCATTGAAACCAATTGATTTTCATGTTAGATTGATCGTTGTCCCTCTTAACCATAGCTTTCTCTTATTCCTTATCTATTATTATTATTATTATTAATATTATTATTATTATTATTATTATTATTTCAAACCCGGTTTTATCTGATTATTTCCTTTTTTCTCCAAACACAAAACGTTTACATTTAAAATGCAACGCTCGAATTGTTAACTCCCTTGTTATCATTATTATTTTTATGCACCTACTTGAACCACCCGATTCTAGGCCGGTTCTAGGTCGGTTCTGGCTTCTCCTGCTTTGGGGGCTTAGGTCAAGTATCGGGTGGTATTTTCTTTAATCAGCTTGTTACTTAACATAACCTTTATATATATATTTTTTCTTTTTCTGATGTGTTTTTGTGTTAGCCTTGCTTGATGTCTGTAGCATCAGCTGGCTACGGGGCTTCCCCGTGGTCAGCCTGGGTAGCTCCTCAGGAGCAGCCACTTAATTTTTTCTTCGCAGTGGAGCCGGCACTGTTCCTGTGGCCATGGTGCCGACTGACGGAGGGACGATCAATTTGAAAAACCCAAAAACGATTCAGGGCGAATTGCAGAAGGCCTCACCCCACTTCCGTCAAATCACAGAGGTCCGTCAATTTGGCAGAGGTGGCATACTATGCTGCTCGCCAGACCACACCTGTGTCAAAGAACTGCTGAACTGTTCCACATTCGCTTCCCATCCGGTGAGCTGTTTCGTACCACCACATCTCGCATGCTCCAGAGGCATTGTACGAGGGGTGGACGTCACTTTAACCCCTGAGGAGATTTTAGAAATGTTCTCGGTAGCTGGCGTCATCTCCGTTTACCGGTGCAGTCAAGTGATTGGTAATAAGAAGATACCAACAGATTCAGACATAGTTGCATGTGCTGGAACGACGCGGCCCACAGAAGTTAAGGTCTGGCCCCTAATTTACAAGGTAGAAGCTTTAGCTCCACGCATTCTGCATTGTAACATGTGTTGGCGATTTGACCACAGCATCATAGGCTGCTGATCTGCACCCCGCTGCCGTACGTGTGGAGACAGCCACAGTTTTAGTGATTGTTCCTCCAAAGAAGAGAAATGTTGTCTCCGTGGTGGTGGTCATTCCACCAACTACTCGAGCTGTCCTGCAAGATCACAGGAAATGCAAATTGTAGATTTAATTGTAAGGATACGTTGCTCGCGCCATGATGCTGTTGTTGAGGTCCAGGAGAGATCTAAGGGATATGCAGGAGTGACAGCCCGTCAGCAAATGGTTACAGACTCAGCCCTTTCCGATTCTATTGCGACAGCGGTCGAAAAGGTGTTGTCAAAAGTTATGGAACGACTAACATCAAACCTGTCGGAAACTCTAGCTCAAGTGTTGACATCACAAATGATTCAGCTTTTCACTCCTTTAGCGAGTTCTAATGCTAGCTCGCAGATTATTACACAGACCCTAACATCGAAGGCTGAACAACTAATGGACCCCTCATCAGTTATTGTACAAGACGCAGACAATGCTGTGCCATCCACTTCAACTCAGCAGACCGACAACGGATGCTTCTCTCTAGATCAGTGTCAGAAAACAACCAGGATGTAGAAATGGACCTCCCGACTCTTAAACGCACAAGATCACCTAACGATAGCTCATCGATCTTTGTCCCGCACTCAAAAACCAAAAAGTTTGCGAAAGATGGCCTTTCGAAGTCAGATTCTTATCCTAACTCTTCCAGCTATGATCCTCAATCAAAACCGACAAAGTACGGTAAAGACAGTCTTTCGAAGAAAGATTTTTTAAAAGACATTTTAGAGCAAGCGGTTTCTATAGCAGGCATTAATTCATCATAGGTTATCTAAAGGTATTAAAGTGGAACTGCCGTTCCATTATTTCTGCAGCTACTGATTTAATATATTTTTGCTCACAACTTTCTCCCGACATTATCCTTTTGCAGGAAACTTGGCTCTCCAATGGGCAAGATTTTCATATACAAAATTATCGTTTATTTCGATTGGACCGTCCATCGAGAGGTGGAGGACTTGTTTTCTTGATAGCAACTAAAATATGCCACAAAGTAAAAATTTTCGACCAGTACATGTCTACGGAGTGTGAGGTACTAGCAATAGATGTAACTATTCCTGGTTGTTCCCCATGTTCCTTAGTTAATACATACTTTCCCACAGGCGTGCATGATACTAGGTTCCTCGATACCGTTGTCAACTCTTGTAGGAAAGAAATTGTGATAGCCGGAGACTTTAATTCGCATCATGTATCTTGGGGTTTCAAAACGGACTCATGTGGAAAGCGATTATCCGACTGGGCAATTAATCAAAATTTTTGTTGCTTAAACACGGAGTCAGCTACCTTCATTCAGGGTCTTTCTAAATTGGCATTGGATCTAACATTTGCTAGTTCAGGACTTTCCGTAACTTCCTGGTCTACTGTCGACTACTCAGCTTCAAATAGTGACCATCTACCCATTAGGTTTGACATTGTCTGCCCTGTTGTTCACCTGGAGTCTCCGACGCGTACTTTTGTCAACTACCAGAAATTTCAGAGTATCTTGAAAACGGTACTCAGTTCCCAGAACATGCTACCGAATGACATCAAAGCCATGAGGCTTTGCGCAATAGTCAAAAGTTCCTTTAAAAAGTCCCAATTTAATGTTAAGATAAACAAAAATACAACCTCTCCTTGGTCGAATTCGGATTGCACGCGGGAATATAGAAGACGAAAAGCCGCGTGGAAGAAATTACTTTACAATCAGTGCCCGAGTAACTGGAGTGATTAAAAATTTGCAGCTGCTGCGTTCAAGAGAACAGTTTCGAATGCCAAACACGAGTATGACGTAAAACATCATGAATTCCTGTCTAAGCCCAGCAACAAAAAAGCTCTGCTCAGATTCCTTCGATATAGAAAATTCATGCCAACACCAGCGAATATTGAATCGATAATACTTTCACCATGCGAGTTATCTGCTTCTTTAGAATTCATAAGGAAAGGGCTTAGCGCAACGCTTAACATCACGTTTGCCGAATGGGCCACTAAGACCTCCCATCGCTGATGACTTGTCAGAGTGTCAGAGCTCTCTAATGTCCTTAGATCTCTGCCTGCCTCAGCTCCAGGTCCTGACGGCATTTCCAATGCCATGCTAAAAATGTTGTTTGAAATGTCTTCTGATAACATTCTCAACGCAGTTAATTATTCTCTAAAAAATGCTTCGATTCCACCAGAATGGCGGACAGCCAAAGTAATTCCGCTGCTTAAAAAACAAGGAGCTGGCTACAACCTTGACAACATTAGGCCTATCTCTCTTACGTCAAATATGGTAAAACTAATTGAAAGAGTTTTATATGATCGTATGATGCATTATATATCTGAAAATTCGTTGCTGAGCCCAAGTCAAATAGGTTTCCGGCCCGGTCTCTTCATTTGGTGTGCGCATGTAGATTTGGAAAGCCGCATCCAACTTGCTCAGCATAGAAAAGAAATTAGCGCTTTAGTGACACTTGACATAGCAAAAGCTTATGACAGCGTCGAGTACTCTCTACTGCTGGACACATCACATTCCTACAGTTTTCCTAAATATATAACGGCATGGATGTTTGAATTTCTGAGAAACAGAAAATTTCATTGTTTTCAAAACGGATTTTCTTCAAGAATGTTCGATCAGACAAGAGGGGTGCCTCATGGGGCTCTTCTGTCTCCTATACTATTTAACCTGTTGATGAGTACAGTACCACTGCACCAGGATGTGAATCTGTATGTCTATGCAGATGACATTGCATTTTTCGCGACAGCTAGAGACATCAATTCCCTTCACCTGTCTTTGCAAACGTACCTCTGTACTCTACAGACGTGGCTTCACAACCTGCACCTGTCACTAAACGTAAACAAAAGTGCAGTCCTTGTTTTTCCGCTTTCCAGGCCGTTACAGTTATCATTAGTATATGAACAGAGAACCATTCCTCAGGTAGAGTCGCTTAAATACTTGGGTATCACATATGACGGAAAACTGAACTGGCGTTCTCACATAGAAAATATTGGAACGAAGGCGACACGAGCCATAGGTTTACTACGTAGAGTCAGTAACCGACGCTCTGGTATGCGAAGTGACACATTAATTATGATTTATGGTATGTATATACGACCGATCCTAGAATTTGGTTGTGTTTTGTTCTCCGGAAGTGCAAAATATAAATTAAGGCCCCTTGCTCTGTTAGAAAGAGAAGCTCTTCGACTATGTTTAGGTCTTCCTAAATTCGTTGCTAATAATGTATTATACCAGGAAGCGCGCCTACCTACTCTTCACGCAGGATTCCGCATGCTTACGGTTCAAACCTACTTAAGAGCTTATGATTCTTCGCTACGACGTGGACAATATGCATTTATTAGTGAACCAGGTCCATTTTTTGAGACCACGTGGTCACGGTTCCATACCCCGCAAGTAGTATTTGTGCAAGCGCAATTAGCACCTTTAAATTTTCGCCTTAGAGAAATAATTCCGCTCCATAGGTCTCCGCGGGGTCACTGAAAATTAAATTTGCAGACATTTTTCCACACAATGCGAAATTTCTGCCCACAACATATTTGAATGAGCGTTTACAAGATTATTTGGCCCGTTTCAAAATGAACGTTATTGCGACCGATGCTTCTTCGTGTGAAGAGAAGGCAGGTGTGGGTATCTACTCACCATTCCTCAATTGGTATTTTTCACGTCGCCTACCAGATTACACATCAGTTTTTCATGCCGAACTTCTGGCTATAGTTCTTGCCTCGCGGAAATTACCTATGCATATTACAAGAGTTATTATCATTACAGATTCTGTATCTGTATGCAGCGCACTTACTGCGTCTACAAAGTCGCCAACCGGAAACACGTTTTATTCATTGGCTCCACCTCACTTAAGTTTAGTGCATATAGTATGGGTCCCTGGCCACCGAGACATTGATATAAATGAAAAAGCCGATTCCTTAGCAAGAGCTTCTTTAGCAGGTCCTGTGCTATTTGTGCTGTCGGCAACTGCGCACATTACTGCAGCCAGATATCGGAGATTTTCTTTGAGCAAGGACAAAAAAGCTCTGTTATTAGCAAAATCTTCAGATTTTTTCCTCTATGCTACCTCTGTAATGAACCAGAACCTATAGATCATTTTTTATTATCATGCCGGCGGTTTTCTAATCATCGAAAACTATGTCTAGAAATTCCACTTCAAAATTTAGGATTACTTTTAAGCAGCACTGTTATACTCTCCCTTGGAGCAACAGTTTTGGCATATAGCCACAGGAACGTTTGCCTAGCCCTTTATAATTTCCTATGTGGCACAAAAAGAATGCTTTGTTAATAGTTTTTAGTTTGAAGAATTGATTTATTTCTACTGCAGTTTAGAAAATTCAAAAAGTAAAAGCACCAATTCACAGTTCAAATCTTACTATTACTATTCATAATTTAACTTACTCAAGTTTAAGTATATCCTTTTTTAACATTCCTATCAACGCAAGGCTTACTATAGTATTGATCAATACTTCATCTCTGTCACGGATCTCCTCCGGAGAACACTCTGGCCGAAAGAATGGACTAGGCGACAGGTGTACCCACACAGATGCACATTTAATACAACCCACGTGACACGAACAGCAGCACACAAACCTAACAAAACTAACACACAACATACAAAGGCTATCAGTACACACGAACCGGTAACACTACCACTAGCGTTCTATTGAGAGTGGTTGGCGTTCGTGCTCACGTCTGGTTCGGTGCGGATGTGGCGTGGTGTGGGTCCCGTAGCCGGCGTCGGAGTGGCGTTCGACGTTCTAGGGCTGGCGTCGCTGGAGGCGTCGTTGGTTGCGTCGTACACGCTCCCGGTCCAAGCGCCCGTGGAGGTGTGGTCGATGATGTTGGCGTTGGGGCACCACCCGGAAGGCTGACAACAGTGGTAGAGACACCCCTGGCCGTAGCAGGTGGTGGCGTCCTCCGTGGACTCCCAGGAACGGGCTCAGGAACGGCAGGAAGTCTGCGGTGCAAAGCCGTAGAACACGAGCTCACCGGAGCAGTAGCCGGCGTCGCTCTCTTCCGGTCGAACCGTCGCTCACCCGCCGAGTCTCCGCTGCTTTCTTCTCCCCCCTGTGTCTCGCCCTTCCTCGCCCTTTTATAGCCTTGTTAGTCCACGTAATCCTTCTCTTCGTCTTCTCTTCTCCACCAATCATCGCTTTCCATCTCACCGGATACTTCTCCACCAATCATCTCTTGTCACCTCACTGAGAACTTCTTTGTCTTCTTTCGTCCTCGGTTAATCCACGTCATTCTTAACGCCCTCCTCGTCGTCTTCTTGAAACCTTTCTTCGTCTACCATTTTATTTTATCTTCCTTCTTATATGTGACAAGGGCCCCCTCTCTCGAGTTTTTCCCTGAAAAACTGCTCAAGTCGTCCTCCTCTTCAAGCCATCCACCCAGCAGACTATCTTCTGTGGCGATTCTGGCCCCAGCACACCACACAGCACAACGCAGATGACCAGCACACACCAAAAGCACACCACTAACACATCACTGCCGTTGTCCATACGGGGTTCTAAACATGTGAATGTCCACAACTAAACTGCGTTTTCAGAACAATGCAATTGTCCACATGGTGTCGTTAATAAAAATGTTAATGTCCACAACACGCTGCTATGTATAATCATGTAATAACCACAACACCAACAACGCGACACATCCCTGAAATACATAGCATAGCAGCAACAACAAGATACCTCCCAGAGATGCCTAGGGCTGTTCAACTGGCTCTACTCATAAAGTCCGCTCCAACGTTATCCCTGCCTTTAATATACTCCACCTGAAATGAGTATTCTTGTCTTTATCATGCTTTTCTTTGCTTCCGTGCTCGTCTTCGTTGTGGTGTTTCTCCTCGCTTTGTTGCTTTTCTTTACTTTGCTTATCCTTGCTGTGTTTCTTCTTGGTGCTCTTTTTCTTGCTCGACTTCTCCTTACTGCCTTTGTCCGCCTCCTTGCTTCCTTTGCCCCCCTTCTCCTTGCTGGACTTAGCCTTGCCAGCCTTATCTTTGCTTCTCGATCTGGAGCTGCCTTCCTTAAAGGAGCCTTTCTTGGCCTTCTTGGACTTGCGCTTGCGTCCTTCTTTCTCTTTGGTGCTCTTGCTGCTCTTGCTGCTCTTGCTGCTTTTGCTGCTTAGCCAGGGACAGAAACCCTTCTATTTCTTCTTCTCTTTACTATCGTTGCATTTGCTTTTCTTGTCTTTGCTTGTCTTGTCTTTGGACCTGTTTTTGCTCTTGCACGTCTTGTCTTTGGACTTGTCTTTGCTCTTGCTCGTCTTGTCTTTGGACTTGTCTTTGCTCTTGCTCGTCTTGTCTTTGGACTTGTCTTTGCTCTTGCTCGTCTTGTCTTTGGACTTGTCTTTGCTCGTGTGCTTCTTGTCTTTGGCCTTCTACTTACCCACTTTCTTTCCAAACGCTGCATTGCTCTGCCTGTCGCTTGAGCTCTTGTCTCCACTGCCGTCGAGAAACTGACTGCCCCATCCCCATCACTCGCCTGAGTTGTTGTGGCCCTCTCCTACTTTGGGAGTTCTTCAACGTCGAGCATGCTCCACTCAGAATCGGGGTCCTCGACACTTCTTGCACCCGTAATGTTTCCCATGATGAGATCGTAGATGGGCTGCTCTACGCATTTTGCCACTACCTGTCCGGTATAATATGGCATGGACACTCGAATCCTGGCTTCAGGAATGTACCCTACTGTGCTATCTGCGAGAGTGAGGTTCGATGTTTCCCCTGTAAGTTCCTCGTCCTTCACCAGGCTACTCCTTACCAAAGCTGTGTTGATTCCGCTGTCTCTAAGCACCAATACAGGACGGTCCCCTATTTGCCCCACCGCCACCGGCATTGCTTCTTTTGACTTCGGTGCTCCAGTCACCACCTCATTTCCCAGTGGCGTTTCTTCTCCTTTCAGATGTGAACTTCAGATGGTGTGACAAGTTCTGCCCGAGAGTCGGCAACGCATGCAGCTTGGTCTTGCCCCAGAGCTATCCGCTGGAATCTTTGCGGATACGCGTCCAAATCATCTCTTTTGTCATCAAAAGGGGCCATCAACTTTCTTGGACAAACTAGTAGGTCTAGGGGCTTCGGTACCAGCTAAAGAACGCGTATCATCGTCCGTGATCCCCTCATAGCCTCCTGCGATATGCGCCTGTTTCCACAATATGAACTCCTTCTCTCGTTCTATCCTTCTTTTCTCCTGTTCTGCCTCGCGAGCTCTTCTAGCCTCTCGCTCTTCTGCCTCACTAGCTCTTCTAGCCTCTCGCTCCTCTGCCTCGCGAGCATCTGCGCGTGCTTGCGCCCTTTCCTCTCTCTGCCTCTTTGCTTCTTCTTTCTTCTCGTCCCAGAGGTGCATCGCCACTTCCTTGCTTAACCCTAGCTTGAGCGCAAGTTCTAGCGTTTTTGCCAAATCCATACTTTCTGCCGTCGAGAGTTCGGAAAGATCCGAGACAAAGCAAAAAGGAACAAGGAAATGAATCCTGGCAGGCTCGCCACTTGTCTTTCTCACGGATCTCCTCCGGAGAACACTCTGGCCGAAAGCATGGACTAGGCGACAGGCGTACCCACACAGATGCACATTTAATACAACCCACGCGACACGAACAGCACACAAACCTAACAAAACTAACACACAAGATACAAAAACTATCAGTACAGACGAACCGGTAACACTGCCACTAGCGTTCTACTGAGAGTGGTTGGCGTTCGTGCTCACGTCTGGTTCGGTGCGGATGTGGCGTGGTGTGGGTCCCGTAGCCGGCGTCGGAGTGGCGTTCGACGTTCTAGGGCTGGCGTCGCTGGAGGCGTCGTTGGTTGCGTCGTACACGCTCCCGGTCCAAGCGCCCGTGGAGGTGTGGTCGATGATGTTGGCGTTGGGGCACCACCCGGAAGGGTGGCAACAGCGGTAGAGAGACCCCTGGCCGTAGCAGGTGGTAGCGTCCTCCATGAACTCCCCGGAACGGGCTCAGGAACGGCAGGAAGTCTGCTGTGCAAAGCCGTAGAACACGAGCTCACCGGAGCAGTAGCCGGCGTCGCTCTCTTCCGGTCGAATCGTCGCTCACCCGCCGAGTCTCCGCTGCTTTCTTCTCCCCCCTGTGTCTCGCCCTTCCTCGCCCTTTTATTGTTGTTGTTGTTGTTGTCCTGAGTGGCCGTGGCACATACCCACAGTGGGGGATTGGCCAAGAATCGGGCGGTTTAATTAGGTGCCTAAAATAATGATAACAAGGGAGTTAACAATTTGGGTGTGTGAGCTTAAAAGTAAACGTTTTGTGTTTGGAGAAAAAAGGAAATAATCAGATGAAAACCGGGTATAAGATAATAATAATAATATCAATAGTAATTAATAAAAGATAAGAAAAAAAAGAAAGCTATGGTTGGGAGGGAGAACGATCAATCTAACATGGAAATTTTTGGATCGCCAAGCAAACATTTCTATGGCTGAACCCAACAATGGAGGCTCCAAAAGATAGGATCACAGGCACTGATAAAGTCAGACCAATAGAGGGAAGCGGGATTTCGAGTAGTCGTTTTCTTATAATAGAAAAACGTCTGCAAGACAACAAGAAATGATCGATTGTCTCCGCTTCGCCACAGAATGAGCATAATGGTGAGGGGACCAGACCAGACCTGTGGAGGTAGAAGTTAAATGCAGGTATACGGCAGCGCAGCTTCGTGATGGACACTTCAATTTTCCGTGTTCTGCAAAAATTTCTGTTCCAAGGGTGCAGGAGATGTCCGTAATCCACAGAGTTAGTAATTGCGGAGCCTGATATTGACTGTATAATGATACTCCTGCGAAATCTAGCTGCAGTTACATAAGCAGTCAAAGGGCAGCAAGGAAGAATCGGGCCACTTATCGATGCCTTGGCTAGAGAGTCTGCAATTTCATTAATGATTAGTCCTTTATGGCCGGGCACCCAAATCAAACGCACGCTTCTCAAGTAACCAGGTACCAATGATTGAAATGTCCTCATCACGCGAGAATCACTAGAAGCAGTAAGCGATGAGCACAATGATAAAGAATCAGTAACTATCACGGCTGACGTAATTGATGGTCCTAATTTGCGTAATGCCAGCACCACGGCCATGAATTCGGCTAAAAAAATCGGTATGAAATCTGGCAGCCGAAGAGAAAATGTCCAATCGAGAATCGGGGAAAATATTCCTACACCTGACTTTTCTTCACATTTTGAAGCATCTGTAGCAATTACAACGTTTGATTGAAGGTTTTTCAGGTGATCTTGTAATATACCGTCTAGAATACGGTGTGGCAGTAATTTTGCATTATTAGGAAAGATGTCATCAAATTGAATATCCGTGGCAACAGCTCTGTCGGTAATAGGAAGAACATCGCATATGCGCACGCCCAATGAGTCAAGTAATTTTTGCACGAATATAATTTGCGGGTTATGTAGTCGCGGCCAGATGACACCGAAAAACAATGCAGGTTGTGAAATAAAGATTATTTGCGAATGACGCAGTGGTGATTCCTTTTATAGTCCTTTTATAGCCCTTTTATAGCCTTGTTAGTCCACGTAATCCTTCTTTTCGTCTTCTCTTCTCCACCAATCATCGCTTTCCATCTTACCGGAGACTTCTCCACCAATCATCTCTTGTCACCTCACTGAGAACTTCTTCTTTGTCTTCTTTCGTCTTCGGTTAATCCACGTCATTCTTAACGCCCTCCTCGTCGTCTTCTTGAAACCTTTCTTCGTCTACCATTTTATTTTATCTCCCTTCTTATATGTGACAATCTCATGTATTCATAGTTTATTTTACATCTTGGAGTATTTGTTTTCCTTTCTTTTTTTCGAGTTATTTATTTATTAACCAATTTATTTTATTTTATGTATTGAGTCATATTACCACCCGATTCGTGGCCTATCCCCCTCAGTGGGTTTGTGCCATTACCTGAGGCTTCATCATCATCATCATCATCATCATCATCATCATCATCATCAATCCCCCACTGCAGTACATTATTTGTGCCAGTGAATCAAGAACAGTGCTTGCGCTCATCATTTTTACCATGGTGTTTTCCAGCTTCGTCGGCGGGTACACCGACTGCCTTGTGGACAGCGTGTCGAACAGGAACAGTACTCTGAGGTCCAGGTACCCACACAATGTGAGTAACGCAGGTTTGCGCGGAGCTAGGGAAACCCATGTCTGGGTTGCAGTGACTGATCCGTTTTCCTGCAGCTCTAGGTATGAGCCAGTGGATGCGATATTTTGCTGATGAGCATCCTGCAGAGAACTCATTTCTCGACAGGGGTGCCCGGATTTATAAACGCTCGTTTACATAGGTTTTTGGCAGGTGTTATCCGCATCGTGCGCAGTAGGCTTACTGTATTGCTTCAAAGGTGGCAGACAGGATCGGTACAGCGTAAAACTATTCCAAAGTGATTTTGTTCCAAATCTGCCATTACTTCTCGGTGATTGACCTAATTTTTTTCAATTGCCTCGGTGAAGTGACGTCAGGAATCCTCAAAAACCAACACGGCAAACTGACGTTTACGCTTCCGCCAATGATGACGGCTGCCGATTGGCCCGGTTGAACAACATCTCTTGTTCCCGCCCCATTCACACAAAGAGCCACGTCGATTTGACGTCCGGAATGGAACAATTTCAGTTTGGAACAGTCATATTATCGCGCCCAGTGTCCACATCACACGCCCGAACACTTCCGACAATGTGCGTTAACGCGCGCGCTGGACCACCACCACGTGACAAAGGCTTGATCGATCGCTGACGCGAGTAGACAAAAATTGGCTGAGGCTTAGCTTGGTTAAGCCTAGTCAGATGCGAAGCATATTGGTGGCTAAGCTTGGTAAGTAACTTGTCGCCGAGCCGCATACTGAGCACGTTGCTTGGCCAGACGTTCTTCCCGCTCTTCATCAGTCTCTGTAGCACGCCGCAGCCTTCGCCTCTCATTCCAACGAGCAGCTCTGTCTCCAGGAGGCATCTCACCTCGTGAGTGTCTAGCAGAGGCAAGCGCAGCTGCTTGTATACCGCCGCGAGCCGCGAGCGACGGCGCGAGTTGGAGCCCCGTTTCTTCTCTATCGTGACGTCATGGTGTCACGTGGTCAGCCTTGAAGGCGACGCCGCGAGCGACGGCGCGAGTTGGAGCCCCGTTTCTCCTCTGTCGTGACGTCACGGTGTCACGTGGTATGCCATGAGTACTCAAGGTCATTGAAGGCGACACCGCCGCGCCTGAGGAGCTGGGTTGAGCTCTAGTAATATGCTTCGCCTAATAGTACAAAACGAGCGCTCCGGCCAAGACCAGATACGAGTATGCATCCAGCTACGGGCAAGTCCGCATAACACGTTTTGCGCGCGCATGTCACTGAAGAGGCCGCTCTCATTGGTTTCCGCCGTTCGCGTCTTGCATCTACCGATTCGCGTTCTCATCTTTCACTCTGCTCGTTCGCTCGGTCACTAGGTACGACGGCAAGGCACGCCGACGCGTAACGCAGGAACGGGGCGCGCAAGAGCCGCGCTCTAAAGCGTACGGACGCAAGAAGGACAAGTAGGAACGGCACACGTGCTTTTCGACGTCATCGAGGATTCGACAAACGCCAGTCGCCAAGCATCGCGTAATCACTGAGGAGTGCACTCGACCACTCCGCCAGAGCTCTTACCGAGTTTTTGCCGCGAGAATGTGAAGTTATAAGAAAAACAAGTCGACGAAATGCTGCACGACGACACCATCCAGCCGTCGAAAAGCCGTGGGCTTCCCCTGCTGTCATGGTGGAGAAAAAGGACGGAACCTTACCTTTCTGCGTCGATTATTGTCGACTGAACAAGATCGCAAAGAAGGATGTATACTCCCTACCACGGATAGACGACGCATTAGATCGGCTCTGCAACGCAAAATGCTTCTCGTGGATGTATCTCAAGTCTGGCTATTGGCAAATAAAAGGCGACGGGAGAGATAGCGAAAAGGCCGCCTTTATCACGCCAGACGGCCTCTACGAGTTCAAAGTCATGCCATTCGGACTGTGCTCGGCTCCTTAGGCGGCTTGGGGCAGTAGTAGAGGCCATCAAATCATCAGGGCTCACTCTCAAGCCAGAAAAGTGCCGCTTCGCTTACGATGAACTTCTGTTCCTATGCCACGTCATCAGAAAGTCTGAAGTCCACCCCAACCCGAAGAAGACAGCTGCCACCGCAAACTTCCCACAGCCCATCGACAAGAAGACAGTGCGTAGATTTCTTGGCATGTGTGCCTACTACAGACGATTCGTGAATGTCTTTTAACGCATCGCTGAGCCGCTGACACAGCTAACTAAATGTGACGTTGAGTTCAAGTGGGAAACGCCGCAAGCGGACTCATTTCAAGAACTGAAACGACGCATGCAGTCACCGCCCGTACTTGCGCGCTTCGACGAGCACGCGGATACCGAAATCCACACTGACGCCAGTAGCGTAGGCCTCGGTGCCGTCCTAGTCCAGAGAAAAGATGGACATGAACACGGGATAACTTACGCTAGCCGGTCGTTGTCAAACGTGGAGGACAATTATTCTACAACCGAAAAGGAATGCCTCGCCATCGTTTGGGCTACAGTGAGATTTCTCTCTTACCTATATGGCAGGCCATTCAAAGTCGTCAGCGACCATCACACCTTGTGTTGGCTAGCGAAATTAAAGGATCCTTCAGGACGGCTGGCGCGGTAGAGCCTAAGACTGCAAGAATATGATATCACTGTAGCCTATAAGCCCGGACGAAAATACCCTGATGCCGATTGCCTATCACGTGCCCCCATTGACTCGCCGCAGCAAGATTACGAAGATGACGACGTCTTTCTTGGCATTTTAAGCGCGGAAGACTTCGCAGAACAGCAGCGAGCAGACCCGCAGTTGAAAAACCTCGTCGAGTATTTGGAAGGGCACACCGACGTTGTCGCTAGGGCATTTAGGCGAGGATTGTGTTCGTTCTCGCTTCAAAACAACCTACTCGTAAAGAACTTTGCACCAGCGCGCGCCAACTACCTTCTTATAGTTCCATCAGGAATGCGTCCAGAAGAATTGCACGCCCTACATGACGATGCGACCATGACGATCCGTCCCCGTTATTTGAGTGTATCCTGCTTCTGAGGGCACAAGTTCGCCCAATAAAACGCTAGTTTCATCTTTCGCAGTTTGGATGATTTCTTCAGTCACTACCACGTGACTACTGCCTACCATACCAATACCATGCCATGCCTACCAATATGCCTACCACGCTAGGCATATTGTTATGTAGAAACAATATGCCCCGCGATCACTCAAAACTGCATTATTCCAAATTAATTGCAGCGGAAGTTAAAATTCTGGCGTATCCGGATGATGTGATAGTCTGTTGTGTAAACATGAAGAAGGTGTAGCTGCAGCAATCGGAATAATGAAGGGTGTCTCCAAAGTAACCGGAAGCCTGGTAAACTGGGGAAGTGCCTTAGTTTCTCGCACGGAGAGTGGCCTTCGACCAGGGTCACATTCGCCAATGTTAAGTGGTTGACAACACCCGTTGAATACTTAGGCGTTCCCTAGAATATTACAAAAATAACGATGAGTATTGGCTAGAGCGAAAAAGAAAAACGCAGATAAAATGGAACAAACGGAATGGTGGGAATCTGTCAATGTTTGCAAGAGCTACAGTTTGCAATCTATTTTTTGACGCAAAACTTTGGTATGCGATGCAGGTATTGCGTTCGTCATCATTATCAGCAGCAGCGGTTTATTTTATGTCTACTGCAGGACGAAAGCCTCTCCATGCGATATCCAATTACCCTTGTCTTGCACCAAACCATTCCAACTAGCACCCGCAATTTTCCTAATTTCTTCACACTGCCTAGCCTTCTGCCATCCTCTCCTGCGCTCCCCTTGGTACCCATTCTGTCACCCTTACGGTCCAACGGTTATCTAATCGGCGCATTACATGACCTGCCCAGCGCCATTTTTTTCTCCTAATCTCTATTGGAATATCGTCTATTGCCGTTTGTTCTGTGATCCAAACCCCTATCTTTCTGTCTATTATAGTTATGCCTAGGATTTTTTCTTCAATCGCTTCTGGCGCGGTCCTTGCTTTCAAACATCTTTGTCAGTTTCCAAGTCTCTGTCCCATGTATCAGAACCGGTGAAATGCACTGACTGTATACATCATCATCATCATCATCATCATCATCATCATCATCATCGTGATCATCATCATCAGACTGGTTACGCCCACTGCAGGGCAAAAGACTCTCACATACTTCTCCAACTACCGCGGTCATGTACTAATTGTGGCCATGTTGTCCCTGCAAACTTCTTAATCTCATCCACCCACCTAACTTTCTGCCGCCCTCTGCTACGCTTCCCTTCCCTTGGAATCCATTCCGTAACTCTTAAAGAACATTGGTTATCTTCCCTCCTCATTACGTGTCCTGCACATGCCCATTTCTTTTTCTTGATTTCAACTAAGATATTATTAACTCGTGTTTGTTGCCTCACCCAATCTGCCCTTTTTTTTTATCCCGTAACGTTACACCTATCATTCTAATTTCCGCAGCTCGTTGCGTCCTTCTTAATTTAGGTAGCACCCTTTTCGTAAGCCTCCAGGTTTCTGCCCCGTACATGAGTACTGGTAAGACACAGCTGTTATAAACTTTTCTCTTAAGGGATAATATTAATCTCCTATTCATGATCTGAGAATGCCTGCCAAACGCACCCCAGCCCATTCTTATCCTTCTGATTATTTCAGCCTCATGATGCGGATCCGCAGTCACTACCTGTTGTCCTAAGTAGATGTATTTCCTTACCACTTCCAGCGCCTCACTACCTATCGTAAACTGCTGTTCTCTTCCTAGACTGTTAAACGTTACTTTAGTTTTCAGCAGATTAATTTTTAGACCCACCCTTCTGCTTTGCCTCTCCAGGTCAGTGAGCATGCATTGCAATTGGTCCCCTGAGTTACTAAGCAAGGCAATATCATCAGCGAATCGCAAGTTACTAAGGTATTATCCATTAACTTTTATCCCCAATTCTTCCCAATCCAGCTCTCTGAATACCTCCTGTAAACACGCGGTGAATAGCATTGGAGAGATCGTATCTCCCTGTCTGACGCCGTTCTTTATTGGGATTTTGTTGCTTTCTTTATGGAGGACTACGGTGGCTGTGGAGCCGCTATAGATATCTTTCAGTATTTTTACATACCGCTCGTCTACACCCTGATTCCGCAATGCCTCCATGACTGCTGAGGTTTCGACTGAATCAAACGCTTTCACGTAATCAATGAAAGCTATATATAAAGGTTGGTTACATTCCGCACATTTTCTATCACCTGATTAAGAGTGTAAATATAGTCTATTGTTGAGTAGCCTTTACGGAATCCTGCCTGGTCCTTCGATTGGCGGAAGTCTAAGGTGTTCCTGATTCTGTTTGCAATTACCTTAGTAAATATTTTGTAGGCAACGGACAGTAAGCTGATAGGTCTATAACTTTTCAAGTCTTTGGCGTCCCCTTTCTTATGGATTAGGATTATATTAGCGTTTTTCCAAGATTCTGGTGCGCTCGAAGACATGAGGCATTGCGTATACAGGGTGGCCAGTTTCTCTAGAACAATCTGCCCACCATCCTTCTACAAATCTGCTGTTACCTGATCCTCGCCAGCTGCCTTCCCCCTTTGCATAGCTTCTAAGGCTTTCTTTACTTCTTCCTGCGTTACCTGTGGGATTTCGAATTCCTCTAGACTATTCTCTCTTCCATTATCGTCGTCGGTGCCACTGGCACTGTATAAATCTCTATAGAACTCCTCAGCCACTTGAACTATCTCATCTATATTAGTAATAATATTGCCGGCTTCGTTTCTTAACGCATAATCTGATTCTTGCCAATTCCTAGTTTCTTCTTCACTGCTTTTAGGCTTCCTCCGTTCCCGAGAGCATGTTCAATTCTATCCATATTATACTTCCTTATGTCAGCTGTCTTACGCTCGTTGATTAACTTCGAAAGTTCTGCGAGTTCTATTCTAGCTGTAGAGTTAGAGGTTTTCATACATTGGCATTTCTTGATCAGATTTTTCGTCTCCTCCGATAGCTTACTGGTATCCTGTCTAACGGAGTTATCACCGACTTCTATTGCACACTCCTTCATGATGCCCACGAGATTGTCCTTCATTGCTTCAACACTAAGGTCTTCTTCCTGAGTTAAAGCTGAATACCTGTTCTGTAGCTTGATCTGGAATTCCTCTATTTTCCCTGTTACCGCTAACTCATTTATCGGTTTCTTATGTACCAGTTTCTTCCGTTCTCTCCTGAGGTCTAGGCTAATTCGAGTTCTTACCATCCTATGGTCACTGCAGCGCACCTTACCGAGCACGTCCACATCTTGTATGTATGATGCCAGGGTTAGCGCAGAGTATGAAGTGTATTTCATTGCTAGTCTTGCCGTTCTGGCTCCTCCACGTCCACTTTCGGCTATCCAGCTTGCGGAAGAAGGTATTCATTATCCGCATAATATTCTGTTCTGAAAATTCTACTAATAACTATCCCCTGCTATTCCTAGTGCCTATGCCATATTCCCCCACTGCCTTGTCTCCAGCCTGCTTCTTGCCTACCTTGGCAGTGAAGTCGCCCATTAGTATAGTGTATTTTGTTTTGACTTTGCCCATAGCCGATTCCACGTCTTCATAGAAGCTTTCGACTTCCTGGTCATCATGACTGGATGTAGGGGCGTAGACCTGTACAACTTTCATTTTGTAACTCCTATTGAATTTCACAACAAGGCCTGCCACCCTCTCGTTAATGCTATAGAATTCCTGTATGTTACCAGCTATATTCTTATGAATCAGGAATCCGACTCCTAGTTCTCGTCTCTCCGCTAAGCCCCGGTAGCGCAGGACGTGCCCGCTTTTTAGCACTGTATATGCTTCTTTTGGCCTCCTAGCTTTACTGAGCCCTATTATATCCCATTGACTACCCTCTAATTCCTCCAATATCACTGCTAGACTCGCCTCACTAGATATCGTCCTAGCGTTAAACGTAGCCAGGTTCATATTCCAATGGCAGCCTGTCCGGACAGGCCGCCATTGATTGTATACATTCCTTTTCAATGATAACGATTAGCTCAAAGTGAGGAGCTTCCGATGTCTGCTGTATGCGATCCCTCCCATTTTTATTCTGTCAATTTCTTTCTTACGGTCAGGGTTCCCTGTGGCTAGCTGACATAACCGTACTCCTTCACAGACTCCAGAGCCTGACATGCGATCTTGAACTCTTGTTCCCTTGACATGTTATCATTATCTTTGTCTTCTGCATATTAATCTTCCACCCGACTCTTACACTCTTCCTGGTAAAGCTCTCGATCATTTGTTGTAACTCGTACGCTGTGTTGCTGAATAGAACAATGTTATTGGCAAACCGAAGGATGTTGTGGTATTCGCCATCAGTCTTTACTCCTAAGCCTTCCCAGTTTAATAGCTTGAACACTTATTCTATGCACACAGTGAATAGCATTGTAGAGATTGCGTCTCCTTGTCTGACCCCTCTCTTCACCGCTTCCGACTTTGCTTGTCTAGAATTAAGGTGGAAGTGGAATTTCTCTAGATACCTTCCAGGGTAGTTACGTAAGCTTTCTCCACTCCTTGATTACGCAATTACACAACTTGAGTACGATTACACAACTTTGATTAATGACATGGATGTGATCTATTGTAGAGCATCCCTTCTTGAACCCAGCCTGTTCCCTTCGTTACTAAATTCCAGTGTAGCCCCCATTGTATTGTAGATTGTTTTGCTAAATATTTTATATAATTCTGCGAGTAAGCTATAGGGCCTCTAATTGTTCAGCTCTTTAACGTCTCTCGTTTCGTGGATCAGGCAAATGCTTCCATTATTCCAGTTTTCTGGGACCCTTTCACTCAATAGACACTTCATATAGAAAACCGCCAGTTTTCCTAGCAGCATGTCTCCTCCATCTTTGAATAAATAGTCCGCTATTCCACCCTATCCTGCGCTTTTCCTCATTTCGTGACTTGCAAGGCCCTCCCGACCTCATCTCTAGTTATGCGAGGAGCTGCTACATACTGCTCATTATTATTTCGAATAGAGTACTCCTGAATCCTCTGGGTACTGTACAAGTCAGGATAGAATTCTTCCGCTCCTTTTATTGTGCCATGGAGATTGCTGTCTATATTACCCTGCTTATCTTTCAGTGCCTACATCGTGGTTTGTCCTAAGCTATGTTTCCAAATCGCTGATTTCGGCTTGCGTTCATATTTTAGAGCTTCTTCAGTCTTTCTCGCGTTATAACTTTGAATATCACTTATTTTCGTTTTGTTGATCAGTTTTGACAGTTCCGCGAATTATATCTTATCTCTCGAATTGCACACTCATTCTTTGTCGTTTCTTTAATAGGTCCTTTGTTACTTGGGAGAGCTTGCCTACTGGTTGCCTTGGTGCCTTGCCTCCCACTTCAATTGCTGCCTCTGAAGCTAGCCGCGTTACGGTTTTGTTCATTACCTCTATTTCATCATTATCATCATCATCATCATCATCATCATCATCATCATATCTCTGTTGTAAGGCTGCATATCTGTTTACAAGTACCAGCCTGCTTTTGTTTGCTTTTACGCATGTTGCCTCTGAGTTAACCTGTTCTTTCTCCACCAATTTTACTCTTTCTCTATTCAAATTTATCTGAACTCTTGCCCTCCATTTCGTATGGTCACTGCACTGCACCCTACCTGTCACTTCTACATCCTGGGCTATGCTGGGATCCGCATCCTTACGCAACTTCCCAAATAACAATACGGGTCGGTTTTGGCACTTGGTAGAGCAGTAAACGAGGAATCCAAATGAACTGCGTTCCGCAAATATATATTTGCATATTTTTCCATAGATAGGTCAAAGAACGCTACTAGAAATCTTCATTTTTCGCTTTAGCTTGTTTACTTGTTGGCAGTGTTCCAGCGATTCCTTCCTGCGTGAGTCCATTTGATGTGGTTCTTTGTTCACCAAGAAAAGGACAAGAGAGTCTGAAAGGCGTACTTGTGACATACGCCTTGTTTTTATTTAATATTTAATATTTTGTGGGTGTACGGCTCTTTGTGGCGAACGGTGGGCATTACTCACATTTCTGGCAGTAAAAAGTACCCCTCTGATTCCAATAGAAAAGTTACCTTGCGTTGGGTGTCCTCGAGAAAATATCCTGCGTACATACCTGATGGTAATTATTCATGCCTGTTCAGGGCGTTTCTAAGCAAAATACACTTTGAAACCATGTTACGTAAATAGTGCTGTCTTCGTCATGGGTCAGTGCAGAGGACAAGCTACCGGCCCAGGTCAGGATATTGTGAGCGTCTTTTTTAGGTGGCTGCGCATGCCTCATTGAGTGTGTGTCTAATCAAACTGCATTTATAAAAGGTGAAGTGTGAACAGTGGGTTGTTAGTGGGCAGAGAGTGCGTGTGGCATGTGTTTAGCACAGGTGGGCACTGTTCACAAAGATCACAGCCATCCCATGCAGCTATAGCATTTGTCATTACTGCTAATTTGTTTCTGCAGCTGCCACAGTATGATTCGAAATCACTGCTTATGGATATTTTCCGCAGTACCAATATCTAGAGGATTTCGAAGAGCATGAAGACATTGAATGCACGGAAGTACAAGCATGATGAACAGACAGTCAATGTCGAGTCCTCGTATTCAGCCTAGAAATTTTAGCTTGTTTCGAGTATGAAGGGGTACAATCTTGAATATATTCCTAGGGGTGAGCAGAACAACCCTGACGAAGGACAAAAGTAAGTGCACAATACCAGCGCAGACATACAACTGGTTTATTTTTTCAAACAATAAATGAAATATAGAGAATCTGCTCATGTGATGAAGTTGTGCGTACAAGTGGTTAAAGGGTGTCAGCCTCTTGCCATTCAAAAATTGCATTTCTTTATCACGAGGAAAAATAGAAGTCTGGCTGATGCCCGTGTCTGAGTGTACATGCATGATGTAGGTTTCCGCAATCTAGCGGTCGATTTGCTTTCCTTTTTTATGAAATGATTCAGTTTTTTTGAACAAAGGTTTCCGTGGGCAATTTCAACAATGCGTGGCCAGATTTGAGCCTCTTGCATTCCTGATCACATTTTGGTGCTCCCTGAGGCGGATGTTTAGGCCGCGTTCGGTATGCGCAAAGTACTTTTTTGCAGCACAAAAGTGGAATAATGTAGACAACTCCAGCCCCATGTGTTTCATGCGCCATATGGCCTTCTAGGCCTGTTCAGTTCTATTGACGCGATTGCAAATTTAGTTTACCGAGTTTTTATCTGAAAAGACGACTTGAACAGCACATTTCATGGCTGACTCTTTTAACCCATGCCCTGTCCGATGTGCATTATGAGATCACTGCAAACTTTTTTGCTGCTCAATCTGTTTCTGGGGTTCTACCCCTTTTTATTTTATTCACTAGCCCTTCACAAATTTACATAAGATATATTGGATAACCGTCGTCCTCTAGACGATTAAGCTGTTGCGAAAATATCAGATTGGTGAGGTGGCCGATTGCACGACTTTGTAAGTGCGGAACCTAGACATGTCATAGCAATGCCTCTTCACAATAGTTTTGAATGTGCCGACGCATATGGTTTAGAATTGGTTTGCTTGTCCTGGGTTTATATTGCCAACAAATATGTTGTGCTGTTAATCTTAACTGTAGATTTAAATTTTGAATTTCTAAATTTACTGGCAGTTTGTCAGTAAATCTGAGACCCATTCCTTCTTCACGAAAGGCTGCGAGATTAACGCCAATATCTTTGGAACTTCTTTGAGAACGGGCGGCTACCAAGTAGTCATCAGCAAATCCACGGCACATAACCATTGTTCCCCCCATGACGCTCTCGAGCACCTGGTCGACAATGCCGTGAAAGATCTTGCCAAGATTAGGTGTGACCTTAGAGCGAAAGCAGACACCCTGCATCTAAATTATAACATCGTTATCTCAGATAACGAACGCGGAATTAAGACTAATATCCAAGTGTTCGAGCAATGACTGAACCGGGACTCCAATCTCATTCCTAGAATAACTCGTCTTTATCCATAATGAAATCTTCATCCTCATCAACTGTTTTCTAGGAAGGGAACAATATAAATACGTCATCTCAACACTGAAGGCTCTGCATGCTGTATACACGCCTTCTTGGACAAAAACCAAACGGCTTCTTAGCTTTTTACTCTGAATGTGTTTTCTACCTGGAGGCCTGTTAAGTTTATGTGAAGATAACCAGAGACTACGTCTAGCAAAGCGTTTTTCTCAGACACAATTGCGCATAAAGGTTGCTCAGGCTTATGCGCTCTTATCACGAAGATAACCTCAAAGTTCAACCCCTGACTTTTCATTTCTGTACTACATAGATGCCCAAGGCTCAACTCCAGCGACAATTTCTTTGCTTGATCTTATACTTTTAGGGTTCAGTGTGTGTCTTCTTGACGTTTCTTGTTAAAGTGGTTCAGGCTTTTTCAGAAAACCATATCAGTTTTATCAAAATTTATGCTCATTTTCCAATTAGCACACCAGTCACAATACAAAACAAAGTCATCTTTAAGGCGCTGATGATCAGCGAATGAGTCAACTGGGCTGTACATAACAGTCATCTGCATAAAAGCGCATCTTTGAAGTAACATGGTGTGGAAGGTCATTAATAAACAATAAGAATAATAGATGGCTAAGTACGGATCACTCTGGGACTCCTGATGTGACGTGGACTGCGGACGAATCCGGAGAATCATAGCATACGAATTGGGAACGCAAAGAAAGGAAACTGGAAATCCAAGACACTAACTGAGGGTTAGTAAGAATATTATGGAGTTTCAAAAACAATTTAGAGTGTAGTACTGTGTCGAAAGCTTTCCTAAAGTAAATGAAAATGGTGTCAATCTGATTACCGAAGTTGATATAATGGGAAATGTCATGAGTGAACTCAGTAAGTTGGGTTACAGTACTAAAACCGCCCCTGAAGCCGTGCTGAAAGCTGTTCAATAGGTTCTTATGCTCAAGGAACACTATTATATGCTTATAGATTATGTGTTCTAGTATTTTACAGGAGGTTGCAGTTAAAGAAATAGGCCTATAGTTAGATAAAAGCTGTCTGTCACCAGATATATATAAAGGTAGTACTTTAACTCTTTTCCAGGAAGACTGCACAGCGCCACTATTAAGGAACTTCTTACATATAGTGAACAGATATTTAGATGTCCATAGCGACAATCATACTAAAAAGGAAATCCATCAGGGCTGGCTGCTCTTTTAGTATCTAAGTTTAGTACGAGATTGAAAACACCTTCTAGGCCAATGTTGATATTATCAACTGCATATCAATCGTTAGTTGTAAATGTTGAACGACTTGAATCATCCGAGGCGAATACTGACTGAAAATCGGTATTCGTTAAATAAAATCTTTGTTAAAAAAA
The DNA here is from genome assembly GCF_038994185.2 of Dermacentor albipictus. Taxonomy (NCBI): domain Eukaryota; kingdom Metazoa; phylum Arthropoda; class Arachnida; order Ixodida; family Ixodidae; genus Dermacentor; species Dermacentor albipictus. Next base: position 2,747,802 of record NW_027225583.1, on the reverse strand, counting down.
CTGAAATGCTTTTTAAAAATTGGGATGAAATCAACCGCGAGATTGTGGAAGCCTACTTCATGCATGTCAACCGAAACGCATGCGTTAGCCAGCCTTCTATCTTTCTGCATAATAAAGAAACAGATTTTTTGAAAGGCACGATAGGCTGGCACTCTTTCACCACTTGCGCACACACAGACACACACACGCACACGCGCACACACACACACGCACACGCGCACACACACACGCGCACGCGCACACACACACGCACACGCACACATGATCGCATTCTCTGTATATTTAATCACTTGTTAGAAAAAATAAAATAAATGTTAGTCTGCACTCGTATCATGCACTTCGTTTTGTCCTACGTCCAGGTTGCGCTGTACACCCATAGGAATGTGTTCAGTCACCAACTCGCCCGGCTTGCTGTGTTAATACAATCTTCAACCTGAATATGTCAAGCTTACTGTTGTGTTAGTATTGTTTTACAACACTTGGTCGAATTTGCACAGGAATAGAATTCAATATTTTCATTATTACCTCTGTAAATTACGTGGTAATAAATACATGGTGATGGTATTTATTTTTCTGCACTGCCTTTCTTTCTGGCGCATTGGTCAGACCTGCCGCATGAAACTTGCTCTCTACACCAATGTTTTGCGTGGTTTTCTATTTAATAGGTCTCCTAATTCCTTTACTATTTACGTTTTTCTTTGTTCTCGTTCCCAGATTGCGGTTGCGCCGCCTACGGTCTCCAAATGTATTTCCTACTGCCATGGCAGTTTTGGTTGGACTGCAGTGCTCATCGTGGCCGCAGCACTGAAGGCGATGGCCACCCATGAGTTCAAAAAGTATGTCAGGAACATGCGTGGAGGGTGGCGGGGAACGGCGATCCGCGCACTCGAGGAGGCGACGTTTTAGCACATCGGGGACGTAGCCTTAAGCGCGCTCCCCGTTGTCGACGCGGACAACCACTCCACGGCCCATGGCGCGCTGCTCCTCATTTATGTTGCATGCGCCACCCACGTGGCCATAAAGAAGGCCGCTGCACTGAAGGCAGTGGCATCTAAGGTACGTGTTTTCACTATAAGCATCTGTGCGCAATTTTGTGATGGATTAGGGGACATGTGTGAAGAAAAATATTTCCATACGGAGGAAAACGACTGGTCATCTCAATATCACGAAGCATGTTAATAAGCATGCTTTTCTTGTTCTTTATGCGGTTTACGATTATGCACTTGCAGCTGGGCTAGTTCTCAGAGTGGAGGTGGAGGCGCGCACAACGGACACACTACGTGTCATGACGCGATTCGCTCCTATTTTGACAAAGTTTTCTTCACCTCTTTTCTTTTTTGGCGACTTTAAGTTTCCTGATATAGTTTGGAACAATAATCTGCCTGACTTATTTTACTTTTTTATTCAAAAGAATTCTTGGATATTTCTACTTCATTTTCTTGAACTCGATTAGCTACGCAAGGCACAAAAATCACCCCCAATGCTCTAAACATTCTCGATTTCATCTTAACCAATCGTCCCGATTATGCCTCTTTCATCCATTACTTATCCAGTATTATCGACCATCTAATACTAAATATTCACTCTAATACTCCATTTCCGCAACTTCCAAATAGTAAAAGAATCATTAGAGACTATAAGAGAGCTAACTCTGAATCAATAAATGAGCCAAGTCCATTTCTTAAGATATTCTTGAGTGATTTTGAACATCTTACTGTGCAGTCAAACCAGAATATATTTTTGACAGAGGTAAATCACTCCATCAAAAAGCACATCCCAACCCGTACTATACCTTACAACCCGCACGCGCCTAGGTACAACAATCATTTAAAGCGGCTATCCAACAAAAAATAAGACTATCATTCTGCAATGCAATCAACCACTGACTCATGTTAGAAAGCCTACACATTAGCATCATGCGCCTATGTAGCCACACTCAAATGCGCGCAAGAAACATTCTTATCAACCACATTACCATGTACGTTGACAACTAACGTAAAAAAATTCTGGCGCGTCATACATCCTCCTTCCAAAAATTCTATCCCTCTTAACAATTGGTCTGGAAACCCTGTTCCCAAAAATTTATGCGCAACTTTTCTGAAAGATACCTTTGTTGAAAATTTCTCGTGCACTACAGATATTGAACTACCTAGCCGTCTTGAATGACTAACTTTCTAACTGTCTTCAGTGAATGCTGAAGCTCCCAGTGGTATTTGACTAATAGATTCAATGAAGATACATTCGTCACCTGGCTTTGGTAACATGAGTGATAATTTTCTGAAAAACACCTGCTCTTGTAATTTCATTATATTAACTAAAGTATTCCAACAATCGCTAAACACACATACAGTTCTGTTAGAATGAAAGAAGGACAATTATTCTTTTGCACAAATCCGGCGGCAAATCATCACCTACCAATTATGATGAAACGGTACCTGCTTCAAACTACTAGAACAAATCTTCACTAACCTTGCGGATTTTCTTGCGTCGAATTCATTTTTTCGCCATCACAACCCTGATATAAAAATCATTCTCATACGAATCGCAAGTATTAACGTTTACTCAAAGACTGCACCAAATATTAGACCAGTCTTCTTTTGCCGATTTCATCTGCATAGACTTTTCGAAAGCCTTTGACAAAGTGTGCCATATACACTTGCTTTATAAATTAAGCAAGTTAAACATTGATCATAGTGTTCTAAAATGGATAGAGTCACTTCTCGTTAACCATTCCCACTTCGTGACAGCTAATGGTCATAATTCACCGCATAGCGACTTTCAATCTTGTGTGCCACAAGGCTCCGTCCTGGGATCTTTCTTATTCGGTATCTATGTTGATCCCTTACCTTCAGCAATTACTTATGACGTTCACTTATTTGGAGATGAATGTCTCATCTTGAGATAAATACCTAACGAGCACGAAATTACCCTGCTTTGGGCGGACCGTCATAACGATAGCAATTGGTGCCGATTGTGGTGAATGGAACTTAAGGTTAACAAGTATAAATTTATGAGAGCATCCCGGTCTAACGATAATCTTCCTGTGTACCACCTGAATAAAGTTGCTTTAGAAACGACATGTAAATGTAAGTACTGAGGCACGCATATAAAATGTAAATTATTGTGGAATGATCACGTCGAATACTTAATTAACCAAGCCAGCCGCTTGCTCGAGCAGCCAGTAACGCACCAATATTGCGTTTATTTGCGGGTTACTTTGACATTTGCAAAAACATTCATGTAGCACGTATTGAGCAAAAGAAAGCTGTATCAGGAGATCATGTTGCTCCACAAATCTGTCATTGACATTTTTAATCTAACTATAACTTTTGGGAAGTTGAATAATTAGAGACCTCCAAATGTGTAGTAAGGCGGAATGCAAGAAAATAATATGAGTATCTCCAAGTGACGGCGGATAACAATACTTTGGTGCTGTCCAGCTGTGTGACATTTGCAAATTTATAAATCTGTATACATAATAGTTCGGACACCCGGTATATATATATATATATATATATATATATATATATACATACAGAAGCTGTTTATAAACTATAATTCCGTATGATGTGACACTGACACATTCGTAAAATGTACCGGCTGTTTTCAGTTCCATCACGGTAGAGCGAGGGCTGCCGGCAGCTTCGTCGGCCTGGTGGCGTTCCCAGCGGCTATTGCACTCGTCGTGGCTGGCACCGTCAAGGAGTGCCTCTCAAAGTTCGGCTCCGCTTGGGCCCACTACGAATTGTTGGTGGTGTCCAGTAAGTGAATGCCAATTTTTCCATTTCCGTTTTCATAGCTACTTGTTTGCAAAGACTCTCTTTACTTTCTCGAAATATAAATCTTAGATAGAGAAAGGAATAAGTCTGCGTACAATAATGGTGAGCGTCAATGGGAGCGAATAGCCGAGTGATTCGTGCTAGGTATTTCCTTTAATTAGAAGTTGATGAGGGCAGTCATTCATGAGCACTACACCAAAATTTTGAATTGTTCAGGCACTCGGAGCTGTCACAGTGCAGTGCACGCCTCACCGAGCTATACTAGTTATGTTCAGTATCACAACTGTCGTGTGAGAGCACATGGCCATTGCATCAGCACCTTTTGGCTGCAAAGGTTTGACAACCGACCATCAGCAGCCGACCACCGCAAACACGGATAAAAGAGCCAAAGAACGATGGCTATTCACATATTAAAAAAAGATCACTTGCGTGGTTATATTCTTGTCGCCCTTATCTGATGTTGACGTAACATAATTTGTGATGTATCTTTTATTTTTACACACACGCGTGAACTTTGTATAAAACAGTTCTTAAAGAAGAATACAATCAAATGCACTTCACAGAACTTGTAGGTCAGTGGAGCATACCATAGGGGTATCATATAAGCAGGTAGAGGTGTACTTAGTCTCCTTGATCCCACAGGAGTTGCAGTAACTTAAACAAAGAACAAAGGCAACACTCCGCTGGCAGCTGTGATCCCTCGGGTGCTCTATGCTAACACTAAACCCACACCCCTACATCGTGCTCGCTGCAGCTTTGCTTCCTTATGGACGCCGCTGAATGTGCACGTGGTTGTATTCATAGGCTGCCGAAGTTTTTTTTTTACTCATGTCTCCACTGAATGTAAGCGCGAGCTTGTACAGCAGATGCGAATTGTAGTTTTGAGCAAACTAAGGTTTTGTAGAGTGCTAGTTTTGTAGACGTCGGAATAGTAGAAAAATTACGATCAAGATATCCTAACATGCGATTAGCATTAACATGCATATCCCATGACAGATCGTTATATATGGGAAGGATAAGGTATTTGTTAGCGATAAAGTATGTTGCCACTTTTGGAAACCACGTTTCTGTTCAAAAGCAGCGAATTTCGTTTTTTTATTATTTTAAGAATCTACAGACATTCAGAATTGCGCTGCTGCAAAAATTATCTCTTTATCTGGTTCTGTCGAAAGCTATGATGTTTCTGCAAGTGCCGGCAGACCTCTCTAAAACTAAAAGTTACATTTTGTGAAAATGAAACCTACATTTAAAATTTTAAAAGGAACTTACGTTTGTGCACAAATACGCAGGATACTTTTTAATGAATTTGTGACGACGTATTCTAAAGGTTGATAGGATTGAGCAATGGTGATCGTAATCATTTCTTTATTCAAATTGAACACATTGCCATGCGGGTCGCACGACGTGAAATCGTGTTTACACTGCAGCGAGGCGTTGTACTGCCATTTAAAGCTATTGTTTCATCACTTCAGTGACCTACATTGTTGCCTTACATCACACAACAAGTTGTGGCTAAGTTACGAGTGAAACAAATGCCGAAACGCAAGTTCTACGGCAATCGGTGCACGACGAACTACTCTATGAAGTGTGAAGTGAATGTTGCTGTTTTCGCAAGTGAAGTGAAACTGGGCCAGCTGCAGGAAAACTTTGAAGTGCCACCGGAAGTGTTGTGGTACAGGGGAAGAGGATTGTAGATGTCGAAATTGTTTTCTCAGTTTTGTCGTCGTTGGCGTGCCCGGAATGCAAAAACATTTCACTGAAGCTTGAGGAGCGTTCGCGCCAAGGGTATATATATATATATATATATATATATATATATGTATATATATATATATATATATATATATATATATATATATATATATATGGCTGAGTAGTTCACGCTGGCCCCGGTAATCAGTTGAAGACAAAGAGTACGAGGTACGTTGAACAAGCACAGTGTATTTGACTGACGTTTTGGCTGGCGACAGCCTTTGTCAAAGTGACTTTGACTTTGGCAAAGGCTGGTCCACCAGCCGAAACGTCAGTCAAATACACTGTGCTTGTTCAACGTATGTCGTACTCTATTTCGTCATTATATATATATATATATATATATATATATATATATATATATATATATATGTATATATATAATTAAATCCCGGTCCCCCGAGAAAGACGATTCGTACCACCGGTAATTCAGACGAAACTTCGTGTTCATCTGCTGCACCTGATAATGACTTGAACAATATTTCCGGAATGCTGACAGAACTATTGGCTGGGCAAAAAACGATCGCTCGAGGCATCGCTGACATCAAGGTTTTTCAGCAAACTGTTAACAAGCGTTTTGACGCTCTGGAATCCCGTGTGGCCGCTCTCGAAAAAACTAGCGCTGATCCTAAAGTCTCATATGACCATTCTGGTTCTGACGTACGCTCAGGCTGTTTCGGAACTAATTAAAAAAAATGATGACCTTGAAAATTGCTCGAGACGCAACAATATAATTTTGCATGGACTTGGTGAACACAATGCCGAAAACACAGATACGCTTTTGTCTAATGTACACCAATTTTTCACAGAGAAACTTCAAATTGAATGCCCGCCCATCGAACGTTGTCACAGAATTGGCACCAAACGTGAAGGTAGATCGCGCCCAGTTATATTACGAGTACTAGACTTTCGGAACAAAGTAGAAATAATGAAAATTGTCTCAAAGCTGAAAGGAACAAACTTTTACATAACTGAAGATTACTCGGCTAATGTACGTGCCATTCGCAAAAAGCTATGGGCAGCAACCTCTTCTTGTCGTGACCATGGCTCTGTGGTGAGGTTGCGTTATGACCATGTCTTTATAAATGGTGTCCGCTACAGGTGGAATGATGCAGCTAATGCCCTAGTTGACGATTCAGGTCTCGCTGTAAACGCCGTAGTGAATAATTCGAGCCTTTCTGACAACACTCTCCCGGCCACGTCATCTTCACCTTGACAAATTCGCGACTCTTACAAGCTTACTTTCTTGAATTTGAATGCAAGAAGTCTAGTAAATAGGTTCCCGCTGTTTCTTTCCTTGGTAGCCTCCTATTCCCCTCATTTCATTGGTGTCACTGAAACATGGCTTCAAGATCACATATATGACTCTGAAATCACTCCACCCGGCTATGTAGCTGTTCGATCAGACCGCAAAACTGGTAGGGGAGGCGGTGTCGCCATTTTTTTAAAATCGGATTTAAAGTTTTCAGTTATCTGTCCTCCAGCAGATCTTGAGTCTGTTTGGTGTAAATTATACCTAGGCAAAAAAACAATCATAGTCTCTGTTTTCTACCATCCACCTGCCTCCTCACCTGATAACATTTTTCTGCTCGCTGATTACATCAACACGCACAGTTTTCATGCATCTAGCTTAATTCTAATGGGAGACTTTAACACACCAGATTTTCACTGGCCCTCACTATCGCATTACAGTTGTTTAGGTAGCGAACTAATTAACTTTTCTTGGGCTTACACAAGTAGTCAATGGCGCAACACGACAAAACACACTTCTTGACCTGGTGTTCATTAGTTCAGACCTTGTTGATAAGCTGTCTGAGTGTGAAATTACTGACGGCATTTTAGATCACAGGGCAGTGTTCATATCGCTAAACTGCACAGTTTGTAAACCACGTGCCGAAATTCAAACTTTTTTCGACTTTAATCGCTCTGACGACACGTCTATTCTTGATGTCTTATCAGAACGTTTTGAATCGTTTTGCACACTTAGTAAAGACTGTGACGTGAATACATTAGTTCGCCAATTTGAAAACTTATAAAGCTGTGTATTCAACGCTTTGTTCCGTTAAAAACTAAGAAAAGAAATCGTTCCCTCCCTTGGATTACTAGAGAAATCTTGCAGTTATCACGCCGCGTTAGAAGACTGAGACGCTCAAAACGTAGTAATGACCCTGATGCAATTGCTAGATTCACCTCTGCCAAAGAGGAACTAAATTTGAAAATGAATACGGCCAAAGATTTTTTCTTTCATATCGAGCTGCCAGGTTTACTAAGAAATAATCCTCGGAAGTTCTGGCGTTCTGTCATGCCTACTACTGAAGCTTCATCTTCATTCACTATCAATGATGAAACTATAAATGATCCTGCACGCATCTCCAATGCATTCAATGAATATTTCCATTCGGTGTACGCAAATGATTCTCATGTCTGCCCTGCTTTTGATAATGATTCAGATTTTTCTATTTCCGACATTTCCGTTGATGTTAATGGCGTTCTTAATTTAATTCTAAATTTAGACACAAAAAAGTCTAGTGGCTCCGACGGTATTCCTAATTCATTTTTACTTCGCTATTCACAATGGACATCACGCTATCTTGAAATTATATTCAATAAGTCTCTAGATACAGGAATCGTTCCTTCATCGTGGAAACTTGCAAGAGTAATACCCTTGTATAAAACAGGCAGGAAGACAGACATAACGAATTACAGGCCCATTTCTTTAACTTCCCAATCGTGCAAAATGCTGGAACATATTATTTACAAACACATAATAGATTTTCTGGAGTCCAACACCATTCTAACTAATGTTCAGCACGGCTTTAGACGTGGTTTCATTACTATCACGCAGTTAACCGACTTCACCCATGACATCGCTTATCAGTTGGATCTCGGTAAACAGATTGATGCTATCTTCATTGATTTTTCTAAAGCTTTCGATTCATTACTTCATTCTCACCTCTTGCAAAAATTAAATGCAATACTAAAAAATTCCCATCTGGTCAATTGGATCGCTAGTTTCCTTTCTAACCGGTCCCAATACGTCAACTTTAGTTCTGCAAGGTCCTCCATACTTGAAGTAGGCTCCGGGGTTCCTCAAGGATCCGTCCTAGGTCCTTTATTGTTTTTAATTTATGTCAATGACCTCCCAAAACATGTTTCCTATAATATTCGTCTTTATGCCGACGATTGCGTCTTATACGACGTGATTGATTCCCCGAATAGTTTTCAGCGATTAAACGATTCCTTTATCTCTTTCAGTGCTTGGTGTGAAAAATGGAAAATGAACATTAATTAAAAAAAACGGTTGTTTTGTCCTTCACGAAAAGAGCAGCACCTGTAATTGCGACATATTCATTGAATGGGTCTCCTTTAACCAGACTTCGACAATACAAATTCCTTGGCGTAACATTTACTCACAATCTCTCATGGACTACACACATTGACCAAACATGTTCAAAGGCGCTAAAACAGCTTGGATACCTACGTCGTACTATGCAAAAGGCTCTGAAAGCAACAAAACTTCTATTGTATAAAACTGTCTTCTCTGCACACCAGCAGTCGATGTGCTTCGTCGGTGCGCTGAATGTACTCCCCGACGTCAGGAGCTACCTTGTGGAGCTGATCAACGTCTTCATACGGAATCATTGCGTCTGGCATAGTTTGAACAGCTCGACCATAAACGAGGCAGAACGACATGAATCGTGCAGTTACCTGCGTGCCAGAGGTCTACACAAACATTACGTATGGCAGGATTTCATCCCATGTTTTGTGCGGCACATCCACGTACATAGATATCATGTCTGCCGGTGTTTTGTTTAGTCTTTCTGTCAAGCCGTTAGTCTGGGGGGTGGTATGCCGTGGTTTCGATGAATCGAATCGTGTAACTGAATTTGAAAATGACGTCCAGAAGTTTCGCCGTAAAAACTTTCCTTCGGTCAGTGACGATGAATGACAGTGCGCCATGCACCATGTAATGCATAAAAAACTCGGCAACTTCAGAAGCTGTACGGCATGGTAGTGCCTTTACCTCAGCGTAACGCGTCAAGTAATCAGTTGCGACAGCGCTCCAATTATTGCCGGACGAAGACAAGGGAAATGGTCCAAGACCGTCCAATATAATTTGATCAAACGCCGTACGCGGAGGGTCCATGGGTTGTAGAAGGCCTGCAGGCTTTGAAGGATGGTGACTTGCGGCGCTCGCATTCATGGCATCCTTTCACGTAGAGTTTGACGCATGCAATCAGTCTAGGCCAGTAGTACAGTTGCCGTACCTTGTCCATAGTCCTTGAGTAGCACAAGTGGCCAGATATCGGCTGGTCGTGGCAGGCTAATAGGATGTCGTCACGAAGGGCTTCAGGTACTACTAGAAGATGTGGTTTGTCCCCGGCACCTGTGCTTTCGTATCAGATGCGCTCTCGTAGGCAAAATGATGACAGCCTTCGTGAAATAGGGCGAGGAATGGACGCCATGCCGCCTTCTATGTGATCGATGATTGGCCTTAATTCAGCGTCCGATCGCTGTTTAGTGAGTTGATCCGGCCCGCTGAAGGCTCTCAGGTAGTCGTTGTCGTCTTCCTCGCCAGGATTCTGAGATTCAACAGGTGCTCGTGATAGTGTGTCAGCATCTTCATGTCTTCTGCCTGACCCATACAAAGATGGTGATGTTAAATTCCTGTAGTCGCACACTCCAACGTGTCACTCATTCAGAATGGTATCGGAGCTTGGTCAACAAGCACAAAGAATGACCTGTCACCACTTTAAATGGCCGCCCGTAGAGATACGGTCTAAACTTTGTAGTAGCACAAAAAACCGCGAGGCACTCCTTCTCTTCGGTGGAATAATTGGACTCTGCGTGTGACAGAGTGCGGCTTACGTAAGCGATAACTCGTTCAGTGCCGTCTTGCCGTTGCACCAGGATGGCTCCGAGACGGATATTGCTGGCGTCAGTGTGCACTTATGCGTCAGCATCCTCATGAAAATGACCGAGCACCGGAGGAAAAGACAAACGACGTTGTAGCTTCGCAAAGGTTGTCTGCTCTTCATTAGTCCAGAGTAATGGTATTTCGTCACGCGTAACGCGAAATAGCGGCTCTGCAATCTTCGAAAAGTTTTGAATGAAGTGTTGATACTATGCATACCAGCACAAAAATAGTCGGACAGCTTTCTTGCCTTTTGGAGCTAGGAATGGAGCTTCGGCACCACTCTTCTCGAGATCAGGCCGACCACCTGGTGCGCTCACGACTTGACCAATTAACTCTGGCTTGAGTGTAATATCAGTCAATCGAGTGGCTTGGAGTACATTCTGAAGGCGTCGAGGGTGCTCGCCAAATGTTTCCGAGAAAACAACGACATCATCGAGATAGACGAGGCAGCCTTTCTATTTGAGGTCAGCGAGAATGGTATCCATCATTCGCTGGAATGTGGCTAGAGTGCAACAGAGGCCGAAAGGGGGTACTCTAATCTTGTGAACGTCGTCCGGAGTCAGAAAAGCAGTTTTCTCCCGGTCCCGCTTATCTACTTCAATTTGCCAGTAGCCACATTTCAAAATCGATAGAGGAGAAATAATTCGTGCGCCTCAGCCTGTCCAGAGAATCGTCGACACGAGGTAACCAGCAGACGTCATTCTTTGTGAAGCTGTTTAGCTTCCAATAGTGCACATTTACCTGATGTGTGCCATTTTCTTTAACAAGAAGAACTGGCGATGACCAGGGACTGCACGAAAGCTGTATTACGCCGTCTTGAAGTGTTACCTTCACCTGTGTATGAATCGCATGTCGTTCCGCCGGGGAAACACAATAAGGCTTTTGCCGTATGGGGGGCACGTCGTCATAGATGACCATGCGGTGTATTGTAATCGATGTTTGCGTATCTTCGACGACCATGCAAATCAAGAGTGCATGTCGAGTTAGAGCTCGCGCGGGACTTGTTTGTTTTCTTCAGGAATCGTTGTACTAATGTCGACGTTGCGTAGACGTACTTCGACAGTGCCGATTGCCTCGGAAACAAAACACACAGTTTCATTGGCGATCGAGTTGGTGTAGACGATTACAGTACCGGGGAAAAGGTGCCGATGTTCGTAGCTGAAGTTCGTCACAAGAACCTCACAGTGGCCATCATGGAGATTAATAAGGCTTCTTGCTACGCAAACACCTTGAGAAAGCAGGAGCGAGCGATTACTTTCTATGACCGCTTCATCGTGTAAGAGTCTGTCACATGCCACATGAACCACGACACTTGCATGCAGTTGTATCGTGACAGCGTCGTCGATGACACTAAAGGATGGTCGAGGGTGGATGGTTTTGCTGGTCGTCGCTGTTGCGCGCTTTGTCGAGAAAGTGATGAAGTGTTGTTGGATGTTCATTTCAGCTCCGTGCTCCCCGAGAAAGTATGTGCCGATGATTACGTCTCGAGAACACTGATGAAAAATGATCAAGCTGGCAACAAAGTTAGACCCGCGAACCTGCATTCGTGCCGTGCACATGCCGAGTGGTGTGACGATGTGCCCTCCAGCTGTACGGACCGACGTTTGATTCCAAGGCGTCGTCACTTTCTTCAGAAGTGTGGTGAGTTTGTCGCTGATTATAGACTAATCCGCTCTAGTGTCCACTAAATCAGTCAATTCACGACCGTCTAGCAGTAGAGGAATGTCCAAGGAAACTCTTCTTCCGTAATCCGCAAGTACTGTCATCGTCGATGCATCGTGCGTCCACGTACGTGTCAGTAGGACACCTTGAGTGCGTCAAAACTGAGCGGCTTGGTCCCCGAAGGCCGTTGTGGTTAGTTTCCCGGCGCGGGCTGGGCGATCGACCCTGCAACACACTGGAATACTTACGGCCAGCCGAAGAAAACCGTCGCAGCGAAGGGAAGCGTGACTGGTGTCGAGCTGATGGGGATCCGCGCTGCTGGGCAACGTATTCTTGAATTTCAGGAGGACGCTGGCTGAACCTAGGTAGTGGTAAGTTTGCTGAGAATCCCAGTAGCCTGAGCTCTCGATAGGAGCACTGTCGGTAGGCAAGCCCAGCTTCGCCACAGTTAAAGCAAACGGGAGGGCGATCAGGTGATCACACCTATGAGTTCCTTCGGGCCTGTCAGTGATCCTCGTAACCCGAGGCTACTTGGACGAGCTGTAGCATCGCCAGGCACGCGTTGCGAAGCGGGGAGGCACGAGGGGCTGGTTGCCTCCAAGCTTGCGAACATTCCATACGGGGGCTGTCAGTTCTTAGCGGCCAAACTTCTGTGTTGGAGGATGGTTCTCTTAGCGCATGCTGGACTGCGTCACGGAGAGCGCTGGACAAAGAGCTGAGCGTTGTCTGTGAGGGTAGTTCTTCGCGGACTACGGAACAAATGAGCAATCAAAAGAAATTGACGTGGCTCCCGAGAGCCCCGAATGCGTCCGTAGGTGAGGCAGCGTTCACTTGGCGCTCGTATGATGGTGCACGCTGCCAAAGAGTCGTGTTTCATAGTGACAGCCTCGGAAAGAAAATCTGACATGGTCTTGGAAGAAATATGCACGGGACTGCCGAACAGCTGCTTTTTCACTCCGCGCATCAGGTACCCCACCTTCATTTCTTCCGACATGCTGCGGTAGGTTCGTCAAAAGCGACGCTTCGTGACCTCGACATACATTACCACATCTTCATTTGGCATTTCTATACGTTACTGGAGATCACTCTCAGCTCGCTCTCTGCGGTCGGGGCTCGCATACGTCTCAAGGAGCCAGCGTTTGAATCCTGCGCATGAAGTGAGGGCATCTGCACACTTCTCATACCAAACACGTGCGTCATCGTTAAGACTGAAACATACATTTTCAGTTTGTCTGCGTCATCTCACTTCTTGAACGCGGCAACACGTTAATGGTATAGCAGCCAATTTTCAACATCCTCATGTATGGCGCCGTTGAAGGGATTCGACGTTCGCGGATTGAGTAGCGTACAGTGAATCGGCGTTGTGTCTTCCGAACCGGTTGGGGTGGTCTGAGCTACCATTTTCCCTGGGAGGAGTCCAAACTCAGGGGCCTGTCCACAGACCCTTCTGCTGGCGCGGTGTACAGCATAACCACCCGTACGTGGCGGGAGCTACTGCTGTTCGGAGGGGTTTCGTGCATCGATTAGATTACGCCGCACCTCTACCAGTTTGTCACGCACGAAACGTCACGCCACCCAGTTTGTCAGGTGTTCGGTCGGGGCTGTGTATGTAATTCCCCTGACATGTGGAAAAGTTTACATTGGCCAGACGGGCCGTTGTATAAATGAACGACAAAGGGAACATAAGCTTTCTATGGTTAACGAAAAAGGGTCAAATTTGGCCTTACACTGCTGCGCATGCCCTTTGGCTATGCCTCATAAAGCATGCCAGCCTTTGCTGGCTAGAACCAAAATCTTAAGGCGCAGTCGTAACCAGGTAGCACGTGAACTCGCAGATGCTTTTTACATTGATAAGTCAGGTGATGAATGCGTAAGCGATTCTAATATCAATTTGCATAAGAAAGAGAAAACGTTCTTGGCATGTGCGCTTAGGCAATGATTGAATAAGAATCTAGGTATATATATATATTTATGTTCTTTCTGAATAAAATCAGTCGCGAGTTTGCACCCGTCCATGTCCTTACTCGTCTGTGTCTTTTTTAGCGCAATTCCCTTCCTTAAGTACTTTCACTTTTTGTCGTTTCTTTATTAGGTCCTTTGTTAGATTGGAGAGCTTGTCTGCTGGTTGCCTTGGTGCCTTTCCTCCGACTTCACTTGCTGCCACTGAAACCAGCCTCGCTACGGTTTTATTCATTGACTCCATGTCATCTTTATCTCTCTGTCCTAAGGCTGCACATTTGTTTGCAAGCACCAGCCTGAATGTGTCTGCTTTTACCATTACTGCCTCAAAGTTGACCTGTTTCTTCTTGACCAAATTAGCTGTTTCTCTCTTCAACTTGAGGTGAATCCTAGACCTCACTAACCTATGATCCCTGCACTTTACCCTACCTAACACTTATCCTGCGCTTTGCTGGGATCGCGGAAAGTATGAAAATCAATTTCATTTCTTGCTTCACGATTAGGACTTTTTCCAGGTTCACTTTCTTTTGCTACGCTTCCTGAACAAGGTGTTCAATATTCGTAGCTTAGTCCCTTCTGCGAATTCTACCAGCACCTCTCCTCTAGCATTCCTAGAATCGACGCCTTAGTTGCCGATTGCTTGTTCACTAGCCTGCTTTTCCCCACTTTTGCATTGAAGTCGCCCATTACTACAGAATACTGAGTTTGCATTTTTGTCATCGCAAATTCAACATATTCATAAAACTGATCTACTTCACCATCATCGTCACTGGATGTTGGAACGTCGTACGACCTTTGATCTGTATCTCTCATCAAGTTTGATTACGACTACTGCTACCCTCTCACTAACGCTGTAGAATTTGTCAGTGTTGCCCGCTACATCCTTATGGATTAGGAATCCTACCTCGTATTGTTTATCTGGGGACCTCTATAGCAGAGAACATGGCCGTTAGTCAGCCCTGTATAAACCTCACCAGTTCTTCTAATCTCGCTTAGGCCAATTATATCCGAAACAATATCTGATATTCATAATGGCAAAGCCTATAGCGCAATTGAAAAAAACAGGGATGTGACAGTTAAACAGGATTGCGCTGTCCGGTTTCTTTGTCACATCCCTGCTTTTTTTTAAAATTTGCTGAAGGCTTTGCTATTATGAGTAAACCGTAACAATTAGCCCAAGAATCAGCCTTGTTGGATAGCTGATAGTTACCCAAAGAGTTCTGTAAGCTAGGCGCACTCGAGAGAGTTCGACTGTTAAAAGTTGCCAGGTTCAGTGCTCATTCGGACAAAGTAGCGGTATTATACATGGCTTTCAAATAAACCATTAGGATGCGAGTAGAACCATTGCAAAACCCCCGTAAACAATCTAAAGTATTCACATAAAATATAAATGTATCAATCAAATTCGCCCTCTTTGAATTTTCTAGGCCATGCAGTTTACGAAATTGCCATATCTGTTCTTGGTGCAGAGCGTGCTTTCAATAGCATTAATTGGCAATGAGGCTTGAATGAGATAGTGCTTTTTTTGAAAAACAATGCTTAATTTTTTTCTTCTTTTCTTTCAGGCCATCGAGCTTTTGTAACGGCCGAGCTCCTCATGGCGAGCTTGCACTCCTTGGCGGATGCTGTAGTGATGTTTTACATTTATTTTTGACACGGTCAAGTTTTTTTTTTTAAATAAAGGGGGTTGATGTTGGGGTTTGTTTTCACATGGGATAAGTGCGGAGTTTTGAATGTGCACTCGCAGTACGACTGATAAACACAACAAAGAGTGAAGGAACTGAAAGCGCAGCAAGCAACCGACATAGCCATCGATGCCGTTTGCTTCAGAGACACGGAGTCGAAGCTTTCAAACGCATCGTGCCAAAATACGTGTTGCTGGCTGTAGATACATCGATTCACGTTGAAGCGCTGAAACTAATATCGAAACAAAAGAGGATAAGGTTGCTCCCTGGAGTTCACTGTAGCTGACAGCGCTCCGAAGAGTGAACCGCTGGCACGGCTTGCGCGACCTCGTTTTTCGGGGCGAAGAATTCGATAATCGCGACAAGCTCTGCGCTGTCGCTTTCGGCATGTCCAGTGACGGACATGAGGCAAACATCGCAGCGAGAACAACGGGACAGAGAGAACAAACAGGTCGCCGAGCGTCCATAAAACAAAAGAACAGAACGAAAAGAAAAACCCTATTTTCCTGATATGCGACACTTCCTTTCCAAAAAGTCATGCGCGATATCCATAATAGAAAAGAACCATTTGTACTATACCACAATTCTAAAACGTCGCATGGACATATATGGAAGCGTACGAGTTTTGATACAGCATATACTTTATGATCATGTAGGATTGCGGCCAAAAGGCAAGGAGCAAGTTTCCGACGTATTTTCGGAGTCCGCTGATTGACGTTGGCCGGCTTTCGTGCTTTGATGGCCATTTCGGTCGTGGGTTCAGAAGGGTTTGGGTGCGAGCTAGGTGACATGGATCATTCATATTTAAAACAGCGCCAAAAAACACGGACAAGGGAGGACACAGGACGAGCGCTGTCCGGACACAGGACCGCCCACGTCCTGTGTCCTCCCTTGTCCTTGTTTTTTGGCGCTGTTTTATATATGAATGGTCGTGGGTTCTCTGATCTGGCATGGATAGATTTCGATTCCGGCATCGAGTGAGTGCCTCTCCCAGGGTCACATTGTCCTTGACAATGACGGCCGACACCGACGATCCGTTAGAAACTTGTTCTGTGTGGTTGGGGCACTGTGGGCACAGGACACGTAAAGCAACATTTTTTTTCAATAACGATCCAGTATCCATAGGGAAAGCCTACTGAGACGACACATTTCAAGAGAAACTGAAGCTGTACAAGGTATTTTGCAAATGGTGTTACTGCCTGTGATATTATATTCTCGGACTAGCTAACTGCGAAAAAAATTTTGAAACAGATTCCTTATTGCAGGAGTTAAGCCTACACGCACACGTACAAATTCTAAAGGGACACTAACTCGAATTCGTAAATTAGTTTAGACTGACGAAGTGCTCTATCGAAAGTGTGTTTTCATTAATTGCGCCGCAATAGGTCAGCGACTAGGGGAAAATAAAGTTAGAAGTTCCATTCTTTCTTAACTTTGTGCTGAAACCCAAGCACCAAAACATTAGTGTGGCATCGCGGTTTTCGAAGTATATTTAAGAAGAAAGCCTTAAGTGAATCGTTGCACCATGGCCTTGACAAAAAAAACGTAGTACAGTGCATAGAGTTTCCTACAAAATTACTAGAGGGAACTCTGGCGCTGCAGTCGTTGTCCTACCATGGGAATGATGGGAAGTACATGGATTTGTCTGATCTTCGTGCTTATGGATTCAAACGTTTCTGTGGCGTTGTATATTACGCTTCATAAATCTTATTGTCGTATATTTCAGTGCAATTTATCTTCTTCGAAGTGCAGAAGACGCCGGGAACGCGTACAATTGCTATTAATTGCAACGATTGAGCTTGTCTATGTGCCCAAATCGAAACGCGCCAAGCGTCTCTAGCGTCTCAAAGCACTGGCATGCCCGCGATAAGTTCATAAGTGCGTTTCATTCGCTTGTCTTTTTTTGTCTTTATTCAGTTTGTCGATACATGCATCCTTGGCTTAATGGTTTCAATATCAGGCTTCTGTACTAGAGTCCCTGTGTTCGAATCCTGCCGTCGGGCAATTTTAATGATGTTTATTTAATTATTTATTACGCAGTAAACTGTTGAAAATGAGTTTACAAAGTCAGAAAGCCGTTTGAAGCCAAAAGGACGAAGTTTAGGCAAATCCATGTACTTCCCATAATTCCCATGCTGGGACAAGCGCTCCCATTGTAGCTCACGTAGACACTAGCGCCAGAGTTCCCTCTAGTAATTTTGTAGGAAACTCTATGGTACAGTGGACTGAAACAAACACGTGGCCTTCTCTGAGCAAGTGGCGGGTGGAAAGGGGCACGAACGCTGCGCACAGACAGAAAAACAAGTGTCGCGTCGCTGACGTCACGCGATGGCGGCGGCGGCGGCGGCGGTTGCGGCAGCTGCGGCGACAGTCTAGTGCGAAGCGAGAGAGACCTCGGTGGAGGAGGCTAGCCCGGGGCCTAGCGGATTGCGCGGTAGGCCGCGGAAGTATACGCTACGGTTCCAAGCCAGTAACGACGTGCGACATGCGAAGCGGCGCGAGCAAGGCGTTCAGTGAAGATTTCGGCAACAGTGACGGCGTAGTCTCTGACGTCACAAACACAGGGTGGCCAGCAAAACATCATGATTCGGGAAGACGCAATCAATCTTTAGAATTTATTTGATGGAAGACTAAATGTTTTGCAGTCGTATTGTTTGGTATAGATGATCAGAGTGCAAAAGAGAACATATGAACCTCGGTGGATATACACGTGACGCGGTGGAGTCTACAACCACTGATTTTCTGACGTGGCGTAAAAATGTCGGCGTGTTCATTTACTGAAGAAAAAATTTACTACGTCAAAGTTGTGCTATTCTAACACCAGGAACAGCAACAGTGCAACAAGAGCAAGGTGTTGCTTTCCGCTGCTGAGAGAATATAGCTTATGTGTGTTCCGCTTGTGTTACTCATTTGTAACATATACTGGCGACAAGCATGCTGCACCTTTAGGTAATGCATTAGGTGCTCGCATGTGTCGTTGAGGAGGTCGACCTAAAGCGTCGCTCGCGTACTTCACACTGCGGCTCGTTGTCTCTTGCAAGAAGTCTGAGCCCTCCGATCGTATAACTTAACACACTGCCACGTGCACGGCAGGCCTTCGCCTTCACGTGTTACAGGAGTGTCACGTGCTGCCGAACTTTTCTTTTTCGTATCCGGGCCGTGGTGGCTTGATAAAGGTTTTGACATTTGTAGAGTTCAGCCTCAGGTTCTGAGGACAAAATGTAGTCCATCTTTCTCGATAAAAAAAAAAAATTCGGTAGGTGCGAGCAGACACGGCGAAAATCTGTGACGTCATGGCTATTTGGTACGGGAAATTGACGGCGGCGTCGCTGACTGCTTTCGTTTTTGCATGTTCTGCGGCATATAATGCCTCCTGTCATGGTAAGAGCATGCGCATTTTTTTGGGGGGGGGGGGCGCATCGTAGAAAAGTAATTCAGTAAAACCAGTCATACGCGCATATACAATGTTTCTTTAATGTAGCCTAACGCAATATGCGCTATAACTCGGCGTTTTTCTTTTGCTGTGGTTTATTTTACTGCGAAATGTTGTGGTTGGCTATTGATGAATCCGCTATCCCAAAATTGTAGCAAGAAATAAAAAGGGATATGAACACGCAAAACAAGGAAATAAACATGCCTAGAATAAAAGTTGAAAAAGGAAAGACCTCTCCTTACTGCCGGAAGAAAGATACCAGAAACATCGATGGTCATACTAATATTACGATATAAAGCTGCAAAATATAGGGCCAGAGCATGGTCCATGAGGAGCATCTGTAGTCTTCTAGCTTTTCTTAAAGTTTGATTATAGAGTCCCTAACGCGAGAACTGCGTCATGGCATTGGGTTGAAATATAAAGGAAGAAAATAAACATTACTTCAAACCATTAAAAGATGCCATACCCGCGGGGAAATCATCATGACGTTGCATTTTCATTGAAATTGGGTCACTGAAATTTTACCCCGCTATTCACATGGATTACTCATTTCCGCATGAAAATCGCGCAGGTCTTTCACGGATTCCCTTTAATTGTAGACAGGAACAGGGTAGGAGCAATTTCACTACGATGACTGCGTTGCCCGCTGAACTGTTCCTGGTGTTAGAATAGCACAACTTTCACGTAGTAAATTTTTTGTTCACTAAATGAACGCGCCGACATTTTTACGCCACGTCAGAAAATTAGTGGTTGTAGACTCCACCACGTCACGTGTAAGATAGTCCAATTGCTAAAGAAAACGCATAAAAAACGGTATATAGAGAAAAAGAAAGAAAAAAAAAAGCGACATACATATCGAAAGTGATAGCGGTGCCTGAAGCACCGAGGGCTAATTTTGGTGACGTCACTGGCAGCGTCGGAGCTGGCACGCCCCATGACCGGGATTACCAGCAGTGACCCTTCCGAGAAAATACGTTAAACATTAACAAAGCCTAAACGCTCTTTTTGTTTTCTTTTGTTTCTTTTTTGCCGCACGTGTTTTCTAAATCTGGAAATAAATCGTAACATTCACTTTATTAAGCCGAAGTAGCTGCCATTCTTGTAGTTCATTAAATGATCACTGAAGCTTTGCACCAGCAAATAGGTCGAACACATGTCGTTCACAACAAGAATAGCCGAGCCCACGTCCTTTAAACACAGGTTAACGAGGCATCGGCACCCACAGTTGCTGCTGCCACCTTGATGTCACCAGCTGCAAGTACATGGCAGCCAATAGAAATCCTCCATCAGAGGGCGCTGATCGTGAGTGTGCACGAACGATCTTTGAAGAAAGTAATTTGCGTAGAAACAACACAACTCTCGGTCGTGCTGTAATATGGTGCGCACAAGATAATCACCTGGAGTAATGTACGCACGAATTTCATTCCTATCTATAGAAAGAAGAAAATCGTCGTAGCCCTTAAACTAGGGCATTAGGAGTGATAAAAACAATGCCGTAGGGAAGCGTTTAAATAGGTGGACATACCGGAAACGAGGGAGAGAGGAAGATAACCTTGGCAGTGGACATAAAAGTAACGAGGTTGTCCGCGTACGCGAAAAAAGGGTGCGGTCCATGCAAATGACCACGAAGCCTGGAGTGAATGTTCCTTATAACTTATGCATGATCAACTGACGATGAAGAGT
Source organism: Dermacentor albipictus (assembly GCF_038994185.2). Classification (NCBI taxonomy): domain Eukaryota; kingdom Metazoa; phylum Arthropoda; class Arachnida; order Ixodida; family Ixodidae; genus Dermacentor; species Dermacentor albipictus. Next base: position 2,726,931 of record NW_027225583.1, on the reverse strand, counting down.
CGCTTGTCAGTTTTAGAAATAAATGGTTTGAAAGAGACAGACAGACAGACAAAGAACTTTATTAATGGTCCTGAGGAACCGGCGTTAGGGTACCTCCCGTTTCAGGGAGTCCCCGTAGCCGTCGCGGGCAGCACCCACGTCGGGGTCGGAAGATCATGGTCCTCCGCCCTGTCGCAGGCCCTCTGGACAGCGCGTAGTTGCTCTGAGAGGTCGCCGCTCTTAAGGGCTGCCTCCCAGTCGGTTAGAGTGGTTAGCGATGAGCTGCGTAACGCAGGTAACGCCAGAGCATATGGGACAAGGAGCAGTACGCCTCCCCACAGTCTGGACAGTGGGGTTCTAGATTAGGCGTGAAGTGACTGAATCTGCCCCTGGAGGGAAATGACCCCGTTTGAAGCATGCGAAACTCCAACGATTGTGGTCTATTACGTTTAGGGTGTGGTAGCGGAAAGGCCCGGCGAGCAAGTTGATAATGTGTCAAGATTTTATGCAAGGTGAGAAGCGAATCCCTGTACAGCCCGAAGTCGCTGCCCGTGAGTCCACCTGAACCGCCGCGGTGTGTAAGACCTCGCGCACAGTCATGGGCCAACTCATTGGCGTTAACAAGCTCAGAGTGTACATTGATTCCCATATGGGCCGGGAACCATTTGATACTATGAAAACCAGCAGCCCCCTCACTGCCGAGGATGGCCGCCACCTCCTTTGAGATCGAGCCGGAGGCGAAAGCTCGGGCTGCCGATCTAGAGTCTGTAAAGATATTGGAACGTAGAGGGTCCTTCAGTGCTATAGCTATAGCAACCTGCTCGGCTGCTGTTGAAGAAACCTTCCGCTCGGATGCTGAATTCATGAGAGTGCCATTAGAGTCAACCGAAACTACGGCATAGTGATCAGAACACTCGTACTGGGCGGCATCAACGAAACATGCCAGATTCGGAGTGGCAGCAGCCGCTTTTAACAGGGAACGAGCCCTGGCTACCCGGCGCCAAAGGTTAGCGAGACATCGAGATGTCCTTGACATGTTGACCCATTAGTAAGCGGCCGATATGCTCTGGAAAGGTAGTTCATCATACTGAGCTATTTGGGATCGTCAAAGGGTGATAGGTTATAGCAGGGCGTGGCGCGGCGCATGCGAGTATAGAGCTTGATATCTTTGTGCCCTCGTTATTGGTCAACGGTAAATTACACGTTCTTCTCCCATGGCATCATCAATTGCCGACGGTCGTTAAACTGACGCGCACTCAATTTAATTCGTGCCTGAATCCAGCAACTACAATCTCTGCGTATTCAAAATACGCTTCAATTTGCTGCTTTACCGTTAGAGGTTGCGGTGAAATTGCCCATATTTATTTGAATTTCCGACGAAGACTAACGTTTCTAATGCCCGTAAATTCTTCGATTTTGCCCTGAGACACGGGGCGTCCTCGCCGACTGGCTGTATCGTGGTGCTCATTATTCGCAGCTGCAACTTCATGTGCACGTTTTCCGAGAAAATAAAACACACACACACACGCACTCACAAAAAACAATAAACAAACAGATGCTCGAATCTTGTACCCGATGGCGTCTCGTGGTGCCTAAGTCATTCAACTGCGGTGAAGTGATTCGAGCGATAAATGGTTTGCAGCCATAGCATACCAGTGAAAGACATACCAGTGAAAGACTAAAAACTCTTATTGGTTCGGTCATGCTATACGCTAAAACAGTTTTCCTACTTACCGAAGAGGTCCGGCGACTTTACATGTACTTATGTCGACGCAACACGTCCGGCCATTTCGGTAGTTAAGACAAGCATGAGGTCTTTCTCCATGCTGGTCAAACTGGCGGTATTCTGCGAGGTGTAGCTTGCAGGAGCGATTAAGTTTTACAATGGCAAAATGTGCAAAATTCAGAACATCACCGTTTCAATGAATGACATCAGCTAGTGGTGTTCGAAACATATGCATTGGCCCTACGGCAATGATTGACTTTAACGAAGTCAAGCTTTGTATATTTCTGCTGCAGGATTTGGTGAGTTGCTTCAACGAGAAAAATTTGCTTTTGCCTTGACACTACCCTTTCGATAAACATGAATCTGGATAAAAACTGGTGCATTAATATGTGTAAGCGACTGTCATTCCAATTCTGGGCTATCCAGCAGGCTCACGATGTGGCCGTGAGGCTTGGCCTTCCGGTCCCGACGTGGGAGCGGCCCGCTTAGTGATTAATTATCACTACTTGCAGGACCAAATAAAGTTTTCCTTCCTTCCTTCCTCCATGACCAGCGGAGATACGTCAAAGAAGATAAATGGGCACAATAAAGGCGTAATATGTCTCCAAATCGCTGCTGGGTAAAGGCAGGCGCCGAGAGGTAGGTCACAACATGAAATTAATTCAAACTTCACTCGAGGCTGTCACCTACGCTGGGGTGCTTATGGCCCCAGCCCGCCCAAATCGTCGGACATGTGAACAAAGTTTTCACTCATTCACCTGGAATAGAAGGAAAGGAGCGTCTACTAATTGGCTGCTACACGAGCAGCTTGCGACACCTACGACCCGCCACTATAGCATGGTATAGCTATGGCTTAACGCCGCTGAGCGCACTACGTCGCTGGTTCCGTTACCGGACACGAAAAGATTCAGCTAAAGCCCAAATGCAGAAACACCAGTTCGCTTACATATAGGCGCGTCTTGGAAATCGCTGGGATTTCCATAAGAATTCATCTCATTCTTGCCACTACACGGCGCTTCTCATGGCCATTAAGCATTCTTCAGACGGCATGCCCGAGGAATCGATAATCCTTGACTGGGAAATGCCTTCGGCGGATTGTTTTCCCCACGCGGCTCTCTTGGAAAGACGTTTTATTTTTTCAGTACTCTTAGGATATCCGTGTACTCGACAACGAAGGCCACATGAATATCAACAAACAACTGCTACTCCCAGAGAGATGATATATATATATATATATATATATATATATATATATATATATATATATATATATATATATATATATATATATATATATTGTTTTCAACATCATCCTCGATTAGCATGCCTACTCCATTTCACGTTTAGATCATTCCGGGTGCACACAAAGGCAACTGCGTCGGGAACTTCTTCTGATCAATACATCACCAAGTCTTCCAACACCCACATGCTTTATCGAAGGCCGACGGAGGTGGAGGACAACAAACCGTCGCGTTAAACATTCCCACAGATGGCGCATTCTCCCGCTTTTCTTTGCCAGATTCACGATCATTCTAGTTGCAGGTGGGGAGTGCAATTATCGGTTTTATATGCAAAGTAAATCGCTCTGCCAATTTCAAGCATAGCGGAAGCTGCACCGAAAGCGTGATTCAGTGCCATCAAGCAGAAGCATCGCTTATGGGGACGGAAAGCGTCGATATGTAGAATGTCCTTTCAGGATGACGCTGCAAGAGTACGATGGCAAGACCGCGCGGTCACTAACTTTTGAGCAAATCAAATAAACTTTCCAGACTTTCGTAGTATCGTGTTCATCGCACAAATCACCTGAAGTTTGTTTCTTGTTTAATGTCGTCGTCGTCATAGTGGTTGTTCTTGTTTTTGCTGTTGTGATTGCTGTTGTTGCTCCTGTTGTTGTTCTCACTGCTGTTCTTGTTGCAGTCGTCGTTGCCGTCCTTGTTTTGTTGTTGTCGTGGCAGTTAAGCAGTATGGCATCGTGTCGTATTTTACCCTAGTTGTGTTTTTCCACGTACTGGCTGCCCTCCCTACCTTCCCTCTTCTCTCAACCCCCTCCTAGTAGTATCAGCAGCTCACGACCTTCAGTTTCTACAATTTGAATGTGTGCGATAATTACGGCGCAACGTTATGAGGCCAACTCGCAGGCGAAACCCGTGGACCGTTCGTCAGGTACCTCTGTTTGCCGAGTGTCCCGTTCAACATACACGTCGATAAGAACTTTTAAGCGCACAACCAGATGTTGAAAGTAGGCAAACCAAGGCTAGACTCACCGCCCTCTTCTGGTTGTGCGCTTAAAAGCTTTTGTCATGTCTTACCAACACGCCCAAACAGCCACATGTTTACATCGGTGCCTAAGCTGCTTATTCTCAGCTTTTTCTCCTCTCTCTCTTTCAGGTGCCGACTCAAGTGCTGGCGTCGTCGTCGCCGGGATGTCCCGCCTAAAGTACAAGGGCAATAACACCGTCGCCGCGTGACGTATGCTGTATCTGAGAGTGAAAGCACGCGAGCGAAGACAACGATCGTGGCTCAATCTGGCGCCCGCGAAGGAGAAAAGCGGGGAGCATATGCGCCGTCTTCCGTCGCGCCAAGCGCTGTGAGGAGATCGACAGGAGGGAGGAAGAGAGGGAGGAAGGGGGGCGGCTCCGTGCTCCGGCAGCAACTGCGTATTTCGCGACCGGGACCCTAAAGGAAATGACGATCGCGGCACACTCTGGCACGTCATGTATGCAGGAAAGCACGGAGAAAACGCAGGAGGGTGGGGGTGGGGGAGCGGCTTGACTCCGCCAACAAGTGCGTACCTTGCACGGCCGCGCGCGGTCGCGTTTTGACTAGCGTTTCGACAGCGTTTCGACAGCGAGTGTCAGCGCTCATCGCGTGTGATGTGTTCATGCTTGCTTGTGCGCAATGACACCATGCTTGCTAATTCAGTTAGTAAGCGAACGTTTCCAAGTATATACGGGTGATAAAACAACTGTCCTTACTTTGTATAGCTGTCTAGACTAATTTCTTACTCGGAATCAATGCTTCGCCTTTTGGGCGAAACTGCGACTTCTTTTCGAAACTTTAGTTTTTCCTTGTTTATTTGTCTTGCCGTTCGAATTCGCTACGCCGCTCGTAAAGATTGCGTCAACCTCATTGCAACATGCCGTGGCCTATCGCGTGGTCGCTTCAACGTTGACGGCAGTTTTAGTGCGCTCGTAACAACTTTTTAAAGTCGACGCGTGTGGCGCGTCGATATCAGAACCCAGCGGAAGAGGTTGCGTGTGTAGGTCTGGCTTACACAGGCGGAATGGTCGCGCCTTCGGACGCGTTGCCGGATCCATTATCTGTCATCTGCGTCGGTGATGATGATGATTATTATTTGGGCTTTTTATGGCGCAGCAGCCGTGCAGACTATAATGCGTCAAGCACATGTTTTTTTTGTATTATCTTAAATGTTTAAATGCTGTAAAATGGTGTAAATGGCCAAGTAAAAATATAAAACATGAAATTTGCTATAGTTCTTGTAGGATTCCTGTCGCTTTTAAAAAGTTAAAAATATCTTCATATGGGACCATTGGTTCACCACTCAACAAGAACCTAGGATGGATAGGAATTCTTCTTTTGTAAAAAATCTTAAAATATCTTTCCCTCTATTTTTCGAAGCCAGGACATCTTATTAAAATGTGTAGCATGTTTAAACTTTCACCGCAGTATTGGCATGTTGGTTGTAGTTTATTATTGATTAAGTAACTATGTGTCAGCCTTGTGTGACCAATTCTTAAGCGACATAAAATAACCTCGTAAAATCTTTGTCTGTGGCGACAACTCTGCCATTCTCGGAAAATAGGTTTTATGCAGTGAAGCTTGTTAAGTGTTTCTTGATCCTACCACTTCTGCCAGTGTTTCCCAACTGCTATTCTTAAAGATGCTTTATAATCTTGCCAAGGTAGGCCAACATCACGTGGCTATGGTATGGGCTGCAATAAAATCTGCTCTTTCATTCCCGGGAATTCCTACATGACTAGGAATCCAGCAGAAAGTGACATTTAAAGCTCTCTTGTGGCATTTTGTGTATAGGTTTTGTATTTTCTTCAGTAGATAATTTCTAGATGGTAACCTAGATGCTAGAGCTTGAAGAGAGCTCAAGGAGTCACTAAATATAACAGGTTGATTATTTCCTCTTTTCAGGATGTCTTTAAGAGCTAACGAAATGGCATGAAGTTCTGCAGTAAAGACAGTAGCCTGACTTGGAAGTCTCATTTGTTTTTCAAATTGATTTGATGTCACTGCAGCGCCTACATTGCCATTGCTTTTTGATCCATCTGTAAAGTATCTCATGCAAAAATTATATTCTGATACTATTTCTAAATATTCACTTAGTAACGCCTCTCTTGGTGAAAATTGTTTTCTCTTTTTTGTTAATCTAAAGTCGCATTGCGCATGTTTCATCTCCCAAGGAGCAAAAGAAGGTTCATCATTCAAGAATTTATTTCTTACGTCGAAACATAGGTCTGCATTCAGATTTTGGTACCTGATGAAAAAGGAAGGAATGATTGCTGGTTTGTTGCTAAAATGTATTTCAAAGCGCGGCCTTGTAAATACTAGTCTACAAGGAAGCGTTGAACAGGACAGTACTCTCATTATGTACATGTTTCCAAGAAATAGTCTTCTGTGTTCCAAAGACAGCTGCTTGGTTTCTGCGCACAAGCTTTGTATGGGAGACGTACGAAACGCGCCGGAACGCAGACGTAGTCCAAGGTGATGCACCGGATCAAGAACCTGTAATGCCGACTTTCGAGCTGAGCTGTACACAAAACATCCGTAGTCTAATTGTGGCCGGACAACTCCATTGCATATGTGAAGCAGACATATTCTATCTGAACCCCATGATCGGTGGGATAGGAGTTTTATTAAGTTTATGGATTTCAGAGATTTCTGTTTTGCATAAGCGATGTGCGCTTCGAAGTTGAGTTTCTTGTCAAAGATCATACCAAGAAATTTGTGTTCGTTCTTTACTGTGATCTGCGTCGGTGCGGCGCGTTTAATTAAGAGTGACGTATGGCGGAGAGAAAAGTTTGACTTGAAAGCCATAACACTTGTTTCTTTTTTGTGTGTGTGTGAATCCAGGTTAAGTCTGTCTAACCAGCTTTCCCAAGAGGCGCCGTGGGGTCGGTTCGCACACTCTGAGAGATAAGACTTTAATTTCCGCCCCGTTTGCTTTGGGTACAAATTAGTTTGCTAACTTAGTCGCACGCACTAATTTCAACCAAGCTTTGTGTAACAACACGCACACTTTAAAAGACGACCTTTTCACGAGCCTTTTCTTTAGCTTGTCCCATGAGTGTCGGAAAAGCAGCCATTCAAAGAAGAAGTAATAGTTTATTTACTTCTCGTTATATATATGCCTGCTGCTAGCAAAATCTCCATAGTTTATCACAGCAGCATTAGCTTAACCAAGCTGGAGTTAGCGATAGCGAAAGGCTCATCCGTGGAGATTCTACAAAGAAAAAAAACTGCCCAGAACTGCGCATACTAACCTTATCGGTAATTAGTCATTGATTTTTCATGGTTTTGAAGCTTCAACGCATCTTCACGATGGTGACTCTCTGTCGGCGCAGCCCACCGAACACAGTAATTAAAAGGGATCACCGTCGGTCGCATTAATTAACCGCTATTGATTAACCACGTATGGGAGGCGTTGCAACGTAAAACACTTTAATCAAGATGATCAATAAGCGTTATAACTTTCGGGCGCAGGCAAGGCAGTCAATAATGAAAAAAACCAAAAGAAAATTCGCTGGGCTGGTTACACGCTAGAACGGCTTCCTGCCACTATACGCTAGATCAGTGATACGTGCATCAATATTTGTGAGAGTTTCCAAATATCACGCCTGATGACGACAGAGTCCGGCTGCACTCCTGTAGCATACCCTAGAAGTTTATGTCTACGTGCTTAACTTGCAAGCACATTGTATAACCTGTCGTTGCTGCCCAGTGGCTATGGCGCTATGCTGCTGAGCTAGAGGTCAAGAGTTCGATCCCCACCACGATGGCCGCCCTTCGATGGGAGTGATGGGAAAAAAACGCCCGTGTGTTTTGATTTAGGGAAACGTTAAAGAACCCCGTGTGCGGGAAATTATCCGGCGCCCCCTACTACGGCATGCCTCCTAACTTTATCAGGGTTATGGCACGTAAAAACGTAGAATCTAATTTTCAATGAGAATAGGAATAGGGGCTTGTTGGTACGGCATATCTTATTTTGTTATAGCGCAAGCTTGACAAGGACAAAAGAAGGCACATCTGACACACACAGCGCTACTTTCAACAACAGGTTACGAGAAGAAATATAAGAAACAACAAGCGCGTAAAAAGGAGTTAACCATAAAACATGATTATCGACATATGCAGAGGGAACACAGGCAGTGATGTCTGAATATATCTATACAGTCAGAATACGGAATATTAAAATTTACGTTTAAAAAATATCCGTTCGAACAAAGAATACTTTGGCTTAGAGCCGTGAGGTTCTTTGTTCGAACGCACGTAAATTCCTGAACTCAGTTCCTGTAGAGCGTGCTTTGCCGTCGTTAGCCCGCTTGTGCGAAAAAGACAACTTTAAAGAAGATTCGTGCTTAGTTGTAGTGGAGGGCGCGAAAACTGGCTACGACAGAATGCAGGTGTTCAGAGGTTTTCTCGTAGAGAAGCCAGAAATCAGAAAAAGTAATAATCTATATACACGTTAATAAACATTGTAATGCTAATTTGTGTCATAATTTCACTACTGGATCAGGAAGAAAGAGGGGAAAGTGCAATACAAACACCTTCGCAAATGAATTTATTATTTGTTTTCAGTATTCAGGCTCGACTGTTGAAAATCTAATTTTGCAGAAGCGGTGTCGACGCGATACACATTAAGGGCGATATTTTATATTTGCCCCCAATCAATATATGCCGCCAGTAAACGTCGCTCCCATGGTAATTGTCTCGTACGCGGGACTCATCCAACGTCTGGTCCTCTTCGGAGCTACTGATTTGTGAAATGTTGGCGTGTTTCTCGCGTGGTTGTGCCCGAAGTTCACCAAGGAAGAGTGGGACCTGTTCCTTTGAGCTCCCGTCTTTGAAGACCAGATCCTGGCCCTCCAGTGTGCCCGCGATCGGGCCAACAGGCTAGACCTGTCGCTCCTGTCGTGGGATTAACCACGTGCGAGATTTATCGCGCTTTACTGGACCCAATAAATGTTCACTCGCTCGCTCGCTCGCTCGCTCGCTCGCTCACTCACTCACTCACTCACTCACTCACTCACTCACTCACTCACTCACTCACTCACTCACTCACTCACTCACTCACTCACTCACTCACTCACTCACTCACTCACTCACTCACTCACTCACTCACTCACTCACTCACTCACTCACTCACTCACTCACTCACTCACTCACTCACTCACTCACTCACTCACTCACTCACTCACTCACTCACTCACTCACTCACTCACTCACTCACTCACTCACTCACTCACTCACTCACTCACTCTCACTCACTCACTCACTCACTCACTCACACTCACTCACTCACTCACTCACTCACTCACTCACTCACTCACTCACTCACTCACTCACTCACTCACTCACTCACTCACTCACTCACTCACTCACTCACTCACTGTAAACAGTGCCTTTTTATAGTATCTCTCTAGTATATCTCGATGCTTATTTTCGCAACGTCCCGCCGAATACTTCGGAGTCAGCACTTTATGCCAGGTAATCAGGTCAAAAGCTTGCATGGCAAACACCTTTGTTGTTATCAGCAATATCGTATCCCCCCCAAAAAAAATCGGATAATTTTTTTCGCAAATCACTCCCATTGTAGCATACTCTTCGTCCAATGGCCGTGCTAATTACTTTTACGGGAACGAGCGGAGCCGAACTGTTTGTGAAGCGAATTTCTGGCGCCTACAGTTCTACACGCTGTGGATGACGGAACTAGAGGGTTTGCGAAGACGGAGCTTCAGAGTGCTGACAATAAAATAACGCGAATGAATTATGCAATGCGTCGAACTAAAGAATGCAAACACGGAGTGAATTGCAGCTGTCCGGGAAGAGAACAAGGCATGATTCGAAAAGACGAATCCACCCAAAAGAACGGCACGAATAATAACGTACAAATGTGTAAAGTTCGGTCACTTGATGATAATTAAACTCTCTATGATTGGTGACGCGGGAAGGCACGCGCAAATTTGCCGTGGCATTGATGCACGGCTGTCTCAGACGGGATGAGCGAAGTGACATTTATCCCCTTCAAACGAGTAGGAGAAATTTAGCCCTGCGTCTAGGCACGGCCAGCCCGTTCGCGGCGAGATAAGAGCAGCACATTTGCCTTCTGGTTGCGGGCCCACCACGCATGTAGCTGAAAGAAACGCACCATGGGGTCGAAACAAACGTACCGTGTCTGTGCTTTGTTCATTAATTTTGGGAAACGTGATCAGACTTGCCACAGGAAACGTTCCAGATTACGCAGTTATCTGTGTGCCAAGCCTAGCAGGCGTGAAATCTTTCCAGCGTATTGCACGTTTGTAGCGCCTCACACAGATCGGTACTAACACAACTTCTGAGTTCGATTATTTATACCTAAATGGGATAGTGAGCTCTTTCAAACCCCGACCATTCCTGGCTCGGATGGACAAATGTATTGTCAAACTATGCCTTTCTCTCTCTCTCTCAACACGCCGCGGAGGCTAACTCTAGACTTCAGCTCCGCATGCGTCACGCCTGGTAGGACAAGAGCATCATCTGCGCACGCTACACTTGCATGATCGCGTAATGGCTCCTTTGCACTACACAACAATTCCAAAGTAAGCTGTGTGGGTAGTTATGATTGCAAAGATATCAGAGATAATGCTATAACATGTTTCTCGTTTCGCCGTGGTTTGAGCAATGACCCACTTTGATCTTGTTTAAGGACGTTGGGCGCCAAAAAGAATTACGTGTCTTCTGTTTTGCCTGATGCATAGATTACGCTATTACTGCTGGCTTACTAGCTAAATTTCCCAGGTCTCATGTGCCGCCTAAAGGAAATAATCAGAAGCGCAAGTGAATTAAAGTATGCCAAGCACGGACACCGATGCCGCATGGTACTTACGCCACAAGTGGTTTGCTGTGAAATGCTTATGGATGCCTCCCGATAACTCCTGTATGCAATATAGGTTGTTTGGTTTAGCGTTGCTAATGCGCTGATTGCCGCATAGTTATTGGCTCCTGCTGTTCAGTGCCATGACGCAATGATTCTAATCGCTCTATTCAGCGGTTGCATGTAGTGCGTTGTTTAATATTCTCATCTGTCAGGAAAAGCGAGGCAGCGCACACAATTTTTTACGCAAAATTTCATCCATAGCACTTTAGTGTAATGAAATCTGGCATGTATAACATATCGTGCTAACTTATCACGCGTTTTCAATCAGGCAAGTATTTGTAATTTCTTGGTTGATTAAAGATTACGTGCTCGCCTCCTAAAACGTCATGTTCTTTTTTTTGCAATCATTTAATATGTTGTTTCAGCGAGCACTTTCTATGGAGTTTACCGAATGAAGTCATGGTGAAGAGGACATTGAAGATACATACACGTTGAATCAAATGACAAGGGCTTTAGGGATGTTGAAAATTAAATTTGTTATTCAGAAGGCCTGATGGTTTCTGTAGAGCTGCAAAGGCTTTTCAGCAGAATTTAGTGGAATTTTACCCATCATACTACTACATGACACTTCATGCATCTTTTTTAAGGTTTCGAGGGGCTCTTGCTGGACGCATACGAGATATTCATGAAATGGACAAAAGAGGGCTCGTTGGGCTCCTCTGAGAGAAAAAGGTATATGTTATAAATATGCTCACATCACCATCGTTGGATGGTTGCGAAGGCAATATTTGAACTGCATTTAGTTTCTGTTCCACTGCTAATGGAGCCGAAGTGTACATCTTCGTCAACTAAGGATAGCTTATGCAGCCCCCACTGATTCCCTCGATGATTGCAGGATATTTCGTCTAATGGCTGCTTGAAATATTGCGAAAAGCATGATATCTCAATAGAATTATAAAGCTTCCCGTCCATAGCTTGGGCCCTTTCACGAAACAGAAAGAAAGAAAAAATCTTTCGCTGTCGGTCTTGCAAACACGTGGAAGATACCTGTACTGCTTTGTGGTAAGCATTGCGGCGTTTTGTGGACTCCAAGATTCCCCAACATACGGCAGCCACAGAAGCTACACTTCTGCAACTGCAGCTCGAGTTCTCAGTCTCGAACAGCGCCATACAAAGTAAAGTGTAACCAGGTGTTCACAGCTAAAAAAAAATCAACCGCCGTTTCACTCGGACGGAACATTCAAAGCGAAGCAAGGTTAGACGTTGCGCTTGAGGTCGTCACGCTGTGTTGTAACACTAGGTGGCGGTGACATAGCGCGACAAAGCAGGTCATACAGCTGCTGTTGCGCGGAATGAATGGAATCCTGCAGCGTTGTTACCAGTCGTGTCATAACGCTGGCGTGATGCAGAACGCCGGCAGTGATGTTGCACGAGTTGCACCTCGGTGGTGCATGAGATGAGACTGAGGGAATAAGCGCAAGATGAAATAACTAGATATAAGCAGCTTGACACTTACAATACGTTTCTCTCAGTTCAGTGTACGCACTACAGCTCGTCACGCACCATTATCGTCCACAGAAATGCAAATTCACTAGCGTGATACACTCGTGCCAGCGGTGGAAGACGAACGCTGCAGTGTCAACACGGTAGAGCCGAATGGACGGAGCGTGAGGGTGCTGTCCATGGCTTAAGTGATAAAATAGGAGGGAGCGTCACGCGGCAGTCTTGAAAACTAGTCATAAAAGAGTATATAAGGGAGAACGAGCCCGATTCACGTGATAGGGAAGCGGTAGATTCTTTTCAAGATGACCTTCAATGCCAACGGTATTTTTCTTTTCACACTGACCCTATCGCCGAACGTGGCTTTCTATGGAATGCAGTAAACGATTACTCGCCTTCATTCCGTCGACGTGAACTGGCGTCCATGTTTATGTACGTCGAGATGACCAATACACCTTTCCTCTTTGATTACTACTACCGGACGTATTCTCGTATGGGCTCGGTGGTATCCTGTACCGAACGCCACCTCGAGCCTCAACAATGCGCACATACGAGACGAGACAAATACACGCCGTGGTTAGTGAAGCTTCAAGTGTGTGACGTAGTCGAGTGTTTGTTGTGTCATTCACGTAGGGCATCGAACCACCATCCGTTACTGAGGTAGGTGGGTTGGTTCAAGGTGCAAGACGGTAGGACAAAAATTGCTAGAAATTGCTACCGTCATTAATGCCTCATACCGCCGTAACCATAAGAAACATACACCCACGAATACCTACGACACTGGAACCGGTTCACGGCCCAACAAGTAAGGGTCTGACCAACCGCCAGGCGGCGTAGCAATGTACGCTTCCACTTCACCTCAAAGGTACACAGCTTATCATACGTCTTCAAGGTTACGTCCGCGTGTTCCGGTTCCACAAAGACGTTGATGCTGCCCCAGTTTTGTGCCGCTGGTTACGCCCACCCCACCGTGCTTTTCAACGCGACGCCTCACTTTTTTGGTAAGTTACTTCCATGTAGTGGCAGAAATAATTTTGCCGTCTCTTGCGCTAAGAACATTGCCAGCAAGTCGTTTGTCATGCTTGGTGAGCCTATTTTGGGCGTGTGGTATGGAATATGAGTCGCAATGCCCGTTTGCCATGCAGCCACCCGTTCATTCTTGCGCCGTCTTTTCCGCAAGAGCATGTGCGTTATTACATCATGCGCGTAACTTTCCAAAGGTCACTCGCACTACCTCGTGTTTGAAGCACAGAATTTGTTATCTGTGGTTCACCGGTATCATCACACAGACGGTTGATTCCGTTCGGCTCGAGCAGTGTAATGCGCATTTGGGATCGTTTTGTGAAGGCTGTTTACCTCGCTGTATGTGTGTTATGCATGCGCCTGCATGGGCGGGTCGCAAGTGTGAGCTTCACTTGACACGTTGCTTGTCATGGCTAAGGCATTCTTGTTGTGGTCTGTGCCTTTGGTCTGTGTCTGTGTGGTTATGAAGTGTGCGATCCTGTATATTTTTCCTCTGCCATTCTCAGCGTCAACAAGAAAAAATACTTTTTTTTTATAACCACTCCTCCCTATTATGTGAAACTGAAAGAATCGGCTGAAAAACGGCAAAAGAAATAATTGAAATAGCAGCCGCTCTGATGGCATGACTTTTACAATTTGCGTGTGCTCATTCAGCCTTGCTTAGGTTCTTCGAGAAGCTTAGCTGTTCTTCTGGTGAGAAGGCTGCGATTCGCGAGATTATTGCGTCTGTATGAACGACATGCTTAAAAATGAGATATTAACTTTCTCGCACAACACTATTGAAGACGTGGTTGAACATTTTAGCAGCCTAAGGTGAACTAGAATATAAAGCATTGCTACCGAGACCAAGACAGAGCTAAACCACGCCTCCAAAATCGCAGAAGACAAAATTAGAGGTCTCACCAGCCGGTCGGGGCGCTGGTGGCAGTGCATTAGTGACGAGGTACTCACCATCAGGAACAGGTGGAGAAGACAACAGTTCAATATAGGCTATTAGCCTTGGCGACAGGCCAATAAACTCGGTGGGGCGTAAGCAACACTAGGGCGTGTCAGAAGGTTCTTTGAGAATCGGCAACTCAAGCAGTCAATAAGAGCAGAATGCGCGGAGAGAAAGTCGAGGCCGAGAATCAGGTCGTGAGGGCAATGAGCAATCACGGTTAAGAGGACAGGAGTGTGGCTGCAGGCGATGCTGACACGTGCCGTATACATGCCGACGATTGGCACAGTACCGCCATCCGCGAGGCGACGACGCGTGCCGACGCTGGGGTGAGGAGTTTTTTGAGTCGTCGTCGGAAGGCAGCACTCATAATAGAAAGGTGTGCCCTTGTATCGATGCGTGCAGTCACAGGATAGCCGTCAACGTCAACGTCAAGAAGGTTTCGGTTGGTAGGTAACGTGAGCAGAGGATTTGGGGGCAGGGTCGACAACGCAGCTTCACCTCCAGAAGCTGCAGTGCCTAGTTTTCCGGCTGGGTCCGGGAGGCGATAGGCGGCGAAGAGAAGCGACAGGGTTGGGGCGAACGAGACTGATGGCGTCTAGGTGAGGACGAGCGGCTGTGGTGAGTCTTGGGAGCAGGAGCATCAGCGGCAGTGAGTTAATGGCAGGTGGCATAGGGAACAGAAGGTTCAACGGCGAATAAGCGGCGGCGTGTGTCCGAGGAGGTGGTGGCCATCGGTTGCGACAGTGACGATCGACGTGGCCGATGCGACAGCAGTGGAAGCAGATCGGCCTGTCATCAGGGGTAAGCCATCAGGGTAAGCATCGGATGCGTTGCGACGAGGTCTGGCAGAAAAGGACTGCCGGGGATGAGGAGGGCCGCTGGAGAATTGGGTAACGCTGGGTTGAGAGGTTGAACATACAGAGTTCAGACCCATGTCCTCAAATTGCTGTCTGATGAAGGCCTGAATCATCGCAATCCTGGTTGCAGGTGGCTCGGGGGCCGTCGCGGAGAAAGCTGGCGAACAGGCGGCCTCGAGCTCGCGGTGAACAATACAGGTTACGTCGTGACAGGTGGTGGCCTGACGCTGTCGACCCTCACATGTCGACGTAGCAGCAGTGTTCCTCCGTTTCCTCCTCCGTTCCTCAATCTAGGGTAACAAACCGTATTGTGTTCTTGTTGATCTCCATCTTTTTCTTGCTATTTAGTCTCTCTCTCTCTCTAAAAGGTACCAGACCATATTGAAGGGTCTCGTCATGAGATTACAGTTCGACGCGTTGTACAATGGTTATTAACTGCTTCATACTGAACAAAAAAAATCCTAGTGAGAAAGCCACTATCCCGAAATTGTAGGTAAAACGAAGAACTAAACAAATAAAAAATAGATTAGAAATGAAAAATAACTATTTTAGCGATTGTTTAGACTAAGTGAAACTCTATGTATCTAAAGCACATGGCACAAACATGCAAATATATGCGTGTCACTGCGTGATTCAGTAGTCAGTGCATGACCAGTGAGAAGTATGGGAGCACTTAAATGCTGAGTCAAGAAGAAAAAGCGCATACAACATCAGTGAGGTGACAAAGTTATCATAACATGGCAGGCGGGATGAAATTTAAGTAATAAAAATTGTGAAGCACTTTCCAAAAGGACTTAATGAGTTCAACTGCCCACAGTAAAATTGTACAGGAAATTTTATGACTTCTCTCTGCTCATACGGGCACAACGAGGGTCCAAGCACATTCTTTACCGATATAGGACGACTATATCAAAGCCGCCACGACGACCACGTAGTTCAATACGCTTTACGTATTTGTGTTCACAGCCGACAGGATTTTAAGAAAGTTTCGTCAATCACCGATGCACGTTTTCATTTTTCGAAACAGACGAAACTTTGGCGCAGGCACCATAGGAGGGCCAGTTGCCATGGCAATTAATTTTTGCGTGATAATAAAGATGAAAGTACTGTGTTTGTGTAAAGCAGCGATGGTAGCAACGTTTAAGTAAAACATTAAACAGATGTTAACTGTGATTTGGCACAATTTTCGATTCGTTACACAACGCGTCGACATGGTATTTAAGAACGGACGGTTCTACACACGGGGCTCCTAAAGCCTGCGCTTCGCGGCGTTCTACCGCAGGGTGTTGTAGACCCAAACAGTATATCCGTATTTGCGTGCTTGTTCCACAGCACTTGACCCCCGCAGCAATAGCAAGGTACCTCTGATGTTTTGATTCTGATTGGCCGTGGGTTCGAATCCCGGCCGCCGCTGCCGCATTCAGATGGAGGCGACACGCAAGAGACGCTCGTGGACCGTGCATTAGGTGCGCATCAAAAAAAGCATTACACGGTCTAAACTAATACGGAGTCGCCCACTACGTCGTGCCTCATAATCAGACCGTATACGGAGTCGCACTTCGTCATGCCTCATAATGAAATTGTATACGGAGTCGCCTACTACGTCGTGCCTCATAATCAGACCGTATACGGAGTCGCACTTCGTTGTGCCTCGTAATGAGATCGTATACGGAGTCGCCTACTACGTCGTGCCTCGTAATCAGACCGTATACGCAGTCGCACTTCGTCGTGCCTCGTAATGAGATCGTATGCGGAGTCGCCCACTACGTCGTGCCTCGTAATCAGACCGTATACGGAGTCCCACTTCGTCATGCCTCATAATGAGATCGTATACGGAGTCGCCTACTACGTCGTGCCTCATAATCAGACCGTATACACAGTCGCACTTCGTCGTGCCTCGTAATGAGATCGTATACGGAGTCGCCTACTACGTCGTGCCTCGTAATCAGACCATATAGGGAGTCGCCCACTACGTCGTGCCTCATAATGAGATCGTATACGGAGTCGTCCACTACGTCGTGCCTCATAATCAGATCGAGCTTTTGGCTCCGTAATTTGACCTGCAATAATTTAACTTTTATTACCTTTTTGTTTTGTTTACTATGTTCGTTAGCCCAGATCTTAGAGGGGAGAGAGTCGCTGGCAAGTATACACGTTATATACACATTAAAAAATATTTTTTATCCCCAATTTGTGCCATAGCTTCAGAACCGGATCAGGAAGAAAGAGGCGAAAGTGCGTTACCATCCCCTTCGGGAATGAAGTTGTCATTTGTTTTCATTAATGAGGCTGGGCTATCGAAAGTCTGCTTTCCCTAAATAAGTGTCACAATTTTAAGGAGATGTTATATTTCCCACCTACTAAAGTACGATGTGAGAAAACATCGCACCCATGGTATTTGTCACTCAAGAGGGACTCAACCAAATTCTAGTCCTCTTCAGAGCTTATTATTTCTGAGACGTTTGCGCTTCTGAGACAGCAAGTTTCTCGGGTAGTTCCACCCGACATTCACCAAGGAAAAGTGGGACGCGCTCCTGCGAAGTCCCGTCTTTGAAGACAAAATCCTGGCCGTCCAGGCTAGACCTCTCAGTCCCGTCGTAGGATTAGCCGGGTGCGCGTTTTATCACGTTATTCTGGACCCAATAAATACTCACTCACTCACTCACTCACTCACTCACTCACTCACTCACTCACTCACTCACTCACTCACTCACTCACTCACTCACTCACTCACTCACTCACTCACTCACTCACTCACTCACTCACTCACTCACTCACTCACTCACTCACTCACTCACTCACTCACTCACTCACTCACTCACTCACTCACTCACTCACTCACTCACTCACTCACTCACTCACTCACTCACTTTAATATTTTCATGTGCCAGGACAAGTCAGGCAGCGCACACATTTTTTTGTGCAATATTTTATCAATACCACCTTAGTGTAATGAAATCTGGCATGTATAGGATATTGTTTTCAACCAAGACACGCTTTACAAGACGTGTTTTCAACCAGGCAAGTTTTTAGTAATTTCTTAGTTAAAGATTAAGTGCTCGCCTCTTAAAATGTCATGTTTCTTTTTCTTGCAATCATTGAGTATTTTGTTTCAGCGTGCACCTTTTATGGAATTTGCCCAATGAACGCATGGTGAAGAGGACATTGAACATAAAGCACGTTGAACAAAATGACAAATGCTTTAGGGATGTTGAAGAATAAATGTGGTATTCAGGAGGCCTAATGGTTTCCGCAGAACTGAAAAGGCTTTTCTGCAGAATTTAGTGGCATTTTGCCAACTATATTACTACATGACACTTCATGCATGTTTCTTTAAGGTTTCGTTGGCCTCTTGCCGGAAGCATACGAGGCATTCATGAAATGGTCAAAAAAGGGCTCGTAGCCGTCTTATTCGAAATATATATATATACACTGTCCATCGTTTGGTGGTAGAGCAGACATTATTTGAAGTTGACGCCACCGCAGCGCTACTGCTAATGGAGCCAAACCAATGAACTTCGTCACGTAAAGGCTAGGTTACGCAGCCCCCATCCATTGCCTGACTGACTGCTGCCTATTTTGTCTAATGGATTCTTCGAATAATATGAAAAGGATGCAAGGGCAGAAGAATTGTAAGGTCTCCCGTGAATAGCTTGAGCCTTTTTACATAAAGGAAAAAAACCACAAAACCTTTTGTTCTGACAGTTGCATACACATGAAAGATACCTGTACTGCCTTGTGGCAAGCTTTGCGTCGTTTTGGGGCTCCCGAGATTCTACAACATACGGCAGCCGCAGAAGCTGCACTTCTACAACTGCAGCTCGTGTTTTGAGGCTTGAACGGTGCCTTACAAAATCAGGTATCACCAGCTCTACAGAGCTAAAAAAAACGAGAGCCGCCGTTTCACTTGGATGAAGCATTCAAAACGTAACAAGGTTACACGTTGCGCTTGAGATGGTAACGCTGTGTTGTAACACTAAGTGACGGCCACATAGCACGACACAGCAGATCGCACAGTTGCTGTTGCGCGGAATCAATGGAGTCGTGCAGCGTAGTGACCAGGCGTGTCACAACGCTGGCGTGATGAAAAACGCCGGCAGTTGTGTTACACGAGTTGCACTTCGGTGGTGCATGAGACGAGACCGAGGGAAAAAGTACAAAAGGAAATAACTAGAGATAATTATCTTGACATTTACAGTCCATTCCTCTGAGTCCAGTGCATGCGTTACAGTGCGCCACGCACACTTATGGCCAACAGAAACGCAAATTCCCTAGCGTGCGACACTCATGCCAGCGGCGTAAGACGAACGCTGTAGTGGCTACACGGTAGAGAGGAATGGATGGAGCGTGAGGGCACGGTCCACGGCGGAAGTAACACACTAGGTGGGAGCGTCACGTGACAATCTTCAATCCTTGTCTTAAAAAAAAAGAACATAGGGGAGAATTAGGCCCTATTCTAGTGGCAGGCAAACTATAGATTCTAGTCGGCTTGCTTTGGTTGCATCTGCGGCGGGCATTTCGGAACAGAATGTCCCGTCTGAACACGACCAAGGGCCTCAGTTCGACGATTAACACGCGGCAACAGCACCCTTTCATCAGAGTACATCGCGAAGTCGACACAGGGCTGATACCCACTGCGGACGGGTCCACAAAAGGTCCATCTACCATTACCTGCAAGCCTGAACTAATGACGAAAAAGGCCAGCGTCGAATAGTACTGAAGACCGGCGCAGACCTTGCGTACACAGGTTGCTATACGGTCACATATTCCGTACCATCGAAAGTGGAGTGCGACGGAAAGATGCCATATAATAGGCGGGATATTACGACCAATTCGACGATTGTGATTGGGCGCGATGCAGTCATCAGATTCCCTAGTCGAGTCACCTAGGGATGATGACGGTATTAAATTTCGTACAGTGACGCTGATGTGTGCTGATGTGCACTTAGACGTTTAATATGCTTCTGCATGGAGTGGTGTTCAATACCTGGAGCCCGTGAACCTAATGTAAAATAATCCTACGTATCGTATCTGCTTTTGCGCGCATTTATCTTTGCTTCAGGACACAAACGTGCCGATGCTTCCTTTCATGATAACCTTCTCTCCCAACGGTATTTTTCCTTTCACACTGACCCTATCACCCAACGTGGCTTTATATACGATGCAATAAACGATTGCTTGCCTTCATTCTCTCGACACGAACTGGCGCCGGTTTCTACGTCCGTCGACATGACCGAATACACTTTTCCTCCTTCATTCCTTCTACCGGGCGTATTCGTCGATGGGCTCGGTGGTATCCTGGCCTAAACGACACCTCGAGCCTCAACAAGGCGCCCATGCGAGGCGAGAAAATACACACCGTGGTTAGTGAAGCTTCAAGCGTGTGGCGTAGTCGAGTCTTTGTTGCGTCATTCAGGTAACGCACCGAACCACCATCTGATGCGTAGGTGGGTGTGTTGGTTCAAGGATCAAGACTGCGGGACAAAAATTCTAGACTATACGCACCACAGTTTAAGGTGCGCAACAGCTGTTTTGAACGAACATCAGATCACGGGCGCCTGTTCTGCCTGGGGTTCGACGCGAGAGCGCTGTGTTGCGTACTCCAGGGTAGCGTATCGTACTGCTTCCTTGTAGCAGCGCCTGCCTATCGAAGCTGGAGCGACGTTACTTATTGGGTAGCGTGGCCTTGTCGGCGGGCTGCAGGCATCATGCGGTAGACCATGGCGGCCAAGCAAGGGCAAGGCGATTTCTAGTGCGAAACTTGCGCGCTTTATTCAAAAGTTGGTGAAAGAAAATGAGAAGAGCATGAAGTGATGAAAAGTACGTTTCGGAGTTCCTTAAATAGGCTCTCTACAATCGTGGGATGGATCTTGCTTCCATTGACGTCACGTGACCGGCACTTAAAGTCAGCAACACACACACAAAAGAGGCCTGTACACTGCGGGGCTTCCGCCAGACAGGCAGACACTCGAAATGGTCATGGCGAATTAGAAAGTCACGCTTCATTTCGACGAGGCCTGATGGAAGAAGGTCGCGTGAGAGAAAGTCCTTTCTGCATGAGGTGCGTGACGCCAACCATAGCAGGCGAAGTCACGCCTCATTTCGACGAGGCAGGGTGAGAGATGGTTGGTTGAAATTCCTTTCTGCACGTGGAATCAGACCCCAAACCTAACAGCATCTCCGGCGGGGGAGGTAGATCCCGACGCGTAGGGGCCAGCAGCCGCTGTGCGGGAGATCGGCGTTTCTGTAGCAGAATTCCCCTTAGAGTGACGAACCCTTAGTTCGTAGCTGGTAGATTACTGGGAGTGGTCATCAGTCCTCGTGGTGCTCTTGTGACGGTTGTCCCTGGTCCGGTCCGGTGAAATTGGTCTTCCAAGCAGGTCTCGCAACTTCTCGTCTACTGCGTGGGCGAGCAATCACCCCGAAACAGTGCCGGACCCACAACCACATAGTTGCGAGTACAAGGCCACCCTCCTCCAAGACACACCAGACTTGAAGAAAAACAAAACCCGCTACACCTTTCCCATTTCTTACGCGCGTCCCTTCCCCCTGAACTCCAAGAACAGCCATTTCTTGAAAGCGTTAAGACGTGGTTATTAAAAGCAGCTAACCGGCTCCACTTCGGAAAAAAAAAACGTATGAAAGAACGTACAAATGCCACGGAAACCGCGGGTGAGCATGAGGCTTTCTTTACTCTAGGGGCAACGACTCAAACCGTCGGCATTGCCGTTAAATTTACCCTTCTTGTAGCGAATATCGAAGCTGTACTGTTGAAGAGCCAAGCTTCAGCGCAAAAGACGACCGTTTATCGTAGAGATGGACTGCAGCCATGTGAGGGGACAGTGCATGGTCAGTCTCTATGGTGAATCTTGAACCAGCGATATAGGAAGCTAGCTTCTGCACCGCCCGTACTATGCAGGCGCGTTCATTTTCTGATGCACTGTATGCTTCCTCATGAACTGAAAGCTTTCTACTGGCTGTTAGATACGGGACCTTTTCCTGAGCTCCCTTTGAGTTCACCAGACGACATCGAATCGCGTAACACCTAAATAAGAGGCGCAGAAGTACGTATACCACATTCCCGAGGCGCTGCACGTGCAAACGAGTCGGCGTCCCCCACCTCGTGCGCCGCAGGTGGAGCTATTCACTGTTTAACTCTTCCCAAAAGTGTAGCAGGAGCCTGGCACTGTTCCAGGTAACGTGGGTCCATAGGCAAGACGGCTGCAATGCACCGTGAAGCCCTGGCAGCAATCCCCCCCGTCCGCCTTCGTCACGGTAGTTGCAGACAGAGAAGTAAGCACTCGGAAAATTGGGGCCCAAGGATTGTGACGCAATCGCACGGGCGCTTACCATTGGCCGAAAATAACGACACCTGAGCGGGCTTGCCGATTGGCCGAAAATGGCGTCACCTGAACGGGCTCGCAGATTGGCCGAACGTGACGTGACTTCGAGACACTGAAGGGCTTAAAAGCCAGAGACCGGCAGCAGCAAGAGAACATTCCTTCAATCATCTCTTTCGAGCTTCTTGCCACGGGCCGTAGCGTGCGAGTTGTTGCCAGCCCGTTGTGACTCTGACTGTTAATTTCTTGGTCCTCTCACTGTAAATACACTCTAAGAAAAAAAGGACTAAAAGGGGTAGGGGGGCTAGTCCTTTTGGTGACTAACTGATTTGCCACAACAATTAGTCCTTTTGGGGACCAACTGACATGGGATGAACTGTTACTCCCCATGCGCTTACTCCTTCGGGGACTAACGGTTGCCCCTGCCCGATGGTCCTTAAGGGAGTAACGGTAATTCGTTCCGATGCTCCGCAAAGGTGGAATTAATTAAATTAGGCATTTATACTCTAATAAAAAAATTAATGTGCTTAAAAAAAACGTGCCAGAGAGCAGGATTCGAACTCACGTCCAAGCGGCGTGGTGAACCACTTCACCATGCCGCTTGCTTGATAAGACGGGATATTTAGACAAGGTCAAGCATTGGAACGCAAATGTGGCAATACAAAAGTGACTCCGTATTTTGTGCAAGCTATGCAGTGAGAGTCTAACGTTGAGTGTACTTGCAACCATAAGCGACTGCGACATGAAATCAGCGCGAGTATTTTTAGGGTGATTTAAACTGAGGCACTACGCCATGTATATTCCTCTGTCGCTTAGCGTGTCCCGTTTGAGCTACAGATCGCTAGAGTTCGCAACCTCCTTGGAACGGAAGGAACTTAGGTACTATTGACCAAGAAAATCTAGCCGTCTATGAATGACTTGTGCATTTAATGTGTATCACTCACTAATGGTGTCCGCGCGAAAGGCATGGCTCTTCACATTCCAGCTTTCAAATTTCACGCAATTTTCTCACGAAGAGGCAAGGTGCTGCTTTGCATTTAGTTCAACAGACAATGCACGAACTTCGAAACGTTCACGATTTATAGACAATACCGTTTTCGCCGCATCGCTCCATGACACGGACGAAAACAGCTAAGTGCCTGGGGAGTAACTGTTGCCGTTCGTCCTCCCATCGCTCTCTTTCCGACCAGGCACTAAACACTTACTCTCCGAAATTTGCACATGGCACGCACATTCATGCAGCTAGTCCTTTGAGGGACAAAAGCGCCCTTTTTAGGACTAACGGCCCAGTTAGTCCCATTTTCCCCGGGAATTTTTTTAGAGTGTAATGTAAATAAACCTCCAGTTTTTCATGTCAAAGTGCTGCTCAACCTCGGCCAACTCCCGCATCCAACGGCAAGGTCCAAATATCTGGGGAACAGCAATAGGGATTGTCCTCCAGATCCTGACATGGCGTACAGAACAGGGTGTTCGTTCTCGTCATCTCTCTATTGACAGAGCACCACCCCCATAGCCCTGTCGCTGAAATCACACTGAAGAATGAATGGCTTAGAGTAGTCGGGCGCGTTTAACACTGGCTGATTCGTTATTGCGTTCTTCAGAATACTAAAAGCCTTTTCTTTAGCGTCATCCCACTGTACCGTTCGTGGTTCTGTTTATCCGAGAGCATCCGTCAAAGATCTCTCAATCTCGAAATAGCGTGGGACATATCTTTTGTAATAATCCGTCAAGCCAAGGAACGATCTGATGTCCCGCTTGGTGCGAAGTTGCGGGAAGTTGTCTGTTGCGGTCAATTTAACTTCGGATGGCCGACGATGGCCTTGCCCTATTACATGATCTAGATAAGCTACCTCCGCGCGGCCTAATTGGCATTTGGGAGCCTTAACAGTTGGCCTCTCGTAGAGGACACAGCATGGTTCCCAGGTGTTGCATATGGTCGGCCCATGACGAAGAAAAGATTGCTGTGTCGTCGAGATACGGAAGTGCAAAGTCCTCCATTCCTCGTAGAGCCTGGTCCATAAAGAAGCAATACGGCGCATTCTTCAATCCAAAGCTCAGGACTTCCGGACGAAAGGTTGCCATCGGGGAAGTAAACGCCGAAAGCTTGCTTGCCCTCTCGGTCAAAAGAACCTGCCAATACCCTCTGACTAAATCGAGCGTAGAGATGAAATTAGCACTGCTCACTATCTCAAGCCTTTCCTGGATATGCGGTATTGGATATGTCTGGTCCTTTGTGATTAAATTGAGCCTGCGTGGTCGCGGCTCCTTTCCTGGGACCTCAACCAAGATAAGAGGCGAGGTATAATCATTCTTTCCTGGTTCGATTACACCTAGCTCTAACATCTTGTTAGAGCTAGGTCATGACTTCACGTTGACGAGGCGAAACGGGATAAACTTTCGAACAAACTGGGTCCGACGAGGTCCACTCGACATCGTGACCGATCGCAGTGGTCCCACCCCGTGTGTCTCAAAATACGTCTTTAAATTCAAACACGAGTTCCCTCAGTTCGGCCCTTTCGCTAGAATTCAACTCCACATGTTCTACTAACTTGTCAATGGTATCGTGAATGTCATTTGCCTTCGTCAGTGCTGTTCGACAGGCATTTCCTCAGGTTGGTTAAGGGACATGTTCACACTGGCTTTCCTCTGCTGGTAGGGTTTAAGTAGATTGCTATGGTACACATGTGGTGTCCTTCTTTTTCCCGGTACCGTGATTACGTAGTTTTTTTCAGATAACTTATGAAATATGTCAACCGGTCCTTTCTACTGAACCTCTAGTTTGTATTTCAACGAGGGTTTCAGGATCATTACCTTTTCCCCAACATCAAGGCGTCGCGTGCGGGCCGTCCTGTCATAGTAATGATCAGCATTGCTTGTGCCTTCCCCATTTCCTGCTCATCAATTATCGTGGTAGGGCTTACATTCAATAACTTTCCCCTGCATTCCGCCTCGCGAGACATTTCAGGTTCCGCTGCTTTCCTGACCTTTTCCTTAGCTGGTGCACTTTCCGCATTATCCCGTATAGGGCTGTCCTGTTCGGTACTGGTTGACGAATCATCCGTCAAGCCTGTTTCCTCTACCAATGGACATTCGTACACTGCCTTGGCTGCGAGCTCCCTTGCTTTGGAACGAGTTAAGGATTACACTATCCCTGCGCTAAACCCGATTCCCTTGCGTTGTAGCAAATCCTCTGATTTGTTAGGAAACAAGTAGGGATACTGCGGCGGGAGATGTGCCGAAACGGCGGCTTCAGTGTCCAGTACTGCTAAGGGGCCTTCGATACGATTCTTGGCCATAGGGAGACAAACACTGGACGCCTCTACAGCTTGCCTTATCGAAGCACGACGGATGCACTACGTCCATCGTGGCTGCTGAGTCGCGAAAGCACTCTACACGGTTTGCCGTTTACCACGAGGTCTCGAATGTGTGGTTCTAGCAAGTTCAGATTTTCTGCATTACTACTTAGTGACATCGATACTAGTTGGGTATTTCTGCACCCCACGCAGATATGGCCCGTTTGCTGGCAGACTGCCGCGTGACCCTCCCTCCTATTGTAACACTTAGGCCATGGACTGCACCCTCCCGCTCCGTCCATTCGGCTCTACCGTGTTGCCACTGCAGCATTCGTCTCCCACCGCTGACACGAGTGTCGCACGCTAGTAAGTTTGCGTTTCTGTTGAGGATAAGTGTGTGTGACGAACTGTAACGCATAAAATGGACTGAGAGGAACGGATTGTAAATGTCAAGATACTTATATCTTGTCATTTCCTTTTGCGCTTTTTCCCTCGGTCTCATCTGATGCCCCATCGAGGTGCAACTCGTGCAAAACCACTGCCGGCGTTCATCACGCCAGCGTTATGACACACCTTGTCACAACGCTGCACGACTGCATTCATTCCGCGCAACAGCAGCTGTACGACGTGCTTTGTCGCGCTATGTCGCCGCCACCTAGTGTTACTACACAGCATGACGACCTCAAGCGCAACATCTAACCTAGCTACGCTTCGTCCGAGTGAAACGGCGTTTTTTTAGCTTTGTAAAGCTGGTGATACGTTACTTTGTGTGGCACTGTTCAAGCCTCAGAACTCGAGCCGCAGTTGCAGAAGTGCAGCTTCTGTGGCTGCCGTATGTTGGCGGATCTTCGAGTCCACAAAACGTCGCAATGCTTACCACAAAGCAATACAGGTATCTATCGCGTATTTGCAAGACTGGCATCGAAAGATCTTCTTTCTTTCATTTTCGTAAAAGGGTGCAAGATATTGACGGGAAGCTTTATAATTCCTTTGCGATATCATGCTTTTCGCAATATTTCAAGCAGCCATTAGACAAAATATACTGCCTTCACCGAGCGAAAAGAATTACGTGTCTTCTGTATTGCGTGATGCATCGATCAAGCTATTACAGCTGGCTTACTAGCTAAATTTCTCTAGGCCTCCTGTTCCGGTTAAAGGAAATAATCAGAAGCGCAAACGGATTAAAGTATGCCGAGCACGGACACCAATGCGGCGTTCACGGTGCTTACGCCCCTAATGGTTTGCTGTGAAATATTTATGGATGCCTCCCGATAACTCCTGTATGCAAAATAGGTTGTTTGGTCTAGCTATGCTAATGCGCTGATTACCACATAGTTATTGGCTCCTGCTGTTCTGTGCCATGACGCAATGACTCTAATCGCTCTATTCAGCGGTTGCATGTAGTGTGTTGTTTACTATTGTTGTTGTTAGGCAGGTGTTAGTCATTTCTTGCTTAAAATTAGCTTAAAAAACGTCATGTTCTTTTTTTGCAATCATTCAATATGTTGTTTCAGCGAGGAGCTTCTATGGAATTTGCCGAATGGACTCATGGTGAAGAGGACAGTGAACATACATACACGTTGAATCAAATGACATGGGCTTTAGGGATGTTGAAAATTAAATGTGTTATTCAGGAGGCCTAGTGATTTCCGTAGAGCTGAAGAGGCTTTTCAGCAGAATTTAGTGGCATTTTACACATCATACTACTACATGACACTTCATGCGTCTTTCTTAAGGTTTCGAGGGGCTCTTGCCGGACGCATACGAGACATTCATGAAACGGACAAAAGAGGGATCGAGGGGCTCTTCTTAAGAAAAAGGCATATGTTATAAATATGTTCACATCGCCACCGTTTGATGGTCGCGAAGACAATATTGAACTAGTTGACAGCAGTGCCACACAGCCAATGGAGCCATACAATACATCTTCGTCAACTAAGGATAGCTTACGCAGCCCCCACGAATTCCCTCGGTGATTGCAGTATATTTTGTCTAATGGCTGCTTGAAATATTGCGAAAAGCATGATATCGCAAAGGAATTATAAAGCTTCCAGTCAATATCTTGCGCCCTTTTACGGAAATGAAAGAAAGAAAAGATCTTTCAATGGCAGTCTTGAAAACGCGGGATAGATACCTGTATTGCTTTGTGGTAAGCATTGCGGTGTTTTGTGGGCTCGGAGATTCGCCAACATACAGCAGCCACAGAAGCTAGACTTCTGCAACTGCAGCTCGAGTTCTGAGGCTTGAACAGTGCCATACAAAGTAACGTATCACCAGCTTTACAAAGCTAAAAAAAACGCCGTTACACTCCGATGAAGCGTAGCTAGGTTAGACGTTGCGCTTGAGCTCGTCATGCTGTGTTGTAACACTAGGTGGCGGCGACATAGCGCGACAAAGCAGGTCGTACAGCTGCTGTTGCGCGGAATGAATGGGGTCGTGCAACGTTGTGACAAGGCGTGCCATAACGCTGGCGTGATAAAGAACGCCAGCAACTGTGTTGCACGAGTTGCACCTCGGTGGTGCATGAGGTGAGACCGAGGGAAAAAGCGCAAGAGGAAATAATTAGGTATAAGCAGCTTGACACTTACAATCTTACATTACATTTCTCTCAGTCCAGTGTACGCACTACAGTGCATCACGCACACTTATCGTCCATAGAAATGCAAATTCACTAGTGTGAGACACTCGTGCCAGCGGTGGAAGACGAACGCTGCAGTCGCAACACGGTAGAGCCTAATGGACGGAGCGTGAGGGTGCTGTCCATGGCTTAAGTGATAAAATAGGAGGGAGCGTCACGCGGCAGTCTTGAAAACTAGTCATAAAAAAGTATATAAGGGAGAACGAGGCCCTATTCACGTGATAGGGAAGCGGTAGATTCTAGTCGGCTTGCTTTGGTGTCGTGTCCTGCGGGAGATTTAGGAACAGGCTGTTACGTCTCAATAAGACCAAAAGCCCTAATGAGACGTTTACCCCGCGGCAACCCCACCCTTTCATCAGAGCGTATCCCGAAATCAACGCAGGGTTGGCAATGACGGTGGACGGGTCCACAAAAGGCGCATCTACCTGTACCTGATAGGCTGAAATAATGATGAAAAAGACCAACGTCGAATAATAGCGAAGAACGCCGTCTTTTTTGGATTCCAATGTATCAATACGGCCACGTCTTCCATACCATCTGAAGAAGAGTGCGGTGGAACGATGCCGTGTCATGGGTGGAATATTGCGACCAATTCGACGATTGGGATTGGCCGCGATACAGTCATCAGATTCTCTGGTCGAGTTGCCTAAGGAAGACGACGGTAATAAATGCGGAGACCTGGTGTGCAGTGGCGCTGACATGTCCTGATGTGCACACAGACGTTGAGTATGGTCTTTGCATGGAGCTGGCTTCCTTATCTTGAGACAGTGCGACTAATGTAAAATGAATCGTTCGTATCATATGTACTTGCGCGCACATTTATCTTTGCTTCCTATAACAAACCTGCCGACGTTTACTTTCATAACCTTCCCTTCCAACGGCACTTTTCTTTTCACACTGACCCTATCGCCCAACGTGGCTTTATATAAGATGCAGTAAACGATTACTAACCTTCATTCCCTCAACACGAACTGGCGTCCGTATTTATGTCCGTCGATATGACCGATACACCTTTCCTCTTTCATTGCCACTACCGAACGTATTCTTCGATGGGCTCGGTGGTATTCTGGCCCGAACGCCACCTCCAGACTCAACAATGCGCACATGCGAGGCGAGGCAAATACACGCCGTGGTTAGTGAAGCTTCAAGCGTTTGACGTAGTCGAGTCTTTGTTGCGTCATTCAGGTAGGGCACCGAACCGCCATCCGTTCCTTAGGTTGCTGTGTTGGTTCAAGGTGCAAGACGGCAGGACGAAAATTGCTAGAAAATGCGCACCGCAGTTTAACGTGCCGAGTAGCTGATTTGAATGGGCACTAGACCATGCGCGGACGTCGTGGCTTGGTTTCGAGGCGAGAGCGCTGGCAAATCAAATGACGGTGGTGTTAAGAGTAAGTTATAAACGCTTTTAAAGATTATGTCGTCATGAGTCGGGTGCCTAAGACGGTCTCCAGTTATCAAGGCAAAGTATTCGATGCGATGAACGGCGCGAGTGGTAACAGAAAACAACCCGTTACTTCCCACGCGCTTCCATGCCTGTGATGGTGGGCGCCACTAAAGGTTACCACATGCTAACGATTGCGAATGATTCGGCAACCACGCGGGCATAATCCTACACTAGAGGCACCGAGCGCGCACATGGCTCCGGAGAGCGGGAAAGGCGGCGTCAAAGGAGGCTGGCTTGCCGTGGCTAGCGGAATCACGCGGCGCTTCCTTCTACTTTTATTTTGCCTGCTCCATGATTTCCTTCTACTGGTAACGTCGTATTTTGCGCCCAAGCGCACTGCACGTCGCTCACGTCCCTCGAGACATTCTAACCATAAACATCATGGTCCTCGCCTGGGCCATCGATAGCGTTATCACAGGGTGACGGGGCAGACAACGCCAGCGGGTTTGTGCGTGCATATGATTGCTGTCGCAATAAAATATTACGGACATGAACCCAGCTGATGTATAAGGAATTAAGGTCCATAAAAGCGCACAGCAGGCAAGGGTTTGTGTTGGGGATTACAAAAGCGTTAGCTGCAGGATTAAAACAGTCCAACGTCACTATCAAACATCTTAGAGCGCAGTTCTTACGCACCCGTTTCCACGCCGAGCTTAGGCGTTGTTCCTCGTAACCGAGTCGACGAGCACAGAGAAAATGAAAGCGAACGTGGAGAACAGCGGGGAGATGGAAGCGGGGAGCGTGAGGAGGATATCGGAGGAGGAGGCTGCGGTCAAAGTAGGAGGCGGAAATCGGAGAAGCAGAGCGTGGCAGAGGGGCGAGGAGGAAATCAGAGCGCCACACGAGACTACGAGATGGCGCCATAGTATTGTAATCTTATCGAGTGCCCGCCGCGAATTGTGTGGTACTTTCCGGAAGTCACGCGAGCACCAGTAATTACACTCTGACGATCGACAAGCCATGCATAAAAGTCCACGCATTTGAACCGCAGATCACATTTTCTGCGATCGAGGTGGCTCTGCTCGCCGCTATCGATGTGCTTGTGTGTGCACGATCCAGATTGTCCACGCCAGCCAACATATCGGGAAAGGAAAACACTGGATAGAGCTGCGCTCTAATTTCGCATGAAGGAGTATCGTAATCGTCGGTGAATCTACTTTCATTTATTTTTATGCGGCAGCTTTTTTTTCATTCGGATTGTGATCCCTTCGAGATGAAATTTTTCGAATAGCACCTTGATATTTTGTTCTCTCCCTCAGCTCAACGCTAGTACTTTACCCATGAGCGATTTTAATGCGTAGTACTCCTCAGACGGCCTCTCCCAGTGATCTCCTATCACCCCTGTCTTGTGCGAACTGATTCCAGCTTACGCCTGCCCATTTACTAATTTCATCTTACCATCTAATTGTTTGTCGTCCTAAAACTGCGTTCCCTTCCCTCAGCAACCGTTTGTAACTCTAATGGTACGCCGTTTATATGTCGTACTTATCACATGGACTCCACTAACCTTTCTTTTCCTCTTATTGTCAACAAGAACACCGGTTACTCCCGTTTACTCTCTAATACAGACCGCTGTCTTGTCTCTTAACGTTACGCCTGATATTGCTGGATCACTGGGAGGCGCCTTCGTCCTACAGTGGATATAAATAGGCTGATGATAATTTAACTTCACAGCTTATGTACGTTATGGTAGTTAGTCACCAATGAACGAGTGCTATAAGGTGTTATATTTTTCGTTGTTCCACTGTTTAAAGGGCAACTGCTACGAAATTTTTGACCGTGTGAAAAGCCCAGTTTCAGATAAATAATTTGCACATGCAGTAGCCTCTCTGAAAAACCTTACGCTCGAAATACAGTTCAATAAGTCACAAAGAGCTCCAAAAATTGATGTTTTTCATACCGGAACTTAAAAAAAGACGCCCCCATTATCGCGCGCCGAAGTGACGTACATTGAAGAATGCGGAGAACAAGCGCCAGTGCTGTTTGCTTTCCTTGCTTGTGTTCCGTCCTGGTCTATCAGCGAACAGTGACAGTGACAATCATTCACTGTCAGTGACAACGCCGTATTGCGCCCGCGGTGTTCTTTTAACGCCTAGTGTATTCTCCTAGTGCAGGCACCACTTTTCTCTATCTGGTTGTCTACGTTCAACAGCAGGGCCTCTATGCGTTCTGCCTCCGCTCGAAGAAGACCCTATTGTGGTGGCCAAGCTGAAAGGGCAGCATAGTCCTGCTTAACGCGGACGCGATCCACACGTGGCCCAGTTACGCTACATCGACGAGAATTGGACGCTCTACTGTCTGGTGTGGCTGGCGCGGTAGTAGTACATGTCCTGCCACATGTCGTAGCAGCTGGAACAAAAGTCCATGGCGCGCTAGCTTGGCTGACCAAGCTATGGTCCAAGTATGGTGTTCGGGTTCACTGAAGCAAGGGTGTTGCGTTTGCGCTTTTGAGAAGCTAAGAAGCGCTTACTCGCCGCGCACTTGTCCGCTAGCACTGCGGCAACAACTGATCGCCGCGCTGTTCCAGGTGATGTTTAAAGTGCAGGGTAAAATTTTAGTGATCGCAACATCTCTGGAATGATGTATTCGATTTCATCGGCCGCTGCCTGGTACTCTGGAAGCGCCGGACTCCTTGACCAATCTAAAAACCCTTACACTTGGTAAAGTAGCGACACATCTCCTCCTCCGCCTTCACTCCTCCTCGTTTCTCCTCTCTTTCACGCTCCCTCCTCGACCGTGACACCGTCTACACCGCTAGAGCGTTGCAACGGTGCCAACATGCGCTCCTCGCTAAAGCCCCTTAAACTTCGTAAAGTAGTGCCACGCTTTGAAGAATGCCGCCTCCTCCTCCAGCGCTCTGGCCGAAGCCGACGCCGTGTCGCTATTGCCCTAATGGCATCACGTGGCCCCTTGCGCCGGCTTCGTTTCTTTACAGTCGCGCTTCAGTGCCATCTTTGCTCGAGAAGCGGCGCTTGTTGGCGGCATTCCTTCCGTTCCTATTCTGCGTTGTTTTGATCTTGCGAACGCCTTCAAGGATGTTTTGTGGTAAGTGCGATGTCGCTTCACGTAATTTTCTGTTACTATAACCTGCTGCGCGTTCGGATGTCAATGTAGTTTTAGCAAAGGCAAGAATATGTTCGCAATACCGTCCGGTAAGCGCAACGGGTTATGAAGAAAGACATGGCTTCACCAAATCGGGAGGGAGGAGGAGGAGGAGAAACGTTTATTTAAAAAAAATAAAAGAAAGGACAAGCAGGTGTCTTTCTGCTTGTGCGGGAGGTGCCCTTAGCCCAGGGCTCCTGCGGCTCTTGCTGTCTCCCGGGCCCGCCGCACCAGTTGCTGCTGGTTACGAGGGTCCGAAATAGTCAGCACGGCCTCCCACTGCTCGGGTGTGGGGTTGGGTATTTGCGGGGCCGCCTTCACGTTGGGGCACGCCGATGTGGTGTGATATAGGCAGGCGTAATCATTACAAAAAGGGCATTTGTATGAATATAGTGTCTGGTGGATTGCGTGTAGTCTGCTTAAATGTGGGTATGTATTGGTTTGTAATTGTCTCCATGTTACGGCGTCTTCACGTGAGAGGGTCTTGTGTGGAGGTGGGTATTGTCGTCTGTTCAATCTGTGGTGTTGTAGTATGGCGTTGTATTGTAAAGGTACGGGCTCCATGGATGCATCCGTATCCTTCTCTTGTGGCGCCTCGGTGGCATGAGCTCGGGCAACGCCTCCTTTAAAAAGATGCCTGCCGCGTGCGCCGAAAACCTGCTGCCCTTACCTTTCCCCTTTTCCTCCTTTTTACTCGAGGCGGTAGCTAGCGATCGTTGCGGTGGTCGCTTGCAACACATGTGCAAATGCGCACATCACCGCATGGCAGCGCGGCCGGCGCGGCCGCCGCTACCGCCGCGGCACCACACCACCCCAGTCCCCTTGGCGGAGATAGGGACGTAAGCGGCGCCATCTCTTGACAACTGACCGCAACTCAAGGCGCGACGGGTACAATGGGTAAGCGAGCGACGCCGCAGGTATCTTTCTAGAGGAGGTGTTGGCTCGGGCTACAGCGTGCGCACGCTGATTTCCACGGAGGGACTCGTGTCCTGGAGTTCACACTATTTCAACGTCCGGGAATGCGGAGGCCTGTTTGAGGAGTCAGTGGGCGATTGAAGATATTCGACCTCTCGCGTAGCTACGGCAAGCTGCCTGGGAGTCGGTAATAATTGTGATGTACTCGTTGGTCAGACTAGAGGTGATGGCCAAGGCGATGGCTGTCTCCTCCGCTACGAGGGCGCTGGCAGTGCAGACAGTCATCGAGACCACCTCTTGTAGGTTATAGTCGACAACGCTGGCCGTCATGGCTGCTTTTTTGGGGTACTGCGCGGCGTCTGTGTATAGTGTGGTGGGGAGACTGCCATATCTTGTCTGTAGAGCTTTTGCGCGAGCTTGGCGACGATCGGCATGATGTTCCGAGTGCATGCTTCTGGGGATAGGGGCTACCTTGATGTGCTCTCGCAAGTTGGGGGCCAGATGGATTGCTTGTTCGTGGCCTTTGCTGTGTGTGGGGCAGCCTAGGCGCGCTAGGACTGTTCTTCCTGTTGGTGTGAGGGCTAGTCGTTCTCGTTGGCTTGTGATGTGGGCGTCTATAATTTCTCTTATAGTATCCTGCACTCCTAGGGCTTCAAGCTTGAGTGTCGCTGTTCCCGGGGGTAGGCCGAGCGCTTGCTTGTAGGCTTTCCGAAGAAGTATGTCTAATTGATCTATCTCCTTGTGCGTGAGGGGCAAGTACGGGGCAGCGTAGGCAATGCGGCTGATTATCAGGGCCTGGACGAGCTGTATTATGTCGTCTTCTTTCAGCCCGTATTGTTTGGTGGTGATACGGCTGACCATTCGCATGATCTGGAAGGTGGTCTGCTTGAGACGTCGGATGGTGTATGCGCCTCCGCCGTCCTGTTGTATCCGGAGTCCGAGAATGCGGACGCGGTTTACTGTGGGTATTTCTTTGTCGTCGAGAATGAGTGTGATGTTTGGTAGTTCATTGAGTTTTCTTCGGGATTTCTCTCGAACGACTAATAGTTCTGACTTCTCGGGGGAGCACCGGAGACCACTTGATTTTGCATATTGCTGGACGACGTCGGTCGCTTGTTGAAGGGCGTCTTGTTTCTCTCCTTCGGAACCAGCGGTGGTCCAGATAGTGATGTCATCGGCGTATATTGCATGCCTGATTCCTGGTATTGCGTTGAGTTTTTCAGGTAATTTCATCATAGCAATATTGAAAAGGGTCGGTGATAGAACAGCACCTTGTGGGGTTCCTGTGTTGCGGGTAGGTAACGTGGGGGTTATGAGTGAGCCAATGCCTATTGTGGCCGCGTGGTTGCTTAGAAAGGCGCGTATATAATTCTAAGTATTACGACCACAGTTCGTGAGGCTTAGGTTTGTAAGGATGGTATGGTGAGCCACATTGTCGAAAGCGCCTTTGAGATCGAGTGCTAAAATCACTCCGGTGTTGTGCGGTGAGACGTGTTCAAGGACTTGTTCCTTCAGCTGAAGAAGCATGTCGTGGGTAGAAAGGTGGGGCCGGAATCCGAACATTGTTTCGGGAAAGAGGTCGCTGGATTCTAGGTAAGGTTGAAGCCGATTGAGAATGACATGTTCCAGCAGCTTGCCTAGGCATGAAGTCAGTGAAATTGGTCTCATATTTTCTAAGCTGGAGAGTGTGCCTGGCTTCGGAATGAGTATGATGTCGGCGTGCTTCCAGTCTGCTGGTAGTGTACCCGCTTCCCAGTGATGATTAAAGAGGTCAGTAAGGGATTGAATGGTGCCATCATCCAGATTGCGCAAGAGCTTGTTATTTATGTTATCCTTGCCTGGGGTGGTGTTTCGTGTGAGTGCATGGAGTGCTTGTTGCACCTCAGTGATAGTGATCGGCTTGTCGAGGTCGTAATTGTCGCTCCCGCTGCAGGTTGGAGGTAGTCCTTGTGCGGGTTCGAAATCGCCTATGTACCGCGCCCGCAACTCCTCCAGGATTTCGTCATCAGAACCCGGATGGTTGTGGAGGATACGTTGGATTGTTTGCTGGCTAATTGCCTTGCTTTGTGCGGGGTCAAGAAGATGGCGTAGCAGCGACCATGTTTTGGCCATGCTAAGATTACCCTGGAACTTGTTGCATAGTTGTCGCCAGTTGTGACGGGTGAGCTCCCCAGCATAAAATTCCGCGGTTGCCGTGAGTTTCGCTATACGTAGTTTCAATTTACGATTATGTTTTTGGCGCTTCCATCTCCTAACAAGGCTTCGACGTGCTTCCCAGAGGTGAAGAAGGTGTGGGTCTACGGCCGGTATGTCTGTGGTGAGTGTGATCTGTTTTGAATGTCTGGCTACGTCTTGATGGAGCTCTCGTACCCGCTGCTCGAAATCCGTAATACCCGTTGTGGAGTCATCCGCTCGCTCTTTGCGAAAAGCTGTCCAATCTGTGAGTGTTGTCTTTTTTATCGGGTGGCGTGCATGCGTGACCTTCAATGTGGTGGCAAGTATGCAGTGGTCACTGCCCAGAGTTTCCTCCGTGTTGTGCCAGGCTGCTTGCTGTATCCCTTTAGTGATGGTGAGGTCAGGGCATGTATCCCGGGAGACGCTGTTTCCTAGACGTGTGGGGTATGCTGGGTCTGTGAGGATGGTGAGACGGTGCTGCTGTAGCGTGCACTGGAGTGCAGTGCCTTTTGATGTGGCTGTCGTGTAGCCCCATGCCTGGTGAGCACCGTTGAAGTCGCCTACAATCAGCAGAGTATTATTTTTGGCTATGCCAATCGCTTTAGTGATCAAGTAGTCGAACTTGGCCTGCTTCTGCTTGGGTGGGCTGTATATATTCAGTATGAAAAGGCTCTTTCAGCCTCGTTGGAGCGGCAGGATCTCAATTAGGTTATGGTCGACGTCACTGCCGTCTATTGTGTGTTGTGTGGTTCTGAGCGTTTTAGCTGTAAGTGTGGCCACGCGGCTTTCAGGCGTGGTGGTATGTGTGTTGTAGCCAGCTTGAGTTGGGTATGTGCCTGTTTCCTGTAGTGCGATTACGCTTGGTGTCGTTTTGGAGTTACTTATGTACTGTCTCAGTGATCCTTGCTTGCGTTTTTAGCTGCGGCAATTACATTGCCAGATTATGAGGTTGGTTTTTGCTATTCGTCCTGGCTGACGGGTGGATCGGCAGGGTGTCCCTGCTCTGCTTCCTGTTGTACTAGTGTTCTGACTTTCTTGCGTCGCTGATCTTTAGCGAGCCGCGTTTTTTCAATAACACTTGCCAAATGCTGAATGCTTTGTTGCATTGCTAGAAGCTGCCGTTGCAGTACATCAAATTTCTCCTCGACTTGTGCGATTTCTGTCGGTTTTGCTGATTCCGCGAGAATCATGGGTTCAGAATTCTCCGAAGATGATGGCATTGAGGGTGCGGTTATTGGTGTGGAATGCTGAGTGTCAGTACGAGTCGCGCATAGTTCTGCAATCTGCGTGCGAAGTTTGTTGTTTTCTTCATGAAGGCGTTTGTTTTCTTCTCGGATTGCCTTTAGTTCAGCTAGAATTTGCAGTTGAACATCAGTATTGTGTATGGATGAAGAATTATGTGGGGTGGGTGCTGTGTGTAGACGTGATGAGAGGGTGTTGTCTTGGTGGACTGTGTGAGAGGGGAAAAGCCGTGCGGACCAGCTCACCGCTTGTGATCCCGATACAGCAGGTCCGCTGAGGTTCCGGGTCGCTCCTTGTTGATTCCGCGAGCAGGAGCGAGACCTGGAGCGGGAACGCTGCCGTTGATGGTCTGCGCGTGACCGAGACTTCGACCGTGAGTAGTCCCGGCGGCTGGTCCTTTGGGATGCCGAAGATGCCTTCTTCAGTCGATCAGGGCACTCTTTGGAAGCCGTAGGATGAGGCCCCTGGCATAAGGCGCACCGGGGGTGACAGGGGTGGTCCTGAGTGGGGTTCCGTGTACCACACTGAGGGCAAAGGGTTTGCTTCTGGAGTTGGGCATACATCGGTCCGGTGGCCGACTTGGTGGCAGATGCGGCAGAAATGCGTGGTTGTTCGGTATGGTTTGCATCGTACTTCACCGCTGTAGTATCGCACGTAGAAGGGTACAGCCTTGCCAGTGAATGTGATCACTGCCGCAGCGGTTTGTCGGAGCATGCGGGCATGTAAGCTTTCTCGGCCAGGTGCATAGAGCCCGTTAAGGAGGACTTCTGTGGGAGTTCCTGCGGGAATGCCGTGAATGACCCCTTTGACGGAGCTGTCGGGTGCCGCCACGTATGCCGTGACTGCAAATTCTGGACCGCCCAGGTGAATTGTAGTGATGTGACGGATGCTAATAGCTAGCTCTTCGTTTGGTGTGCTAGCAATAGCGATGTTTTGTACTGGGTCAATTCTTACAGTAAGGGGCCGTACGTGCTCAGTAGTGGTGTGCTGACATGCCAGCTTGATGCCTTCAGCGACCTGTGGCGTGGTCCAGGTGGCAAGGTTGAGTCCCTCTCGGGGACGGATGATTACCTTGAGGTCGTTTCGAGGCAGCCATGGGAGTCTGGGTTGTCGGTGAAACGATGGGTGTCGGGGTTGGAGGGGTGGATTGGTGGGAGCCGATGTTTTCTTCCGACCGTACTTAACAGTGAGCCAGTCTCCACCGGCAGGTTCATCAGGAAGTGGGATTTGCGCGTGCTCGAGATGCATCTCGGTGCCATCACTGGTGGCCATTGGTGCACCGAACTGGGTCAAGGTCTTTGGCTAGACCGTACCCGTCGTTAGGCTTAGCTGGGCGCGCGCCTCTTGCAATGTTCAGAGTCCGGTAATTCGTGGAGCAAGCGACTCACAGTATAGCCTTGGGTGTCCACGTGTTCCGCTCGACGTAAGGAGTCGATTAGGGCTCGTTGTGGCGGCGCTGACGTCAATTATCCAGGGTTTAGCGATGTAAAGGCGGTAAGCGCAACCGGTTAAGAAGAAAGACATGGCTTCACCAAATCGGGAGGGAGAACTTCCGACCAACTTCCTCCGCGCGACTATTTGATGTAAGTTGTGGCTATCTCAGAATATTGTATGTGCCAGGCTTGCGTATTGTGCTGCGGGCAATAACGTAGTAGATATTGCACAGTTCACTGTGCATGTTGTCATTTGTACGCACGCTTTAACATGATTTTTATGCAACGTCTGCTTTGCTTATATGCGCACTACGTGGTCGTGTTAGTCATATTTGGTGTGCTTAATCATATTGAACGCCAACCGGCGTGAGTTCGCGGGCACGCGAGGTTGCGTGCGATAACGTGATTACGAAATTTTTAAGATTCAGCGCAGTCCTTTTGATAAAATTTCAGTCTCGATCATGAAAGCGCCTCAGGAGAGCAACTATCTGCCTTTTGTGGTTACTTACTAGCCTTCTTTAGATAGACTAGCTTTGTTTGCCACATTTGTTCGTGTTCCTCGTTGGCGGTCGCCCGGTGGATTTGCGATACAGAGGCACCGATGAAAAGCGTGCGTGCTCTCCCGAAACGCTTGGATGTACAAGGGCTCAATCTGCGCACGGTACACATGTATGATCGGACAATGACTCCGTTTCTCTACACAAGAATTGCAAAGTAAGCTGTGTGGGAAACTTATGTTTGCAAAGGTATGCGCGATAATGCTGTATGAGGAATAATGGACCGTCTTAAAGAGGTTCCACGCGAAAAAGAATTACATATCTTTTTTACTGCCTGACTCATTGATTATGGTAATATAGCTGGCTTGCTATTTAAAATTTCCATAGACTCCGGCGCCGGTTTCGGGAAAAATTACAAACACAAGCGAATGAAGATATACCGAGCACAGACACCGATGACGCGCATGCGGCACTTACTACAATAATCGTTCGTTTAAAATAGTGCCAAAAAATACATCGACAAGTAAGAGCAAAGGACCAGCGCTGGTCCTATGGTCTTTCTTGGTTATGTGTTTTTGTAGCTGTTTAAAATGAAAGGCCTGTACCAACTAGCTCGCACCCGAACCCTTGCAAGACTTCCCTAATTGTTTGCTTTGACATAATTCAACATATGTTCCCAAAACTCCTACGTGCAAAATAGATTGTTTCGTTTAGCTATGCTAATTTGCCGCTTTGCACATAGTTATTGACTTCCACTGTTCTGCGCTATCACGCAATGTCCCCAATGAGTCTTTTCAGTGGTTGCATGTAGTATGTTGTTCAATATTCTAATCTGTCAGGACAAGTCTAGCAGTGCACATATTTTTTTTTCGTCAGCGATATGCTATTTTAGCACTTCGGCGTGTTGAAGTCTGGCATGTTTAAAGTATTGTGCAAACTTATCACGCGTTTTCAACAAGGCAGTTGCTTGCCTTTGAAATCTTCGTGTTTTTTTCTTTTGCAATCTTTGAATATATTGCTTCCGAGAGCGCCTTCTTTGTAATTTGCTCCATGAACTCACGCCTAAAGCGTAGTGTACATGCACGTTGAACCAAATCGCAAGGGCTTGAGGGATGTTGAAAACGAAATGCACTATTCGCGAAGCCTTATGGCTTCTGGAGAGCATGATGGGCTTTTCAGAAGAATTTAGCTGTATGTCTGATGACTCTTTTTTTTTTAAGGTTTCGAAGGCCTGTTACGAGAAGCATACCAGCCGTTCAACAAATATGTCGGATAGGGCTTGTTATGCCTTATTGAAGGAAATGTACATGTTATAAATGCTTTTACGTAAATCAAAGCACGTACATCAAACAACGACCGCACGCTGCAAATGGAGCCAAACAAAGCATCTTCGTCACCCAAAGTCTACGGTTCCAGCCACCAAAGATTCCCTGCCTGTCTGCAGCATATTTTGTTTAAAGACTGGTTGAAATTTGATGCGGAGCATGCTGCGCCAGTATATTTGCAATGCCACGAGTCAGTAGCTTGGGCCTTCTTACCTAAAAGCGTACGAAAAAAAAAACTCTGTGGTCCTTATTCTTCCATACGCACGGCAGGAACCTGTCCTGTGCTGCCGTAAGCATTGTGGGTTTCATGGCTTCCTAGATTTGGCAACATATGGTAGCCGCAGAAGCTACCCTTCTGTTGCACCTTGAGTTTCTGAGGCTGAACGGTGTCGTACAAAATGAGATATCGCAGTTTTTGCGCAGATAAAAGCGAAAAAAGAATGATCAACGAAAAAAGAAATAACCGCAGTTTCCTTTGGGTGAAGAATTGAAAGCGATCGCAAGGTTATCCCCTGGGTTATCCCCTGGGCTTCAGATCCTCACACAGTTTTCTATCACTAGATGAGGGCGACAAGGGTTGACAAAGTAGGTCGTACAACTGTTTTTAAGCAGAATAAATGTAGTCGGGCAGCGTTCTGACCAGGGGTGTCCCAACGGTTGTAAGCGCCAAAGGAAATAACTAGATATAAGCAGCTTGTCAATTAACAATTCATTCCACTCAGTCCAGTGTATGCATTATGGGGCGTCATGCACAGTTAACCTCAACAGAAACGAGCATTTACTAGCGTGCGAACCTTGTGCCACCGGTCCAAGACGTACGCTGTAGTGGAAGCACTGTAGAGCCGACATTACGGAGCTTGAGCAAGGATACGCTCCATGGCGGAAGAAATACACTAGAAGAGAGCATCACGTGACAGTCTTGACAGTCACAGCCGTAAAAACAAAATAGACAAGTAGGCCCTAGTCACGGGATACGCATATGCAAGTGGTAGATTCTAGTCGGCTTGCTTTGGTCGTGTCTGCTGTTGAGATTTCAGAACAGGCTGTTACGCATCAGCACGTCGAAAAGCCTTAAGTAAGAGGTTACCACGAGGCAGCCCTACCCATGCGGCAAGGCCTATCCCGAAGTCAACGCAGCGTTGGTACTTAGTGTTGACGGGGCCACAGAAAGCTCCTCTACCTGCAGCAGAGAGCCCGAACTAATGACGAAATGGGCCAACGTCGAATCCAACAGAAAAGCGGCGCCGAACTTGTATTTCCTTGTTACTATACGGTCACTCATTCCATGCCATAGGAAGTTCAGTGCGGCGGAACGATGCCACCGATTCGACGATTGTGAGTGGCCGGGACAGAGCCAACACATTCCCTAGACGAGTCGCATAGGGGAGACGACGGTAATAAAGACGCAGACCTTTCGTCTAGAGAGGGTGACGTGTCCTGATGTCAACTCGGACGTTTAATGTGCTCTTGCATGGAGTAGGCTTCCGTATCAAAAATGTAACATAGAGCCTTTTTGTTTCATTCCTACTACCGCACGTATTCGTCGATGGGCTTGGTGAATTCCTGGCCCAAATGCCACTTCGAGCCGCAGAAAAGGCACACATGTCAGGCGTAACAAACGCACGAAGAGGTTAGTGAATGTTCAAGCATGTGGCGCAGTCGACTCTTTGTTATGTGTTTGAGGTAACGCACCGAACACCACACGTTACATAGGTCTGAGTGGTGCATCAAGGTGCAATACAGCGGGGCAAAAATAGCAGCGAAATACGCACCGCAGTTCAAGATGCACAACAGCTGATTTTGCCAAGCACGAGGCCACGTCAGGGCATTCTGGGTGGGTTTCCAGGCGAGAGCGCTCGCAACTCCACTAACGGCGGTGTGTCAAGCGCAAGCGCCCGACGCTTTTAAATATTGTGTCATCGTGGGTCTGGCGCCTAAGACTTGCTCAGGGTTCCAAGGCAACGCATTTGAAGCAAGGAACGACCCGCGTGGTAGCTGCTGACTGCTCTATCGATATACGTGATGGTATATCGTAAAAGCGATAAGCTTTAGTGCGAAGTTCTGCTTCACATTGTAGGTGTTTTTCGCTAGCAATATGTCGAGCTTTAGTTTTCTAATCACTTTATCATTGTAACTCGTTTATTATTCGAAAACACTCTTACAATGTAATTTGTAGTCACTGTGAGAAGGAACCTACACGTTTCATCCAACTTCGCGTTATAAAAATAAATTCATGTTGCTTTAGCGGTGTTAACGCGTTGTCTTAGAAAAAGGTATTTCTTTAACACAAAGTACAAATGCTCGACACAGTTTGGGTATTAAAGTTCGGTGAATTACATCAGGAGAAGTAACGAAAGAAAAGACAGTCGATATTGTTTCTACAACCGAGCTCGGACAATTTTCGAGCGTCCATGCAACACGCAACAAAAAATATGATAACATCAAGTTTTATCACATTATCTTTTTTCTTTGAGCTTCACTTTCTCTTGCCCGCGTCACGACAACCACTTATGAAGGCTACGTTTCGGCTAAACCTAATTGAACCACAGGATTTGACAAGAGAGAGAGAGAGAGACAAAGAAAAGAAAAGACATGTAATTTAGCCAGTGTATGTACCGGCTGGCTACCCTGTGCTGGGGAAAGAGTCAAAGGGAAAAAAGGTGAAAGAAGAGAAAAAAAAGGAAAAACGAGGTTTGGATAAAGCGCCTGCCACAACCACCTAGACAACAGCATCGATTCACGCTAATAAATTCGCAGTCC
Source organism: Dermacentor albipictus (assembly GCF_038994185.2). NCBI lineage: Eukaryota > Metazoa > Arthropoda > Arachnida > Ixodida > Ixodidae > Dermacentor > Dermacentor albipictus. Next base: position 2,683,636 of record NW_027225583.1, on the reverse strand, counting down.
ACAAAGATAAGTGACACGACGAGTTGACGTTAATGAATGGAGCCTGTCAGAAAGGTGGTTTTTTTAAATTAGCTTATGAGAACTCTGGCAAGTAAGAGAAAAATTGCACCAGACAACCGCATGTAGGAGAAGGGGAATTGTTAAAACACAGGCAGACGCAAGGATTCCTCTTTTGTCTCTGGCCTAAGCAGGAGAGTGTGTATGTCGGACAGAGACAGATAAAGAGAGGGAAAAGAACCACAGGAACGAAAAAAATGTCCATGAATCCGTGCCATCATAGCGACGTATGATGGAATACAGCTCCCAAAACGATTCTGAAATATCGTCATGCAGATTTATAAAACGTCTGAAATGCTTTCCTTTGACTTGCGGTAAAACATCACGAAACGGAAGGCAAGCTAAAAAACACAGGCAGACAAGTGAAAAATCTACGGAAATTCTGAGAATTGTCTACTAATGCGTAAGCATTGGTTGGCTGGGCTACGAGTTCGTTCTTGCTAAGCTTTCCTTTCTTCATTCCCCATCCCTATGCACGTATAACCATGGCGTATCAGGTGGCAAACAATGCTTGCACTCTAGTAGACAATTGTCAGCTTTTCTCGCCGCATCGGGCCTCTTCAATGCAATCGCACTAATTGAGCAAGAACACCGGGAACGAGCACGCATTGATGGAGCAGAGAGGGGGTGAGGGAACACCAGCTGCTGCAATATCGCGTGAGGTTCTGCGTAAGGGCACAGTGCATTGCCGTGACGCCATGTCATCCTCGCTGTAGCTCTCACAAGGGTGTGTTACGTGCGCCTTCCTTGTCCACGCAACCTCTTGTCTGCGTTCTCAATGCGCCTCGGTAAGGTGCACTAAAAACGCGCCAAGCGTCTCAACGCGTTCGTTTGCCCACGAGGTGTTCGTAACTCTAAGAACGCTCTGCAGCGTTCATAATCAGATCAAGCTTTGGGCCCCGCCGTTTGACCCGCAATAATTTAACCTTTGATACATTTCGTTTTGTTCACTCTGCTCGTGAGCACGGACTTCCGAGGGGAGAAATGTCTCTAGCGAGAATGTTCGTTTCGAGGCATAGAGTTTCTCACTACATTGCCTAGAGGGAAATCTGGCGCTGCTGCGCTGTGGTATGCATGGGAATGCCGGTATATTGTGGATTCGCATTGGCATCGTTCTCGGAGAGACACGACACCTTGAAGACGCGCTTGGCACGTACCGTTCCGCCTGTCGCAATGATTCATTTTCTACTAAAACAGCACGTGAAAAGCTGTTTTAGCTTTCTTATTACGCAAAAACATGTTTTGCTTAACTATGAGAACTTGTTATTACGTGCACGATGATATAATACGTAAAAAGTTATCAGCGAGGCGCTAAAGTTGGAGGATAGACGACAAGGTTCGCGCTCGCTTTCAAACAGTTTGTCGTCTGTTCTTGGTTTTCTTCGCTTGGTCGTGCATTGTAGGTGACTGAAGATGTGATATGCGTGAATGGAAACATTTTATGAAGATTTTACTTTGAGAACGTGTTATTTGTGTAGTCAAATCCACGTTTTAGACGAAGCCTTTTACAACATCAGCCAACACGAGCCTCACAGACACATATACCGTAATTCCCATGACGGCACGGTGCCTCCTTAAGAAACTTCTATAGACGGTGGCGCCAGATTACCCTCTAGGTGTTATAGTGAGAAACTCTGTTTCGAGGTACCTTGGTACATATGCCTCAACACTGCTCTTATATGCGTAACGTATAATGCAATATAATGATATTAATAGTATTATGCTACAGGATAAACTCTGAAGCTTCATACAGGGTTGCTTTTAGGTTTCATAAAAACAGTTTACGATAAAGGAGTAATTTTTAGTACTCTTTTATGCTGACAAGCACAACATTGCACAACGCGAAACGCAGACGCAAATTAGCAATACTAAATACGAGTAAAAAAAAACAAGGTCACATTACAATGCTTACTTTTATTTACCGCAATTTTCGTTCCGCATCTTGTTACTGTACAGTAGTTACCACAAATGAATTTTTTTTTTCTTTTTTCGATGTGCTACTTTTTCAAATTATAGGGTTTTACGTGCCGAAACCACTTTCTGATTATGAGGCACGCCGTAGTGGAGGACTCCGGAAATTTTGACTACCTGGCGTTCTTTAACGAGCACCTAAGTCTAAGTACACGGGTGTTTTCGCATCTCGCCTCCATCGGAATGCGGCGGCCGTGGTAGGGATTCGATCCCGCGACCTCGTACACGGCAGCCCAGCACCATAAAAACTGAGCAACCATGGCGGGTCTGTGCCTCTTTGGATGCACCACACCCGTTCCATTTCTGACTACCTCAATACCTCGGGCCAATCCTCAAAATACGATATTATGAGAAAGAAGCAGAAGTCGAAAATGATGAGAAAAAAATAAAATAAGAAGAAACAGTAATCAAAATATAAGAATAAATCCGAAAATGCTACCATGCCAGATGACCAACTCACGGCGTTGCGCAAACAGCACTTGGGAGGAAAAAGATGTAGATGCTCTACTCCGACGACGGCTGCGAATGGCGCGTATACGCGGGTACTATCTTGACAGCGATGTGCAATGAGGGACTGAGTGCGCCGAGGTGCTGATAGCTTAGTGTGCGCTGTGTCCTCGCCGCTTAGTTCGCGTAGAAACGAGAATAACCACGGAGTTTAATTCACCCGCTTCTGCTGCTCCTGCGCTTTTTCACGCAGGCGTTTTTATGGCGAGTTGCCGCAGTCATCGAGTGAGATGTGTTCATGTTTGCTCGCGCGCGATTGACACCGTGCTTGTTAATTGAGTTCGTAAGTGAACGTTTAGAAATTCATACGGCCAATAAAACTACGATCCTGGCGTCGTATAGCTGTCTAATAATTTGCTATTGCAATGGACGCTTCGCCCTTCGGGCTAAACTGCGACTCTTTCTTTAGTTGTCTGGTTTAGTTTGAGATGTAGTAGTAGGCCTAAATTACGCTATTTTGACGAACATGGTCAGGAAGTCGGGGCCAGATACTTAGGTTTCGTGAACCTCAAGTCCCTTTTTTTTGCCGATGACGGGGGCATCTAAGTCTAGAATTTGCGACTATCTGTGCGCGGCTTGGTAATACGGGAAGCGGACCTGTGGGTATGGTATGATGTACATATTTCTTACTAGCTGCACATAGTTCAAGCTGCCAGACTGCCGGTACGCAGCAGAGATCTACATGTTTATTCCGCCCCATCGACTGATATCCGGCAGGTCTTTTGTGAGCTGCATCCACGCTCACTACCCAGTGCGGAGCAGGCAGCCATTGAAAGTGCTATAAAACACTTACAAGGGAAAATAACCATCGCGAAGGTTGTCATGGCTTGCAAATCCTGCGCTGCCCACAGCCGAGTAAAGAGAAGTGACACGGATAACCCAGGTATGCGTAGTATTTATAATAATGTAAGTAAACTTAAACGTCATGGCGTTTTCCTCACTTGCGGGTGGATATATTCGGAGAGAGAAAGGGGTGCATAAGTAGGAATACCTGGTATAGTGGCTTCCTAGAGCTAAATTCTCACTCGCGCACGCTCAAATTCCTACAGAGGTTGAATTTTGTAATGGGTTATGTTTCTTAACACGCTAGTGGGAATCGCTTAGTGTTTCGTCCAGAATAGGTTCGATGCGCGATTTGTGTGAAGCTGCGCCTTGAAAAAAAAATAGTTCGCCTGAAGACGACGGCGGCGCCAGCTGTCCTGGCTACGGCAGACACGCCGTGTTCACTGTAGCCCGGAGTGATGGCGTCTCCGGTGACGGTGACGCCATCTCTTTATATATATGCATATATATATATATATATATATATATATATATATATATATATATATATATATATATATATATATATATAGGACGGCTTTCGAGCGTCGATGCAACACGCAACAGAAAGATGCGACGACATCGTTTCACATTTTTTTTCTTTTAACTCCCCTTTCCTTCACACAAGTAACGACAACGATTATGCAAGGCTACGCTTCCGATAAATGTTTTCCTTTTTTACCGACAGGCTTGGACAAAGTGCCTGTGACAGCCACCGGGACAAACGCGTCGATTCACGCTAATAAATCCACAGTCGAATGAGATAAGAGACGGCGAATTGACGGTAATAAATCGAGCGCCTCGAAAGCTTTTTTTCTAATCAATTTAGAAGCAGAGTGGAAAATTGTATGACACTGTGACCCTTGGCGGAGGTGACGCAGGCGTTAAGCACTCTCCGTAGGTGCGCCAATCCATAAGATATTGCAAAGATGGTCCGATCCGCGGCGTAGGTGCAGTTCGCCATTAGCACCGCTTAATTGTGATCTGTACACAGCTTTGCTGGTGATTCTTCTTCACAGACTGTTAGGGCACCTAGTGTTTCTCAACATAAGAGAGAGAGAGAGAGAGTAATATAGGAAGGCAGAGATGTTAACTAGTCAATAGTCTGGTTGGCTACCCTGCGCTGGGGCAAGGGAGAAGGGGATCTCTACACAAGGATTCCAAAGTAAGCGGTGCGGGCAGTAATGGTTGCAAAGATATGTGCGATAATTCTATAGCACGCTTTATTTACGCCCGCTGTCAGCAAGTGACAGCCTTGGACAGTCCTTAAAGACGTTCCATGCCAAACCAGAATTACATGAATTCTGTATTGCCTGATTGATTGATCGATTTCGCTATTATAGCTGGCTTACTATTTAAAATTTTCCTAGCTAAAAGGTGCTGGTTAAAGGAAAAGTCAGAAGCCCAAGCAAAATAAAATTAGACGAGCAGGGACACCGATACCGCGTACGCGGCACTTACTTAACTAGTGTGTTGCTATGAAATGATTTTGCATACTTCCCGATAACTGCTATAAGCAAGGTATGTTGTTTCGTGTAGCTTTTCTAATGCGCTGCTTTACACATGGTTATTGAATACTGATGTTCAGTGCTGTGATGCAATGTCTCTAACGGCTGTTTCCAGGGGTTCCTTATGGTATGTTTAATATTCTGATCTGTGAGGACAAATCATGCAACAGGCTCGTTTTATCTTGCGCAAAGTGTTATCTACATGACTTGAGTGTATAGAAATCTGGCATGCAAAACATATCATGCAAACCTATGCGATTTAAATGAGGGAAGTTTTTACGAAGCTCGAAGTTAACAGATTATGTCCTCACCCCCGAAACCACGTGTTCATTTTCTGTGTCACTCATTAAATATTTTCTTTCCGAAAGCACCGTCTGCGTAATTTACACAATGACGTCACAGTCAACAGGATATTGAACACACCGTCACGATGAACCAAACCAAATCGACTAGACGAATGTGGAAATACAATATTCGCGAAGTGTTATGGCTTCCAGAGAGCTTAATAAAGACTTTCAGCGGAGTTTATGGCCCCTTACGTACAATCCGGCTAGACCCGCATTTCGATGGGGGCGAAATGCGAAAACACCCGTGTACTTAGATTTAGGTGCACGTTAAAGAACCCCAGGTGGTCAAAATTTCCGGAGTCCCCCACTACGGCGTGCCTCATAATCAGAAAGTGGTTTTGGCACGTAAAACTCCATATATTATATTATTATTATTAATCCGGCTAGATGACGCTGCATGCATCTTTTTTTTGTTTTTGGCGCCTGTTGGCAGAAAGATGAGATTATCATGAAATTTCGCAATATATGTTATACATAGTGCCACGGTTTCACGTCTGCCGAACTGTAAATGGAGCCAATTGCCCAACTTGGTCGCCTAAGGGCTACGTTACAAAGCCGTCAATTATTCTCTGGCTGGCTGCCGGTTGTTCTGTTTAACGCACTAGAAATTTTCTGCAAAAAACGTTCCGCAAGTAGTATTACAAAGCAACCCATCAATAGCTTGGGACTTTTTACTTAAAGAGCGAAGAGAGAAAAATTATTTCATCCTGATTCTACCATATGCATGGCAGGAATCTGTTCTGCGTTGCCTTAAGCATTGTGGCGTTTGGCGCTCTCGGAGATTCGTCAACAGACGGCAGTAGCAGAAGCTGTACTTCTCAACTGCAGCTGCGAGTTTCGAGGGTGAACGGTGTCGTACAGAGCGACACGTAGCCAGCGTTAAGCAGGTGAAGAAATCACCACCCCTTCGTGTTCGTGTAGATGGTCGAACAGGGAAGCTGCTTGTTACAGCGTTTGCTACACCACGCCAGTCAAACATCGCAAGGAGTCTATATTGTAAGTTTTTGTTTGCCATTCTTTAACCTCATTTTCGCTTTTGCGTGCTTCGCGTGGTGAGCAAGCCTTAGGAGTGTTTACTTTTTGGGGAATCTTCCAGTGATTTTTTTAATGCGTGAAGTTTCTGTCTGCGTGTTGCCGTGTTTTCATTTTTCACGTGCAATTCGCACCGTCTCTTTTCTTGCGCGCCAGTGATGAAACCATAGTTTGGTGTGAAGTGAAAACCATCTGATCTGAGCCAACTGTGGAAGAAGACGACGATGCTCGAGCTTTTGCTGATGATGATAGTTTCAGCGAACTCCGGCCTCAACGACACAGAGTTCACATAAACAGCATCGCTGTAAAGAAAAATATAAACAATCAAGTAAGAAATGCAACCACTGATTCACATGGGCGAAAGTTATGGCAAGGTTTTGTGTTGCTCTTCAGATCCTCTCGCTGTATTTTTGCACTAGGTGAGGGTGACATGGCTGCGTTGTGACCAGGCGTGTCATAACTGTTGTCAGCCCGCGATATTTACCATCCTTTCCATTCAGTTCACTGTATGCATTACGGTGCGTCATGCACACTTATCCTCAACGGAAACGCAAGTTCAGTTGCGTGCGACTCTGTAGACGAACGCTGCAGTGGCAACCCTCCATAGCCGACTGGACGGAGCGTGGGGGTGCGGTCCATGGAGGAAGGAACACACTAAGAGGGAGCGTCACGTGACAAGCTTGAAGACTACTCATAAAAAAGGATACAGAGGAGAAGCAGGCCCTAGTGACGTGATTGGCAAGCCCTAGATTCTACGCGGTAAAATAATTTGTGCCCTTAAAAGTTTTTTTTTATGCTGGAATTTTTCGGATTTTTTCAGATACTGATTTGGTCGACATGAAATAATTAAAATAGCACCTTGATAGTTTGTTCTGTATCTCAGCTCAGCACTTCTTAGACGGCTTCTCCCAATTATCTCCTATCACCCCTGTTTTGTGTAAGCTAATCCCCTCTTACGCCTGCCAATTTCCTAATCTGATCACACTACGTAAATCTTTGCCGTCATAAAACTGCGTTTATGACGGCAAAGATTTACGTAATGTGATCGGCAACTGTTCTAGCTGTAACTCTGATGGTCCACCGTTTAGGTGTCTGGCGTAATACATAGACTGTCCAGCTCCATCTGGTGCTCTTAATTTCGACAAGAACGTCGGCTACACTCGTTTGCTCTCTAGCCGACACCACTGTCTTCTTGTCTTTTAACGTTACGCCTGATATCCCTGGATCGCTGGGAGACGCATTCGTGCTACAGTGGATATGAATAAACGGACGGTACTTTAACTTCTCGGATTCCTCTGGTGATATACGCAACGGTAGTCAGTTACCACTCCACGACCGCTCTAATGTGTTACATTTTTCCTCATTCCTCTACCTTAAGTGGCTAGTGCTACCGTATACAACTAGAGAAGCGAGAAGTAGTACGTGGTAGCTCTGGTTTGCACCATAGGTGCCATTTTTCGCTATCAAAATTTTGAGCTTTAGTGGTGTTATCACTTGATCATTGTAAGACATTTCTCATTGTAAGATAAACTTAGATTGTAATTTACAGCGACTCTGAAATGGAACTTCCACGTTTCATCAAACTTAGCGTTAAAGAAAAAAAATCAATGGGGATAAAGAAGTGTCAACGCGTCGCCTTGGAAAAAACATTATTTAGCACCCAGCGCAAATGATCAACCCAGTTTGGATAATAACGTTCTGTGAATTACTTCAGAAAAAAAAAGATGTTCGACATTCTTTCTACGACACAGCAAGGACGATTTTAAGCGTTGATGCAAGACACAACTACACTTGTTTCAGCTTCCCATTTTCTCCCACACATAACGACAACGAGTATTCAAGGTAACGCTTCCAATAAATCTTTATTTTTACCGACAAGTTTCGACTTAGCGCCCGTCCCAATCGCATAGAGAAACACATCTATTCGCGCTAAGAAATCCACCATTGAGGAAGATAAGATAGCAACGGTAATAGATGGAGCACGTTGGAAAGATGATTTCTACTTTTTTGTTGCAATCAATTTATAAGCACTGTTGCAAATCGAAGCAGAAAAAAACTTAATCAGACATCCGCCTGTTGGATGAAGGGTATTGTTATAATACGGGCAGAAGCAAGGTATCCTTTTTTGCCTGTGACTTAAGGAGGAGGGTGTATGTGTTGGCTAGAGAAAGAGAAAGATATAGTGAGTGGAAGGATTAAACAAAGAGTGTAACGTATATTGCTGAAACGTCTCAAATACTTTTTTCTTACTTGCGTTCAGCAAAGAAAAGAGAGGCAGGAAAAGAGCACGTCGATAATTGAAAAAAACTACAGGAAGTCTGACAATTGTCTACTGACGTATAAGCATTGTTTGCCTCGGCTGCGACTTCGTTTTTGCTTAGTTTTGCTCACTTTCCTTTCCTAGCTTATTCCCGTCTACCCATGGCCTTTCCGATGGAAAACAATCCTTATGCTTTAGTACACAATTGTCAGATCTTCTCGCCCCAACCGACCTTTCTCTCTTTCTTTCTTTCTTTATTCATTTATTCAAGACATTCCTTACAGAAATGCCTTGGGGGACGCGACAAAAGGCACTGAACGTGCCTGACTGGGCCTCGCCACCCTTGGCAGCAATCGCCACCCTCTCCACCCTCTTCAAAGCAATCGTACCAATAGAGCCAGAATGCCGTGAACGAGCGCGCCTTGACGCAGCAGAGGGAGCGAAATGGAACATCTGCTGCAGTAGCGCGTGAATGCATTGCGTGAGGGCAGAGTGCATTGCCGCATTGCCACGTGACCATCGCCTTCGCTCTCGCAAGCCTGTGTTGTGCGCGTCTTCTTTATCCACGCAAGCTCTCGCCTGCGTTCTGACTGTGCCTTGGCAACGCCAAACGAAAACCCTCAAAGCGTCTCAACTCGCTCGCTTAACGGCGAGGTGTTCGCAACTCGAAGGACACTCAGCAGCGTTCATTTAGGCATTGGGCCACCCCAAAATCTCAAGTTTTCCCACACCCAATTTTGAATTTGGCCTACACCAGTTTTCCAGTTGGCCCGCACCCAATTTTCAAGCTGCCCACATCCAAATTTAAGTCGGCCCACCCCAAATTTATTTTGGCCCACATTCACGCTTCAAATTTGCCCGCTCTCACACTTCAAATTGGCCCAATTCCAAATTTCAATATGACCCCACTCCAAATTTTAAGTTGACACATCCCCAAGTTTTGGTTGGCGTAGCTCTACTATAAGCTTGGCCATGCATTTTCTAAGGAGCGCTATTTATCTCTATCGGAATTCCCTTTCAACTTTATTTTTGTGTTTAGATTGTTCCTTATTGCTTAAAGCCTACCTGTCATATACGTTTAAAATATCATACCGAGAAAATGTCTGAACTTTGCAAATTACGCATTTTTGTGCAGATCCAAGGCATTACGCTTTTTCTCGTGATATAGCTGAGAAGTTCGCCAAATTATGCTTACGCATCAAAAGCTTAAAATAAAATAACGAGGGTTTCACCAGAGGAAGTGACTCACATGCGCGGCATGCTGCTATTGAGGTGCACTAAAATTTAGGGGGCAGTTGGATGTATAGCTTGGTGCGACACCGCGATGAATAGCTCGCTTGTTTTAAGACTGCATGTACGTCCGACAGACGAAGCGTACGCGTCAGCAAAACAGTAAAAGATAAACAATAAACAAAAAAAGAACTAAGCAACACTGAGAAAGCAAAAGGAACGCATTGTGGAAAACTCTGTGTTGGTGATTCAGGAAGTGTTATAGGTAATTTCGCATGAAATCGCTTTCTTCTAAGGAGTTGAAATTGGGCACTTTAAAAGAATTGAAAAAGTAAGAAATTTTCCGCTGAAGTATCAGGTTATGTTTGTGGGATACCAAATGAAACAAAGCAATTAGAATATTTTGGTGAGAAGGTGCTGGAGCAGCCAGAAAAAGCTCCAACACCAAAGGCTGGTGGCGACGCTGCCTTGGACGCCTCTAACCACTGTAGCCCACCGTGACGTCACTGATTTTTGCGGCGTGTGTTCGGGCATTGCTTAATTTTATATCGGTATATGCAGGCTACACTGCGGTTATTACAGAGCAAAACACTAAACTTACCCTTATTCCAAAAATGTTAATGCACTACAACGACCCCATAATGAAAAAATACTCTAAATCCGTGACGTCATGGTCACAGATCCACGCCTAGGCTTCGGCACGATCTTCATTTGTTTCTTTGTATTATCTGCCTATTAACGGTGATTTTAACAGTATCAGAATGTTTAAGGAATACGTTTTATATAGCTTGAAAGCCTAAACACCTATCATATTCTAAATGTGCGTGAAACTCAAAAACCGAAGAGTTTGAGCCCTCAAATGAAGGGTCAACAGAAACACGCAGTAATTTTAAAGTGATATCACTTTAAATTTACTCTGTGTTTCTGTTTAGTCTCCATTTGAAGGCTCAAATTCTTCCATTTTTGAGTTTCACGCGCATTTAAAGTATGATAACTGTTTAGGCTGTCAAGCTATATATATTTACATATGGACCAGGGTTTCTGCTCCGGCGGCGGCTGCGTATGGCCTTACAACACACATACACATGTATAACGTACACATGTATAAACATGTATAACAATACACATGTATAACAATACACAATGTTGTGACTTCTGGGTGGAGGATGAGAGACGAACACTTTCCGCAGACGAAGAAGAAACGAAATTTTTATACAACACTTACAGCCAGTTGATGATAGCGTACATGTAGCTGTAAGAGCGCATAAGACCAACTGGGTGGCTGGAGGTGACTCTCTCTTCTCACTATGGGTCGGTTCTCCCTTAAATCCCTTTGGCAACGCCTCGTAGGCAGGAACCAGGTGGGGCGGGTGATGACTTCCCTCACGTCGAATTCTCGTTTCGTCGCGCAGACGAGCGAGCTCTCATCGCCTCGATGATAGGCACGTGGTATGGCACAAAAACATGCACAGGGACCATAGGAAATGAGCTCTAAATATATCAATGCAGCCAGAATACGCAATATCAAAAAAAAAACATTTAAAAATCTTGGTTTCAACAGAGAATCGTGTGGCTTCAGAAGCATGAGGCTTTTCGTATCAACCCATGTAAATTTACGAACTCACTCTCTGCAAACCTTGCTTTGATGTCATAATTTAGTTTGTGCAGAAAATCCAGTCTCTGCAAACTAGTCCGCTTCCTTTGGCCGCATCTGAGTCGGGCATTTCGGAACAGTCTGTGATGTCTAAACATGGCCAAAGCCCCTAAATAAACGATTACCACGAGGTGAGCCCACCCATTCATCGGTGCCTATCTCGAAGACAGCGGAACGCTGAAACCTTCTCTTGACAAGTCCACAAAAGGCCCCTATACTTGCACCTGACAGCCTGAACTAATGAAGAAAAGGGCCAACGGCGAATTGTACCGAAGACCGCCGCGGACCTTGACTAACCAGGTTGCTATGCGGTCACTTATTCAGAGTCATCAGATTCATTAGTCGAGTCGCCGAGGGAAGACGACGGTATTAAAAGCGGAGACCTTTCGTGCAGTGACGCTTATGTGTCGTGATGTGAACTCAGACGTTTAATATGCTCCTGCATAAAGTGGGCTTCCGTAACTGGAGCCAGTGCACTAATGTAAAAAAAAGAAAAGCTTTTCCCTTCATGCTTACTACCGGGCGTATTCGTCCATGGGCTTGGTGGATTTGTGACCTAAATGCCACCTCGAGGTGCAACCAGGCGCATATGGCCGGCGTGACCAAAGCATGCTCAGGTTAATGAAGGTTCAAGCGCATGACGCTGTCGAGTTGTTGGTATGTCAGTCAGATAAACCACTGTGCCAGCACATGTTACAAAGGTGCGCGTGGTGGTTCAAAGCGTAAGACAGCAAATAGCACGGAAAATACACACCGGAGTTTAATGTGCCCACCAGCTGATTTGACCAAGCACTGTTAGATACGGGACCTTTTTCTGAGCCCATTTCGAGTTCCCCAGACCACATCGAATCGCACCACAGCTAATTGAGAAGCGCAGAAACACGGATGCCACATTCCTGAGGCAAGACACGTGCAAACAAGATGGTGGACCCCACTTCGTGTGTAGCCGGTGGAGCTATTCAATGCTTGACTCTTACAGAAAGCGATGGGATAGCCCGGCTTTGTTGCAAGTAAAGTGGGTACCGAAGCAAGGCGGCTGTGATGTACCGGGAAGGCCTGGCAGCGTAGCCCCCATACGCCCATTGTGCCGATGAGTTGCAAGCCAGCGAGGCAAGACCACAGGGAGAAGTAAGGCAGCGTGAAATTCTGCCCGCCTTGGTCCGCCATCGCCCCACCTGGCTATTGTGACGGCGCCTAAGTCACCAAGGCAAGACCGCAGGGGGACCAAGCGGCGACTCTCTTAGCCGGATATGACACCATCGCACGTGCGCCTACCATAGGCCGAAAATGGCGTCATCTGAGCGGGCTCGCCCATTGGCGGAACGTTGTTTTAAGCCGAGACACGGAAGGGCGCAAAAGACTCAGACCGGGAGCAGCAGAAGAGCATTCCAGAGGATTCCTAGAGCATTCCTTGATTCGTCTCTCTCGAACTTCTTGCCGCGGGCCGCAGTGTCCGAGTTGCTGCCGGCCCGTAATGGCTCGAAGACTGTTAATTGACGTCTCACTGTAAATAATGTAAATAAACCTCCCAAGTCTTTCATCCCGAAGTCTATCCTCAACTCCTACAGCACGTGACCAAGATCAGACATTCTGGGTGGGTTTCTACGCGAGAGTGCTGGCGATTCCACTGGACAGTGGTGTGTTAAGCGCAATTGATCGATGCCGTTAAAAATTTTGCCGTCATGGGTTAGGCGCCCAATACTTCCTCCAGGCTCCAAGGCAACGCATTTGAAGCAAAGAACGACCCGCGCGGTGTCAGAAAACCACCATTTACGCTCCACGTGCTTCCCTGGCTGTGACGACAGGCGCCACTCAAGGATACCACGTAGCAAACAATCCCGAATGGTCCAGCAACCATGTGGACAGAATCCTACGCACGAGTCCTCGTAGGCAACTGGTGCCTACGAGGAGCCGAAGAGTGCGAGGGGTGGTGTCAGAGAATGTGGGCTTGCCATGGCTAGCGGAATCACGTGACACTCCCTCATAGTATTTTCCCCCTCTTCCATGGTACCTCAACAGGCTCCATCTTCTTTTGAGCCCGAATGAATTGTCTCTCGCGTCCCTCGAAACCTAGTATACCTAGACATCACGGCCAATGTATGCACCGTCGGTAGCATGACCGTATGGCGTCGGGGCCGATGGCGCCAACGAGCTTGCAGCCTGGATATGATTCCTATCGCAATAAAATATCATGGACACAAATCCAGCTGAAGAAGAAGCAAGCACATTTCATAAAAGCAGAAAGAAGGAAAGGGTGTGTGTTGGGGATGCAAGCACTTAGGTGCACGATTAAAAGAGTGCGACGTCACTATCAAACATTTTATAGCGCCGCTTTTAGGCGCCCGTTCCTGCGGCGAGCGTCAGCATTGTCCCTCGTGGCCGAGCTGACCAACACAGAGAAAATGAATGCGAACGGGGAGTGCAGCGGGGGGAGATGAAAGCGGAGCAGGAGGTTATAGTGAAAGCGTGTGCTGGAAAGCGGACAATGAACGTTTGGCGAAAGCCTTAGGATGCAAGTTCTTTGCACCAGGTAATTTCTTACCGTCCAAAACGTGTTCTCTTCGTTTGGCCACCATTAGCTAACTATATTTGTCCACTATTTTTATGTCCTACGCATATCTTCGACTGCCGAGCTCCATCTCGTCCTCTTATTATGGGCAAGATCGGCTACACCCATTTGCTCTCGAATCCTCGCCACTGTCGTCTTGACTCTTAACGTTACGCCTGATATCGCTGGATCGCTCGGAGACGCCTTTGTGGTACTGTGGACATGAATGGACTCATGATACTTCTCAGACTGCTCTGCTGATATATGTAATGGTAATCAGTTAACATTCCACAAGTGCTATAAGGTGTCACATTTACCTTTGTTCCACTACCTTAAGTGATTAGTGCTGTTGGATGGAAATGGAAAAGCGAGAAGTTGTAGGTTGCTATGGCTTGTGGCTATGTGATTTTTTTCACTAGGAAAATGTTGAGATTTAATGGTGGAAACACTTTATCATTGTAACTCATTTATCATCGGAAAACTTGCTTACATTTTTATGCGAAGCCACTCTCAGCAGGACCATCCATGTTTGATTCACCTTCGGGCTATGGAAAACCATTCAGTGCCGAATTAGGAGTGTTATGCGTCGCCTTAGAAAAAAAAGTGCTTTAACACCAAGCACCAATGTATGGGTAACAATGTTTAGTGAATTACTTCATAAAAAGGAATGAAGAGGTGTTCGACATTATTTCTTTAGGCATAGCTTGGACGGTATTCGAGCGTCGACGAAACATGCAAGAAAAAATACGGCATCAAATTCTATCCCGTTTTTTGTCTTTCAACCTTGCTTCATCTCGTACCCGTAATGACAACGACCAGCCAAGGCTATGCTTCCGATAAACCGTTTTTTTTTGTTTACCGACAAGTTTCGTCAAAGCGACCCTCACTACCACCCTGGGAACCACGTTGATTTACGCTAGTAAATCCGCAGTCGAGAAAAATAAGTGAAACGACGAATTGACCGTGAGGAAAGCAACAAGTCGGCAAAAGAATTTTAGCTTTTTTTTGCAATGAATTGATAAGACCTCTGGCAAACAAACAAAAAACTTTACCAGACATTCGCCTGTAGGAGAAAGGGAATTGTTAAAAGATCGACGGCCGAAGCAAAGATTCCTCTTTTGTCTCTGACCTCAGCTGGAGAGTGTTTGTTGGATAGAGAGGGATAGAACCAGTGAGGGAAAACAACGGAGGGAAAGAGAAAGATTCTGATGAATACATGCCACTCTAGCCATGTGTAATGGAACATCGCAACCCAAAAGCATAAGTAAAGACCGTCATGGCAGTGGCTTTAGCTAGGTTGCATCTCGGTAGTGCATGAGATGAGAGCGAGGGAACAAGCTCAAAAGGAAAACACTACATATAGTTAGCTTGGCCTATGCTATATTTTCCACTCAGACCAGTGCGTGCTTTACGGTGCGTCACAAAACCACCTGTCCTCCACAGAAACGCAAATATACTTGCGTACGACACTCATGACAGAGTGGAAGACGAAGGCTGTAGTGGGGAGACGGCAGAGCCGAGTGCTGTCCATTGCAGAAAAAACACGCTAGGAGCACGGAGGCTCGTTCGTCTTGTGCTGCTCCATCGAAGAACGCCATCGCTGTTGTCCCTGGTTCCTGCTTGCCTCGACAGAGCGACCGTTTCGTGGACCTGCAGTGGCGTTTTGGCTGAGTATCGTGTGGTTTAAGGTGTCTCAATAACCGTATTTTAGTCCCTGGTTGATTGGCATTCCTTGCGTCAGCCGTCTTGAGCTGATGTCGACCAGTTCTCCTGGCCAGGCGCGATCCGCCTGGTCAGCATCCCTGCCACCTAATGAAGTGCCCATAGATTTATTTTTTCGCAGTGGCGTCAGCACCATTCCTGTGGCGCTTGTGCCTACCAATGGAGGTTCCATCAGGATCACAAGTCCACAGGCTGTCCAGAAGGCACTCAAGGCCACGTCTAACCACTTCCAGACCATCACTGATGTGCGAGCGTTCGGACGGGGAGGTATAGTGTGTCGTTCACCCGACCAGACCTGTGTAGAAGACCTCTTGAAATGCACTTAAATTCGATTCCACCCCGGTGAGTGCTTTTATTCCGCCTCACCTTGCGTGCACCAAGGGTCTTGTACGGGGCGTAGACTCCTGATTAAGTCCTACTGAAACCCTGGACAAGCTATCCGCAGCAGGCGTCATTGCCATCTACCGTTGCAATCGACTGGCCGATAACGAGAGAGTTCCGACAGAATCTGTTATTGCAACGTTTGTGGGCACGTCATGTCCATCTGAAATAAAGGTGTGGCCTCTTGTGTTCCGTGTAGAGCCGCTTGCGTCACGTCCAATCCAGTGTAAGAATTGTTGGAGATTCGGGCACAGCGCAGGAGGATGTAAGTCTAGCTTGCGTTGCCGCACCTGTGCGGATGGTCACTCTTCAAGTGAATGCTCTACTCAATCTCCAAAGTGCTGCCTCTGTAGGGGAGAACACCCAGCGGACTATTCGCACTGCTCAGCTCGCGCTCAAGAAATACAAATTCTTGAAATAATCGACCGCCACCGTTGCTCCCGAAGAGATGCAATTTCAGTTATCAAAGACAGGGCCTTCGGATACTCTGGTGTTACAGCGCGCAACACTCCAAGCATGGATCTTAAAGGAGTACTGACACAAAAAAATCCATGTGGTTTTTTCTGCTTTAATAAGTAGTTAAGGACCCAGTAATCACGGCACGAGACCTCATTTACTTCAGAGCGCGACAGGTAAACATCTGAAGTCCTTTTTGTAGCGACCAGTCCAAGTTTCGGTTTCAGAGAGCAACGAAACGGTCCACCGGGAGTGTAAACAAAGTGGTCACGTGTTCGCAAAAAGCCATGACGTATGCTCTGCCGCGCAGCCAGCGTGCGGCGCGCCGACATGCGAGCTTCGTGTTGCTAGTCGTCTGCTACGCCTGCACGTGGCTTGCCATGTCCTCGCCGTCGTCGTCGTCCTCGTTTTCGTCGTCCAGCGGCGATGATTTCCTGCATGTGGGAGTCGCCGCCGTATTAGACGTGGCCAATCACTTTCAATTTGACGCACTGGAGAGCAGCGACTCGGATATTGCGGCCGGCGACGGCGAGCACGTGTAGAGAGCACGTGTAAAGCCGCATGGCAGCCAACAAAAATTCGTGACGTAGCCACATGACGTAGCGTTTTCTTGGCTATTTACAGACCCGGGAGATGTCAATGTCGCGAGGTGCTCTGTTTTACGGTTGGCTGCCCGCACGACCTTTAAAAATTGATTTTAAATATGTTCTAAGCGATATTCGCCGCTGATATTTTACACACGATGTGTGTGTGACCCACTAAATCAATCTCACAAGTTATCTCGACTTCAAACTTTTGTGTCAGTACTCCTTTAACCTCCCAGAAGCAATTGGCTCTGCTGTGGAAAAAGCAATGGCTAAAGCGATGGGTAAATTGATATCCAGTCTCTCTGATTGCTTAGCGCCAATAATTTCCAGTCACATGATGCAAATAATGCAGCCCACTAGGACACCCATGCAGTGCCCATAATCTAACGCCACACCTCGAACGCCTAGCAACGAGGTAGAGACGCCTTCCACAGTTGCAGAATATTCCACAGACACTACTCCACTAGTCCAAACACGCGAGGATGAGCCCTCTTATTCAGACACTGCTATTGTCACAGACATGGAACTTGACACTCGAGCTCCCAAACGTAAGGGGTCCCCAATTTCAAAAACTATGAAACCAAAATCAAAAAAGAGTCAACCAACGCCTGCGCTTACAGAAAGTATTCTAAAGGCGGCAGTTGCCGCTGCTGTGCGTTCAACACCATTGGACAGTTGAATGTGCTGCAGTGGAACTGTCGTTCTATATTTTCAGCTTCAACAGATTTATCTTGCCTATCTATTCAATTCCATCCAGATATCTTACTTCTTCAAGAAACGTGGCTTTCACCAGAGAAAAATTTTCATTTGAGAGGTTTTCGGTCCTTCCGATTAGATAGAGACACGCGAGGTGGAGGATTAATGATACTTGTTTCCAGTAAAATTTGTCACAAGGCAAAAATTTCAATTGAAATCATGGACTGCGACTGTGAAATTTTGGCCATAGATTTATGTCTCCCAGGATACCATCCATTTTCAATTATAAATGCTTATTTCCCCAGCGGTGTGCAAAGTACGCGTCAACTTGATTGGGCTGTGGCTGCATGTAGAAAAGAAATTTTGTTTGTAGGGGATTTCAATTCGCATCACGTGTCGTGGGGACACAAAACAGATTTGTGTGGTAAGCGACTTTGGGAGGAGACTATTCGTAGTCACCTTTCATGTCAGAACACAGGACAAGTAACGTTTGTTAGAGGACCCTTCCGTTCAGTGTTAGATTTGACATTTTGTAGCGCTGGCATCAAGGTTTTGTCGTGGGTAGCGGTTGAATCAGCAAACAACAGTGATCATCTTCCTGTGTCATTTGAAATCAATTGTCAAATAATATGGTTAGATTACCAGGCATGCACATTAATGGACCATACGAAATTTAAGACTTTCTTGCGTTCTGCCGTTTTGAAACTTGCCAATGCCAATGATAAGGAAATCGCTTCTACCATTTGCTCAATTCTAGAGGATTCCCGGAAGCAAGCTGAATTTGTCATCCCTTCGGCTAAAGGCACCGCTTGTCGTTGGTGGAATAATGAGTGTACGCGGGACTACAGAAAAAGAAAGGCCGCTTGGAAAATGCTTCTACATAATCAGTGCCCGACCAATTGGAAAAATTATTAGTTTCAAGCTGGTGTATTTAAGCGTACTGTTATTCGAGGCAAAGAGGAATACGATATTAGACATTACGATTATCTATCTAATTCAAAAAATAAGCGTGCTTTATTTTCATTCCTTCGTGCTAGGAAGGTGCTACCAACAACCTTAGCATTAGATTCAATTGTTTTGACCCCGCAGGAACTGAGCGCCTCCCTAGAAGGGATTGCCGAAGGCTTAGAAAATCGATTTAGGGCCAGGCTACCGGCTATTCAATCTACATTAGGTCCTTGGGATGACTTTACTCCAATTTCTTTAGCTGAACTAAATGAGACTGCAATATGTTTTCCGAATTCAGCCCCTGGCCCTGATGGCGTCACAAATGCAATGTTAAAAATACTGTTACATGAATCGCCTAACGTGCTTTTTGACCTGGTGAATTATTCAATTAAATATGCATGGATTCCGTTGCACTGGAAGCTTGCCAAGGTAATATTGATGCTTAAGAAACAAGAAGGAAGGTATGTATTGGAGAACATTAGGCCCATTTCGCTTACATCAAACGTAGTAAAATTCATTGAGAGGCTTCTTCACCGTCGCATCATGAAAATTATTAATGATAATTCTATTCTTAGTCCCTGTCAGATTGGTTTCAGGCCCGGCTGCTCCATCTGGCATGCCCATGTCGACTTAGAAAGCCGAATACAAATCGCTCGACGTCATAAGCAATACGCTGCCTTAGTGACGCTCGATATCGCTAAAGCATACGACACTGTGGAGCACACTATATTGCTCAATCGGTTAACTTCCTGTGGTGTTCCTGGGTATATAGTAGCGTGGATTCGGTCATTCTTAGGTGAAAGAGAATTCTATTGCTACGAAAGCGGCGTTTCTTCTTCTAGACACAAACAAACGAGAGGCGTACCGCAAGGCTCAGTTCTTTCCCCGGTACTTTTTAATATTCTCATGAGCACACTACCTTGTCATCAAGAAATAACTACTTATGTTTATGCAGACGATATTGCGTTTTTTGCATCTGCAAACGACATCCACACGCTATACCAACGACTGCAAACTTACCATTATGATCTGGAGAGGTGGTTAGATGCTAGTCACTTCACCCTCAATGCCAGCAAATGTGCTGTTCTCGTATTTCCGATACGTGACATAGTGCACATTTCACTGTCTTACCACCTTCAAGACATACCACAGGTGGAATCTGTTAAATACCTCGGAATTATTTATAACGCCTCTCTCAACTGGCGCTCACACATAGATCATTTGACTGGGAAAGGTACCCGTGCAATTGGCATATTGCGTAGGCTGAGCAGTCGTCGAATAGGATTGAGAAGAGATACACTCCTAATGATATATCGTATGTACGTTCGCCCTGTATTAGAATTTGGTTGCGTGCTCTTCTCTGGAGCTCCAGCCTACATGTCCCGTCCTCTAATCCTCTTAGAAAGAGAAGCATTACGTCTGTGTTTAGGTCTTCCTAAATTTGTTGCAAATTCTATTCTTGATCTAGAATCCCGTAATCCGCCACTTTCGTGCAGGTTCCGGCTTTTGATGGTGCAGACGTTCTTAAGGATTTACGAATCACCACTGCGTCATTCCCAAATAATCTTTATTTCCCAACCTGCGTTGTTTTTCGGTGTCATCTGGCCGCGACTACATGACCCGCAAATTATATTCGTGCAAAAATTACTTGACTCTTTGGGCGTGCTCATATGCGACGTTCTTCCTATTACCGACAAAGCTGTTGCCATGGATATTCAATTTGATGACAGCTTTCCTAATAATGCAAAATTACTTCCACACCGTATTCTAGACGCTATATTACAAGATCACCTGAAAAACCTTCAAACAAACGTTGTAATTGCTACAGATGCTTCACAACGTGGAGAAAAGTCAGGTGTAGGAATATTTTCCCCGATTCTCGATTGGATATTTTCTCTTCGGCTACCAGATTTCATACCAATTTTTTTAGCCGAATTCATGGCCGTGGTGCTGGTATTACGCAAATTAGTACCATCAATTACGCCAGCCGTGAAAGTTACTGGTTCTTTATCATTGTGCTCATCCCTTACTGCTTCTAGTGATTCTCGCGTGATGAGGACATTTCAATCATTGGTACCTGGTTACTTGAGAAGCGTGCGTTTGATTTGGGTGCCCGGCCATAAAGGACTAATCATTAATGAAATTGCAGACTCTCTAGCCAAGGCATCGATAAGTGGCCCGATTCTTCCTTGCTGCCCTTTGACTGCTTATGTAACTGCAGCTAGATTTCGCAGGAGTATTATTATACAGTCAGTATCAGGCTCCGAAATTACTAACTCTGTGGAATACGGACATCTCCTGCACCCTTGGAACAGAGATTTTTGCCGAACACGGAAAATTGAAGTGTCCATCACGAAGCTGTGCTGCCGCATACCTGCATTGAACTTCTACCTCCACAGGTCTTGTCTGGTCCCCTCACCATTATGCTCATTCTGTGGCGAAGCGGAGACAGTCGACCATTTCTTGTGGCCTTGCAGACGTTTTTCTATTATAAGAAAACGACTACTCGAAATGCCGCTTCGCTCTATTGGTCTGACTTTATCAGTGCCTGTGATCCTATCTTTTGGAGCCTCCATTGTTGGGTTCAGCAACAGAAATGTTTGCTTGGCGATCCAAAATTACCTCATTGAAACTAATCGATTTCCATGTTAGATTGATCATTCTCCCTCCCAACCATAGCTTTCTTTTATTTCTTATCTTTTATTATTATTATTGTTATTATTATTATTATCTTATACCTGGTTTTCATCTGATTATTTCCTTTTTCTCCAAACACAAAACGTTTACTTTTAAACTCACACGCCCAAATTGTTAACTCCCTTGTTATCATTATTATTTTAGGCACCTAATTAAACCACCCGATTCTTGGCCAATCGCCAACTGTGGGTATGTGCCACGGCCACTCAGGACAACAACAACAACAACAAGCACGGAGGAAGGAAAAGAGGAGGATGGAGCATGGCGTGACAATGTTGAAGCCTAGTCATAAAACGTTCAGATGAATCAGATGATGGGAAATGGGCCCTCACGTGATAGGCAAGTGGTAGCTTTAGTCGGCGCGCTTTGGTTGCGTCTGCTGCGGCGGTTTTGGAATATGCTCACATAGTCGGCGTGGAAAACGCACGCCGAGATTGCGCGAAGGAGTTCAAGTGTGTGGAGCGGTTGAGTCTGTGTTATGTCAATCAGGTAAGGCACCGAACCACCACACATAACGTCGATGCGGCTCGTCTTCTAAGCAGCAGAAGGGCGCCAATGCTGCATTGAATAAGGACGTCGGGGAATCAACCGGCATCGTGTCCAACAACCTGCCACAACGAACTAAAGGACGACTGGTCGCGTTTCGGGATGGTTTCAAGCATACTAGGGAATTTATTGCACTGCAAATGTGTGAAGACAACCGAGTCGCACTTCCAATGGCGATTTTTCGCGTTTGTGGGCATCTTCTGGGAAACAATATAATGTCATTTGCACCGCAAACATGTTCAGGCATTCAAGCGAGCGTCCAGGCTCCGCAACGACCGCTTTTCTGTCTGAAAAAAATTGTCCCATCTTGCACCCAACGATAGAATGACGAGACGGGAACCCTGACAATATTTGAGGCCCACTGTTATGGCAGACGGTCCTAGTGGACGTTGTCGTTCGCCTCAATGCCTTCTGTCTCTCAACAGACCATCGAGACCTCAATTGGCACGCCTCAACTGCGCAAGGACATCGCTCCAAACAGTCGTAGAAAATAGTGCATGTGCACGACAGCTGATTTCACCAAACACCAGGCAACGCTCGGGCATTCTGTACGGCTTTCAAGTTGAGAGCGCTAGCTATTCCACTAACGGAGGTGTTAAGCTCAAATCACCGACGCTTTTAAACATTCTGGCGGAATGGTTGAGGCGCCCAAGGCTTTCTCCTGATTTCAAGGCAACGCATTTGCAGCAAAGGACCAGGCATGTGGTAGCAGAAAAGCACCCCTTACTTTCCACGTGCCACCAGGGTTACCACGTACCAGACAATCTCGAATAGTCCAGCAACCATGTGGGCAGAATCCTACACAAGAGGCAAGGGGCGCCCACAAGGCCCGCGTATATTGCTCGGAAGTTGGCTTCCGAGGCTAGCAGAATGACGTGACGCTCCATCTTAGTTTTCTTTTTTGTTTCCTTCCTCCATGATGTGGGATACCGGCTCCATCGTATTTTGAGGGCATGCGCAGCGCACGTCTCTCGCGTCCCTCGAGACCCTCTAACACTAAACATCACGACTTGCGCATGCGCGGTCGAAAGCGTCACCGCATGGCGGCAGCGGCACCGATGTCCACAACGGGTTTGTAGCATTCATGTGGTTGCTATTGGAATAAATTATGCAAATGAAAGTAGCTGAAGAAGAAGAAAGGGTCATACATAACAGCGGACAGCTGGCGAAGGTTTGTGCCGCGCATTTGAGTATTAAATTCACAAACGAAACAGTGTGACGTCACTATCAACCGTTTTAGAGCGCAGTTCTGAGGCGCCCGTTCCTACGGCGATCGTCGCAGCGTTGTCCCTCGTAACCGAGTGAACGAGCAAAGCCAAAGATGCAAGCGAACGCGGAGCGCAGCGGGAGATGAAAGCAGAGAGCGCGAGGAGGAAAGCGGTGGAGGAGAGTATGGCGAAAGGGCGAGGAGGAAAGCAGAGTGCCGCACCAGACTGCGAAATGGCGCCCTATTATTGTTATCTGATCGTATGTGCGACTCGAATTGTGTAGTACTTTCTGGAAGCCACGCGGGCACCAACGATTACACTGGAACCTTCGACAAGCCAAGAAAAAAAGCTGACGCGCTTGACCCGCAGACCAGATTTTCGACGATCACCAAAGCTCTGCTCGCCGTTGTTGTTGTGCTTTAGTGTAAGCTGTTTCGCAACGCTTCACTTCATTTATAAAGTGCCGCACGAGGCAGATAGTCCGCACCAGCCAGTATAGCCCGAAATGAACGTATGTACAGTTCTTCCAGTTTATTGATATTGTGGGTTGTTCGAAATTAAATTCAGAAGATTGCACTTAGATATTTATTCTGCGTCGAAGAGGAAGAGTAGTTTTTTTACTGACTAGCATTTTTAATGCGTAATATTTCATAGACGACCTCTCCCAATGACCTCCCCTCACCCCTGCTTTGGGCGAGCTGATTCCATCTTACGCCAGGAAATTTCCAAATCCCATCCCGCATTGGTTCATTACAGCCTGGCTTCAGCATGTGACCCCCTTGGATCATGTATAAGGACGTTCGACGCCTAAAAAGAATTACATGTCTTCTGTATTGCCTGATGCATCGATTACGCTATTACCACTTGGTTACTAGGTAAAATTTTCCTAGCCCTCAAGTCGCGGTAAAGGAAATGATCAGAAACAGGAGGGAAATAATAAATAGCGAGCGCGGACACCGATGCCGCGTTCACGCAACTTTCTTCACTAGTGGTTTGCCGTGAAATGATTATGCATACCTCCCGATAACTGCTTTACACAAAATAGGTTGTTTCGCTTATCTTTGCTAAAGCACTGCTTTCCACATAGTCGTTGACTGCTGCTGTTCACTGTTGTGAAGAAATTGTTCTAATAGGTCTATTCAGCGTTTGCATGTAGTACGCAATTTAATATTCTCCTCTCTTTTACAAGTCAGGCAGCGCACACATTTTTGGGGGGGGCAAAATGGTCTCTATAGCATTTCCGAGTACTGAAGTTTGTCATGTATAGCAGATCACGCCGTTTCAACTTGTCAAGTTGTTTTCAAATTTTCTTGTTAAAGACTAGGTGCTCGCCTCCGTAAACGCCGTGCTCTTTCTTTTTTTGCAATAATGGAATATTTTGTTTCAGCGAGCACCTTCTAAGGAGCTAACACAATGAACTCACCGTCAAGAGGACATTGAACATGCATGCGCGTTGGACGAAATGATAAGGGCTTTACGGATGTTGAAAATGAAGTGATTATTCGAGAGATCTAATGACTTGCTGAGAGCTCAAAAGGCTTTTGAGCAGAATTTAGAAGCACGTTACCCACCTTCCAGTACATGACGCTTCAGGTATTTTTTGTTTTTATGTTTCGATGGCCTCTGACAAGAAGCCTACGTTTGAAGGAATGCCCACATTAGGGCTGGCGGGCCTGTTATCAGAGAGAAACGTATAGGTTACATAGGATGTGCTGTCCATCATTTAGTGGTGCATTTAGACGCACTTTACATGAGCGGAATGGAGCCGGAGATCGTCGGTGCCATTGGAGCCAAAGATTGTAAACTCTTTACTTAAAGGCCACGTCAAAGAGCCACAAAAGATGGCCTGCTCTACAGTAGGTTATCTTACGAACGGGTGCTTTAAAGTTTACGCATAGTAAGCTGCGCAGGCAGAAATGCAATGCCTCCCGACAATAGCATAGGCCTTTTTACTTAGAACAAGATAAAAGAAAATATTTTGACGTGACTTGCATGCGCATAACAAATACTTATTGTGTGCTGCCGTAAGCATTGTCGCGCTTTGTTGTCTCCGAGACTCGCCTACCTACGTCAGTACCAGAAGCCACACTTCTTCAACTGCAGCTGAAGTCATTGAGGCTGAAAGGTGCCAAAGAAAGCGAACTACACGCAGCTTTACAAGTTGAAAATGGAATCAAGTAAAAGAAAGAGAACCGCTGTTTCGCTTCGGTGAATCATTCAAAGCGATAGCAAGGTTATGCGTTGCACCTTAGATCCTCGCGCTGTGTTCTAACATTAGGTGAGTGCGATATGGCTTGACACAGCAGGTCGTGCAACTGCAGGTGCGCAGATTGAATGGGGTCGTGCAGCGTTGAGACGAGGCGTGTCACAACGCTGGCGCGATGATGAACGCCAGCAGTAGTGTTGCACGCGTTGCGCCTCGGTGGTGCATGAGACGAGACCGATGGAAAACAGTTGGCGCTTGTCAGCGCCAAAGGAAACAAGTAAATGTAAGTATCTTGACATTTTGCTCTCCAGTGGCAACACTGTAGACCCAACTGAACGGAGCGTGAGGGTGTGGTCCATGGCGGTAGGAATGCACAACACTCGCGGGCAACTGTCTGTGGCTACGCGGGAAAAACTACAGAGGCATACCGTACCCAACTAAGAACGTTTTTGAAAAGAGTCGGGCGTTTTAATCCACGTTAGTTTAGACTCGGGTAGAGAAAACCTTAACACTTTATTAGCAACAGTTAAATAAGACAGTACACGCCACTGATTCTAAAGGTTCATTTATTTTGCGGCTCCTCCCTTCCGCGTATATCGCGCAAACGCGATATCTCAGCGCATGGAAGCTGCGTCGATACAGCGTCTGTTACAAGCAACCAAAAGTGCTGTCAAACGCTGCCGGACTACTTGGCGCTGTCACACACGTGCAGCAGTGACGCGCCCCTAGCTTTCCCTTGATAGCCGAAGAAAGTTTTCAGGGAGCGTTGCGTGTCAATCTTGATGCCTAGTGATAAAAAGAATATAGAGGAGCAGTAGGCCTCAGCCACGTGATAGGCAAAGGGTAGATACTGGTCGGCTTGCTTTGGTTGCATCTGTGTCAGGCATTTAGGAACAGACTGTTACAGTGTCAACATGACAAAGGGCTTTAACGAAACATACCACGAGGCTGCCCCACCCATTCATCAGTGTGTATCTCGAAGTCAACGCTGGGTTGACAGCTTCTCTTGACGAGTCCCCAAAAGGCCCCTCTACCTGTCCCTGACAGCCTGAACCAATCATGAAAAGGGCCAACGTCGAATTGCACCAAAGACCGGCGCGGACCTTGGATACCCACGTTGCTATACGGTCACCTCTTCCATACCATCGATCATGGAGGGTGATGGAACGATACGATATCATGGGCGGATATTGCGACGTACTGGACGGCTTTTATTGGCAGCGATAGTCATCACATTCCCTACACGAGTCGCGTAGGAAAGACGATGCTATTAAATGTGGAAGTCTTTGGTGAAGTGGCACTGACGTGTCTTGATGTCAACTCATACGTTTAATACGCTCCTGCATGGAGTGGGCTTCCGTAACTGGAGCCAGTGTCACTAATGTAAAAAAAAAACCTTTTTCATTCATGCCTACTACGGGGCATATTCGTCGATCGGCTTGGTGGATTCGTGCCCTCAACGCCACCTCGAGCCGCAACAAAAACAACAACGACGACGACAACGACGACAACGACAACAAAGAAGAAGAACCTCATCTCGATGGCTGTCGAATTGACAGAATTCTAACAAAATATGTTGAAGTCCTTCGCTTATAACTCTTCCTCAGCCGCCAATATGAACTTGTTTATACATCTGGGTCTTCCGTCATTTAAAACTTTGTTCACTCAAACGGTTCTGGTAAAACAATTTTGGAACCCTGATTTCGAACAGGAATATATTGCTCCAGTGCACTGTGGAAGACATTGCGTTTTATAGTACCGCACTGCCACACAAAATTTGGTAAAGCTAGTAGGTATGCTTATGTCCCAAGAATATTCAATGACCTACCTCATCATACATTTACTGCGACTTCGAAACGAACCTTGAAAAAAATCTTGAAGGCACTATAAGATATGTATAATACATTTCTCTTTTCTTGTTTCGTGTATTTCTTCTGTCACTGATTTCAGCTGAGCTTTCTGTTTCATTGTTGTGTGATAAACGTCACGAGCTTTTAATTTCTGTACATGTTGCCATTTTGACTTTGTTTGCGGACATGCCGGGCCAAGTCACGCAAGCCTTTTCCTTGGCTTTGACGGGCCTGCCTTCTCATGTACGATTATTGTAAGGTGGCAACAATTATTATTATTATTATTATTATTATTATTATTATTATTATTATTATTTCGGTATTCACTATAGTGGGCAGGATCAGCGTCATTGCCTTTGCACTGGGGCAACACACAACGCACACAACACACAACCTAAAGAAATACAAATGTGATAGGCCAAACAGCTTGAGGGAGCGAAACATATAGCGAAAAATAAAACAAGCAGGGGTGCGTAAAAAATAAGTTACTTATACAACATGAATAAGTACAAATCCAACAGGAACGCAGGCAATACTTTTAAATATATCAATACAGCGAGAATACGCAATATTATAAATTAGATTAAGAAATCTTGGTTCGCACGGCGCCTCTTACACAGATACATATCCAAGCCCGCTGGTATACCACCGCTACTGTCCGGACATCTACTGGGATAGATGTAGATTCTGTCAAAAAAGGGCAGACCTACAACATATGATTTTAGCTTGTCCTCGGACGCCCACACAGGATCAAATAAACAAGGCCAGAGAGAACTGGGAGACCACCTTGTTCAGCTGTGCGCCGGAAGCCCAACTCAAGGCAATCCAGCAGGCCGAAGATGCCGCCAGTGCACGAGGGCTCGAGGCCGTCATCTAGGTAGAGAAGCCTAGGGGTCAAATCTTCTGCCACAAGTAAAGTTGATTTCGCTCCTCTTATAGAGGATTTTGTGGCATCATAACCGTGAGGTTCTTTGTCTGAACCCACGTAAGGTTAGGCATTCACTTCCTCTAAAGTGCTCATTGCCGTAATAATGACCTTGTGCAAAAAAGACAGCTTTAAAGAAGACGAGCAACTGAATACAGGTGTTCAGGGTTCGTTCTCTTCAAGGGGATGGAAATTTGAAAATTAGGCATTATATAGACAGGCGAATAGATATTAGTAATGAGTAATTTCTGGCTCTAGTTCAGTGTACTTGACCAGAAAGCAAAAGGCCAAAGTGCAATAAAAACGCCTAAGGGATTGAATTTAACATTTTTGTTATTGGCGAAGAAGGGATATCGAAAGTCTAATTCCCCAAATCAGTGTCGATGCAATATGAAGTTATGACGCGATGTTATATTTTCTGGGATCAAAATATGACGAGAGCAATCATCACTCCCATGGTAATTGTCACTCTAGAGTAGTAAGATATTGGGTTAGTAGGTTTGACATAATTTCTGCAAAGGCGAGTGCAGAAGTGTTGATAATGAGAAAGGAGACCTGAACAGCAAAGATGCTCACTTGAAACTAAGTATATTTTTTGGTAACAAACCACCGCCAACGATATTACGCACGTGCTGCCATCGAGAATTGTAAAAAAAAAATATTCGCAATTTTCTCGCTCCCACCCCCTCCGATGTTTTCTTCTTAATTATCTCTCTAAGGTCATTTGCTTGTGCCGCTGTTAATACCACCCCCACAAGCTGTCATAATTGATATAGTGATGTATGCCCCTTTGTTAGGCGATTATTTAAAATAAGTTTGTAAATATCTTTTCACAATTCAAAATGGCACCGCATGCGAAATATCGCTCCTGGCGGTTTGTTACTAAAAATATACTTAGTTTCAAGTGAGGCACTTTCCTGTCCAGGTCTCCCCTCTTTTTCAGCAATACTTCTGCGCTGCCGTGTGCAAAAATTATTGTCGCTCAAGTATGACTCAACCCACTTCTGGTCCACTTCGGAGCTCCTGATTTCAGAAACCTTATCCCTTCTGAGACAGCACGTTCTCAATCGGGTGCCCTTAAGCACTACGTTCCTGTAGTATTTCTCTACTTGGGCTGTCCCTCATCCGCCAATGGTTTTCTTCGCAACGCCTCAACGAATACTTCGAAGACAACACTTTTCGTCGACAATCACTTGCAAAGCTTGTCTGGCAGACACATTTTTTGTTACCAGCAATATGGTATTCCTGAAGAACAAATACGTTGTTTTTCAGCAAACTAAAGCCGGTATCGCATATTCTTTGTTCAATGCACTGTCGTGAGTGTTTCTACGTAAATAAACGGAGCCTAACAATTTATCAAGGGTCTCCCTCACGCTTACAGTTCCACAAGCAGTAGATGTCGCAACTACAGGTTCATTGCGCGTGATCGTCTTTTTGGGAAGATGGAGCGGCCGAGTGCAGACAATAAAATGGCACGAGTGAATAGTGCAATGCTTTGGAACAAAAAGAATTGCAGCTGCGAAAATTGCACCTGGCCGGGAAAAGAACAAAGCGTGATTCTATAGGACAAATAAAAAAAAAGAACGACGCGAAGACTTACAAGCGTTGTAAGCGCGGTCGGCGGACCATAATTAAACTGTGTATGAATTGTGACGCGTGAAGGTTCACGCAAATTCGCCGTGGCAGTGATGTGCTGTTGTCTCGGACGGGGAGGGGGCGAAGGGGCTGTTCTCGGCCTTCAAGGTGGTTTATTCCTACGTGTAGGCGCCGGCAGGCCGGTCGTGGGAAGATAACAGCGGCACATTCGCATTCTTGTTGCAGGCCTGCCACGCGCGTAAATGAAAGAAACGCGGCATGGGACCGAAATAGGTCTTGAGTCTGTGCTTAGTAGATAAATTCAAAGAAACGCTACCAGTCTTGCCCCTAGAAAGATTCCAGATTACGTAATTATCAGTACGCCTAGCCGAGTATAAGCGGGAAATATCTCCAGCGCGCTGCACATTTGTAGCCCGTCCGACAGATCGCGACCTACACCACTTTTGAATCCAATTACCCATGCCTAGTTCGGCATAGTGAGCTCTCTTAAACTCGAATAAAACTTGTTCGGATGGACAAATGTACGGCCGAGCTACGCCTCTCTCTCTGAACATCCCTGCCCTTGCGTGACGCCTGGTGGTGACAAGTGCGGCTACGGCGCACGGTACACATGCATCTTTGGGCAATGGAGCCTTTTCTCTACACAATTCCAATGTAAGCTGCATGGGTAGTTGGGGTTGCAAAGGTATGCGAGATAATGGTATACAATGTTTCGCGTTACACCGCGGCTTGAGGAAGCTACCCCCTTAAACCGTTTTTAATGTCGCTCAACGCAAAAAAAAAGAAAAAAATACATGTCTCCTCTATTGCCTGATGCATCGATTACGCGAATATGGGTGGCTTACTATTTAGGATTTCTGCAGCGATAGGGTTCCGGTTAAACGAAGTAATCAAAAGTGCAAGTTGATTATAATATACCGAGCACGGACCCGGATGGCGCGTTATCGGAACTTACATCATCATGACAACCTCTCGACAACCGCTGTCAGCAAAATAGGTTGTTTAATAAAGCTTTGCTATAGCGCAGCTTTGCCTATAGTTGACTGCTGCCTTTGTGACACTAATAATGGCACTGGTGCTAATGGCATTGTTCAGTGGTTCCATGTGGTATGTTGTTTATTATTTTCATTACTCAGTACAAGTCATGCAGCGCACGCACTTTTTCTTTCGCAATATGTTACCTACAGCACATCAGTGCATTCAAATCTGGCATGTATAGCATATCGTTCAAATTTATCACGCGTTTTCGACAAGGGAAATATTTACTAATTTCCAGGTTGAATATTAGGTGATTACCCTTGAAAATGTCGTGTTCTTTTTTTTACAATTTTGAATATGTTGTTTCTCAGAACTCCTTCTATGTAATTTACGCAATGAACTCATGGTCAAGAGAATATTGAAAATGCGTGCACGTTGAACAAAGTGGCGAAGGCTCGAGGGATCTTGAAAATGAAATGCATTATTTACGAAGCGTTATGGCTTTTGGAGGGGTTAAAACACTTTTAGCAGAATTTAGTGTCCTGCTACCAACCATCCGCCTACACACTTGATGGATGCATATTTAAGGTTTTGAGGGCTTGTTGCCAGAAACATACGAGGCGCTGAGGAAATGTCCATGGGAAGACTTCTAGGGCTTTCATAAGAGAGAAACATATATGCTTGATATGTAGTTATGACCATCATTTTGATGGTACTGTAGACAAAGTCAGCTGAGAAAGAACTTCTATCGCCAGTGGAGCCACAGACCATTTTAGTTACCTAAGGGTTACGTTACAGAGCCCCCAAAAATTCCCTGCCTGGAAGTGGAATATTTTGCTAACTGCTCTGGAAGTTTTATGCGAAGCACATTGTGCCTATAGATTTATAAACTGATCCATCAATAATTTGGGGCTTTTTATTTAGAATATTAACAAAGAGCAAAATCTTTCGTTGTGACTCTTTCATACGCTTGCCAGCAGCCTGTCCTCCATTGCCGCAAGCATTGTGTCGTTTCGTGACCTCTGAGATTCGCCAACGCCGGTTGGCACAGGTACAAAAATCAGCAGCCCTTCCAGACTGTCAAGATGGTCGAGCAGGGAAGCTAGGTGTCTTACATCATGTGTTACAGCATAGGTGAAACTTTGCGAGGAGTCTACGCTGGTAATCTCGTGTTTCATCATTCTTTAACCTCGTTTTCGCTTTCGCGTGTTTCGCGTGGTGAGCCTGCTTTAGCAGTGCTTTTTTTTTTGCTACTCTCCCAGTGTTTTTTTTTGCGTGTGAGGTAATGAGAGCAAGGCTAGGTGTGAAATGAAAACCATTTGATCTGAGCCAGCTCTTAAACCAGGCGACGACGAACACGGGAACAGTCGCACGAGTTGGTTGGCGTGGTTGCGCCGTGAGGCTCCAACGAGCCGGCTATGGAAGATGACGACGAAGCCCTAGCCATTGCTGACGATGATGGTTTTTGCGAACTCCGACAGCGACGGCACAGGGTCCGCATACCAGCTTTGCTCTAAAACAAAGAAAAAAAAGAATCAGTCATAAAAATAGAACCGCTGTTTCGCTTGGCTGGGGCATTCAGTGCTATAGCAAGGTTATCCCTTGTTATTGAGATCGTGGCGCTGTCTTCTGACAATAGGCGAGGGCGACATGGCATGGCATAGGAGGTCGTACAGCGGTTGTTGCGCAGAATGAATGGATTCGCGCAGTGCTGTGACCAGGCGTGTCACAACGGTAGCCAGCGCCATAGGACATCACTAGATATATATATCTTGGCCTTCACAATCCATTCCACACTGACCAGTGTGGAATGGATTACTGGTATTAATGGTATGCATTACGGTGCGCCATAGACACTTATCCTCAACCAAAACGCAAATTTACTTGGGTGCGAATCTAGTACCACCGGCAGAAGCCGAGCGCTTTATTGTCGACTCAACGGAGGGGGAGGGTGTGGTTTACGGTGGAAGGAATATATTAGGAGGTAGCGTCACGCGACAGTCGTGAAGGCTATTTATAGAAAATAATATAGTTAAGTAGTGGGCCTTAGTCCCGTGATAGGTAAGTGGTCGATTCAAGTCGACTTACTTTGGTTGAATCTCTTGCGGGAATTTCGGACCACTGTCGGAGGACCTCTTGCTAGGCGCGTGGCCACAGAGTTGGCAGACGACAGAGACAATGCGTGCACTTTCACGTTTCCTAGGTGACACGGGCCTGGACTCACGCCTGTGATACCAGTTGTGTAATGTGTCATTCACCTCGTTCCTCCCATTATCATCCATCATTGTGACCCCTTTTCTTCCCCTCTTCCCCCTCCCTTACGTAGAGTAGCAGGCCAGATCCTCCATTATCCGGCCGACCTCTCTACATTTTCCAATCATTAAAAATACTTCTTCTTCCTCGGAACAGGATGTGACGTCTCAACACGGGCAAAGGCCATAATTAGACGATTATCACGAGGCAATCCCACACAGTCGTCAGCGCCTACCCCAAAGTCAACGCAGCGTTGGCACGGACTCTTGGCGGGTTCACAAAAGGCCCATCTGCCTCTACCTGAAAGCCTGAACTAATGATGAAAAAGGACCAATGCCGAATTTCACTGAAGAATGGTGTCGACCTTGTATTCCCAGGTTGCTATACGTTCACTCATCCCATACGTTCGCAATTGGGGTTCTGCGGAAGGATGCCAAATCTTGGGCAGGATATATCAACCGATTCGACGATTGTGATTGGCCGAGATATAGTAATCAGGTTCCCTGGGAAGACGATGGTTCTAAAAGTGAAAACCTTTCATGCAGTGGGGCTTACGTGGCCTGATGTCAACTCAGATGCCTAATGTTCTCTTCCATGGAGTGGGCTTCCGTATATGGAGGCAGTGGAACTAATATAAAATGAACCCTTGTTCGTTCATTCCTGCAACCAGACATATTCGTCGATGGGCTTCGTGCATTCGTGGCCCAAACGCCACCTCGAAGCGCGACAAGGCGCACGTGTCATGCGTGACGAATGCACGCCGAGGTTGATGAAGCTTCAAGCATGTGACGCAGTGGAGTCTTTGTAACGTCTGTCACGTCGCGCACCGAACCACCACACGTTACGGAGGTGGGGGTGGTTGAACAAAGCGCAAGACAGCACGAAAAATAGCGAGAAAATTCGCACAGCAGATTAAGGTGCACAAAACCAAATTTGACCTAACACCAAACCATGCTTTGACATTTTGTGCGCCTTTCGAGGCGAGGGGGCTGGCAACTCCACTAACGACGGTGTAAAGCGCAAGTGGCCAATGCTTATTAAGATTCTGTCATCATGGGTAAGGCGCTCAAGAGTTTCCACATGTTTCAAGGCAAAATATTTGAAATGACATGCGCGGTAGCAGAAAATATCCCGTTAATTTCGACGTGCCCCCATGGATGTGACGACAGGGGGCCACTAAAGGTTACCACGTACCAAACAATCTCGAGTGGTCTCACAACCATGAGGGCCGAATCCTACACAAGAGGTAACGGGCGCGCACAAGGCACCGGAGAGCGGGAGGGGTGGCGTCAGAGAAGGTTGGCTTGCCGAGGCCAGCGGGATCGCGTGACGCTCCTTCTTAGTTTTTTTTTCTTCCTGCATGGTGCGGGCGACCGGCTCCATCGTCTTTTGAGGCCAAGCGCACTGCGCGTCTCTCGCGTACCTCGAGATCATCTAACCCTAAATATCAATGTCCGCAACTTTGCTGTCGAAGGCATCGCCGCATGGAGTGGGTCCGACGGTGCTGACGGGCTTCTTGCATTATTATGATTAGTATCACAATGAAATGTCATGGACATGAGCTCAACCGAAGTAGAGGCAAGGAGCGTACATAATAGCAGACTGCAGGCAAAGGTTTGTGCTGAGGATGCATGCAACGAAATGCACACTTAAAACAGTGTACCATCGCTATCAATCGTTTTACGGCGCAAGTCTTAGTCGGCTATTCCACTGGTGAGCGTCGCGCCGTTGTCCTTCTGAAGCGAGTGAACGAGCACAGTGAAAGATGAAAGCTAACGCGGAGCGCATCTGGAGATTAAAGGAAAGAGCGCGTGGAGCAAAGCGCAGGTGGAGGCTACCGTGAAAGCATGAGGTGGAAAGCGGAGAATGAGTACGACTAAAGGGTGAGGAGGAAAGAAGAGTGCCGCACGAGACTACGATATTGCGCGTCTTGAATTGCTTCTACTTCTCAGGTAATGAACCAATCAGCCTGCCAGTCAATCCTTGCAAGACTACATGACGACTGCTGCATCTTTTGTGCGCCGCTGTTTCTCTATATACTTTCTTGCGTATTTATGTGTCCTAGTAGAACCCTGGGAGTGTAAGCCAGCGCCACTACTCACAGAGCTTGGCGGCGGACGTGGAACGTCCTTTTTGCCGCAGGCGTCACGAGAACGTGATCTTTTTTGGGTGAAGGCAAGTGGTCAATCAACCCCCATATGCTACCTGAAGGCATCAATCTAGCTGCATTTGAGACCCTCCTTGTGTAATGAACAAGAAGAAAGGGGGTTAACCGAGGGGCCCATGTCAGTGTTTGTTGGCTTCTTATGATATGCCCAATAAAAATGGGGCCCCTCGGTTAACCCGCTTTCTTCTTGCTAAAATCAAGGAGTATGACGTCCATTTCACCATTCTCATCCAGAGTTTCTGCAAATGAATGAACCACTGTGACTAACTTGGTTACGGTTGAATAACCCTTTCTAAAGCCATGCTGAAACTTAGTTAGTATAGTAGTTTGTTCAGGAAATTCAGCAATGCGTTTAGCTATTAGATGTTCAAGCTTTCTAAAAATTGGTGATGGTAATGAAGATAGGAGGATAATTTAAGAGCAAATTGTTACCTTTCTTGAAAATGGGGACAACACGAGCCTTCTTACAACCACAAGGATGTTTTGCAGTTAACAGTGAACATCTAAGAAGCACAATGACAACATGAGTGATAATTTCTGCATAATGGGTAATTCAGTTAATAAGCTAATATTTACAAGTTCATATGACCCATAAACTGCTATCCTTATTTTGTATAGCTATCTATCAATTTTCCATCGCATTCGACGCTTCTCATTTCGCGCAATACTGAGACATTTTTTTAGTTGTCTTAGATGTATTAACATACCTCAAAGTACCCTATTTTTGCGAAAGTGGTCAGAAACTCGTGGTGACTTAGCCAGACCCCATGAACAACAAACCGATTTCAAATCGCTAAAGAAGTCTTTGTTTTCAAATTTTAATAAACGTGGTATCCAATCCGCCAATGAAGGATCCCTTAAAATTTTTTTTGGCCAAGGAAAGGATCATCCCAGTTTAGAACTTTCGATTATCTCTGCGTGGCTTGGTAATATGCGAAACCTACCTGTGGGATTCAGATGCCCTATACGTTTGTTACTAGCAGCACATAGAGAGAAGGAGATTCTTAATGGGAAGGAAAGGTTGGGGTAAAGTGCAGCGCAGTAACTGTCTCTCAGCGGAGGACACCTCAACCGCGCTGCACTAGGGGGGTAGGGAATGAAAGTAGGGGGAGAGAAAGAGCACCAGAGCAGCACATAGTTCGAGCGGCCAGACTGCCGCTGGGCAGTGAGAATCTGCAGCTTCATTCTGCATTCGACCGAAATGCTGTGGGTGCTTCGTGAACTGTATCCAGGCTCACAAACGAATGCGGAGCAGGCAGCGATTGAGCTTGCATTAAAACACTTTCAACTGAAGCTAACCGCAGTGACGGTTGTCACGGTTTCCAACTCCCGCCCAGCTCCTCAGCAGAATAAAATGAAGTGACGCTGATAACCTACCTATGCATAACGTTTATGTAATATGAGTAAAATAAATGTCATGGAGTTTCCTGCACCTGGCGGTGGATGTATTCGCAGATACAAAGCGGTGCATAAGTGGGATGACCAGGTCTGTCGGATTCTTAGAGCTAAATTATTCGCTAGTTCACGCTAAGAGTTCAGTGCACAGCTGGAATTTCGTAATGAGTTTTCTTTATTAACACGCCAGAGTGAATGACTTAGTGTTTTGTTCAGAAGACGCTCGATGCGCGCATTGTGTCGCGCTACGCCATTAAACAAAAGCTTTCGTCTCGAGACGAAGGCGGCACCAGCTGTCCTGACTATATTAGACACACTGTGTTCACTCTAGGCTCGAGAGATGGCGTTACCGTTCCGTTTCGGCAGAATCGACTAGTTTCGAGCGGCTTAGTTGAAGACGATGGGCGCATCGACTTTATTCTGAAATAGACAAGCAAGTAATTAACATAAGCTTGTTAATAAACTAAATTCATTAGAAAAAGTTCCAGCTCGATGCTTAACGTTTGCGCGATTGACGACGTGGTTAAAAGTGGAGTATCGGTAAAGTGCACTACACTGCCGTTCTTACAGAGCCATACACTAAACTTAGCAAGTTTCGAGAAATATTACTGCGCCACAACGACTCAAATCCGATGAAATACTTTAAATCCGTCACCTCGCGGCGGCGTATCCGCTCATAGGCTTCGGCGCGAAATTGAGAAAGTGCAACCTTATACTTCATTTCTTTTTTCTAATTATCAGCCTATTAACACCGAAGTTAACAGTGCCCGAGTTTTGAAAGAAGGTGGCATAAGTCTAAAATGACTGTGTCTTTCTTTTTGGCCTCCACATGAGGTCACGAAGTTTTCAATTTTTAATATCACGCTCATTTAAAATAGGCTCAGTACTAAAAGTTTGCCATTTATATGTGTACATACATATATACCGGGGTTTAGGCTCCAGAGGCAGCTGCGTACTGCGCGGGTGCGCGGGCACTGTCTTGAAAGCGATCTGCGTTGAGGGACAGAGTGGGCCGATTGCTGATAACTTAGTGTGCGCTGTGTCTTCGCTGATTTGTTCGCCTTGAAGCGAGAGGCGCCGAGGTCCCTTCGCTCGCAGCTGCTGTTGCGGCCGCGCTCCCTCGCGCCAGCATTTCTGAAGGCGAGTTTCGGCGGAATCTGGAGAGATGTGCTGGAAACTATGCTTGTTCATTTAGTCAATACGCCAAAGTTCACAAGGTCTTAAGGCCGATAAACCTTCTATAATTACTTCGTATAGCTGTCTTTTAACGAGCTCCTACTTTCGGGCGAAAACCGCGACTGTTCTTTTAGTCGTCTAAGTTGCGGTAAAAGGCCTCAAATTGGTCTGTTTTAACGAAAATCGTCAGACACTCCTGGCCAGATACCCAGATTCCATGAATCCCAAATTAGTCTGACGTCGCAAAAGAAATCATTGTTTTCAAAATTTAGTAAACCGATATGCAATCGGCAAATCAAGGATCTCTTACAGATTTCTTTTTTTTTGTCGAGGTAAGGAGCGTCTCAGTTTCGAACTTGCGAGTATCTGTGCATCGCTTGATAAAACGTGAAGCCAACCTGTGGTGCTGATATGATCTGTATCTTTGTTACTAGCAGCACATAGTTCGAGCTGCCAGGCTGCCGCTACGCAGTGAGGATCTGCAGGTTTATTCTGCACCATCGACTGAAATCCGGCGGGTGTTTCGTGAGCTGTATCTACGCTCACTAATAGTGCGGAGCAGGAATTCACTTATCTTGCAATAAATCATTTACAAGAGAACCTACCCTCAACAACGGTTGTCATGGTTTCGAACTCCAGGGCCGCCCCTCAGCAGATTAAAGTGAAGTGACGCTGATAACCCAGCTGTGGGTAGCGTTTAAATTACTGTCATTAAAATTAAATGTAATTAAATTTCCCTCACCTGCCGGTGGATATATTCGCACATACAAATTGGTGCATAAGCAGGATAACCTGGTATATTGGATTAATAGAGCAAAATTACTCGCTTCTCCACGCTTAAGTTTCTTACAGGGCTAGAATGTTGTAATGGGTTATGCTTATTAACACGCCAGGGCGAATGACTTCGTGTTTCGTGCAGAATAGGTTCGATTCGCTTTGTATTTAGCTACGCTAGTAAAATAACATTTCGCCTCAAGACGATGGTAGCGCCAGCTGTCCTGGCTACCACAGAAACACTATGTTCACTGTAGCCCCGAGAGATGGCGTTACCATCCGTTGAGGCGGAATCGACATGCTTAGAGCGGCGTAGTTGCAGACGATGAGCGCCTCGACTTTATTCTGTAAAGAAACAAGCAAGTTAATGATATAAGCGCGTTCATAAACTAGACCACTTGGAAAAATTTGAGCTCTATTCTAAACTTAAGCGCGAACGATCGACTGGTTTAGGTCGAAGTGCCATATATACCTGTCTATGTTATTTCTGCTACAAACGCTGCGCATTTATGCTAGTGAATGTCTGGTCGACGGACCTTAATTATACACCCCTAAATGCTGTGGCTGCCCAAAAGTGCTGCGTCATCTCGACGACACTCAAAGTACATCACTCTAACCTGTGGATCTCGCTGGATCGTCGGAATTTTTTGTCCTCACTGCCTAGTCTTGACTTACTGCGCTTGCAGTCTCCTACGGAATCGGTTGGGACTTTGCACCGGAGAGCTCGCTGAGAAAAAGGAAGCGTGTGTTAAGTGGTCGAGTGCTTGCCCTGACAATTTGCACTATTGAATACCGAGCTGCCCTGCATTGCTTGCACAGCGCCCATTTCTTTCCGTGGAACTGCCTTCTTCTTTAGCTGCCTCGTGCCACTCTCGATGAGTGCCTCCATCTCACTGGTAGAGCGTCTCGGTGCTGCAATGTCTCTCTTTCTTTCCACTCGCCCCCTCTCACCGCTTCCTGAAGCGCTAGTAGGCACTTTGCTCCTAGCTGTGATTTCGTGCTAGTTTGATATTTTCCTTTTGCTCCACTGCGCGTGGTCAATGATAAGCTTATGCTGATTCGGAACGAGTGAATTCTTCACAGTAAAAGACAATATCTTGGGAAGAACAAGCTCAGAAATCTTAGATGACGACGACAACAACAACAATAATCAATCAAATGTGTTTATTAAATTTCCCAGGAACAACTTCGAGGAACTTGGGGCCGGCGCTCTCGTCAACACAATGCACAGAAGGATGAACAGTGCAAGCTAAGAAACACATACACATGCGCGCACACATAAAGAAGAGAATAATAATTTCGCCAATACTGATTTTAACAGCGCATAAAATGTGTACAAGAAAAGAATAGAAAGCAAAAATGGAGAAACATAGGAAAGGATTACAGAATGACGGAACACACAACAGATATGAGTTTTTGTTCAGGTATTGAAATTGCTTTGCAACTCTTTTGAGGAAAATATTAAATTTGGCATGAAGATACTCAGGCACTCTGAATGGGCTTTATATGTCGCCTGCACTCCAGATAGAAGTTAGAAGATAGAAGCTGGATAGAAGATAGAAACACGCTGTTTCCTTGCTCATATCAGTGGAATGTCAAAGCACACATTATAAAGTAAGTGCGAGCAGTAGATTTTTCTACATATTTACTCGTGAAAAAAATGAACGTCCAATTTACTGCGGCTACAGGTGAGGTTAGTTAACGTAGGTGTTTATGTTGATTGTGTGGAGATGGACTCTTCCGACAGAATCGATGTTTAAATATAGATGTGAATACTTTTTTTTCACATCTTCGACAAGTTCGAAATTTGACTTGCAAGTGACGCCCCAAACGACGGAGGCGTCTCAAGAACTGGAAGGAATAGGCTCTTATATAAAGTTACAGATGGCACATGTATGAAGTCTCTCGTCACATGACATTCTGTGCAGAGCTTTCGAAGTGCGCAATGCCTCGGCTGTTTAGCGTGTGGCGTAAAATTTAGACAGCTGTCGAAGTACACTCGAAGCTCCTTCGTTCCCTGAGCTCATGGCAGGAGAACGTCTTCAACGCTATCGGAAATAAAGTCTACTTAGCCTTCCGCGTGAAACATACTACTTTTGTTTTTGATTATTTCGTGACGAGCTTGTTTACAGCGCAGCATGACGCAAAGTTTGAATGTCCTTTTGAAGAGCGGAGCAATCACTAATATCTTTTACCGCTTTGAAAAAATTCGCGTCATCATAATATCACCAAATTTAAGACATCTGAAAGACTGCCGAAACGTCGTTAGTAAACAGCGAGAAAAGAAGAGCGCCCAGGACAGACCCTTGAGGAACACCACCCCGAAAAGGCGTTTTTGTTTGAATTCCCACGGAATTCAATCATGCTTTCTGTTATATTCTAACTCCGACGCTGTCATGTCTGTGAGTTGTGTTGAAGTCGTACATTGCATTTTTTCTGGCATAATTAACTTTGAGGAATTCAACTAGTTCAGTAATGCCTCTGCAACCACACGCGGAGGGCCTGCGTGGTTGCAGTTAGGAATAATTTTTCCCCAAGTGACGTCTGTCGCCGACATCATATGTCTTGCTACACGGGGCCCTTAACGCTACCGCGTTAATAGTGTACAATCGCAATACGCGCAGTCGTTGTGCCGTAATTATACTCTGTATGATTGGTGACGCGGGAAATTGCGAGGAAATTCGCCGTGGCAGTGATGTACGCTTGTATGAGACAGGGAGAGTCAAATGGAATTTCTAGGCCTTGAAAGGTGTTCGACTGATTTGCTGTAACGTCTATAGGCGCCAGGAGACCGTTCCCAGCGAGGTAAGAGTGGAACATTAAGCCCATAAGAGGGCTTAGCACGCATGTACACCCTCAAACAACGCACCAAGCGGCTGATATGAACGATCCATATCTGAAATCTGTACCTAAATCTAGAGAGCCGTGGTCAGTCTTGCGAATGGAAACGTTGCATATTACGCGATTTTCTGTATGCCTAGCCCAGGAAGCGCTAAAT
The DNA here is from genome assembly GCF_038994185.2 of Dermacentor albipictus. NCBI lineage: Eukaryota > Metazoa > Arthropoda > Arachnida > Ixodida > Ixodidae > Dermacentor > Dermacentor albipictus. The sequence goes on along the minus strand of NW_027225583.1, from coordinate 2,642,141 downwards.
ATTTTCACCGTATTGCACCATCGTACCCCTCACATAAACTGGGAGCAGCATCACTTTTGAGTTCGATATATTGTAGCTTTTATGGCAAAGTGATCCCTCTGAAGTGCGACCATTACTGGCTCGGATGAAGAAATATAATGCCGAGCTACGCCTCTCTCTCTCTCTCTCTCTTTCTCTCTCTCTCAGCCCGCGCAAGGCCAACAATAGAGTTTGGCTCCGCTTGCGTCATGTTTGGATGTACAAGGGCTCCATCTGCGCACGGTACACATGTATGATCGGGCAATCGCCCCATTTCTCTACACAAGAATTGTAAAGTAAGCTGCGTGGAAAACAAGTTTGCAAAGGTGTGTGCGATAATGCTGTATGTGGAATAATGGACCGTCTTAAAGTGGTTCCACGCGAAAAAGAATTACATATCTTTTTTACAGCCTGATTCATTGATTATGGTAATATAGCTGGCTTGCTGTTTAAAATTTCCATAGACTCCAGGGCCGGTTTCGGGAAAAATCACAAACACAAGCGAATGAACATATACCGAGCACAGACACCGATGACGCGCACACGGCACTTACTACAATAATCGTTCGTTTAAAATAATGCCAAAAAATACATCGACAAGTAAGAGCACGGGACCAGCGCTGGTCCTATGGTCTTCCTTGGTTATGTGTTTTTGTGGCTGTTTAAAATGAATGGCCTGTACCGACTAGCTCGCACCCGAACCCTTGCAAGACTTCCCTAATTGTTTGCTGTGACATAATTCAACATATGTTCCCATAACTCCTACGTGCAAAATAGATTGTTTCGTTTAGCTATGCTAATTTGCCGCTTTGCACATAGTTATTGACTTCTACTGTTCTGCGCTATCACGCAGTGACCCCAATGAGTCTTTTCAGTGGTTGCATGTAGTATGTTGTTCAATATTCTAATCTGTCAGGACAAGTCTAGCAGTGCACATATTTTTTTTCGTCAGCGATATGCTATTTTAGCACTTCGGTGTGTTGAAGTCTGGCATGTTTAAAGTATTGTGCAAACTTATCACGCGTTTTCAACAAGGCAGTTGCTTGCCTTTGAAATCTTCGTGTTCTTTTCTTTTGCAATCTTCGAATATTTGTTTCCTAGAGCGCCTTCTTTGAAATTTGCACCATGAACTCACGCCTAAAGCGTAGTGTACATGCACGTTGAACCAAATCGCAAGGGCTTGAGGGATGTTGAAAACGAAATGCACTATTCGCGAAGCCTTATGGCTTCGGGAGAGCATGATGGGCTTTTCAGAAGAATTTAGCTGTATGTCTGATGACTCTTTTTTTTTAAGGTTTCGAAGGCCTGTTACGAGAAGCATACCAGCTGTTCAACAAATATGTACGATAGGGCTTGTTATGCCTTATTGAAGGAAATGTACATGTTATAAATGCGTTTACGTAAATCAAACAACATCACGTTTGCGCACTGCAAATGGAGCCAAACAAAGCACCTTCGTCACCCAAAGTCTGTGGTTCCAGCCACCAAAGATTCCCTGCCTGTCTGCAGCATATTTTGTCTAAAGACTGCTTGAAATTTGATGCGGAGCATGCTGGGCAAGAATATTTGCACTGCCACGAGTAAGTAGCTTGGGCCTTCTTACCTAAAAGCGTACGAAAAAAAAACTCTGTGGTCCTGATTCTTCCATACGAATGGCAGGAACCTGTCCTGTGCTGCCGTAAGCATTGTGAGTTTCATGGCTTCCTAGATTTGGCAACATATGGTAGCCGCAGAAGCTACCCTTCTGTTGCACCTTGAGTTTCTGAGGCTGAACGGTGTCGTACAAAATGAGATATCGCAGTTTTTGCGCAGATAAAAGCGAAAAAAAGAATGATCAACGAAAAAAGAAATAACCGCAGTTTCCTTTCGGTAAAGAATTGAAAGCGATCGCAAGGTTATCCCCTGGGCTTCAGATCCTCACACTGTTTTCTCCCACTAGATGAGGGCGACAAGGGTTGACAAAGTAGGTCTTACAACTGTTTTTAATCAGGATAAATGCAGTCGGGCAGCGTTGTGACCAGGCGTGTCCCAACGGTTGTAAGCGCCAAAGGAAATAACTAGATATAAGCAGCTTGTCAGTTAACAATTCATTCCACTCAGTCCAGTGTATGCATTATGGTGCGTCATGCACAGTTAACCTGAACAGAAACGAGCATTTACTAGCGTGCGAACCTCGTGCCACCGGCCCAAGACGTACGCTGTAGTGGAAGCACTGTAGAGCCGACATTACGGAGCTTGAGCAAGGATACGCTCCATGGCGGAAGAAATACACTAGAAGAGAGCATCATGTGACAGTCTTGACAGTCACAGTCGTAAAAACAAAATAGACAAGTAGGCCCTAGTCACGGGATACGCATATGCAAGTGGTAGATTCCAGTCGGCTTTATTTGGTCGTGTCTGCTGTTGAGTTTCAGAACAGGCTGTTACGCATCAGCACGTCGAAAAGCCTTAATTAAGAGGTTACCACGAGGCAGCCCTACCCATGCGGCAAGGCCTATCCCGAAGTCAACGCAGCGTTGGTACTTAGTGTTGACGGGGCCACAGAAAGCTCCTCTACCTGCAGCAAAGAGCCCGAACTATTGACGAAACGGGCCAACGTCGAATCCAACAGAAAAGCGGCGCCGAACTTGTATTACCGTGTTACTATACGGTCACTCATTCCATGCCATCGGAAGTTCTGTGCGGCGGAACGATGCCACCGATTCGACGATTGTGAGTGGCCGGGACAGAGCCAACACATTCCCTAGACGAGTCGCCTAGGGGAGACGACGGTAATAAAGACGCAGACCTTTCGTCTGGAGAGGGTGACGTCTCTTGATGTCAACTCGGACGTTTAATGTGCTCTTGCATGGAGTAGGCTTCCGTATCAAAAATGTAACATAGAGCCTTTTTGTTTCATTCCTACTACTGCACGTATTCGCCGATGGGCTTGGTGAATTCCTGGCCCAAATGCCACTTCGAGCCGCAGACAAGGCACACATGTCAGGCGTAACAAACGCACGAAGAGGTTAGTGAATGTTCAAACATGTGGCGCAGTCGACTCTTTGTTATGTGTTTGAGGTAACGCATCGAACACCACACGTTACATAGGTCTGAGTGGTGCATCAAGGTGCAATACAGCGGGGCAAAAATAGCAGCAAAATACGCACCGCAGTTCAAGATGCACAACAGCTGATTTTGCCAAACACGAGGCCACGTCATGGCATTCTGGGTGGGTTTCGAGGCGAGAGCGCTCGCAACTCCACTAACTGCGGTGTGTTAAGCGCAAGCGCCCGACGCTTTTAAATATTGTCAACGTGAGTCTGGCGCCCACGACTTCCTCAGTGTTCCAAGGCAACGCATTTGAAGCGAAGAACGACCCGCGCGGTAACAGAAAACCACTGGTTACTCTGCACGGCACTCCATGGCTGTGACGACTGGCGCCACTGAAGGTTACCACCGTCAAAACAATTTCCAAAGGACCGGAACCCATGTGGGCCTAATCATACAAAACTGGCACCGTACGTGCAGAAGGCCCCGGAGAGTGGGATGGGCGGCGTCTGCGGAGGTTACCTCGCCGAGGCTAGTGGACTCAGGTGACGTTGCCTCCATGGTTATTTCCCTTCCTCCATAGTTTTGGCAACCGCCTCCATGTGTTTTGCGGCCAGAAGCATTAAAGGTCTCTCGCGTCCCTCGAGACTTTCTAACCCCAAGTATCACGGCCCGCGCATGCGCCGTCGGAAGCGTCACTGCAGGGCGGTGGGGCCGACGGCGCCAACGTATTTCTAGAATCAATATGGTTACTATCGCAATGAATTATTATGCACACGAAATCAGCTTAAGTGGAAGTAAGGAGCATACATAAAAGCGGACAGTAGGCGAGGGTTTGTGCTCGGCATGCATGGCCATCAATGGACGATTAAAACAGTGCAATCTCACTATCAAACGTTTTATAGTACAGCCCTTAGGCGCCCGTTCCTGTGGCGATCGTGGTGGCGTTGTCTCTCGTGACCGAGCGAGCGAGCACAGCGAAAGATGAAAGCGGACGCGCAGCGCAGCCGGAGATGAAAGCCTAGAGCGCGAGGGGAAAAGCTTAGGAGGAGGCTGCAGTGAAAGCATGAGGTAGAAAGCGGCGAAAGAGAGTATAGCGAAATGCTCAGGAGTAAAGCAGAATGCGGCTCGAGACTACGAGACGGCGCGATAGCATTGCAGTGTCATTGTATGCGCGACGAGAATTGTGTAGCACCTTCTTGAATCTGCGCGGGCACCAGCGATTCCACTGGAACGTTAGACTAGCCATGCATAAAAGCCGACGCGCTTGGCATGCATATCAGAGTTCGACGATCGTCGACTCTGCTCCCCGCTATCGTTGTGTTTGATTGTTATTTGTTTCGCAACGCTTCGCTCCGTTTGCAACGCGTCACTCGAGGCAGATTGTCCGCGCCAGCCTGTATATCACGAAAGGAAAACACGCACAGAGCTGCGCTAAAATTTCACATTATGGAGCATCGTAATCGTCACTAAATTTTTTTTGAACAATCGAGTGGGTTAGGTCGAAGAGTCATGTATACCTGGAGGTCCTATTTCAGCTACACACGGAATGCGCCTATCCAAATGAATCGGCTCGTCTAGGGGCCTCTCGTTATACACCTACGAAGGCTGCGGCTGCCCAGAAGTTCTTTGTCATCTCGATTACACTCCAGGTGCAGAACTCCAACCAGTGGGTCTTGATGGATCGTCTGAATTTTTTGTCTTCGCTCCCCACTCTGGTCTCACTGCGTCGGCACTCTGCTCCCAATTCGGTTGCGCCTCGATGTCCGAGCTCTCGCACAGAAAAAGGACGTGCGCTCAGACGGTCGTCTGTTTGCCCCAACACATTTGCACTTTTTAATACTGACCTTCTCTGCGTTGCTTGAACAGCGCGCATTTCTCCCTAGGGAACTGGGAGAAATGCCCCCGTCTTAATTTCAATATGACCCAACACCAACTTCTAGGTAGAGCCATCGCCAAATTTTAGTTGGGGCACCCCTACTATAAACTTTGCCATGCATTTTCTAAGGAGCCTTGGTTATCTCTATGAGTATTCCCTCTTGATTTTATGTTTTTCTTCGAATTGTTCCTTATCAAATAAAGGCTACCAGTCATGTGCGTTTAAAACATATTAACAGGAAAATGTCTGAACTTTGCAAATTACGCATGTTCGTGCAGATACAAGGCATTACAGTTTTTCTCGTTACAGGGCTGAGGAGGTCGCCGAAGAATGCTTACGCATCAAAAGCTTAAAATAAAGTAACGAAGGTTTCGCTAGAGGACCTGACTCACAAGCCCGACATGCTGCGATTGACTGGCGCTAAAATTGCGGCGCAGTTCCATCTACAGCTTGGTCCACTGCCGCGATGAAGTGGTCGCATGTTGTAAGACGGCATATACGTCAAACAAGCGAAACAAACGCGTCAGCAAAGCAGTAGAAGAAAAGCATTTATAGAAAAAAAGAAAGAAACAACAATTAGAAAACACAAGAAACGTATTGTGAAAAACTCTCTGACGTTGACTGAGAAAGTGTTATACAGAATTTCTTATGAAGCCGCTTTCTTCTAAGCGTTAAGATTGGGTTTTTTAAAGAAATTGAAAAAGAAAAGATTTTTCGGCTCAATTATCATATTATGTTTCTGGGACACGAAATAAAACAAAACAATTATAATGTTTTAGTGAGAAGTTGCTGGGGCAGCCAGAAAAGACTAAACGCCACGGACTGGTGGCGACGCCGCCTTGTAGTGCTGTAACCACTCCTGGGCCCGCCATGACGTCACCGATTTTTGCGGCATGTGCTCGGGCGCTGCCTAATTTTATATCGGTAAAAGCGGACTGCACTGGTGTTGTTGCAGAACCAAAGACTAAACTTCTGAAATGAAGTCTAAAATCAGAAAAAGAAATATTACATATATATGTGTTAGAAACATTAAAATGTCTAATTTATGCCATAATTTCACTACAGGATCAGGAAGAAAGGCGAAAGTGGGACGAACGCCTTCGCGAATGAATTTATCTTTTGATTTTATTAGCAAGGCTTGATTATCGGAAGTCCAATGTCCGCGAGGCACTGTCGATGCTATACACATTTAAGGCGATATTTTATATTTCCCTCCGATCAAAATATGAGGCGAGGAAGCATCGTTCACATGGTTATTGTCAATCAAGCAGGACGAAAGCAACTTCATGTCCCCTTCAGAGCTTCTGATCCGTGAAACGTTAGCGCTTCTGAGACAGCAAGTTTGTCAGCCACGTGCTCTAAACACTGACTTTCTATAGTGTTTCTCTACCGGAGCTGCCTGTCGTCCGTCCGTCCTTATTTCGCAACATCCCGCAGAATGCATCGTTTATTCAGGTGAAAAGCTTGCAATGCAAATAACTGTTGTTATCAGCAATATGAAATCCCAAAAGAACAAATAATTTTTTTTTCGCAAATGACACCCATCGTTGCATGTTCGTTATTCAATGCACCCTGCTGAGGATTTCTATTGAAACCTATGGAGCCAAACTGTTTGGTAAGTCTCCCTGCCGACTGCATTTCTAGACGCAGTGGATGACGGAACTACAGGTTTAATGCGCATGCGCGTCAATTTGCGAAAATGGAGCGGCAGAGTGCAGACAATAAAATAACGCGAATAAATAGCAAAATGCGTCGGAATACAAAGACTGCTAACACTGCGCGAATTATGGCTGTCCGGGAAGAGAACAAGGCATATTTCGAAAACAGGAAGCCATCAGAAAGAACGACACGACAAAAAATCGGCGAACGCGTCAAGTGCGGTCGCCGGACTATAACTATACTCTCTGTGATTGATGACGCGGGAAAGCACGCGCTAATTGGCCGTGGTAGTGATGAGCGATTGTCTCGATTGGCAGAGCGAAGTGGCAGTTCTCGGCCTTCAAACGGGTACGAGCCATTTCCTCACACGTCTGTGCTCCAGCAGCCCGTTCGCGTAAGATAAGAGGGGCACATTAGCCTTCGTGGGAGGCACATTAGCCTCCCACGCATGTACACGAAAGAAACGCACCTCGGGGCTGAAAATTACGTACCATGTCTGTGCTTTGTTCATCAAATTCAAACAAACGTGACCAGTCTTGTCACGAGAAGCGTTCCCGATTGCGCAATTATCTGTATGCCTAGCCGAGTATAAATAAGCGTGAAACTTTCCCAGCGTATTGCACATTCGTAGCCTCCTGCACAGACCGGCACGAACAGCACTTTTCAGTCCGATAACTTATACCTAATATGGCATAGTGAGCTCTCTCAAACGCGGCCATTCCTGGCCCTTATGGACAAATGTACTGCTGAGCTACACCTCTCTGTCTCTCTGAACACCATGTGCGAGGCTAACTCTATAGTTTACCTATGCTTGCGTCATGCTTGGTGCGACAACGATGACATCTGTGCACGGTACACATGCACGAATGGGCATTGACCCCTTTTCTCTACGCAACAATTACGCTGCGCGTGGATATGGTACGGTTGAAAAGGTATGAGCGATAATGCTATAGCACGTTTCTCGTTGCACTGTGGTATCAGTAAGCGACCACCTTCGAACGTTTTTAAGGACGTTTGATGCCAAAAACAGAAGATTACATGTCTTCTGTATTGACCGATGCATCGATCACGCTATTACACCTGGGTTACTAGTTAAATTTCCCGAACCCTCAAGTGGCGGTTAAAGGAAATAATCACAAACACAAGTGGCTTAAAATATACAGAGCACGGACACCCTTGAAGCTAGCGTTCACAGAACTTACTTAACTAGTGGCTGGCTGTGAAATTATTATGCATACCTCCCGATAACTCCTGTATGCAACATAAGTTGTTTCTTAAAGCTTAGCTAATGCGCTGCATTCCACATTGTCATTAACTGCTGCTGTTCACTGCTGGGAAGCAATGACTCTAACAGCTCTATTCAGCGTTTGCATGTAGTACGTGTTTTGATATTCTCAACTCTTTTACAAGTGAGCCAGTGCAAACATTTTTTTTAACGTAAAATGTTATCTATAGAACTTCCCTGTAACGAAGTATGACATTATGCTATCTTATCACACGTTTGTTTTCTAATATCTAATCTTATCACAAATTGTTTTCTAATTTTCCAATTAAAGAGCAGGTGCTCGCCTCCGTAAACGTGAGGTTCTTTTTTTTTGCAATAATGGAATATTTTGTATCAGCGAGCACCTTCTAAGGAACTTGCACAACGATCGCACCGGCAACATGTTTTTACTAATTTTCCCATTAAAAATTAGGTGATCGCCTCCGAAATCGACGTGTTCTTGTCTTTGGAATCATGGAATATTTTGTTTTAGCTAGCACCTTCTATGGAAGCTATACAATGAACTAACGGTCAAGAACACATGGACATGTGTGCACGTTGAACGAAATGGAGAGGGCTTTAGGGATGTTAAAAAGGAAGTGCTGTATTCAGGAGGCCTAATGGCTTCCGGAGTGCTCAAGTCTTTTCAGCCTATTTTAGTAGCCTGTTAGCCACCATCCGGGTACATGACGCTTTCAGAGATTTTCTTTCGTTAAGGCTTCGAGGGCCTCTCACGAAAAGCATGCTAGGGGTTCATGGAATGCCCACAGGAGGGCTGGTGGGACTCTTTGTTAGAGATATATGTATATGTGAAATATGCGGTAATTACCATCATTTAGGGTTGCGACACGCGGCCTGCACCGCCAATGGAGCCAAACACTTTATCTTTCTTACCCAAAGGCTATGTTATCCAGCCGCCAAAGATGCCCTGCCTGACAGCAGATTATCATTTGAATAGGTGCTTAAAATTTTGGGCGGAACAAGCTGTGCAAGCATAGTTGTGATACCTCCGGTCAATAGCTTGAGCCTTTTCACCAAAAACCAAAGAAAAAAGAAAGAAATCTTTCGTGGTCACTCTTGCATGCACATAACACATACCTATTCTGCGTTGCCCTAAGAATTGTGGCGTTTCGTTGTCTCCGAGATCCACCAACGTACATCATTAGCAGAATCTACACTTCAACTGCAGCTGCAGTTTCTGAGGCTGAACGGTGCCATGCAAATAGAGATATCGTCAGCTTTACGCAGCTGACAAAAAGTAAAAGAAATAACCGCTGTTTTGCTTGGACGAAGTATTCAAAGCGATAGCAAGATTATGCGTTGCACTTGAGATCCTCACGCTGTGTTCGAATATTAGCTGAGGGCGAGTTAGCTCGACACAGCAGGTCGTACAACTGAAGTTACGCAGAATGAATGGACTCGTGCAGCGTTGAGACCAGGCGTGTGACAACGCCTGGTCAAGCAACAAAATCCCAATAAAGAAAGGCGTCAGGCAGGGCGATACGATCTCTCCAATGCTAGTCACAGCGTGTTTAGAGGAGGTATTCAGAGACCTGGATTGGGAAGAAATGGGGATAAGAGTTAATGGAGAATACCTTTGTAACTTGCGATTCGCTGATGATATTGCCTTGCTTAGTAATTCAGGGGACCAACTGCAATGCATGCTCACTGACCTGGAAAGGAAAAGCAGAAGAGTGGGTCGAAATGTTAATCTGCAGAAAACTAAAGTAATGTTTAACAGTCTAGGAAGAGAACAGCAGTTTACGATAGGTAGTGACGCACTGGAAGTGGTAAGGGAATACATCTACTTAGGGCAGGTAGTGACTGCGGATCCAGATCATGAGAGTGAAATAGCCAGAAGAATAAGAATGGGCTGGGGTGCGTTTGGCAGGCATTCTCAGATCATGAACAGCAGATTGCCATTATCCCTCAAGAGGAAATTTTATAACAGCTGTGGTCTTACCAGTACTCACGTACGGGGCAGAAACCTGGAGGCTTACGAAAAGGGTTATATTAAATTGAGGACGACGCAACGAGCTATGGAAAGAAGAATGATAGGTGTAACGTTAAGGGATAAGAAAAGAGCAGATTGGGCGAGGGAACAAACGCGAGTTCATGATACCTTAGTTGAAATCAAGAAAAAGAAATGGGCATGGGAAGGACATGTAATGAGGAGGGAAGATAATCGATGGTCATTAAGGGTTACGGACTGGATTCCAAGGGAAGGGAAGCGTAGCAGGAGATGGCAGAAAGTTAGGTGGGCGGATGAGATTAAGAAGTTTGCAGGGACGGCATGGCCACAATTTGTACATGACCGGGGTTGTTGGAGAAATATGGGAGAGGCCTTTGCCCTGCAGTGGGCGTAACCAGGCTGATTATGTGTCACAACGCTGGCGCGATGATGAACGCCGGCAGTGGTGTTTCATGCGTTGCCCCTCGATGGTGCATGAGAGGAGACCGATGGAAAACTATTGGCACTAGTCAGTGCCAATGGTGTAAAGGCAAATGGTGTAAATGGCAACGCTGTAAAGTCGCCTGAATGGAGCGTGAGGGCACGGTCCATGGCGGAAGGATTACACTACAGTCGCGCACAGCTTTCTGTGGATACGCAGAAAAAACTACTCATGCACAATGTACACAAGCGAGAACGCTTCTCAAAGGAGTCGCGCGTTTTAATCCATGGTAGTTTAGACTCGAGAAGAGGAACCATTAGTAATTATTAGCAAGAGTAAACTAACACAGAACACGCCACTGACTGTAAAGGTTCACTTATTTTGCGGCTCATCCCCTGCGCGTTTGAGCAAATGCGCAATCTCCGCGCGTGATCTCTTCCTCGATTGAGCGTCTGTTCCAAGATACCAAAAGTGCTGTCAAACGTTGCCGGAATACTTGGCGCAGGAACACATGCGCAGCAGGCACGTGCCCGTAGCTTTCACTTCATAGGCGCGAAAAGTTTTCCGCGCCTACAGGAGGGCGCGCCACGTGACTATCTTGAAGCCAAGTCATAAAAAAATAGAGGAGCAGTAGCCCCTACTCACGTGATAGGCAAGCGGTAGGTTCTAGTCTGCTTGCGTTCCTTGCATCGGTGGCGGGCATTTCGGAACAGAATGTTAGGTCTCAAGACGACCAAGGGCCTTAATTAAATGATTGCCATGAGGCAATGTCACCCATTTTCCATGCCTATCTCGAAGTCAACGCAGCGTTGACAGTCCTGTTCAAGAGTCCACAAAACGCCCCTCGACCTGTTCCTGACAGCCTGAACAAATGATGAAAGCAGCGAACGTCCAATTCTACCGAAGGCCGACGCGGTCTTTGGATACTCAGGTTGCTATACGGTCACCTATTCCATACCATCGAAAGTGGAGGGAGGCGGAACAAGTCCGTATCATGGGCGGGATATTGCGACGGATTCGACAGAGTCATGAGATTCCTTAGTCGAGCCGCCTAGGGAAGACAACGCTATTTAAAGCGAATACCTTTCATGTAGTGCCGCTGACGAGCCCATGTTCGAATTCATACTTTTATTATGCTCCTGCATGGAGTGGGCTTCCGTAACTGCTGCCATTGTCACTAATGTAGCAAAAAAAGACAGGTATTTGCTTCATGCGGACTACTACAGGCCGTATTCATTGTGGGCTTGGTGGATTGTTGGCCTTAACGCCACCTCGAGCCGCAACAAGGCTCACGTGGCTGGCATGACGAAAGCATCCTGAGGTTATTGAAGGTTCAAGCGTGTGACGCAGTCGAGTGTTTGTTATGTCAGTCAGGTAAAGCACCGAATGGATACGCTATATATAGGTGTGCGTGGTGGCTCAAAACGTAAGACAGCGGCACGAAAATAGTAAGCAAATTCACACCACAGTTTAAGGTGACACCTGGTGATTTGACCAAGCACGAGACCACGCTCGGGCATTCTGGATGGGTTTAGAAGCTATAGCACTGGCAACTCATCTAAACGATGGTGGGTTAAGCGCAAGTGAACGACGCTTTTACCAATTCTGTCAGGCGCCTTAGACTTCCTCTATGTTCCAAGAAAAAGCATTTGAAGCGAATAACGACCCGCGGGGTTGCATAAAACCCATCGTTACTTTCCACGTGCTTCCATAGCTCTGACCACAGGCGCCACGAAACGTTACCACGTATCAAACAATCTCGAATGGCCTAGCAACTATGCGGGCAGAATCCTACACAACAGGCAACGGGCGCGCACGAAGTCCCGGAGAGCGGGACGGGCTGCGTCAGAGAAGGTTGGCTTGCCGGGGGTAGTGGAATCACGTGACGCTCCCTCTTAGTCCATGGTTCGGGTAACCGGCTCCGTCGTCTTTTGCGGCCATGCGCAATGCACGTCTCTCTCGTCCCTCGTGACCTTCTAACCTTAAACATCGCCTCCCGCGCATGCGCCGTCGGTAGCATGACCTTATGGCGGTGGGGCCGACGGCGCCAAAGGGCTTCCAGCCTCGATATGATTGCTATCGCAATAATATATCATGGACATAAATCAAGCTGAAGTCGAACCAAGTAGGATTCATAAAAGCGGACAACAGGCAAGGGTTTGTGGTGGGTATGCAAGCGCCTAAATGCACGATGATAACGTTTCAACGTGATTATCAAATGCTTTAGAGCGCCGCTTTTAGGCGCCCGTTCCTGTGGCGAGCGTTAGCGTTGTCCCTCGTATGGGAACGTTGTCCCTCTTGCAGCGGGAGATGAAAGCAGAGGGAACGAGAACGAAAGCGGAGGAGGAGGCTGCAGAGAAAGCATGTTGTGGAAAGCGGAGAATGACAGAATGGCGAAAGACTGAGGAGGAAAGAAGTGTGAAGCACGAGACTACGAGATGGCGCCATAGTATTGTAATCTGATGTATGCGCGACGCGAATTGTGTAAGTTTTTTTCTGGGAACCACGTGGTCACCTGCACTTGCACTGAAACGATCGACTAGCCATGCATAAAAGTCGACGCGCTTGACCCGCAGATCAGATTTTCGACGATCGCGGACTCTGCTCACAGCTATCGTTGTGCTTCAGTGTTCCTTCTTTTCCAGCTCGTCGCTCCGTTCGGAACGTGCCGCTTGAGGCAGATTGTCCGCGCCAGGAAATATATCGCGAAATGAAAACACGTGCAGAGGTGCGCTAAAACATTACATAAGGAAGTGTCATAATCATCGGCGAATCTTCTTGATCTTCGAATGCTGGGATTTTCTGATTTATTCTGACTGCGCATGGTTTGAGAGGAAATATTAAAATAGCACCTTGATACTTTGTTCTGTATTTCAGTTCAGGACTAGTTTCTTAATCGTTAGCGAGCTTAATGAGCAATACTTCTCAGACCACGCCTCCCAGTGATCTCCTATCACTCCTGTCTTGTGCGAGCTGATTGTATCTTACGCCTCACATTCCGTAAGTTCTTCCCACCAGCTGATTCGTTACCATCCTAAAACTGCGTTCCCTTCGTTTGAAAACCGTTCACTAACTCTAATGGTCCCCCGTTTATATGACCTGCGCATTACTTGGTCTGCTGAGCTCTATCTCTTCCTGTTATTGTCGACAAGATGATCGGCTACACCCGTTTTCTTTCTAATCCCCGCCGCTGTCTTCTTGTCTCTTAGCGTTATGCCTGATATCGCTAGAGAGCTCGGGCACGCCTTCGTCGCAGAGTTGACATGAATACACTGATGATACTTTAAATTCTCAGACTCCTCTGTTGATATACGTGATGGTATATCGGAAAAGCGATAAGCTTTATTGCGAAGCTCTGCCTTACATTGTAGGTGTTATTTTTCCCTAGCAATATGTCGAGCTTTAGTGTTCTAATCACTTTATCATTGTAACTCGTTTATTATTCGAAAACACTCTTACAATGTAATTTGTAGTCACTCTGAAAGGGAACCTACACGTTTCATCCAACTTCGCGTTGCAAAAATAAATTCATGTTGCTTTAGCGGTGTTAACGCGTTGTCTTAGAAAAAGGTATTTCTTTAACACAAAGTACAAATGTTCGACACAATTTGGGTATTAAAGTTCGGTGAATTACATCAGAAGAAGTAACGAAAGAAAAGACGGTCGATATTATTTCTACAACCGAGCTAGGACGATTTTCGAGCGTCCATGCAACACACAACAAAAATATGATAACATCAAGTTTTATCACATTATTTTTTTTCTTTGAGCTTCACTTTCTCTAGTCCGCGTCACGACAACCACTTATGAAGGCTACGTTTCGGATAAATCTAATTGAACCACAGGCTTTGACAAGAGAGAGAGAGAGAGAGACAAAAGGGATGGAAAGACATGGAATTTAGCCAGTGTATGTACCGCCTGGCTACTTTGTGCTGGGGAAAATGGTAAAGGGAAAAATGGTAAAAGAAGAGAAAAACAAAAGGAAAAGCGAGGCTTGGAAAAAGTGCCTGTCACAACCACCTAGACAACAGCGTCGATTCACGCTAATAAATTCGCGCTCCACAAAGATAAGCGACACGACGAGTTGACGTTAATGAATGGAGCCTGTCAGAAAGGTGGTTTTATTAAATTAGCTTATGGGAACTCTGGCAAGTAAGAGAAAAATTGCACCAGACAACCGCATGTAGGAGAAGGGGAATTGTTAAAACACAGGCAGACGCAAGGATTCCTCTTTTGTCTCTGGCCTAAGCAGGAGAGTGTGTATGTCGGACAGAGACAGATACAGAGAGGGAAAAGAACCACAGGAACGAAAAAATGTCCATGAATCCGTGCCATCCTAGCGATGTATGATGAAATACAGCTGCCAAAACGATTCTAAAATATCGTCACGCAGATTTATGAAACATCTGAAATGCTTTCCTGTGACTTGCGCTAAAACATCACGAAACGGAAGACAAGCTAACAAAAGAGTACGCCGCCAAATGAAAAAGCTACGGAAATTCTGAGAACTGTTTACTAATTCGTAAGCATTGGTTCGCTGGGCTACGAGTTCGTTCTTGCTAAGCTTTCCTTTTATGCGAAGCATATTACGAGAGCTCAACCCAGCTCCTCAGGTGCGGCGGTGTCGCCTTGAAACCACGTGACACCGTGACGTCACGACAGAGGAGAAGTGGCTTTGGCTCAACTCTTGCAAGACGGGCTGGGTGGGAATCGAACCATGGTCTCCGGAGTGTGGGACGGAGACGCTACCACTCAGCCACGAGTACGATGCTTCAAAGCGGTACAAAAGCGCCTCTAGTGAATGCGGTGTTGCCTTAGAAACGAGCTGTTTCTAAGGCGTGCGTCTCTTGCTCAGGCGCACATTTCGTTGCCGCGCCGAACGCTGCTTTGCTCGACGCTCACCGCGTCCAATGCGGGGCGCGTAGTCGCTGCCCTGTAGCCCATTGTCTTACACCCCTTGGCGGGTCGACGGGAACGCTGTCGCGTTCCACTCTTGAAGGTGAAGCAATAATGCATGAGTTGTTTCTTCGTCTAGCCGAACCAAATATAGCCAAGCAACAGCAGTTCACCAGGCTAAACAGTGGTTCAACAACTAAAATAAAGGCTAGTATGCTTCGCATCCTGGGCTTAACCTTACCTAAGCCACAGCCATTTTTCTTCATTCCCAATCCCTATGCACCTCTAACCATGGCGTATCAGGTGGCAAACAATGCTTACACTCTAATAGACAAGTGTCAGCTTTAATCGCCGCATCGTGCCTCTTCAATGCAATCGCACTAATTGAGCAAGAACACCTGGAACGAGTGCGCATAGATGGAGCAGAGAGGTCGAAAGCGAACACCAGTTGCTTCAATGTCGCATGAGGCTCTGCGTGAGGGCACAGTGCATTTCCGTGACGCCATGGCATCCTCGCTGTAGCTCGCACAAGGGTGTGTTACGTGCGCCTTCCTGGTAAACGCAACCTCTTGACTGCGTTCTCAATGCGCCTCGGTAAGGTGCACTAAAAACGCGCCAAGCGTCCCAACGCGTTCGTTTGCCCACGAGGTGTTCGTAACTCTAAGAACGCTCTGCAGCGTTCATAACAAGATCAAGCTTTGGGCCCCGTCATTTGACCCGCAATAATTTAACCTTTGATACTTTTCGTTTTGTTCACTCTGCTCGTGAGCACGGACTTCCGAGGGGAGAAATGTCTCTAGCAAGAATGTTCGTTTCGAGGCATAGAGTTTCTCACTACATTACCTAGAGGGAAATCTGGCGCTGCTGCGCTGTGGTATGCATGGCAATGCCGGTATATTGTGGATTCGGATTGGCATCGTTCTCGGAGAGACACGACACCTTGAAGACGCGCTTGGCAAGTACCGTTCCGTCTGTCACAATGATTCATTTTCTACTAAAACGGCACGTGAGAAGCTGTTTTAGCTTTATTATTACGCAAAAACATGTTTTGTTTAACTATGAGAACTTGTTATTACGTGCACGATTATATAATACGTAAAAAGTATCAGCGAGGCGCTAAAGTTGGAGGATAGACAACAAGGTTCGCGCTCGCTTTCAAACAGTGTGTCGTCTGTTCTTGGTTTTCTTCGCTTGGTCGTGCACTGTAGGTGAGTGAAGATGTAATATGCGTGAATGGAAACATTTCATGAAGATTTTACTTTGAGAACGTGTTATTTGTGTAGTCAAATCCACGTTTTAGACGAAGCCTTTTACAACATCAGCCAACACGAGCCTCGCAGACACATATACCGTGATTCCCATGACGGCACGGTGCCTCCTTATGAAACTCCCATAGACGGTGGCGCCAGATTACCCTCTAGGTGTTATAGTGAGAAACTCTATGTTTAGAGGTACCGTGGTACATATGCCTCAACACTGCTTGTATATGCGTAACGTATAATGCAAAATAATGATATTAATAGTATTATGCTACAGGATTAACTCTCCAGCTTCATACAGGATTGCTTTTAGGTTTCATAAGAACAATTTACAATAAAGGAGTCATTTTGAGTACTCTTTTATGCTGACAAGCACAAAATTGCACAACGTGAAACGCAGACTCAAATTAGCAACTAAATATGAGTAAAAAAAACAAGGTAACATTACAATGCTGACTTTTCTTTACCGCAATTTTATTCCGCATCTTGTTACTCCACATTAGTTAATACAAATGATTTTTTTTTCTTTTTACGATGTGCCACTTTTGATGTACCGCACCCATTCCATTTGTGACTGCCTCAATTCCACGGGCCAATCCTCAAAATACGATATTATCGGAAAGAAGCAGAAGTCGAAAATGACGAGAAAAAAATAAAATAAGAAGAAGCAGTAATCAAAATATAAGAATAAATCCGAAAATGCTACCATGCCAGATGCCCAACTCACGCCGTTGCGCAAACTGCGCTTGGGAGGAAAAAGATGTAGATGCTCTACTCCGACGACGGCTGCGAATGGCGCGTATACGCGGGTACTATTTTGACAGCGATGTGCAATGAGGGACTGAGTGCGCCGAGGTGCTGATAGCTTAGTGTGCGCTGTGTCCTCGCCGCTTAGTTTGCGTAGAAACGAAAGACACCACGGAGTTTATTCGCCCGCTTCTGCTGCTACCGCGCTTCTTCACGCAGGCGTTTTTATGGTGAGTTGCCGCAGTCATCGAGTTAGATGTGTTCATGTTTGCTCGTGCGCGCCTGACACTATGCTTGTTAATTCAGTTCGTAAGCGAAGGTTTAGAAATTCATACGGTTGATAAAAGTACTTTCCTTACGTCGCATAGCTGTCTAATAATTTGCTATTGCAATGGACGCTTCCCCTTCGGGCGAAACTGCGACTCTTTTTTTAGTTGTGTGGTTTAGTTTGAGATGTAGTAGAAGGCCTAAATTACGCTATTTTTACGAACGTGGTCAGAAACACGTGGCCAGATACCTAGATTTCATGAACCCGAAGTCGCTAAAGAAGTTCTTGCTTTCGAAATTGAGTAAACGTGATATCCTCTCAACGAATGAAGGATCCCTTACCCATTTTTGTTTATGTTTTGCCGATGAAGGGAGCATCTAAGTGTAGAACTTGCGACTATCTGTGCGCGACTTGGTAATACGGGAAGCGGACCTGTGGGTATGAGATTATGTACATATTTGTTACTATGAGCACATAGTTGAAGCTGCCAAACTGCCGCTACGCAGTAGAGATCTGCATGTTTATTCCGCCCCATCGACTGAAATCCGGCAGGTGTTTCGTGAGCTGCATCGACGCTCACTAACCAGTGCGGAGCAGGCAGGCATTGATAGTGCTATAAAACACTTACAAGGGAAAATAACCACCGCGAAGGTTGTCATGGCTTGCAAATCATGCGCTGCCCACAGCCGAGTAAAGAGAAGTGACACGGATAACCCAGGTATGCGTAGTATTCATAATAATGTAAGTAAAATTAAATGTCATGGGGTTTCCCTCACTTGCGGGTGGATATACTCGGAGATACAAAGTGGTGCATAAGTAGGAATACCTGGTCTACTGGCTTCCTAGAGGTAAATTCTCGCTCGCGCACGCTCAAATTCCTACAGAGCTTGAATTTTGTTATGGCTTATGTTTGTTAACACGCTAGTGGGAATCGCTTGGTGTTTCGTCCAGAATAGGTTCGATGCGCGCATTGTGTGCAGCTGCGCCTTGAAAAAAAATATTTCGTCCGAAGACGACGGCGGCGCCAGCTGTCGTGGCTACGGCATACACGCCGTGTTCACTGTAGCCCGAAGAGATGGCGTGACCGTGTTGCGAGGCCATCTCTCTCTCTCTCTCTCTATATATATATATATATATATAAATATATATATATACAGTGGACTCTCGTTAAACGGAACCTCAAGGGACCGGGAAACATGTTCCGTTTATCAGGAGTTTCGTTTAGAGAGAGAATGTTCAAGATTTCGCAATCCGTTAAAGATTTCGCAATCCGTTCCGGACTGCTTGGTCCCGACGAGGCAGGCGTGCGCGCAATTGGCAGTCTCCGCTGAAGCGGATCTCAGATGCAAAATCTAGGTATTAAAGAGGACGGTACGCTATGGGCACAAACTGTATTGCACAAAAGCGGTAAGCAATGAACTTTTTTTCAGAGCACTACTAAAATTTAAAAAAAAAATCTCAGTAGTCCACTTATTCCGCGGAGATCAGTGGGAACTGCGATTTATTGGCTTGTTATAAAGGACTTTATGTTTGCTTGTTTGAGCTCTCGCAACCGTTTTCTTTGAATGGCACCACTCATACTAGACAGGCTGCTCAAAAACAGTTCAGAACCTTCTTCTCGTTGGAAGAAACTCTTCAGCATTTGGACTGCCGGTTCCGCCTGCGCAGGTGTCACCACAGGATCAGAGTCGGCAGTCTCGTGTTCGACTTCTTCATAGTCGTCTTCGCTTTCATCGGGGGGGACAGACATCAGCTACAATGCTGATGTCTGCTACAACACTTGGCGACGAAATGTCGCAGACGACGCTAAACAGAGGATGTAAGGCTGAAGCCTAACAACAGCAAGCGCACCGTGACAGAGAGCAAGCGATGCGGTTACAGTGTGCGAGAAAGAAGGGGAGACAGTGATGCGTACCACGATGGGGCTCTGCGTGAACGTCAAGTTGTGGTTTCGAGTCTATTTTCGGTTCCGTTTATGCGGTGGTCTGAAAATTCGAGTTCCGATTAACGGGATTTTTTTTACATTGCCTTAATACAAAACCAACCAACTGCGAGGCGTTTGTTCCGTTTAAGCGTTGATTCCGTTTAACCGATTTCCGTTTATCGAGATTCTACTGTATATATATACATATATATATATATATATATATATATATATATATATATATATATGACATCGTTTCACAATTTTTTCTTTTAGCTCCCCTTTCCCTCGGACAAATAACGACAATGATTATTCTATGCTACGCTTCCGATAAATGTTTTCCTTTTTTACTGAGAGCTTTGGACAGAGCGCCTGTCACAGCCACCGGGACAAACGCGTCGATTCACGCTAATAAATCCAGAGTCGAGAGAGATAAGAGACGCGACGAATTGACGGTAATAAGTAGAGCCCGTCGGAACCTTTTTGCCAATCAATTTACAAGCAGAGTGGCAAATTGTATGGCACTGTGACCCGCGGCGGAGGTGACGCAGGTGTTAAGCCCTCTCGGTAGGTGCGCCGATCCATCAGATATTGCAAAGCTGGTCCGGTCCGCGGCGTAGGTGCACATCACCATTAGCATCCGTTAATGGTGAACTGCACGCATAGTCACTGGTGATCCTTGTTCCCAGACTGGTAGGGCACCGAGTGTTTCTCTACGCAAGGATTTCAAATTAAGCGTCGCGGGGAGTTGTGGTTGCAAAGTGATGTGCGATAATTCTATAGCATGCTTTAATTACGCCCGCTGTCAGCAAGTGACAGCCTTGGAGCGTTCTTAAAAACGTTCCACGCCAAACGAGAATTACGTGCATTGTGCATCACCTGATTAGTCGATTTCGCTATTATAGCTGGCTTACTATTTCAAATTTTCCTAGCTATAAGGTGCTGTTTAAAGGCAAGGTCAGAAGCGCAAGCGAATTAAAATATACCGAGCAGGGACACCCATACCACGTACACGGCAATTACTTAACTAGTGTGTTGCTATGGAATGATTTTGCATACTTCCCGATAACTGCTATAAGCAAGGTACGTTGTTTCGTTTAGCTTTTCTAATGCGCTGCTTTCCACATCGTTATTGAATGCTGATGCTCAGTGCTATGACGCAATGACTTTAACGGCTGTTTCGAGGGGTTCCTTATGGTATGTTTAATATTCTGATCTGTCAGGACAAGTCATGCAACAGGCTCATTTTTTCTTGCGCAATATGTTATCTACAGGACTTGAGTGTATAGAAATATGGCATGTATAAGATATCGTGCAAACGTATGCGTTTTTAATGAGGGAAGTTTTTACGAAGTTCGAAGTTAACAGATTATGTGCTCGCCCCCGAAAACGTCGTGTTCATTTTTTGCTGGAGTAATTGAATATTTTCTTTCCGAAAGCACCATCTGTGGAATTTGCACAAAGAGGTCACGCTCAATAGGATATTCAACACACATTCATGTTGAACCAAACGAAAGGGACTTGAGGGATTTTGAAACACAATATTCGCGAACACTCATAGCTTCCCGAGAGCTTATAAGGATTTTCAGCAGAATTTATGGTATTTTACGTTCCATCCGGCTAGATGACGCCGCATGCATATTTTTTTTTCTAAGTTTCGGGCGCCTGTTGGCAGAAACATGAGATGACCTTGAAATTCCACAATATATGTTATACATAGTATCTCACCTACCGTGCCGACGCACTGCAAATGGAGCCAACAGACCATCTTGGTCCCCAAAAGGCTACGTTACAAAGCCGGTAATTATTCTCTGGCTTGTTGCAGGTTGTTTTGTTAAATGCACTAAAAATGTTGTGCAAAGAACGTTGCGCAAGTAGTATTATAATGCAACCCGTCAATAGCTTAGGCCTTTTCACTTAAAAAACGAAGAGAGAAAAAATATTTCATCCTGACTCCTCCATACGCATGGTAGCAATCGGTTCTGCGTTGCCGTAAGCATTGCGGCGTTTGGCGCTCTCGAAGATTCGTCAACAGACGGCAGTAGCAGAAGCTGCACTTCTCAGCTGCAGCTGCAATTTTCCAGGGTTAACGGCGTCGTACATAGCGGGATGTAGCCAGCTTTAAGCAGGTGAAGAAATCACCATCTTTTCGTGTCCGTGTAGATGGTCGAACGGGGAAGCTGCTTGTTACACCGTTTTCTACACCACGCCAGTCAAACTTCGCAAGGGGTCTATATTCTAAGTTTTTGTTTGCCATTCTTTAACCTCATTTTTACTTTTGCGTGCTTCGCGTGGTGAGCAAGCCTTAGGAGTGTTTACTTTTTGGGGAATTTTCTAGTGAATTTTTTAATGGGTGAAGTTTCTGTCTGTGAGTTTCCGTGTTTTCATTTTTCACGTGCAATTCGCACCGTCTCTTTTCTTGCGCGCCAGTGATGAAACCATAGTTTGGCGTGAAGTGAAAACCATCTGATCTGAGCCAACTGTGGAAGAAGACGACGATGCTCGAGCTTTTGCTGATGATGATAGTTTCAGCGAACTCCGGCCTCAACGACACAGAGTTCACATAAACAGCATCGCTGTAAAGAAAAAGATAAAGAATCAAGTAAAAAATAGAACCACTGATTCACATGGGCGAAAGTTATGGCAAGGTTTTGCGTTGCTCTTCAGATCCTCTCGCTGTATTTTTGCACTAGGTGAGCGTGACATGGCTGCCAGGCGTGTCATAACTGTTGTCAGCCCGTGATATTTACTATCCTTTCCATTCAGTTCACTGTATGCATTATGGTGCGTCATGCACACTTATCCTCAACGGAAACGCAAGTTCAGTTGCGTGCGACTGTAGACGAACGCTGCAGTGGCAACCCTCCATAGCCGACTGGACGGAGCGTGGGGGTGCGGTCCATGGAGGAAGGAACACACTAAGAGGGAGCGTCACGTGACAAGCTTGAAGCCTACTCATAAAAAAGGATACAGAGGAGAAGCAGGCCTTAGTGACGTGATTGGCAAGCCGTAGATTCTACGCGGTAAAATAATTTGTGCCCTTAAAAGTTTTTTTTATGCTGGAATTTTTCGGATTTTTTCATATACTGATTTGGTCGACATGAAATAATTAAAATATCACCTTGATAGTTTGTTCTGTATCTCAGCTCAGCACTTCTTAGACGGCTTCTCCCTATTATCTCCTATCACCCCTGTTTTGTGTGAGCTCATTCCCTCTTACGCCTGCCAATTTCCTAATTTGATCACACTACGTAAATCTTTGCCGTCATAAAACTGCGTTTATGACGGCAAAGATTTACGTAATGTGATCGGCAACTGTTCTAGCTGTAACTCGGATGGTCCACCGTTTAGGTGTCTGGCGTAATACATAGACTGTCCAGCTCCATCTGGTGCTCTTAATTTCGACAAGAACGTCGGCTACACTCGTTTGCTCTCTAGCCGACACCACTGTCTTCTTGTCTCTTAACGTTACGCCTGATATCCGTGGATCGCTGGGAGACGCATTCGTGCTACAGTGGATATGAATAAACGGACGGCACTTTAACTTCTCGGATTCCTCTGGTGATATACGCAACGGTAGTCAGTTACCACTCCACGAGCGCTATAATGTGTTACATTTTTCCTCATTTCTCTACCTTAAGTGGTGAGTGCTACCGTATACAACTAGAGAAGCGAGAAGTAGTACTTGGTAGCTCTGGTTTGCACCATAGGTGCCATTTTTCGCTAGCAAAATTTTGAGCTTTAGTGGTGTTATCACTTGATCATTGTAAGACATTTCTCATTGTAAGATAATCTTAGATTGTAATTTACAGCCACTCTGAAATGGAACTTCCACGTTTCATCAAAGTTTGCGTTAAAGAAAAAAAATCAATGGGGATAAAGAAGTGTCAACGCGTCGCCTTGGGAAAAACATTATTTAGCTCCCAGCGCAAATGACCAACCCAGTTTGAATAATTACGTTCTGTGAATTACTTCAGAAAAAAAAAAGATGTTCGACATTTTTTCTACGACACAGCAAGAACGATTTTAAGCGTCGATGCAAGACACAACTACACTTGTTTCAGCTTCCCATTCTCTCCCACACATAACGACAACGAGTATTCAAGGTAACGCTTCCGGTAAATCTTTATTTTTATCGACAAATTTCAACTTAGCGCCCGTCCCAATCGCATAGAGAAACACATCTATTCGCGCTAATAAATCCACCATCGAGGAAGATAAGATAGCGACGGTAATAGATGGAGCACGCTGGAAAGGTGATTTATACTTTTTTGTTGCAATCAATTTATAAGCACTGTTGCAAATCGAAGCAGAAAAAAACTTAATCAGACATACGCCTGTTGGATAAAGGGTATTGTTAAAATACGGGCAGAAGCAAGGTATCCTTTTTTGTCTGTGGCTTAAGGAGGAGGGTGTATGTGTTGGCTAGAGAAAGAGAAAGAGATATAGTGAGCGGAAGGATTAAACAAAGAGTGTACCGTAGATTGTGGAAACGTCTCAAATACTTTTTTCTCACTTGCGTTCAGGAAAGGAAAGAGAGGCAGGAAAAGAGCACGTCGATAATTAAAAAAAACTACAGGAATTCTGACAATTGCCTACTGATGCATAAGCATTGTTTGCCTCGGCTGTGACTTTGTTTTTGCTTAGCTTTGCTCACTTGCCTTTCCTAGCTTTTGCCCGTCTACCGATGGCCTTTCCGGTGGCAAACAATTCTTATGCTTTGGTACACAATTGTCAGATCTTCTCGCCCCAACCGACCTTTCTTTCTTTCTTTATTCATTTATTCAAGACATTCCTTACAGAAATGCCTTGGGGGACGCGACAAAAGGCACTGAACGTGCCTGACTGGGCCTCGCCACCCTTGGCAGCAATCGCCACCCTCTCCACCCTCTTCAATGCAATCGTACTAATAGAGCCAGAATGCCGGGAACGAGCTTGCGTCGACGGAGCAGAGGGGGCGAAATGGAACATCTGCTGCAGTAGCGCGTGAACGCTTTGCGTGAGGGCAGAGTGCATTGTCGCATTGCCACGTGACCCTCGCCGTCGCTCTTTTCTTGTCTTGTCTTGTCTTGTGGCCTCGGGAGTGGCGCGTACCCACTATGGGGGATTGGCCAAGAAGCAGGCGGTTTTCCGTATGGTTAGAAATAGAGACAATCTAGATTTGTATAGTGGAGCGTGGGACAATAGTACTGTAAATTAGAAGTTTAATTAATTATTCTCGCAAGCCTGTGTTGTGCGCATGTTCTTTGTCCACGCAAGCTCTCGCCTGCGTTCTGACTGTGCCTTGGCAACGCCAAACGAAAACCCTCGAAGCGTCTCAACTCGCTCGCTTTCCGGCGAGGTGTTCACAGCTCGAAGGACACTCAGCAGCGTTCAATTAGGCATTGGATCGGCCCAAAATTTCAAGTTTTAGCACACCCAATTTTGAACTTGGCCTACACCTGTTTTCCAGTTGGCCCACACCCAATTTTCAAGCTGGCCCACATCCAAATTTAAGTCGGCCCACCCTCAAATTTATTTTCGCCCACATTCACGCTTCAAATTGGCCCGCTCTCACACTTCAAATTGGCCCAATTCCAAATTTCAATATGACCCAACTCCAAATTTTAAGTAGACAAATCCCCAAATTTTAGTGGGCGCAGCTCTACTGTGAGCTTGACCATGCATTTTCTAAGGAGCGCTATTTATCTCTATCGCAATTCCCTTTCGATTTTATTTTTGTGTTTGGATTGTTGTGTATTGCTTAAAGCCTACCAGTCATCCAGGGTTAAAATATCATACCGAGAAAATGTCTGAACTTTGCAAATTACGCATTTTTGTGCAGATACAAGGCATTACGCTTTTTCTCATGACATGGCTGAGAAGTTCGTCAAAGAATGCTTACATATCAAAAGCCTAAAATAAAATAACGATGGTTTCACCAGAGCACGTGGATTTGGGGGGAGTTGGATTTATAGCTTGGTGCGACGCCGCGATGAAATGCTCGCTTGCTGTAAGACGGCATGTACGTCAGACAGACGAAGCGTACGCGTCAGCTAAAGAGTAAAAGATAAACATTAAAAAAAGAACTAAACAACAATGAGAAGCAAAAGGAACGCATTGTGTAAAACTCGGTGGCGGTGATTCAGGAAGTGTTATACGTAATTTCGCATGAAATCGCTTTCTTCTAAGGAGTTGAAATTGGGCACTTTAAAGGAATTGAAAAAGTAAGAAATTTTCGGCTGAACTATCAGGTTATATATGCGCGATACCAAATGAAACAAAGCAATTAGAATATTTTGGTGAGAAGGTGCTGGAGCAGCCAGAAAAAGCTCCAACACCAAAGGCTGGTGGCGACGCTGCCTCGGACGCCTCTAATCACTGTAGCCCGTCGTGACGTCACTGATTTTTGCGGCGTGTGCTCTGGCATTGCTTAATTTATTATCGGTAAATGTGGGCTACACTGCGGTTATTACAGAGCCAAACATTAAACTTACCCTTATTCCAGGAATATTACTGCACTACAACGACCCCAATACGAAGAAATACTTTAAATCCGTGTCGGCACGGTCACAGATCCACGCCTAGGCTTCGGTGCGACCTTCATTTGTTTCTTTGTATTATCTGCCTATTAACGGTGATGTTAACAGTATCAGAATTTTTAAGGAATACGTTATATATAGCTTGAAAGCCTAAACACTTATCATATTCTAAATTTGCGTGAAACTCAAAAACGGAAGAGTTTCAGCCCTCAAATGAAGGCTAAATAGAAACAAGCAGTAATTTTAGTGATATCACTTTAAAATTGGGCGTAATCGCGAAGAGCCCTGCACATTTTCCCGTTTACCACGACATCCTGCTTATATAGCTCGAGTAGCCTCAGCTTTCCCTATGACTGCCTAATACTGGCGGAAGTATGTCCTTGAGGACATATTTGAGGAAATATGTCCTTCCTTGTTGCAACAGAAGCAGATAATTGGTCTCCGGGTCTCGAACGCACGCTCTACGTCGGCCTTAGCTTTAGTGGCCCCAACCGACTGTGCTGTCTCTTCTAGCCGTTCCCTCGCCAACTCAGCCTTAGTGTATACTCTTAGATTGAACTCGTAGGTGATTTCTTAGTCTGCGAAATTGGGTTGCGAGGCGAAAATCGCTTTAGAGAATTGCCCTTTTTTTTTCTAGCCTATATTCCTGAATAGGTTTTTCTCAGAAGTTTCGGCGCGTGTAATATTCCTCCGCAAGCTGTTCTGCCTTCTCTGGAAGCCTCTCCTGCAGCAAAAGTCTAACTCGTGGTAAATTGTGGTAAAACTGTCCCAGTACTATGCATTCAAGCACCTTGCCGAGGTTGCCATACACCTCTGCCCTTCTGAGCCACTCTTTTAAGTTAGACTTTCACTCGTACGCGAACTCAGGGTGCGACTCACTGCGCCTTTTTGCCTGTCTAAACCGTTGTCGAAATTCCTCGACAGAGAGGGGCATATGCGAGAAAGCGCTGCTTTTGCCTTTCCGCAGTTATCGTAGTCTATAGACAAACGTGCTAGAACTTCCGCGGCCTCTCCTGGGGCAACTAAAAGAAGTTTTTGAGACCAAGGGCTTTCGTCCATCCCTATCATTTTACACGCACGTTCGAAATCACGTACGACAGCATCAGATCCTCTATTCCCAGTTTAGGCATATTGTCTTCGCTGGAAAGAGAACTTGAATGCACCGAGCTGATTCGATTCTGCTCTCCTTGCGATTCGATCACTTTAAAAACATGATCTCATTTTTCGCGCCTTTTTTTCTTCTCTGCCTCCTCTCGGCTTTTCTGCTCATCTGCCTCGTCACAAATTTCTTTCTCGCTTCTCCTCTCAAGAATGTCTCCCCAAACCTCAATGACTGCCCCCCCCCCCTCGTTTCCTCTAGTGCCCTCATAACGTACAGAATGGCTTTCTTTCGCCTTGCCGTGGCAACCCAAATGCCCATCTCCTGACAAACATCAAGGTCCGGCACCCTGAGCTTCTCCATCGTGATCTGAGGGCTCGTCTATGCTTTTAGCTCTAAATTAGCTTTGCTTCCGAAGCCGGAAATCTATGCAAGGCCCGAAGCGAACTAAGACAAAACCACTACAACCCTTTCAGAATACTTTAGAAATTTCCCTTAGCATTTAGGCGTGCGAGAGAGGTGTGCGATGCGAAAGGCAAACGTCAGGCACTCACCCCTTCCAAAGTAGCTGACGCCGGTAGGCCTCATGGCTTCCATTGAGTGGTGAAGCGGGTGTTATCTGGCTTCGAATCCCACAGCTTGCCATCCACTGTTGCGAGTTCGGGGTGGAGGACGAGAGACGGACACTTTCCGCAGACGAAGAAGAAACGAAAAACTTTCTACAATATTTACAGATAGTGGATGCCAGCGTACATGTAGCTGTAACAGCACATCAGACCTACTGGGCTGCTGGAGGCGACTCTCTCTGCTCAGAATGGGTCTGTTCTCCCTCAAATCCCTTTTGGCGACGCCTCGTAGGCAGGAACCAGGTGGGGCGAATGATAACTTCACCCACGTCGAATTCTTGATTCATCGCGCAGAAGTGGGAGCTCTCGTCGCCTCCATGATAGGCACGTGGTATGGCACTACAACATGCACAAGGAACATAGGAAATGAGCTCTGAATATATCAATGCAGCCAGAATACGCAATAATAAAAACATTTAAAAAGCTCGGTATCAACACAGAATGGTGTGGCTTCAGAACCGCGAGGATTTTCGTTTCAACCCAAGTAAATTTACGAACTCACTCTCTGCAAACCTTGCTTCGATGTTATAATTTAGTTTGTGCAGAAAACGCAGCCACTGCTCACTAGTCGGCTTCGTTTGGTCGCATCTGAGTGGGGAATTTCGGAACAGTCTGTGATGTCTAAACATGGCCAAAGTCCCTAATTAAACGATTACCACGAGGCGAACCCACCCATTCATCGGTGCCTATTTTGAAGACAACGAAACGTTGAAACCTTCTCTTGTCGAGTCCACAAAAGGCACATCTACTTGCACCTGACAGCCTGAACTAATGAAGAAGAGGGCCAACGGCGAATTGTACCGAAGACCGGCGCGGACCTTTGAAACCCTGGTTGCTATACGGTCAGCGATTGGATACAATCGAAAGTAGAGGGCGGCGGAACGATACCATATCATGGGCGGGACACTGCGACGTATTCGACGATTCTGATTGGCCGCGATGGAGTCATCAGATTCCCTAGTCCAGTCGCCTAGGGAAGACGATGGTATTAAAAGCGGAGACCTTTCGTGCAGTGACGCTGATGTGTCATGATGTGAACTCAGACGTTTAATATGCTCCTGCATAAAGTGGGCTTCCATAACTGGAGCCAGTGTCACTAATATAAAAATAAAACATTTTTCTTTATGCTTACTACCGGGCGTATTCGTCGATGGGCTTGGTGGATTTGTGGCCTAAACGCCACCTCGAGGTGCAACCAGGCGCCTAAGGCCGGCGTGACCAAAACATGCTCAGGTTAATGAAGGTTGAAGCGCGTGACGCTGTCGAGTTGTTGGTATGTCAGTCAGATAAACCACTGTGCCAGCACATGTTGCAAAGGTGTGCGCGGTGGTTGAAAGCGTAAGACAGCAAATAGCACGCATATACACACCGGAGTTTAATGTGCCCACCAGCTCATTTGACCAAGCACGTGACCAAGGTCGGACATTCTGGGCGGGTTACTATGCGAGAGCACTGGTGATTCCACTGAACACTGGTGTGCTAAGCGCAATTGATCGACACCTTTAAAAATGTTGCCGTCATGGGTTAGCCGCCCAATACTTCCTCCAGGCTCCAAGGCAACGCATTTGAAGCAAAGAGTGACCCGCGTGTTATGAGAAAACTACCATTGACTATACACGTGCTGCCATGGCTGTGACGACAGGCGCCACTCAAAGATACCACGTACCAAACAATCTCGAATGGTCCAGCAACCATGTGGACAGAATCCTACGCACGAGGCAACTGGTGCCTACAAGGACACGGAGAGCGGGAGGGGTAGTGTCATTGAAGGTTGGCTTGCCATGGCTAGCGGAATCACGTGATACTCCCTCTTAGTATTTTTCCCTTCTTACATGGTACCTTCAACCGGCTCCGTGTTCTTTTGAGCCCGAATGAATTGTACGTCTCTCGCGTCCCTCGAAACCTTGTAAGCCTAGCCTTCACGGCCCATGTATGCACCGTCGGTAGCATGACCGTATGGCGTCGGGGCAATGGCACCAACGAGCTTGCAGCCTCGATATGATTCCTATCGCAATAAAATATCATGGACATAAATCCAGCGGAAGTAGCAGCAAGTAGGTTTCATAAAAGCAGAAAGAAGCTAAGGGTGTGTGTTCGGGATGCAAGCACTTAAGTGCACGATTAAAAGAGTTCGACGTCACTATCAAACGTTTTATAGCGCCGCTTTTAGGCGCCCGTTCCTGCGGCGAGCGTCAGCATTGCCCGTCGTAACGGAGCTGACGGGCACAGAGAAAATGAAAGCGAACGGGGAGTGCAGCGGGGAGAGATGAAAACAGAGGGAACGAGAATGAAAGAGGAGAAGGAGGCTACAGTGAACGCGTGTGCTGGAAAGCGGACATTGAGCGTTTGGCGAAAGTCTTAGGATGCAAGTTCTTAGCGCCAGGTGATTTCTTGCCGACCAAAACCTGTGTGCTCTTCGTTTGGCCATCGTTCACTAAGTATAATGGTCCACTATTTATGTGTCCTACACATAACTTGGACTGCCGAGCTCCATCTCTTCCTCTTATTATCGACAAGATCGGCTACACCAATTTGCTCTCCAATCCTCGCCGCTGTCTTTTTTGTCTCTTAACGTTACGCCTGATATCGCTGGATCACTCGGAGACGCCTTTGTGGTACTGTGGACATGAATAGACTCATGATAGTTTTCAGACTCCTCTGTTGATATATGTAATGGTAATCAGTTAACATTCCACAAGTGCTATAAAGTGTCACATTTTTCTTTGTTCCATTACCTTGAGTGATTAGTGCTGTTGGATGCAAATATAAAAGCAAGAAGTTCTTCTAAGTCACGATGGCTTGTACGGTAGGTGTTATTTTTCAGTAGAAGAATGCCGAGATTTAGGGGTGCAATCACTTTAGCGTTGTAACTAATTTATCATCGCAAAACTCTCTTACACTGTTATGTAAAGCCACTCTAAACAGGACCACCCACGTTTTATTCAGCTTCGCGTTATGGAAAAATATTCAATGCCGAATTAGGAGTGTTATGCGTCGCCTTAGAAAAAAAATGTGCTTTAACACCAAGCAGCAATGTGTGGGTAACAATGTTTTGTGAATTACTTCAGAAAAAGGAATGAAGAGGTGTTCGACATTATTTCTTTAGGCATAGCTTGGACGGTTTTAGGGCATCGACGAAACATGCAAGAAAAAGTACGGCATCAAGTTCTATCACATTCCTTGTCTATCAACCTCGCTTCCTCTCGTATTCGTAAAGACAACGACCAGCCAAGGCTATGCTTCCGATAAATAGTTTTTTTTTTTGTTTACCGACAATTTGGACATAGCACCCCTCACTACCACCCTGGGAACCACGTTGATTTACGCTAGTAAATCCGCAGTCGAGAAAGAAAAGCGACACCATGAATTGACCGTGATAAAAAGAGCACGTGGGAAAGATAATTTTAGTTTTGTTTTTCAATTAATTGATAAGAACTGTGGTAAACAAACGAAAACCTGTACCAGACATTCGCCTGTAGGAGAAAGGGAATTGTTAAAAGAAAGCCTGAAGCAAGGATTGCTCTTTTGCCTCTGACCTAAGCTGGAGATTGTGTGTTGCGTAAAGAAGGATAGAACCAGGAAGGGAAAAGAACCGAAGGAGAGGGAAAGAATATTTGCATGAATCCATTCCACTCTAGCGACGTGTAATGGAAAATCGAAACCAAAAAGGGTAAATAAAAAAATCGACCGTCACGGCATTGTATTGCCTGGGCTGCATCTCGGTAGTGCATGAGATGAGATCGAGGAAAAAAGCGCGGAAGGAAAACACTAGATACAATTAGCTTGACCTATGCTATATTTTCCACTCAGACCAGTGCGTGAAATACGGTGCGTCACAAACACACCTATCGTCCACAGAAACGCAAATATACTTGCGTACGACACTCGTGACAGCGGCGGATGACGAACGCTGTAGTGAGGAGACGGCAGAGCCGAGTGCTGTCCATTGCAGAAAAAACATGCTAGGAGCACGGAGGAAGGAAAAGAGGAGGATGGAGCGTGGCGTGACAATGTTGAAGCCTAGTCATAAAACGTTCAGATGAATCAGATGATGCGAAATGGGCCCTCACGTGATGGGCAAGTGGTAGCTTTAGTCGGCGCGCTTTGGTTGCGTTTGCTGCGGCGGTTTTGGAATATGCTCACATAGTCGGCGTGGCAAACGCACGCCGAGATTGCGCAAAGGAATTCAAGTGTGTGGAGTGGTTGAGTCTGTGTTATGTCAGCCGCGTAAGGCGCCGAATCACCACACACTACGTTGGCGCGGCTCGTCTTCTAAGCAGCAGAAGGGCGCCAATGCTGTATTGAACGAAGGCGTCGGGGAAATAACCGGCATTGTGTGTAACAACCTGCAACAACGACCTAAAGGTCGACTGGTCGCGTTTCGGGATGGTTTCAAGCATACTAGGAAATTTATCGCACTGCAAACGTGTGAAGGCAACCGAGTCGCACTTCCGATGGCGATTTTTCGCGTTTGTGGGCATCTTCTGGGAAACAATATGTCATTTGCACCGCAAACATGTTCAGGCATTCAAGCGAGCGTCCAGGCTCTGCAACGACCGCTTTTCTGTCTGAAAAAAATATTCCCATCTTGCGCCCAACGATGGAATGGTGAGACGGGGACCTTGACCATATTTGAGGTCTACTGTTATGGCAGATGGTCCCAGCCGACGTTGTCGTTCACTTCAGTGCCTTCTGTCTCTCAACAGACTGGTGAGAACTCAATTGGCACGTCTCAACCACGCAAGGGGATCGCTCCACACAATCGTAGATAATAGTGCATGTGCACGACAGCTGATTTCACCAAACACCACGCAACGCTCGGGCATTCTGTATGGCTTTCGAGTTGAGACCACTAGCTACTCCACTAACGGTGGTGTTAAGCTCAAATCACCGACGCTTTTAAAGATTCTGGCGGAATGGGTGAGGCGCCCAGAGCTTTCTGCTGATTTCAAGGCAACGCATTTGCAGCAAAGGATCATGCGCGTGCTAGCAGAAAACCACCCCTTACTATCACGTCCCGCCAGGGTTGCCACGTATCAGACAATCTCGAAGAGTCCAGCAACCATGTGGGCAGAATCCTACACAAGACGCAATGGGCGCCCACAAGGGCCGTGCATATTGCCCTAAAGTTGGCTTCGGAGGCTAGCAGAATCACGTGACGCTCCATCTTCGTTTTCTTTTTTTCCCCTTCCGCCATGGTGCGGGAAACATGCTCCATCGTATTTTGAGGCCATGCGCAGCGTACGCTTCTCGCGTTCCTCGAAACCTTCTAACACTAAACATCTCGACTTGCGCATGCGTGGTCGAAACCGTCACCGCTTGGGGGCGGCGCCGAGGGCGACAACGGGTTTGTAGCATTCATGTGGTTGCTATTGCAATAAATTATGCTCACGAAAGCAGCTGAAGAAGAAGCAAGGATCATACGTAACAGCGGACAGCTGGCAAAGGTGTGTGCTGCGCATTCGAGTATTTAAATGCACAAATATAACAGTGTGACGTCACTATCAACCGTTTTAGAGCGCAGTTCTGAGGCGCCTGTTCCTACAGCGATCGTCGCAGCATTGTCCATCGTAACCGAGCGAACGAGCAAAGCGAAAGATGCAAGCGAACGCGGAGCGCAGCGGGAGATGAAAGCAAAGAGCGCGAGGAGGAAAGCGGTGGAGGAGAGTATGGCGAAAGGGCGAGGAGGAAAGCAGAGTGCCGCACCAGACTGCGAAATGGCGCCCTAGTATTGTTATCTGATCGTATGTGCGACCCGATTGTGTAGTACTTTCTGGAAGCCACGGGGGCACTAACGATTACACTGGAACCTTCGACACGCCACGAAAAAATGCTGACGCGCTTGACCCGCAGACCAGATTTTCGACGATCACCAAAGCTCTGCTCGCCGTTGCTGTTGTGATTGAGTGTTAGCTGTTTTCAACGCTTCACTTCATTTATAAAGTGCCGCACGAGGCAGATTGTCCGCACCAGCCAGTATAGCACGAAATGAAAGTAGGTACAGTTCTTCCAGTTTATTCGTATTGTAGTTTCTTCGAAATGAAATTCAGAAGATAATACTTGGATATTTATTCTGCATCGATGAGGAAGAGTAGTTTTTTTACTGACTAGCAATTTTAATGCGTAATATTTCTTAGACGGCCTCTCTCAATGACCTCCAATCACCCCTGCTTTGGGCGAGCTGATTCCATCTTACGCCAGCAAATTTCCAAATCTCATCCCGCCTTGGTTCATTACAACCTGGTTTCAGCAAGTGACCCCCTTGGATCGTGTTTCAGGATGTTCGATGCGCAAAAAAAATTACATGCCTTCTGTATTGCCTGATGCATCGATTACGCTATTACCGCTGGGTTACTAGTTAAAATTTCTCTAGCCCTCAAGTGGCGGTAAAGGAAATGATCAGAAACAGGAGCGAATTAAAATATACCGAGCACGGACACCGATCCCGCGTTCACAGAAATTCCTTCACAAGTGGTTTGCCGTGAAATGATTATGCATACCTCCGAATAACTTCTGTATACAAAATGGGTTCTTTCGCCTATCTTTGCAAAAGCACTGCTTTCCACATAGTCATTGACTGCTGCTGTTCACTGTTGTGAAGAAATTGTTCTAATAGGTCTATTCAGCGTTTGCATGTAGTACGCTATTTAATATTCTCCTCTCTTTTACAAGTCAGGAAGCGCACACATTTTTTTGGGGGGGCAAAATGGTCTCTATAGCATTTCCGAGTACTGAAGTTTGTCATGTATAGCAGATCACGCCGTTTCAACTTGGCAAGCTGTTTTCAAATTTTCTAGTTAAAGATTAGGTGCTCACCTTCGTAAACGCCGTGCTCTCTTTTTTTTGCAATAATGGAATATTTTGTTTCAGCGAGCACCTTCTAAGGAGCTAACACAATGAACTCACCGTCAAGAGGACATTGAACATGCATGTGCGTTGGACGAAATGATAAGGGCTTTACGCATGTTGAAAATGAAGTGATTATTCGAGAGATCTAATGGCTTGCGGAGAGCTCGAAAGGCTTTTGAGCAGAATTTAGAAGCACGTTACCCACCTTCCAGATTTGACGCTTCAGGTATTTTTTGTTTTATGTTTCGATGGCCTCTGAGAAGAAGCCTACGTTTGAAGGAGTGCCCACATTAGGGCTGGCGGGACTGTTATCAGAGAGAAACATATGGGTTACATAGGATGTGATGTCCATCATTTAGTGGTGCATTTAGAGGCTCTTTACATGAGCGGTATGGAGCCGGGTATCATCAGTGTCATTGGAGGCAAAGATTGTAAACTCTTTACTTAAAGGCCACGTCAAATAGCCACAAAAGATGGCCTGCTCTAGAGTAGGTTATCTTACGAACGGGTGCTTTAAATTTTACGCATAGTAAGCTGCGCAGGCAGAAGTGCAATGCCTCCCGACAATAGCATAGGCCTTTTTACTTAGAAAAAGATAAGAGAAAATATTTTGACGTGACTTGCATGCGCATAACAAATACTTATTGTGTGCTGCCGTAAGCATTGTCGCGTTTTGTTGTCTCCCAGATTCGCCAACCTACGTCAGTACTAGAAGCAACACTTCTTTAACTGCAGCTGAAGTCATTGAGGCTGAAAGGTGCCAAAGAAAGCGAGCTACACGCAGCTTTACAAGTTGAAAATAGAATCAAGTAAAAGAATGGCTGTGGCTTAGGTAAGGTTAAGCCCAGGATGCGAAGCATACTAGCCTTTATTTTAGCTGTTGAACCACTGTTTAGCCTGGTGAACTGCTGTTGCTTGGCTATATTTGGTTCGGCTAGACGAAGAAACAACTCATGCGTTACTCTGCTTCGCCTTGGACGCCCCGCGTTGGACGCGGTGAGCGTCGAGCAACGCAGCGTTCGGCGCGGCAACGAAATGTGCGCCTGAGCAAGCGACGCACGCCTGAGCCTTAGAAACAGCTCGTTTCTAAGGCAACACCGCATTCACTAGAGGCGCTTTTGTACCGCTTTGAAGCATCGTACTTGTGGCTCAGTGGTAGCGTCTCTGTCTCACACTCCGGAGACCCTGGTTCGATTCCCACCCAGCCCATCTTGCAAGAGTTGAGCCAAAGCCACTTCTCCTCTGTCGTGACGTCACAGTGTCACGTGGTATTCAAGGCGACACCGCCGCGCCTGAGGAGCTGGGTTGAGCTCTCGTAATATGCTTCGCATAAAAAAGAGAACCGCTGTTTCGCTTCGGTGAACCATTCAAAGCGATAGCAAGGTTATGCGTTGCAGCTTAGATCCTCGCGCTGTGTTCTAACATTAGGTGAGGGCGATATGGCTTGACACAGCAGGTCGTGCAACTGCAGGTGCGCAGATTGAATGGGGTCGTGCAGCGTTGAGACGAGGCGTGTCACGAGGCTCGCGCGATGATGAACGCCGGCAGTGGTGTTGCACGCGTTGCGCCTCGGTGGTGCATGAGACGAGACCGATGGAAAACCGTTGGCACTTGTCAGCGCCAAAGGAAACAAGTAAATGTGAGCATCTTGACATTTTGCTCTCCAGTGGCAACGCTGTAGACCCAACTGAACGGAGCGTGAGGGTGTGGTCCATGGCGGTAGGAATGCACAACACTCGCGGGCAACTCTCTGTGGCTATGCGGGAATAACTACAGAGGCAAACCGTACCCAACTGAGAACGCTTTTGAAAAGAGTCGGGCGTTTTAATCCACGTTAGTTTAGACTCGGGTAGAGAAAACGTTAACACTTTATTAGCAACAGTTAAATAAGACAGCACACGCCACTGATTCTAAAGGTTCATTTATTTTTGCGGCTCCTCCCTGCCGCGTATATCGCGCAAACGCCATATCTCAGCGCATGGAAGCTGCGTCGATCGAGCGTCTGTTACAAGCAACCAAAAGTGCGGTCAAACGCTGCCGGACTACTTGGCGCTGTCACACATGTGCAGCAATGACGCGCCCCTAGCTTTCCCTTGATAGCCGATGAAAGTTTTCAGGGAGCGTCGCGTGACAATCTTGATGCCTAGTGATAAAAATAATATAGAGGAGCAGTAGACCTTAGCCACGTGATAGGCAAAGAGTAGATACTAGTCGGCTTGCTTTGGTTGCATCTGTAGCAGGCATTTAGGAACAGACTGCTACGGTCTCAATACGACAAAGGGCTTTAATTAAACATACCACGAGGCTGCCCCACCCATTCATCAGTGCGTATCTCGAAGTCAACGCAGGGTTGACAGCTTCTCTTGACGAGTCCCCAAAACGCCCCTCTACCTGTCCCTGACAGCCTGAACCAATCATGAAAAGGGCCAACGTCGAATTGCACCAAAGACCGGCGCGGACCTTGGATACCCAGGTTGATATACGGTCACCTATTCCATGTCATCGATCGTGGAGGGCGACGGAACGATACGATATCTTGGGCGGGATATTGCGACGTATACGACGGCTTTTATTGGCAGCGATAGTTATCACATTCCCTAGTCGAGTGGCGTAGGAAAGACCACGCTATTAAAGGTGGAAAGCTATCGTGCAGTGGAACTGTCCTGTCTTGACGTCAACTCATACGTTCAATATGCTCCTGCATGGAGTGGACTTCCGCAAGTGCAGCCAATGTCACTAATGTAAACAAAAAACCTTTTTTAGTCATGCCTACTACCGGGCATATTCGTCGATGGGCTTGGTGGTGTTAGATATGGGGCCATTTCCTGAGGCTACTACGAGTTCCCCAGACCACATCGAATCGCACCACTGCTAAGTAAGGTATGCAGAAACACGGATGCCACATTCCTGAGGCACGACAAGTGCAAACAACTTGCCGGCCCATACTTCGTGTGCCGCCGGGAGAGCTATTCACTGCTTGACTCTTCCAGAAAGCGAGGGGATAGCCAGGCACTGTTGCAAGGAAAGTGGGTCCCGAAGCAGGACGGCTGTGATGTACCGGGAAGGCCTGGCAGCGTGGCCCCCATACGCCCATTGTGCCAAGGCGTTGGAAGCCAGCGAGGCAAGACCAATTCTGCCCGCCTTGTTCCCTTGTCGCCCCACCTGGATCTTGTGACGGCGCGTAAGTCAGCAAGGCAAGACCGCAGGGGGACCAAGCGGCGACTCTCTTTGCCGGGTATGACACCATTGCACAAGTGCATACCGTTGGCCGAAAATGGCGTCATCTGCGCGGACTCTCCCATTGGCAGAACATGACGCGTCTTCCAGACATCGAAGGGCTTAAAAGAGAGACCGGGAGCAGCAAGAGGATTCCTGGAGCATTACCTGATTCACCTCTCTCGAACTGCTTGCCGCGGGCCGCAGCGTCCGAGTTGCTGCCGGCCCGTAATGACTGTACGACTGTTCATTGACGTCTCACTCTAAATAATGTAAAATAAACTCCCAAGTGTTTTCACACCGAAGTCCGTCCCCAACTCCTACAACTGGTGACAGCGGCAGGATCTCCTCCAAATCCTAAGTGGATTCGTGGCCTAAACGCCACCTCGAGCCACAACAAGGAGCACATGGGCGGCGTGACCAAAGCAACCTCAGGATATTGAAGATTCGAGTATGTGACGCAGTCGAGTCTTTGTTATGTCAGTCAAGTAAAGTATCAAACCACCAAAAATTCCATAGGTGCGCGTGGTGGTTCAAAGTGAAAGACAGCGGTACCAAAATAGCAAGCAAATATACACACCGCAGTATAAGGTGCACAGCAGCTGATTTGATCAAGCACGAGGCCACGCTCGGGCATTTTGCATGGGTTTAGATGCGAGAGCGCCGGTCACTCGACCAAACGGTGGTTGGTTAAGCGCAAGTGAACGACGCTTTTAGCACTTCTGTCGTCATGGATCAGGTGCCCAAGAAATTCTCAACATTTCAAGGCAACGCAGTTGAAACGGGGAACGACGTGCGTGGTAGCAATAAAGCAGTTGTTACTTTCGACGTGCTTCCATGGATGTGACTACAGGTGTCACTAAAGGGTACCACGTACCAAACAATCTCAAATGGTCCTGCAACAATCTGGGGAGAATCCAACGAAGCTGCCACCGTACGTGCACAAGGCCCCAGAGAGCGGGAGCGGCGGCATCGGAGAAGGTTGGCTTACCGAGGCTAGCGGAATCACGTGACCCTCCCTCATAGTTATTTTTCCCCTGCCTCCATGGTGTGGGCAACCAGGTCCGTCGTCTGTCGTGGCCGAGCGCAATGCCCGTCTCTTGCCTCCCTCGAGACCTTGTAACCCTAAACATCGACTAGCCAAGCATAAAAGCCGACGCGCTTGATCCGCTGCGCAGAATTTCGACGATCGCATACTCTGCTCACACCTATCGTTGTACTTGAGTGGTACTGCTTTTGGAAGTCGTCGCTCCGTCAGCAGCATGCCGCACGAGGCAGATTGTCCGCGCCATGAAATATATCACGAAATGAAAACACGTTTGAAGTGGTGCGCTCAAATTTTGCATTAGGAAGTATCATAAACATAAATGAATCTCGTTCATTTTCTTATGCTAGAATTTCCCGGTTCATTAAGGTTATGATTTCTTCGCGAAGAAATTATTAAAGTAGCACCTTGATATCTTGTTCTGTATTTCTTCTGAATACTAGTTTCATAATCGTTAGCAATTTTGATGCGTAGTTCTTTTCAGACGACCTCTCCCTGTGATCTCTTATCACCGCTGTATTGTGCAAGCTGATTGCATATAACGCAAGTTCTTCACACCAGCTGTACTTGCAAAGTACATATACTAAATTTGGAACGATACAGAGAAGATTAGCCTGGCCTCTGTGCAAGGATGACACGCAAAATCGTGAAGCGTTCCAGATTTTTGAAAGGCGCTTACGAAAGCGTTTCCCATCAACCCATTCTAGACGCACTTTTGAGAATTGAACTAGGAGGGCGAGTATATCGATGGATCAGAAACTATTTGACACAAAGGTCCATGTTCGTACGTACGCAAGATGGTCCGACTACCAACCCCTACACATGCCGAGGACTTCCCCAAGGTGGGGTTCTAAGCCCTATTCTTTTCAACCTCGCGCTTCTTGGGCTGGCCGAATCCCTACCGGAAACAGTGAGGGTCTCAATCTACGCCGACGGCATCTGCATCTGGTTATCAGCGGTCACTCGTCTGCAGGTTCGCGCAAGGCTGCGGAAAGCAGCAACACAGGCGTCTCGCTATCTTTACAGACAAGGTCTTACCATCTCAACAGAAAAATGTGCGTTAGTCGCTTTTACGAAAACCAATGTCTCGTTATCCAGTATGCAATGATGGCCAGCCTATCTCCTACAAAAAAAATCATCGATTTTTGGGTGTCATTGTGGACCGGGACCTCTCTTGGAGCCCTCATGTTGCCCACTTGAAGAAGAAGCTTACATCTATTGTTCATGTCTTCAAGTTTATCGCTGGGAAAACTTGGGGATCGGCAGTGGGCTCCATGCTACAGTTATATCGAGCATTTTTCATCGGATTGCTACGTTACACTTCTCCCGTGCTTGGTAAAACATGCAAGTCAAATCTTCGAGAGCTACAGAGCGTGCAAGCACTGGCACTACGTGTTTGCCTAGGACTTCCGCGGAGCGCCTCAACAGCAGGAACCAATATAATGGCTCGAGACCATCCGATCACGACTTACATGGCGAACATGGGCCCTAAGCTTGTCGATGCTAATGTATCACGCATGTAATCAAGCTCTCTTGCCTGCCTGCCTGCCAGAACGACGACCACAGGCGTCCTTCTCCAACGAGGTCAGCATCCATTGTGCCAGTCTACAATCGGGCTTCACAACCTCAGCACGTTCAACCTTAGCTTTGTGGTGTTTAGAACAACCTCAAGTGCGTCTCATGGTTCCAGGGATAAGAAAGAAGACCGACCTGCCTGCCTTGGCCCTGAAGCAAGCAGCTCTGGATTGTTTGAACACTTTCTACTTTGACCGAGTCCACATATATACGTATGGCTCTTCCACTCAGACCAGCGCAGTGGCT
Organism: Dermacentor albipictus; assembly: GCF_038994185.2. Classification (NCBI taxonomy): domain Eukaryota; kingdom Metazoa; phylum Arthropoda; class Arachnida; order Ixodida; family Ixodidae; genus Dermacentor; species Dermacentor albipictus. The sequence continues at coordinate 2,601,627 of NW_027225583.1, read as the reverse complement.
ATACCATCACGATCAATTAGCGTCCGATACAAGATTTCTCACATGACATCGACCGGATCGGAGCTTGTTGCCCTCCGAGGTGCCGTTGATTACATTAACAACCAACCCGCTAATCGGTGGGCAATATTCTGCGATTCGAAGGCGGCCTTGCAATGTCTTTTGTCATCTCTTCGTCGCAGGTCGTGTGAACAACTAATGTCGGAGATACGAGAAATGCACCATCGTGTGATAGCGAAAGGATACGATGTCCTGTTTCAGTGTCTGCCTGGCCGTATCGGTATCTGCGTCAACGACCTCGCTGACGAAGCTGCTAGGAAAGCACATGAAGGAGCAACCCTTGTTTCTGTACCTTTATCGAGGACTGACGCAGCCCAACACCTAAGCAAGGTAGCACACCGTATGGCAATAGAGAAGTGGCACACACCTGAATTCACCCAAGAACGACTGCATTCCCTCGACCCCTCTATGCAACTGCGGCTGTTACCAGGGCTTCTGCGAAATGAAGAAACAATGCTGTACCGCTTACGCTCGGGCGTCGCGTTCACCAATGCATATACGTTTTTGATTGGAATGACTGATAGCGCCGACTGTAAAGCCTGCGATGCCGAGGAAACTATAAAACACCTACTGCGCTGCTGCCCATCTTTTCAAAACGAAAGACATGACCTCTGCACAGCTCTCAATCAGATAGATAGAACACCGTTCACCTTGAAGAAGATCTTGGGACCATGGCCTCGCATATCGCAGCTACACAAGGCCACAAAAGCTCTGATGTGATATTTGAAGGCTACTGGATTGAGTCACTGTCTGTGATCCGGACTGAGTGACCGAACGATATACCCAGTAGACTTTCTCTTCTTCTTTTAATCTTTCCGTCCCGTTTTCCCTTTCCCCAGTGTAGGGTAGCCAACCGGCCTCAGTCCTGGTTAACCTCCCTACATTTCCTTTATCATTTACTCTCTCTCTCTCTCTTCACACCAGCTAATTTCTTGGCGCCCTAAAACTGCATTCCCTTCGTTTGACAATTTTTCACCAAGTCTAATGGTCCACCGTTTCTATGTCCTGTGGATTACTTGGACTGCCGAGCTCCATCGCTTCCTCTTATTGTCGAGAAGAGCTTCGGCTACACCCGTTTGCTGTCCAAACCTCGCCGCTGTCTTCTTGTCTCTTAACCTTACGCCTGATCTCACTAGATCCCTGGGAGACGCCTCCATTGTACAGTGGACATGAACAGACTGATAATACTTTAACTTCTTAGATTCCTGTGTTGATACATGTGATGGTAGTCAGTTACCATAGCACGAGTGCTACAATGTCTTTAATTTTTTCTTGTTCCACTAACCTTAATGAAAAGGACTGTCGGATGCGAATGGAAAAACATAAGTTGCACTGGGTAGCTCTGATTTACACTGTAGGTACAATTTCCATAACAAAATCTTGAGCTTTTGTCTTGTAATAACTTTATCATTGATTCTTATATATGATTCGAGAACCCTCCTACATCGTAATTTGTAGCCACTGAGAACTTTACAGTGACCTTAGACGTCTGATCCAACTTCGCATATAGAAATAAATTAACTGTTAATTTAGCGGTGTTAACGAGTCGTCTTAGAAAAAGGGATTGCTTTAACACCAAGTACAAATGTGCCAGCCAGTTTAGGGGCAAAATTTCTGTGAGTTGCATCAAAAAAAGTGAAAAATAATGTTGTTGACATTATTTCTGCGACCCAGCTAGGACGATTTTCGAGCGTCGATGCAACATGCAACAAAAAATATGATAACATTAGCTTTCATCACATTATTTTTCTTTGAGCTTGACTTTCTCACGCACACGTAACGACGACTTTTGAAGCCTGCGTTTCGGATAAATCTTATTTAACCACAGGTTCGGGCAAAGCACCTGTCACAACTAGCAAGAAACCGGCGTCGATTCATGCTTATAAATCCGGAGTCCAGGAAGATAAGCGACACGACGAATTGACGTTAATGAATGAAGCATGTGGGAAAGACGATTTTTGTAATCAATTTTAAACAACTGTGGCAAGTAAAATAAAAACTGTGCTAGACATCCGCCTGTGGGAGAAGGGGAATTGTTAAAGCACGGGCAGAAGCAAGGATTCCTCTTTTGTCTATTACCTATGCTTTCTCTGAGTGTGTATGTCGGACAGAGATAGAGAAAACGAGGGAAAAATGCAAGGGAACGCAAAAACAAATGTTCTTGAATTCCTACCATCCTAGCGACGTATGATGAAACACAGTGACCAAAACGGTTGAAAAGAGACACAATCAGATTAACAAATGAAATAATAAATAGTGTCTACTTGACACTGGCTTTGCCGCACACAACAACAACAACAAAAGTCATTACCGCATCGACGCAAAAGCATTATTGTCAGCCTCGAATTTATGCAAGGTACTCGGGGCACATACAGATACAGTCCGAGACACGTCCCATAATCCACTGCCAATGGAGCCAAACTAAACATCTTCGTCACCCAAAGTCTACGCTGCCAGCCCCTAAAGTTTCTCCGCCTGTCTCCAGCTTATTTTGTCTAATGGCTGCTAGAAATTTTATGCAGAGCATGCTGCGCAAGTATAATTGCAAAGACCCTAGTGAATAGACTGGGCCTTTTCACGAAAAAAAAGAAGAAAGAAGGAAATCTCTCGTCGCTACTCCTCCATGCGCATGGCAGAAAGCGGTCCTCTGTTGCCGAAGCATTGTGGCGTCTCGTGGCCACCAAGGTTCTCCATGATACGGCAGTCACATGAGCTACACTTCTACTGCAGCTTTAGTTTCCGAGGCTGTATCATGCCGTACAACGTGAGATATCGCAGTTTTTACGCAGACAAAAGAAATGAAACACAGATTCCAGTTGAAAAGAAATTAACCGCAGTTTTGTCTGGGTGAAGCATTCACAGCCATCGCAAGGTTATCCGCTTGGCTTGAGATCCTCACGCTGTGTTGGAACACTGGGTGAGGGCGACACAGCTTGACACAGCAGGTCGTACAACTGCTTGTACGCAGAATGAATGGAGTCGTGCAGCGTTGTCACCAGGCGTGTCACAACGATTGTGAGCGCCAAAGAGAGAGAGCGTAAACTTTATATTCACATCAATAAGACTTGAGTCCGGCGTCTTTTTAGTGGGTCTGGGCATCCTCCGCGCACGCGGTTCCGAGACGTTGTCTCCAAGCGGCTTCCTCGGCTCGCTGGACGGCCCAGAGTGGGGCTGTCAGGTTTGAGCTGAGCAGTGCGGTCTTTCAGCGTGAGCGGAGGCTGGCGGTGGAAGAGACGGAGGGGTCGGCACTGCCCGACTTGTTTAAGTGCTGCCGTTTTCATAACATGGTGATTAAGTGTGGCAGCCTCGCCACACGATGTGCATCTGTTTGTAGTGCACATGTCTGCATACATGGCGTGCATGAGTCTGGGGTTTCTGTAAGAATTCGTTTCTAATTGTCTGAAGTGTACTGCTTGCGTCCTGTCTAACCCAGAGTGAGGGAATATGTATACGCGTCTTTGTAACTGGCAGTGTGTCGTGATGTGGAACCTGGACATACGATCCTCCCACGCCCAGACGTTTGCAGTACCCCGCAGGGGCTCTTCCTCCGATGATGTTCGCTGCCGTGTACTTCATATGAGAAATGACGAAGGCTTGTATGAGTCGTATTACGCTGCCTTCACGCATGCCTGTGTGTTTGTTGGTCATGCGTCGAATGAACCGCATCGTGCTGGGGGCCTTTGCGGTTATCTTTCGAAGAGCTTCGCCATTGCAACCTTTGTGGTTGATCACCATTCCTAATACCCGGATGTTATCTACCATAGGGATGGGTAGGCCGTTGGATGCCATTAATTGAATTTCTTCTTTTTCCGGGAGGTTGTAGCCTTTAGGTGGCGGCCCCTTTCTGACCGGTCTATATAGCATAAGTTTGGATTTTTCGGCCGAGCAGGCAAGTCCCATGCCCACGACGTAGTTTTCCACGCATTGGATGGCCGGCTGTAAACGTTGCTCGATCGCTCCGTCCCTGCCCGTTGTCGTCCAAATCGTAATATCATCAACGTATAGCGTGTGATGCAGTCCTTCAATTTGAAGCAACCGGTTGGATAACCCCAGCATGACGAGATTGAACAGCATCGTCGAGCTCATCGAGCCCTGCAGGGCGCCCTAGCTCCCGATGTTGATTTTATCTGACCCTAGTTGGCCCACTCACATGTGAGTGGTTATTCTTGTGAGGAAGTCTCGAACGTAGTTGCACGCTCAAAGTCCGAGATTTAGCTTCTCTGTTTGTCGCAATATGGTATCGTGGCGAATGTTATCGAAGGCTGTCTTCAGGTCCAGGCCGAGGATGGCTCTCGCCGAGCGCCCCGGATTGTCTATAAATTGATGTTTTAGTTGCGGAAGGGCATCTTGCGTGGAGAGATGTCTTTGGAACACAATCATAGAGCGTGGAAATAATTCGTTGTCCTCGAGTTAATCCGTGAGTCTATTGAGAAACGCCTGCTTGATCAACTTGCCCTCGCAAGACGTGAGGGAGATGGGGCGCAGGTTCTCCAGCTGTAGTTTCTTGCCGGGTTTCGGTATCAGTATGATCTTTGCTTCTTTCCATTGCTGGGCTAGCTTGCCATGTTGCCAACACTCGTTAATGTATTTTGTGAGTCTCTCGATCGATCTGTAATCGAGATTGCGTAGTGCCTTATTGTATATTTGATCGGGGCCAGCGGCCGACTTGGAGTTGGGTTTCACGAGGGCCGCCTGGATATCGGCAACGGAGTATTCCGCGTCTAGGCTGGCGTTGCTTTCTCCGGAGTAGACCGTATATATTTGCAGTGGCGTTTGGGATGTGTAAAGGGGTACCGCATCCCTTAGGAATTGTTGCTCAGTTCCGCCGTAAGCGTTTATGATTTTGTATGTGCCTCGCATGTGTGTGGTCTTGGTGTTGGCGGGATCGATCAGGTACAGCAGTGCCCGCCACGTGCAACGCGCGGTGAGTTGACCGCCCATCGCCGCGCCTCTCTTCCCTTCCCATTGTGGTTGTTGCAGGTTAAGTGCGTGCTTTTCTATTTCTTTATTGAGCAGCGCTATTCGTTTGCACAGTCTCCTATTGTGCCTCTGTTGTTTCCGTCGGCGATGCAGGAGGGTTGCTCCACATGTGGGAACCCAAAACCCCGACAAGTGAGAAAACTAGAGAAATTCTGAGCACTGTCTACCAATGTGTAAGGATTGCTTGGCTCGGCTGTGAGTTTGTTTTCGCTTAGTTTTGTTTACTTAACTCACCAATCTTATGCACGTCTACCCATGGCCTTTGCGGTGGCAAAGAATGCTTATACTGTAGTAGACACTTATCAGATATTCTCGCCACATCGGGCCTCTTCAATGCAACCGTACTAATTGAGCCAGAACATCGGGAACGAGTGCGCCTCGACGGAGCAGAGAGGGGGAAAGGGAACACCAGCTGCTGCAGCAGAGTGCGAGGCGTTGCGTGAGGGCACAGTGCATTGCTGTGACGCCACGTCGTCCTTGCTGTCGCTCTCACAAGGATGTGTTATGTGCGCCTTCCTTGTCCACGCATCCTCTTGTAAGCGTAGTCATTGCTCCTCGGTAAGGTCCACTAAAAACGCGCCAAGCGTCTCAACGCGTTCGTTTGCCCACGAGGTGTTCGTAACTCGATGGAGGCTCAGCAACGTTCATAATCAGATCGAGGTTTTGGCCCCGTAATTTGGCCCGCAGTAATTTAAGCTTCAATATTTTTGTATTATTGACTCTGCTCGTGGGCACAGACTTCGGAGGGGAGAAATGTCGCTAGCAAGAATGTTCGTTTCGAGGTACCTTGGTACGTATGCTTGAACACTGCTTGTATATGCGATACATCTATTGGAAAATAATAATAATAATAATAATAATAATAATAATAATAATAATAATAATAATAATAATAATAATAATAATAATAATAATAATAATAATAATAATAATAATAATAAACAATCCATTATTCAAGTATTATTTGTAGCGCCCAGGAGCAGCTTCACAGCCTTTGTACAGCTGCACTTAAATATCAATACACAATATACTATCTGCGAAAAATACAAATATGATAGGCAATAGAATTTGAGGAAGATAAACACAGGGAAAAATAAAACAAGTAGAAGAGGGTAAAAAAACGTGTTAGTCATACAACATTACCATCGACATGTGCACTAGGAACACAGGCACTGAACTTTGACTATATCTATACAGCCGGAATACGGAATATTAAAAATTACATTAAAAAAAAACCGGTTCGAACTGAGAATTCTGTGACTTACAGCCGTGAGGTTCCCTGTTCGAACGCACGGGAATTCCTGAACCCACTCCGTTTAAAGCGTGCTGTGCCGTCAATAGCTTCTTTGTGCGAAAAAGACAGCTTTAAGGAACACGCGTGCTTAGCTGTACTGCCGGGCGCGAAAACCAGCTACGAATGAATGCAGATGTTCAGGGTTCGTTGTGTAAAAGGAGCTGGCAATCAGAAAAAGTAATATACGTATATACGCGTTAATAAACAGCAATAATGACTAATTCTTGCCATAAATTAACTACTTTATCAGGTAGAAGGATGCGAAAGTGCTATACATACGACTCCGGAAATGAATTCAAAATTTGTTTTTAGTAGTCAGGCTGGGCTGTCGAAAGTCTAATTTCACCAAATCAGTATTGATGCTACATGAATTTAGGGCGATATTTTATATTTCCCACCAACCAAAATATGGCGCGAGCAAACATCGCTCCCGTGGTAATTGTCACTCAAGGGGACACAACCAACTTCTAGTCCGCTTCGGAGCTTCTATTTCTGGAAAGTTAGCGATTCTGAAAAAGCAAGATTCTCGTGTCGTTGCGCGCTAAGTTCACCAAGGAAGAGTGGGACGTGCTCCTGAAAACCAAATCCTGGCCGTCCAGCGCGCCCGCGATCGGGCCAGCAGGACGCGATGGGACCTGTCGGTCCCGTCCCGTGATTTGGTGGGTGCGCGCTTTACCGCGTTTTGCTGGATCCAAGGAAGTTTTATTCACTCACTCACTCACTCACTCACTCACTCACTCACTCACTCACTCACTCACTCACTCACTCACTCACTCACTCACTCACTCACTCACTCACTCACTCACTCACTCACTCACTCACTCACTCACTCACTCACTCACTCACTCACTCACTCACTCACTCACTCACTCACTCACTCACTCACTCACTCACTCACTCACTCACTCACTGTTGTTGAGCCCAAGTTACTGATGCTTTTAAATATTCTGTCTTCATGGGTAAAGCGCCCAAGACTTTCTCCGGGTTTCAAGGCAATGAATGCGAAGGGAAGAACGACGCGCGCAATAGCAGAATACCACCGGTTATTTCCCGCGTGCCTCCATGCCTGTGACAGCACGCACCACTAGAGGTTAACACGCAACAATCTCGAATTGTCCGGCAACCATGCGGGCAGGGGAAGCGTTGGAGGAGGTTCGCTATCCGAGGCTAGCGGATTCACATTACACTGCCTCCCATTGCATTTTTTTCCTGCCTCCATGGTGCTGACAACCGACTCCGTCGTCTCTTGCCGCCAACCATACTGCATGTCGCTCGCATCGCTTGAGAACGTCTTACCCTAAACATAACAGCCCGCGCTTGTGCCATCGACAGCGTGACCGCGTGGCTGTGGGACCGACGGCAACAACGAGCTTCTAGCATCCATACGACTGTTATCGCAATAAAATATGATGGAACTTAGTCCAGCTGCAGTAGAAGTAAGGACAATGCATAAAAGCGGACTGCAGGCGAAGGTTTGTGCTGGGGAAGCAAGCACCTAAATGCACAATTGAAACAGTGTGACGCCACTATCAATCGCTTTAGAGCGAATTCTTACGCGGTCGTTCTAGTGGCGATCGTCATGGCGTTGTCTCTCGTGACCGAGCGAACGAGCACAGCGAAAGATGAAAGCGTACGCGGAGCGCAGCTGGACATGAAAGCAGAGAGTGCGAGGAGGACAGCGAAGGAGGAGGGCGCAGTGAAAGCATGAGGACGAAAGCGGAGAGAGAGAGTACAGCTAAAGGTTGAGGAGGTAGGAAGCGTGCCGCAGGAGACTACGAGATGGTGCTATAGTATTGTAATCTGATCGTATGCGCGACGCGAATTGTGTAGTACTTTCTGGAATCTAGGCGGGCACCTGCCATTGCACAAGAACCTTCGACCAGCCATGCATGAAAGCCGACGCGCATTACCCTCAGATCAGATATCCGACCACCGCGAACTCTTCCCGCCGCTATCGTTGGATTTGAGTGTTACTACTTCTGCAACGCTTCGCTATGTTTGCAACATGCCACACGAGACAGATTGTCCGCGCCAGCCAATAAATCGGGAAATAAAAACACGTGCAGAATGTGCACAAATATTGCGTTAGAGAGTACCATATTCATGCGTGAATCTTCTTGATACTTTTTGTGCTAAAGTTTTTCTGATTTTTTTTTCGATTTCTCATTCCTTCGAGATGAAATTAATAAAATAGCTACTTCATATTTTGTTCTCTATAACAGCCGAACACTACTTTTTTGTTCATTAGTGATTTTAAGGCGTAGCACTTCTCAGACGGCCTCGCCCGATTATGTCCTATCACCAATGTTTTGTGTGAGCTTACTCCATCTTACGCCAGCCAGTTTCCTAATTTCATCACACCACCTAATTCTTGCCCTCATGAAACTGCGTTCCCTTTCCTTCCCTTCCCAACCATTCTAGCTGTAACTCGAGTGATCTTATGTCCTATGTATTACATGGACTTCCCAGCTACATCGCTTCCTCTTACTGTCAAGAACATCAGCTAGAGCCGTTTACTCTCTAATTCACCTCTCTGTCTTCTTGTCTCTTAAGGTTACGTCTGATATCGCTCGATTCCTGGGAGACGCTTTCTTCCTACATTGGACATGAATAGACAAAAAATACCTTATTTTCTCAGACTCCTATACTGATATACGTGATGGTAGTCAGTTACTATTCCACGAATGCTACAAGGAGTTATATTTTCCTTTTTACACTACCTTAAGTAATTAGTACTGTCAGACGCAACTTTAAAAGCGAGAAGTTGCTATAGGCAGCTATGGCTTGAACGGTAGGTATTATTTTTAACTAGCAAAATGCTAAGCTTTAGTGTGGCTATCACTTAACCGTTGTAACTCATTTATCATCGCAAAACGCTCTTACAATGTAATCTATAGTCACTCTGAATAGGAACGTCCACATACGATTCAACTTCGCGTTATAGAAAGAGTCAGTAATGATTTAGCGCTGCTAACGCGTTGCCTTAGAAAAAAAGAAGTGTTTTATTATCAAGTACAAATGTACCAACCAGTTTAGGCAATACTATTCTGTGAATTACTTCAGAAAAAGAATGAAGAAGTGTTCGACATTATTTCTTACGACACAGCTAGGACGGTTTTCGATCATCGATGAAACACGCAACACACATACTTCGTCAAGTTCTAAAACATTTCTTTTCTTTCAGTTTCGCTTTCTCTCGTACACATAACAACGACCAGTGAAGGATAAACTTGCGATAAATCTTTTTTTTATTATCGAGAAGTTTGGACAAAGCACCTCTCAGAATCCCCGAGACAGACACGGTGATTCGTGCTAATAAATCCGCAGTCGCAAAAGATAACCGACACGATGAATTGAGGGTAATAAATGGAGCAGGTCGGAAAGATTATATTTGGTTTTTTTTCAAGTTATTTGATAAGACCTGTATATATATATATTTATATATATAATCATCAGCCTCGCTACGCCCACTGCAGGGCAAAGGCCTCTCCCATACTTCTCCAACTACCCCGGTCATGTACTAATTGTAGCCATGTCGTCCCTGCAAACTTCATCTCACCCGTCCACCTAACTTTCTGCCGCCCCCTTGTGCGCTTCCCTTCCCTTGGAATCCAGTGCGTAACCCTTAATGGCCATAACGTATATATATATATATATATATATATATATATGCTGTTATGTCCATCATATGGTGCAGAACAAGTCGTTATTACGTATTAGCAATATGGAGGATTCCTTTGGGTCACTGCCTATGGAGCCACCGAAGCATCTTCGTCATTAAAGGTTACCTTACACCACCCCGAAAGATTTCCCTGCCCGTCCGCAGGTTCCTTTGAATAAAGCCTTTTGAAAATTTATGCGAAGCATGCTCCGCAAGCAGAACTGCAAAGCCTCTTGCCAATAGCTTGGAACTTTTCAACTAATAAAAGAAAAAAGAAAAAAATTTTGTCGTGAGCGTTTCATGCACATGGCGGAAGCCAGTCTTGCGGTGCCGTAAGCATTGAGACGTTTCGTGCGCTTCTGGATTGGCGAACATAGGACAGATGCAGAAGGTACACTTGTGCAACTGGAGCTCGAGTTTCTGGGGTTGAAGGGTGCCGTACAAAGCGACCTATCATCAGCTTTTCACAGCGAGAAAAAATAGAAAAAGAATAAAATAAAAAAGAAAATAACCGCTGTTTCGCTCGGGTGAAGCATTCAAAGCGATAGCAACGTTACAGATTGCGCTTCAGATCATCACGCAGCGTTCAAACATGAGGTGAGGGCGACATGGCACAACACGGTAGGTCGTACAACTGCTGTTACGCAAAATGAATAAAGTTGGGCAGCGTTGTGGCTAGGCGTGTAACAACGGTTGTCAGTGCCAAAGGAAATAGCTAGTTATAAGTAGCTTGAGAGTTACAATCCATTCCTCACAGACAAGTGTATGCATTATGGTGCGTCAAGCACACTTATCCTCAACATAAACGCCAATTTACTTAACTGTGACACTCGTGCCAGCGTCGAAAAACAAACGCTGCACTGAAAACACCGTAGAGCCGACTGAATGCAGCGTGATGGTGTGGTTCATGGCGGAAGGAATACACCAGGAAGGAGCGCCACCTGACTTACATGAAGCCTAGACATAGAAACAATGTAGAGGAAAAGTAGGCCGTAGTCACGTAATAGGGAAGCGGAAGATTCTAGTCGGCTTGCATTGGTTGGGACTGCTGGGGGGATTTCAGAAGAGGTGCAAATGTCACGCGTGACAAACGCACACCCAGGTTTGTGAATGTTCAAGCATGACCAAAGTCAAGTCTTTGTTATGTCACCCAGGTAACACACCGAACCATCACACGTTATGTAGGTACCTGTGCTTATTCGAGGGGCAAGAGAGCGGGAAAAAAGCAAGAAAATAAGCACCGCATTTTTAGGTGCACAACAGCTGATTTCACCAAATGCCTGTGCGCCAGCCACTACATTAACGGTGGGGTTACGCGCAAGTTACCGACGCTTTTAAATATTCTGTTATCACCGGTGAGGCATCCAATACTTCTCCGGGTTTCAAGGCAACGCATTTGAAGCGAAGAACGATTCGTACATTAGGAGAATACCTTTTGTTACTTCCTCCGTGCCTCCCTGCCTGTGACGGCAGGCGACACTAAAGGTTTAAAGGTACCAAACAATCTCGAATGGTCCGGCAACCGCGTGGGGTGAATCCTACACAGCGGTAACGGTACGTGCAGAAGGCGAGGAGAGCTGGCGGGGAGGGGCCAGAGGAGGTTGGCTTCCCATGCTAGCGGAATCACTTGCATGGATCCGTCGCCTTTTGCGGCCAAGCACAGTGTACGTTCCTCGGGTCCCTGGAGACAATCTGACCCCAAACATCACGGCCTGCGCATGCGCCTTCGAAAGCCTGACCACACGGCGGTGGGGCCGTCGGCGCCAACGGGATTCTAGTATCCATATGATTGCTATCGCAAGAAAACATTATGTACACGAAATCTGCTGAAGTAGAAGCAAGGAGCTTATATAAAAGGGGAAAGAAGAAAAAAGCTTGCGCTGGGGATGCAAGCACTTCAATGGACAATCAAAACAGTGTAACGTCACTATCAAACCCTCTAGGTCGCGGCTCTAGGGCGGCTGTTCCTGTGGCGAGCGTCATGGCGTTATCTCTCGCGACCGAGCGAATGAGCACAACGAAAGTTCAAAGTGAACGCGGAGCGAAGCGGGATGTGAGGGAAGAGAGCGAGGAGGAAGTGGGTGGAGGGTGCTAATTGCAAAGGTAAAGATTAAGTGCACGTCTCGGAAAACGTCGTGTGTTCTTTTTTTTTTTGGGGGGGGGGGGGGCGTATCACTGAATATTTTGTTTCCCGAGTGCACCTTCTACGGAATTTACGAACTCACGGTCAAGAGGATATTGAACATGCATGCACGTTGAACCCAATGGCAAGGGCTTGAGCAATGTTGAAAATGAAGTGCATTATTTGCGAATCCCTATGGCTTGCGGAGAGCTTAAAAGGCTTTTCAGCAGAATTTAGTGCCATGTTAACGTTTTTAGGTTTCTAGGCTCTGTTGCCAGGGGCATACAACGCGTCCAGGCAATTTCCACTCGACGACTTGTTGGGCTATCTTTAGAGAGAAAAGTATGTGTGATAAGTTTATCACCGACAAAGCCAAGAGCGACTTCGGTCGATGCTATAATATCCTTGTATGCGCGTTATTTGGCATCACTAAGATGGTATGACAAGTTGTACTGCCATTGGAGCGAAATACATCATCTTCGTTAACTAAAAGCGACGCGACACAGCTCCCAAAGATTCCCCGGCTGTCTACAGGTTATAACGTCCAAAGGCTCTTGAAATTTTATGATGTGCATGCTGAACAAGCAAAACTGTAAAGCCACCCATTAATAGCTTGGGGCTTTTCAATTAAGAAGTACAGAAAGTTACAAATTTTTTGTAGTAACTCTTCCATACACATGGCAAAAACCTGTCCGGCATTGCCGTAAGCATTGTGGCGTTTCGTGGCCTCCGAGATTCGCCAACATATGGCAGGCGCAGAAACTACAGTCCTTCAACTGCAGCTCAATTTTCTGAAGCTTAACAGTGTCATAAAATGGGATATATCGCCAGCTTTACCGAGGTAAATAAAGAAATCGAGTTAAGAAAATAGAAGAACCGCTGTTTCGCTTGTCTGAATGATTCAAAGCGATAGAAAGGTTATCCACTGCGTTTGAGATCCTCACGCTGCGTTCCAACACCTGGCGAGGGGGACAATGGTTGACACAGCAGGTCTGACAACTGCTTTTGCGCAGAATGAATGAAGTCGTGCAGCCTTGTGACCAGCCTCGTCACAACGGTTGTGAGTGCCAAAGGAAATAAATTTGGCACACACACTATGTTCAAGTTGGCCCACCCCCAAATTTAATTTGGTCCATCCCCAAACTTAGGTTGGCCCAGTCCCAAATTTAATTTGGCATATCCCGCATTTCAGGTTGGCCCACGTCTCAATTTCAATATGACCCAATACCAAATTTTAGGTAGAGCCATCGCCTAATTTTAGTTGGCGCACCCATACTATAAACTTTGCCATGCATTTTCACAGGAGCCCTACGTATCTCTATGGGTACTCTCGTAATTTTATGTTTTTGTTCGAATTTTTTCCTTATCGCCTAAAGGCTACCAGTAATGTACGTTTAAAATATAATAAAAGAAAATGCCTGAACTTTGCAAATTACTCATTTTCGTGCAGATACAAGGCAATACAGTTTTTCTCGTTACAGGGCTGAGGAGGTCACCAAAAAATGATTATGGAATAAAAAGCTTAAAATAAAGTAACGAGGGTTTCGCCAGCGGACGTGACAAATATGGCCGGCGTGCTGCGATTGAGGTGCGTTAAAATTGCGGCACAGTTCCATCTACAGCTTGGTCCACTGCCACGATGAAGTGCTCGCTTGTTGTAAGACGGCACGTACGTCAAATAGGTGAAAGGAACGCGTCAGCAAAGCAGTAAAAGAAAGTATTCAAAGAAAAAAAGAAACATCAATAAGAAAACAAAAGGAACGTATTGTGAAAAACTCTCTGACGTTAACATAGAAAGTGTTATGCCGAATTTCTTATGAAGCCCCTTTCTTCCTAGGCGTGGAGAATGGGTTTTTTAATGGAATTGAAAAAGAAATATTTTTCGGCTGAATTGTCAGGTTATGTTTCTGGCTTACCAAATACATCAAAATAATCATAATGTTTTGGTGAGAAGGTGCTGGGGCAGCCAGAAAAGGTTCAAATGCCAAGGACTGGTGGCGACGCCGCCTTGGAGTGCTGTAATCACTCATGCCCGCCGTGACGTCACCGATTTTTGCGGCGTGTAATCGGGCGTTGCCAAATTTTATATCGCTAAAAGCGGACTGCATTGCCATTCTCACAAAGCCAAACATTAAACTTACCAAGATTCCAGAAATATTACTGCGCCACAACTACCCAAATAGGAAAAATATACAATGAATCCGTGACGTCACGGTGACAGATCCGTGCCTAGTCTTTGACACCAAATTCAAGAAATGCAGCCTTGATTTTCATTTGCTAATTGTGATTATCAGCCTATTAACCGTGAAGTTAAGAGTACCTCAGTTTTCAAAGAATACGTTGTCAATATAAAATGAGTGTGTGTTTTTGTTTAGTCTCCATCTGAGGGCTCAAGCATTTCCCGTTTTGAGTTTCACACAAATTCAGAATATGGTAAGCGTTTAGGTTTAAAAGTCATGCCTCTATATATGTACCCATGTGCTACTCCGGGGGCGGCAGCATATGGTATCCACATGTACACCAATAGACATGCACAGGGAACACAGGAAATGAATTCTGAATATATCAATGCAGCCAGGATGCGGAATATTAGAAAAAATATTTTAAAAATCTCGGTTCGAATAGAGAATTGTGTGGCTTAAGAATCCTGAGGTTATTAGTTCGAACCTACGTAAACTCAAGAACGCACTGGCTCTAAAGCGTGCTTTGTCGTCATGATGAAGTATGTACTGAAAAGACAGCTCTAAATAAGCGGCGAGCTTAGTGGTACTGGCGAAGGCGAAATCCAGCTACGATCGAATGCAGGTTTTCAGGGTTCTTTGTCTAATAGAAGTCGGAAATCACAAAAATTAATATTGCATGTATATGTGTTAAAAATCTTATAATGTCGAATTTATGCCATAATTTCACTACAGGATCAAGAATAAAGGCGAAAGTGAGACGAACGCCTTTGCGAACGAATTTATTATTTGATTTTATTAGAAAGGCTTGGCTATAGGAAGTCTGATTTCTCCAAGCCAGTGTTGATGCGATACAAATTTAAGGCGATATTTTATGTATCCCTCCAATCAAAATATCAGGTGAGGGAACATCGGTTCCACGGTAATTGTCAATCGAACAATACGCAAACAACTATTGGTTCTCTTCTTAGCTTCTGATACGTGAATCGTTAGCACTTCTGGGAGAGCAAGTTTGTCGACCACGTGCTCTAAACACTGACTTTCTAAAGTGTTTTTCTACCGGAGCTGCCTGTCGTCCGTCCATGCCTTTTTCGCAACGTCCAGCCGAATACATGGTTAAATCAGGTGAAAAGCTTGCATGGCGAACAACTTTGTTGTTGTCAGCAGTATGATATACCAAAAGAACAAATATTTTTTTTCGAACGTCAGACCCAGTGTCGCATGTTCGTAATTCAATGCACCCTGCTGAGGATTTTAATTGAAACCTATGGTACCTAACTGTTTCGTGAGAGTCTCCCTGGCGACTGCAGTTCTGCACGTCGTGGATGACAGAACGACAGGTTTAATGGGCATGCGCGTCCGATTCCGAAAATGGAGCGGCAGAATGCAGACAATCAAATTACGCAAATGAATACAGCAATGCGTTGGACTAAAAAGTCTGCAAACACGGCGCGAATTGCAGCTGTCCGGGAAGAGTACAAAGCATGATTCGAAAACAGGAAGCCATCAAAAAGATGGACACGACGAATAATGGGCAAACACGTTAAGTTCGGTCGCCGGACTATAACTATACTCTCTGTGATTGATGACGCGGGAAAGCGCGCGCTAATTGGCCGTGGTAGTGATGAGCGATTGTCTCGATTGGCAGAGCGAAGTGGCAGTTCTCGGCCTTCAAACGGGTACGAGCCATTTCCTCACACGTCTATGCTCCAGCAGCCCGTTCGCGTAAGATAAGAGGGGCACATTAGCCTTCTTGTTTCAGGCCTCCCACGCATGTACACGAAAGAAACGCACCTTGGGGCCGAAATTAACGTACCGTGTCTGAGCTTTGTTTATCAAATTCAAACAAACATGACCAGTCTTGTCACTAGAAGCTTTCCAGATTGAGTAATTATCTATATGCCTACTCGAGTATAAGCATGAAACTTTCCCAGCGTATTGCACATTCGTAGCCTCCTACAGAGACCGGGAAGAACAGCACTTTTCTGTCCAATAAGTTATACCTAATATGGCATAGTGAGCTCTCTCAAACGCGGCCATTCCTGGCCCTTATGGCCAAATGTACTGCTGAGCTACACCTCTCTCTCTCTCTGAACACCATGTGCGAGACTAACTCCATAGTTTACCTATGCTTGCGTCATAATTGGAGCGACAACGATGGCATCTGTGCACGGTACACATGCACGAACGGGCATTGACCCCTTTTCTCTGCACAACAATTCAGCTGCGCGTGGATATGGTACGGTTGCAAAGGTATGAGCGATAATGCTACAGCACATTTCTCGTTGCACCGTGGTTTCAGTAAGCGACAACCTTCCAACGTCTTTACTGACGTTTGACGCCAAAAAAGAAGATCACATGTCTTCTGTATTGCCTGATGCATCGATTACGCTATTACACCTGGGTTACTAGTTAAATTTCCCGAACCCTCAAGTGGCGGTTAAAGGAAATAATCACAAACACAAGTGAATTAGGATATACAGAGCACTGACACCAATGAAGCGTTCACGGAAGTTACCTAACTAGTGGCTGGGTTTGAAATAATTATGCATACCTCCCGATAACTGCTGTATGCAAAATAAGTTGTTTCTTTTAGCTAGCTAATGCGCTGCTTTCCGCATAGTCATTAACTGCTGCTCTTCACTGCTGGGAAGCAATGACTCTAATAGCTCTATTCAGCGTTTGCATGTAGTACGTTGGTTCATATTCTCAACTCTTTTACAAGTGAGAGTACAAACATTCTTTTTTACGCAAGATGTTATCTATAGAACTTCCCTGTACTGAAGTATGACATCATGCTATCTTATCACAGGTTTTCAACGAGGCAAATTGTTTTCTAATTTTCCAATTAAAGAGTAGGTGCTCGCCTCCGTAAACGTGAGGTTCTTTTTTTTGCGATAATGGAATATTTTGTGTCAGCGAGCACCTTCTAAGGAACTTACACAACGAAATCACCGGCAACAAGTTTTTATTAATTTTCTCATTAAAAATTAGGTGATCGCCTCCGAAATCGACGTGTTCTTGTCTTTGGAATCATGGAATATTTTGTTTTAGATAGCACCTTCTATGGAACCTATACAATGAACTCAAGGTCAAGAGCACATGAACATGCGTGCACGCTGAACGAAATGGAGAGGGTTTTAGGGATGTTAAAAGGGAAGTGCTGTATTCAGGAGGCCTAATGGCTTCCGGAGAGCTCAAGTCTTTTCAGCACATTTTAGTAGCCTGTTAGCCACCATCCGGGTACATAACGCTTTCAGATCTTTTCTTCCATTAAGGCTTCGAGGGCCTATCACGAGCAGCATGCTAGGGGTTCATGGAATGCCCGCAAGAGGGGCTGGTGATACTCTTTGTTAGATATATATGTGTATGTGAAATATGCGGTAATGACCATCGTTTTCAGTAACTGTACTGCCAATGGAGCCAAATATTTCATCTTTCTTACGCAAAGGCTACGTTATTCAGCCACCAAAGATGCCCTGCGTGACAGCAGATTATAATTTTAATAGGTGCTTGAAATTTTGTGCGGAACAAGCTGTGCAAGCATAGTTGTGATACATCCGGTCAATAGCTTGAGCCTTTTCAGCAAAAACAGAAGAAAAAAGAAAAAATATTTCGTGGTGACTCTTGCATGCACGTAACGCATACCTATTCTGCGTTGCCCTAAGAATTGTGGCGTTTCGTTGTCTCCGAGATCCGCCAACGTACAGCATTAGCAGAATCTACACTTCAATTGCAGCTGCAGTTTCTGAGGCTGAACGGTGACATACAAAGAGAGATATCGTCAGCTTTACGCAGCTGAAAAAAAAGGGTAAAAGAATCAAGTAAAACAAATAACCGCTGTTTTGCTTGGACGAAGCATTCAAAGCGATAGCAAGATTATGCGTTGTACTTGAGATCCTCACGCTGTGTTCGAATATTAGCTGAGGGCGAGGTAGCTCGACACAGCAGGTCGGGCAACTGCAGTTGCGCAGAACGTATGGGGTCGTACAGCGTTGAGACCAGGCGTGTCACAACGCTGGGGCGATGATGAACGCCGGCAGTGGTGTTTCACGCGTTGCGCCTCGGTGGTGCATGAGACGAGACCGATGGAAAACCGTTGGCACTTGTCAGTGTCAAAGGAAACAAGTAGATATCTTTAGCTTCAGATTTGGCTCTACAGTGGCAACACTGTAAAGTTGGCAGAACGGAGCGTGAGGGTACGGTTCATGGCGGAAGGATTACACTACAGTCGCGCACAACTTTCTGTGGATACGCAGAAAAAACTCCTCATGCACATTGTGCACAAGCGAGAACGCTTCTCAAAGGAGTCGCGCGTTTTAATCCATGTTAGTTTAGACTCGGGAAGAGGAACCATTAGCAATTATTAGCAACAGTAAAATAACACAGCACACGCCACTGACTGTAAAGGTTCACTTATTTTGTGGCTCATCCGCTGCGCGTTTGAGCAAATGCGAAATCTTCGCGCGTGATCTCTTCCTCGATTCAGCGTCTGTTCCAAGAAACCAGAAGTGCTGTCGAACACTGCCGGAATACTTGGCGCGGTAACACATGCGCAGCAGGCACGTGCCCGTAGCTTTCACTTCAGAGCCGCGAAAAGTTTTCCCCGACTACAGGCGGGTGCGCCACGTGACCCTCTTGAAGCCAAGTCATAAAAAAACATATAGAGGAGCATTAGGCCTTAGTCACGTGATAGGCAAGCGGTAGACTCTAGTCTGCTTGCTTTGGTTGCATCTGCGGCGGGCATTTTAGAGCAGAATCTTACGTCTCAACACGACCAAGGGCCTTAATTAAACGATTACCACGAGGCAATCCCACCCATTTTTCCGTGCCTATCTCGAAGTCAATGCAGCGTTGACAGCCCTGTTCAAGAGTCCACAAAAGGCCCCTCGACCTGTTCCTGACAGCCTGAACAAATGATGAAATCAGCGAACGTCCAATTCTACCGAAGACCGACGCGGTCTTTGGATACTATACGGTCACATATTCCATACCATCGAAAGTGGAGGGAGGCGGAACGAGTCCGTATCATGGGTGGGATATTGCGACGGATTCGACTATTGTGATTGGCCGCGACACAGTCATGAGATTCCCTAATCGAGCCGCCTAGGGAAGACAATGCTATTGAAAGCGGATACCTTTCGTGCAGTGGCGCTAACGTGCCCCGATGTGAATTCATACTTTTATTATGCTCCTGCAAGGAGTGGGCTTCCGTAACTGCTGGCATTGTCACTAATGTAGCCAAAAAAAAAGACAGGTATTTAATCCATGCCTACTACAGGGCGTATTCATTGTTGGGCTTGGTGGATTCTTGGCCTTAAGGCCACCTCGAGCCGCAACAAGGCGCACGTGGCTGGCATGACGAAAGCATGCTGAGGTTATTGAAGGTTCAGGCGTGGGACGCAGTCGAGTGTTTGTTATGTCAGTCAGGTAAAGCACCGAATCGGCACGCTGTATATAGGTGTGCGTGGCGGCTCAAAGCATAAGACAGCGGCACCAAAATAGCAAGCAAATTCACACCGCAGCTTAAGGTGACCCCGGGTGATTTGACCAAGGAGGAGACCACGCTCGGGCATTCTGGATGGGTTTAGAGGCGATAGCGCTGGCAACCCAACTAAACGGTGGTGTGTTGCGCAAGTGAACGACGCTTTTACCAATTCCGTCGTGATGCGTCAGGCGCCTTAGACTTCATCTATGTTCCAAGGCAACGGATTTGAAGCGAAGAACGACTCGCGCAGTAGCATAAAACCAATCGTTACTTTCCGCGGGCTTCCATGGCTCTGACCACAGGCGCCACTGAAGGTTACCACGTACCAAAAATCTCGAATGGTCCAACAACCATGCGGGCCGAATCCTACACAAGAGGCAACGGGCGCGCACGAGGTCCCGGAGAGCGGGAGGGGCAGCGTAAGAGAAGGTTGCCCTGCCGAGGGTAGTGAAATCACGTGACACTCCCTCTTAGTCCATGGTGCGGGTGAGGGCTCCGTCGTCTTTTGCGGCCAAGCGCAGTGCATGTCACTCGCGTCTCTCAAGACCTTCTAACCTGAAACATCGCGTCCCGCGCATGCGCCGTCGGTAGCATGACCGTATGGTGGCGGAGCCGCGGCGCCAAAGGGCTTCCAGCCACGATATGAATGCTATCGCAATAATATATCATGGACATAAATCAAGCTGAAGTAGAAGCAAGTAGGATTCATAAAAGCAGACTGCAGGCAAGGGTTTGTGTTGGGGATGCAAGCACCTAAATGCATGATCGGAACAGTGCAACGGGATTATCAAATGCTTGAGTGCGCCGCATTTAGGCACCCGTTCCGGCGGCGAGCGTCAGCTTTGTCCCTCGTATTCGAGCGGACGAGAACAGAGAAAATGAAATCGAACGATGAGCGCAGCAGGAGATGAAAGCAGAGGGAACGAAAAGGAAAGCGGAGGACGAGGCTGCAGAGAAAGCATGTTTTGGAAAGCGGAGAATGAGAGATGCCGAAAGGCTGAGCAAGAAAGAAGTGTGAAGCACGAGACTCCGAGACGGCGCCATAGTATTGTGATCTGATTGTATGCGCGACGCGAATTTTTTCTGAAAACCACGCGGGGCACCTGCGATTTATCTGGAACGATGGACTATCCATGCATAAATGGTGACGCGCTTGACCCGCAGATCAGATTTTTGATGAGAGCGGACTCTGCTCGCAGCTATCGTTGGGGATGAGTGTTACTTCTTTTGGAACTCGTCGCTCCGTTTGCCCTGTGCAGCACGAGGCAGATTGTCCGCACCAGGAAACATGTCGCGAAATGAAAACACGTATAGAGTTGTGCCGAAACTTTACATAACCAAGTATCACAATCATCTGTGAATATTTTTGATCTTGTAATGCTGGAATTTTCTGATTTATTGAGATATGCAATTCTTTGCGATGGAATTATTAAAATAGATTACTTGGTCTGCCGAGCTCCATCTCTTCCTGTTATTGTCGACAAGATGATCGGATACACCCGTTTTCTCTGCACTCCCCGCCGCTGTCTTCTTGTCTCTTAACGTTACGCCTGATATCGCTGGATCACTCGGAGACGCCTTCGGCGTAGAGTGGACATGACTATACTGATAACACTTTCACTTCTTAGACTCTTCTGTTGATATACGTGATTGTATATCGGAAAAACGATAAGCTTTAGTACGAAGCTCTGCTTTACATTGTAGGTGGTATTTTTCCCTAGCAATATGTAGAGCTTTAGTGTTCTAATCACTTTATCATTGTAACTCATTTATCACTCGAATACACTCTTACAATGTACTTTGTAGCCCCTGTGAGAAGGACCCTACACGTCTGATCCAACATCGCGTTGTAAAAATATATTCATGTTGATTAAGTGGTGTTAACGCGTTGTCTTAGAATAGGGAATTACTTTAACACAAAGAACAAATGTTCGACACACTTTGCGTATAAATGTTCTGTGCATTGCTTCTGAAGAGGTCACGAAAGAAAAGATGGTCGATATTATTTCTACGACCGAGCTAGCACGATTTTCGAGCGTCCATGCAACACGCAACCAAAAATATGATGACATGCAGTTTTATCCCATTATTTTCTTTGAGCTTCACTTTCTCTAGCACGCGTAACGACATCGGCTTATAAAGGCTACGTTTTGGATACATCTAATTTAACCATAGCTCCGGACTAGAGAGAGAGAAAGAACCAAAAGGAACGAAAGACATTGAATTTAGCCAGTGTATGACCGGCTGGCTGCCCTGTGCTGGCAAAGAGGTAAACGGAAAAAGGTGAAAGAAGAGAAAAACAAAAGGACAAAAACCAAGTTTGGATAAAGTGCCTGTCAGAACCACCTAGACAACAGCATCGATTCATGCTAATGAATTCACGCTTCACGCTGTACTCCGACGACGGCTGCGAATGGCGCGTCTGCGAGGGTGCTTTCTTGACAGCGATGTGCAATGAGGGAGTGAGTGCGCCGAGGTGCTGATAGCTTAGTGTGCGCTGTGTCCTCGCCGCTTAGTTCGCGTAGAAACGAGAGTCACCACGGAGCTGAATTCGCCCGCTTCTGCTGCTACCGCGCTTCTTCACGCAGGCGTTTTTATGGTGAGTTGGCGCAGTCATCGAGTGAGATGTGTTCATGTTTGCTCGTGGGCGCCTGACACTATGCGTGTTAATTCAGTTCGTAAGCGAAGGTTTAGAAATTCGTACGGCCGATAAAAGTACTATCCTTACTTCCTATAGCTGTCTAATTATTTGCTATTGCAATGGACGCTTCGCCCTTCGGGCGACACTGCGGCTATTTTTTTAGTTGTATGGTTTAGTTTGATATGTAGTAGAAGGCCTAAATTACGATATTTTGACGAACGTGGTCAGAAACTCGTGGCCAGATACCTATGTTTCGTGAACCCGATGTCGCTAAAGAAGTTCTTGTTTTCAAAATTGAGTAAACGTGATATCCAATCAACGAATGAAGGAACCCTTACCCAGTTTTATTTTTTTTTTGTTTTGCCGATGAACGGAGCATCTAAGTGTAGAACTTACGACTATCTGTGCGAGGCTTCGTAATACAGGAACGGGACCTGTGGGTATGAGATGATGTACATATTTCTTACTAGCAGCACATAGTTCAAGCTGCCAGACTGCGGCTACTCAGTAGAGATCTACATGCTTATTCCGCCCCAAGGACTGAAATCCGGCAGGTGTTTCGTGAGCTGCATCCACGCTCACTAACCAGTGCGGGGGAGGCAGCCATTGAAAGTGCTATAAAACACTTACAAGGGCAGCTAACCGCAGTGCAGGTTGTCATGGCTTGCAAATTCTGCGCTGCCCACAGCCGAGTAAAAAGAAGTGACACGGATAACCCAGGTATGCCTAGTATTTATAAGAATGTAAGTAAAATTAAATGTCATGGGGTTTCCTTCACTTGCGGGTGGATATAGTCGGAGATACAAAGTGATGCATAAGTAGGAATACCTGGTATACTGGCTTCCTAGAGGTAAATTCTCGCTCGCGCACGCTCAAATTCCTACAGAGCTTGAATTTTGTAATGGCTTATGGTTCTTAACACGCTAGTGGGAATCGCTTGGTGTTTCATCCAGAATAGGTTCGATGCGCGCATTGTGTGCAGCTGCGCCTTGAAAAAAACATATTTCGTCCGAAGACGACGGCGGCGCCAGCTGTCGTGGCTACGGCAGACACGCCGTGTTCACTGGCGCCCGGAGAGATGGCGTGACCGTGTTGCGACGCTCTCTCTCTCTCTCTTTCTCTCTCTCTCTCTCTCTTTCTCTCTCTCTCTCTCTCTCTCTCTCTATATATATATATATATATATATATATATATATATATATATATCTGTAAATTCGAAGAAAGAAAGATGTTCGAACTAATTTCTCCGACGCAGGTAGGCAGGTAGGATGGTTTTTGAGCGTCGATGCAGCACGCAACAGACAAATGCGATGACATCGTTTCACAATTTTTTCTTTTAGCTCCCCTTTCCCTCGGACAAATAACCACAATGATTATTCTACGCTACGCTTCCGATAAATTTTTTCTTTTTTTACTGAGAGGTTTGGACAGAGCGCCTGTCACAGCCACCGGGACAAACGCGTCGATTCACGCTAATAAATCCAGAGTCGAGAAAAATAAGGGACGCGACGAATTGACGGTAATAAGTAGAGCCCGTCGAAAGCTTTTTCCCAATCAATTTACAAGCAGAGTGGCAAATTGTATGGCACTGTGACCCGCGGCGGAGGTGACGCAGGTGTTAAGCCCTCTCGGTAGGTGCGCCGATCCATAAGATACTGCAAAGCTGGTCCGGTCCGCGGCGTAGGTGCAGATCACCATTAGCACCCGTTAATGGTGAACTGCACGCATAGTCACTGGTGATCCTTGTTCACAGACTGGTACGGTACCGAGTGTTTCTCTACGCAAGGATTTCAAAGTAAGCGTCGCGGGGAGTTGTGGTTGCAAAGTTATGTGCGATAATTCTATAGCATGCTTTAATTACGCCCGCTCTCAGCAAGTGACAGCCTTGGAGCGTTCTTAAAAACGTTCCACGCCAAACGAGAATTACATGCATTGTGTGTCACCTGATTGGTCGATTTCGCTATTATAGATGGCTTACTATTTCAAATTTTCCTAGCTATAAGGTGCTGGTTAAAGGCAAGGTCAGAATCGCAAGCGAATTAAAATATACCGAGCAGGGACACCCATACCACGTACACGGCAATTACTTAACTAGTGTGTTGCTATAGAATGATTTTGCATACTTCCCGATAACTGCTATAAGCAAGGTACGTTGTTTCGTTTAGCTTTTCTAATGCGCTGCTTTCCGCATCGTTATTGAATGCTGATGCTCAGTGCTATGACGCAATGACTTTACCGGCTGTTTCGAGGGGTTCCTTATGGTATGTTTAATATTCTGATCTGTCAGGACAAGTCATGCAACAGGCTCATTTTTTCTTGCGCAATATGTTATCTACAGGACTTGAGTGTATAGAAATATGGCATGTATAAGATATCGTGCACACTTATACGTTTTTAATGAGGGAAGTTTTTACGAAGTTCGAAGTTAACAGATTATGTGCTCGCCCCCGAAAACGTCGTGTTCATTTTTTGCTGCAATAATTGAATATTTTCTTTCCGAAAGCACCATCTATGGAATTTGCACAATGAGGTCACGCTCAATAGGATATTGAACACACATTCATGTTGAACCAAACGAAAGGGACTTGAGGGATTTTGAAACACAATATTCGCGAACACTCATAGCTTCCCGAGAGCTTATAAGGATTTTCAGCAGAATTTATGGCATTTTACGTTCCATCCGGCTGGATGACGCCGCATGCATCTTTTATTTTGTATGTTTCGGGCGCCTGTTGGCAGAAACATGAGATGATCATGAAATTTCGTAATATTTGTTATACATAGTATCCCACCTACCGTGCTGCCGCACTGCAAATGGAGCCAACAGACCATCTTGGTCGCCAAAAGGCTACGTTACAAAGCCGGTAATTATTCTCTGGCTTGTTGCAGGTTGTTTTGTTAAATGCACTAAAAATGTTGTGCAAAGAACGTTGCGCAAGTAGTATTATAATGCAACCCGTCAATAGCTTAGGCCTTTTCATTTAAAAAACGAAGAGAGAAAAAATATTTCATCCTGACTCTTCCATACGCATGGTAGCAATCGGTTCTGGGTTGCCGTAAGCATTGCGGCGTTTGGCGCTCTCGGAGATTCGCCAACAGACGGCAGTAGCAGAAGCTGCACTTCTCAACAGCAGCTGCAATTTTCGAGGGTGAACGGCGTCGTACATAGCGGGATGTAGCCAGCTTTAAGCAGGTGAAGAAATCACCATCCTTTCGTGTCCGTGTAGATGGTCGAACAGGGAAGCTGCTTGTTACACCGTTTGCTACACCACGCCAGTCAAACATCGCAAGGAGTCTATATTATAAGTTTTTGTTTGCCATTCTTTAACCTCATTTTCGCTTTTGCGTGCTTCGCGTGGTGAGCAAGCCTTAGGAGTGTTTACTTTTTGGGGAATCTTCCAGTGATTTTTTTAATGCGTGAAGTTTCTGTCTGTGTGTTGCCGTGTTTTCATTTTTCGCGTGCAATTCGCACCGTCTCTTTTCTTGCGCGCCAGTGATGAAACCATAGTTTGGCATGAAGTGAAAACCATCTGATCTGAGCCAACTGTGAAAGAAGACGACGATGATTGAGCTTTTGCTGATGATGATAGTTTCAGCGAACTCCGGCCTCAACGACAGAGAGTTCACATAAACAGCATCGCTGTAAAGAAAAAGATAAAGAATCAAGTAAAAAATAGAACCACTGATTCACATGGGCGAAAGTTATGGCAAGGTTTTGCGTTGCTCTTCAGATCCTCTCGCTGTATTTTTGCACTAGGTGAGGGTGACATGGCTGCGTTGTGACCAGGCGTGTCATAACTGTTGTCAGCCCGTGATATTTACTATCCTTCACTGTATGCATTACGGTGCGTCATGCACACTTATCCTCAACGGAAACGCAAGTTCAGTTGCGTGCGACTCTGAAGACGAACGCTGCAGTGGCAACCCTCCATAGCCGACTGGACGGAGCATGGGGGTGCGGTTCATGGAGGAAGGAATACACTAAGAGGGAGCGTCACGTGACAAGCTTGAAGACTACTCATAAAAAAGGATACAGAGGAGAAGCAGGCCCTAGTGACGTGATTGGCAAGCCGTAGATTCTACGCGGTAAAATAATTTGTGCCCTTAAAAGTTTTTTTTATGCTGGAATTCTTCGGATTTTTTCAGATACTGATTTGGTCGACATGAAATAATTAAAATAGCACCTTGAAAGTTTGTTCTGTATCTCAGCTCAGCACTTCTTAGACGGCTTCTCCCAATTATCTCCTATCAACCCTGTTTTGTGTGAGCTCATTCCCTCTTACGCCTGCCAATTTCTTAATCTGATCACACTACGTAAATCTTTGCCGTCATAAACTGCGTTTATGACGGCAAAGATTTACGTAATGTGATCGGCAACTGTTCTAGCTGTAAGTCTAATGGTCCACCGTTTAGGTGTCTGGCGTAATACATGGACTGTCCAGCTCCATCTGGTGCTCTTAATTTCGAGAAGAACGTCGGCTACACTCGTTTGCTCTCTAGCCGACACCACTGTCTTCTTGTCTTTTAACGTTACGCCTGATATCCCTGGATCGCTGGGAGACGCATTCGTGCTACAGTGGATATGAATAAACGGACGGTACTTTAACTTCTCGGATTCCTCTGGTGATATACGCAACCGTAGTCAGTTACCACTCCACGAGCGCTATAATGTGTTACATTTTTCCTCATTCCTCTACCTTAAGTTGTTAGTGCTACCGTATACAACTAGAGAAGCGAGAAGTTGTACTGGGTAGCTCTGGCTTGCACCATAGGTGCTATTTTTCGCTAGCAAAATGCTGAGCTTTAGTGGTGTAATCACTTGATCATTGTTAGACATTTCTCATTATAAAATAATATCAGATTGTAATTTACAGCCACTCTGGAATGGAACTTCCACGTTTCATCAAAGTTTGCGTTATAGAAAAAAAAAATGGATGGGGATTTAGAAGTGTCAACGCGTCGCCTTGGAAAAACATTATTCAGCACCCAGCGCAAATGACCAACCCAGTTTGGATAATAAAGTTCTGTGAATTACTTCAGAAAAAAAATATGTTCGACATTCTTTCTACAGCACACCAAGGACGGTTTTAAGCGTCGATGCAAGACGCAACTACTCTTGTTTCAGCTTCCCATTCTCTCCCACACATAACGACAACGAGTATACAAGGTAACGCTTCCGATAAATCTTTATTTTTACCGACAACTTTCGACTTAGCGCCCGTCCGAATCGCATAGAGAAACACATATATTCGGGCTAATCAATCCACCATCGAGGAAGATAAGATAGCGACGGTAATAGATGGAGCACGTTGGAAAGATGATTTCTGCTTTTTTGTTGCAATCAATTTATAAGCACTGTTGCAAATTGAAGAAGAAAAAAACTTAATCAGACATCCGCCTGTTCGAGAAAGGGTATTTTTAAAATACGGGCAGAAGCAAGGTTTCCTTTTTCTGTCTGTGACTTACGAAGGAGGGTGTACGTGTTGGCTAGAGAAAGAGAAAGATATAGTGAGAGGAAGGATTAAACAAAGAGTGTAACGTATATTGCTGAAACGTCTCAAATACTTTTTTCTTACTTGCGTTCAGCAAAGAAAAGAGAGGCAGGAAAAGAGCACGTCGATAAGTGAAAAAAACTACAGGAATTCTGACAATTATCTACTGATGCATACGCATTGTTTGCCTCGGCTGCGACTTCGTTTTTGCTTAGTTTTGCTCACTTTTCTTTCCTAGCTTATGCCCGTCTACCCATGGCCTTTCCGGTGGCAAACAATTCTTATGCTTTAGTACACAATTGTCACATTTTCTCGCCCCATCCGACCTCTTCAAAGCAATCGTACTAATAGAGCCAGAATACCGGGAACGAGCGCGCCTTGACGGAGCAGAGGGGCTAAATGGAACATCTGCTGCAGTAGAGCGTGATTGTGTTGCATGAGGGCAGAGTGCATTGCCGCATTGCCACGTGACCCTCGCCGTCGCTTTCGCAAGCCTGTGTTGTGCGCGTCTTCTTTGGCCACGCAAGCTCTCGCCTGCGTTCTGACTGTGCCTTGGCAACGCCAAACGAAAACCCTCAAAGCGTCTCAACTCGCTCGCTTAACGGCGAGGTGTTCGCAACTCGAAGGACACTCAGCAGCGTTCAATTAGGCACTGGGCCTTCGCGAAATCTCAAGCTTTCCCACACCCAATTTTGAATTTGGCCTACACCAGTTTTCCAGTTGGCCCACACCCAATTGTCAAGCTCGCCCACATCCAAATTTAGGTCGGCCCACCCCCAAATTTATTTTGTCCCACATTCACGATTCAAATTGGCCCGCTCTCACACTTCAAATCGGCCCAATTCCAATTTCAATATGACCCAACTCCAAATTTAAGTAGACACATCCCCAAATTTTAGTTGGCGCAGCTTTACTATAAGCTTGACCATGCATTTTCTAAGAAGCTCTATGTATCTCTATCGGAATTCCCTTTTGATTTTATTTTTGTGTTTGGATTGTTGTTTATTGCTTAAAGCCTACCAGTCATCCACGGTTAAAATATCATACCGAGGAAATGTGTGAACTTTGCGAATTACGCATTTTTGTGCAGATACAAGGCATTACGCTTTTTCTTGTGACATGGCTGAGAAGTTCGTCAAAGAATGCTTACACATCAAAAGCTTAAAATAAAATAACGATGGTTTCACCAGAGGACGTGGATTTGGGGGGAGTTGGATTTATAGCTTGGTGCGACGCCGCGATGAAATGCTCGCTCATTGTAAGACGGCATGCACGTCAGACAGACGAAGCGTACGCGTCAGCAAAAGAGTAAAAGTTAAACATTAAAAAAAAGAACTAAACAAAAATGAGAAGCAAAAGGAACGCATTGTGTAAAACTCGGTGGTGGTGATTCAGGAAGTGTTATACGTAATTTCGCATGAAATCGCTTTCTTCTAAGGAGTTGAAATTGGGCACTTTAAAGGAATTGAAAAAGTAAGAAATTTTCGACTGAACTATCAGGTTATGTATGCGCAATACCAAATGAAACAAAGCAATTAGAATATTTTGGTGAGAAGGTGCTGGAGCAGACAGAAAAAGCTCCAACACCAAAGGCTGGTGGCGACGCTGCCTTGGACGCCTCTAATCACTGTAGCCCACCGTGACGTCACTGATTTTTGCGGCGTGTGTTCGGGCATTGCTTAATTTTATATCGGTATATGCGGTCTACACTGCGGTTATTACAGAGCAAAACACTAAACTTACCCTTATTCCAGAAATATTGCTGCACTACAAGAACTCCAATACGAAGAAATACTTTAAATCCGTGACGTCACCGTCACAGATGCACGCCTAGGCTTCGGCGCGACCTTCATTTGTTTCTTTGCATTATCTGCCTATTAACGGTGACGTTAACAGTATCAGAAGTTTTAAGGAATACGTTATATATAGCTTGAAAGCCTAAACACTTATCATATTCTAAATTTGCGTGAAACTCAAAAACGGAAGAGTTTGAGCCCTCAAATGGAGACTAAACAGAAACACACAGTAATTTTAATGATATCACTTTAAAATTGGGCGGAATCGCGAAGAGCCCTGCACATTTTCCCGTTTACCACGACATCCTGCTTATATAGCTCGAGTAGCCTCAGCTTTCCCTATGACTGCCTAATACTGGCGGAAGTATGTCCTTGAGGACATATTTGAGGAAATATGTCCTTCCTTGTTGCAACAGAAGCAGATAATTGGACTCTGGGTCTCGAACGCACGCTCTACGTTGGCCTTAGATTTAGTGGCCCCAGCCGACTGCGCTGTCTCTTCTAGCCGTTCCCTCGCCAACTCAGCCTCAGTGTATACTCTTAGATTGAACTCGTAGGTGATTTCTTAGTCGGCGAAATTGGGTTGCGAGGCGAAAATCGCTTTAGAGAACTGCCCTTTTTTTCTAGCCTATCTTCCTGAATAGGTTTTTCTCAGAAGTTTCGGTGCGTGTAATATTCCTCCGCAAGCTGTTCTGCCTTCTCTGGAAGCCTCTCCTGCAGTAAAAGTCTAACTTCTTCTGGAAAATCGTGGTAAAACTGTCCCAGTGCTATGCATTGAAGCACTTTGCCGAGGTTGCCTTACACCTCTGCCCTGCTGAGCCACTCTATTAAGCTAGACTTTCACTCGTACGCGAACTCAGGGTGCGACTCACTGCGCCTTTTTGCCTGTCCAAACCGTTGTCGAAATTCCTCGACAGAGAGGGGCATATGCGAGAAAGCGCTGCTTTTGCCTTTCCGTAGCTCTCGTAGTCTATAGACAAGCGTGCTAGAACTTCCGCGGCCTCTCCTGGGGCAACTAAAAGAAGTTTTTGAGCCCAAAGACTTTCGTGCATCCCTATCATTTTACACGCACGTTCGAAATCACGTACGACAGCATCAGATCCTCTATTCCCAGTTTAGGCATATTGTCTTCGCTGGAAAGAGAACTTGAATGCACCGAGCTGATTCGATTCTGCTCTCCTTGCAATTCGATAACTTTAAGAACATGATCTCACTTCTCGCGCCTTTTTTTCTTCTCTGCCTCCTCTCGCCTTTTCTGCTCATCTGCCTCGTCATAAATTTCTTTCTCGCTTCTCCTCTCAAGAATTTCTCCCCAAACCTCAATGACTGCCCCCCCACCCCACCCCCCAGTTTGCTCTAGTGCCCTCATAACGTACAGAATGGCTTTCTTTCGCCTTGCCGTGGCAACCGAAATGCCCATCTCCTGACAAAAATCAAGGTCCGGCACCCTGAGCTTCTCCATCGCGATCTGAGGGCTCGTCTATGATTTTAGCTTTAAATTAGCTTTGCTTCCGAAGCCAAAAATCTATGCAAGGCCCGAAGCGAACTAAGACAAAACCACTACAACCCTTTCAGAATACTTTAGCAATTTCCCTTAGCATTTAGGCGTGCGAGAGAGGTGTGGCGATGCGAAAGGCAAACGTCAGGCACTCACCCCTTCCAAAGTAGCTGAGGCCGGTAGGCCTCGTGGCTTCCATTGAGCGGTGAAGCGGGTGTTATCTGGCTTCGAATCCCACAGCTTGCCATCCACTGTTGCGAGTTCGGGGTGGAGGACGAGAGACGGACACTTTCCGCAGATGAAGAAGAAACGAAAAACTTTCTACAATATTTACAGATAGTGGATGCTAGTGTACATGTAGCTGTAACAGCGCATCAGACCAACTGGGCGGCTGGAGGCGACTCTCTCTGCTCAGAATGGGTCGGTTCTCCCTCAAATCACTTTTGGCGACGCCTCGTAGGCAGGAACCAGGTGGGGCGGATGATAACTTCACCCACGTCGAATTCTTGATTCATCACGCAGAAGTGGGAGCTCTCGTCGCCTCGATGATAGGCACGTGGTATGGCACTACAACATGCACAAGGAACATAGGAAATGAGCTCTGAATATATCAATGCAGCCAGAATACGCAATAATAAAAACATTTAAAAACCTCGGTATCAACAGATGATGGTGTGGCTTCAGAACCGCGAGGATTTTCGTTTCAACCCATGTAAATTTACGAACTCACTCTCTGCAAACCTTGCTTCGATGTTATAATTTAGTTTGTGCAGAAAAGGCAGCCACTGCTCACTAGTCGGCTTCGTTTGGTCGCATCTGAGTCGGGCATTTCGGAACAGACTGTGATGTCTAAACACGACCAAAGTCCCTAATTAAACGATTACCACGAGGCGAACCCACCTATCCATCGGTGCCGATATCGAAGACAACGGAACGTTGAAACCTTCTCTTGACGAGTCTACAAAAGGCCTCTCTACTTGTACCTTACAGCCCGAACTAATGAAGAAAAGGACCAACGGCGAATTGTACGGAAGACCGGCGCGGACCTTGGATAACCTGGTTGCTATACGTTCACTTATTCCATACATTCGAAAGTAGAGGGCAGCGGAACGTTACCATATCATGGGCGTGACACTGCGACGTATTCAACGATTCTGATTGGCCGCGAAAGAGTCATCAGATTCATTAGTCGAGTCGCCTAGGGAAGACGACGGTATCAAAAGCGGAGACCTTTCGTGCAGTGACGCTGATGTGTGGTGATGTGAACTCAGACTTTTAATATGTTCCTACATAAAGTGGGCTTCCGTATCTGGAACCAGTGCACTAATGTGAAAAAAAAACTTTTTTCTTCATGCTTACTACCGGGCGTATTCGTCAATGGGCTTGGTCGATTTGTGGCCTAAACGCCACCTCGAGGTGCAACCAGGCGCATATGGCCGGCGTGACCAAAGCATGCTCAGGTTAATGAAGGTTCAAGCGCGTGACGCTGTCGAGTTGTTGGTATGTCAGTCAGATAAACCACTGTGCCAGCACATGTTACAAAGGTGCGCGCGGTGGTTCAAAGCGTAAGACAGCAAATAGCACGGAAAATACACACCGGAGTTTAATGTAGCCACCAGCTGATTTGACCAAGCACGTGACCAAGGTCAGAAATTCTGGGCGGGTTACTATGCGAGACCACTGGTGATTCCACTGAACAGTGGTGTGTTAAGCTCAATTGATCAATTGAAAAATTTTGTCGTCATGGGTCAGGCACCCAATACTTCCTCCAGGCTCCAAGGCAACGTGTTTGAAGCAAAGAACGACCCGCGCGGTATCCGAAAACCACCGTTTACTATCCACTTGCTTCCTTGGCTGTGACGAGAGGCACCACTCAAGGATACCACGTAGCAAACAATCTCTAATGGTCCAGCAACCATGTGGACAGAATCCTATTCACGAGGCAACTGGTGCCTACGAGGACCCGGAGAGCGGGAGGGGTAGTGTCAGTGAAGGTTGGCTTGCCATGGCTAGCGGAATCACGTGACACTCCTTCTTAGTATTTTTTCCCTTCTTCCATGGTGCGGTCAACCGGCTCCATGTTCTTTTGAGCCCGAATTAATTGTACGTCTCGCGCGTCCCTCGACCTTGTAAGCCTAGACATCACGGCCCATGTATGCACCGTCGGTAGCATGATCGTATGGCGTCGGGGCCCATGGCGCCAACGAGCTCGCAGCCAGGATATGATTCCTATCGCAATAAAATATCATGGACATAAATCCAGCTGAAGTAGAAGCAAGTAGGTTTCATAAAAGCAGAAAGAAGGAAAGGGTGTGTGTTGGGGATGCAAGCACTTAAGTTCACGATTAAAAGAGTTCGACGTCACTATCAAACGTTTTATAGCGCCGCTTTTAGGCGCCCGTTCCTGCGGTGAGCGTTAGCATTGTCCGTCGTAACCTAGCTGACGGGCACAGAGAAAATGAAAGCGAACGGGGAGTGCAGCGGGGAGAGATGAAAGCAGGGGGAACGAGAATGAAAGAGGAGGGGGAGGCTACAGTGAAAGCATGTGCTGGAAAGCGGACAATGAGCGTTTGGCGAAAGTCTTAGGATGCAAGTTCTTAGCGCCAGGTAATTTGTTGCCGACCAAAACCTGTGTTCTCTTCGTTTGGCCATCGTTCACTAAGTATAATGGTCCACTATTTATGTGTCCTACGCATAACTTGGACTGCCGAGCTCCATCTCTTCCTCTTATTATCGACAAGATCGGCTACACCCATTTGCTCTCCAATCCTCGCCGCTGTCTTGTTGTCTCTTAACGTTACGCCTGATATCGCTGGATTGCTCGGAAACGCCTTCGTGGTAGTGGGGACATGAATAGACTCATGACACTTCTCAGACTCCTCTGTTGATATGTGTAATGGTAATCAGTTCACATTCCACAAGTGCTATAAGGTGTCACACTTTTCTTTCTTCCACTACCTTGAGTGATTAGTGCTGTTGGATGCAAATGGAAAAGCGAGAAGTTCTTCTAGGTTGCAATGGCTTGTACGGTAGGTGTTATTTTTCACTAGGAAAATGCTGAGATTTAGGGGTACAATCACTTTATCGTTGTAACTTATTTATTATCGCAAAACTCTCTTACATTGTTATCTAAAGCCACTCTAAACAGGACCATTCACGTTTTATTCAGCTTCGCGTTATGGAAAAAGATTCAGTGCCGAATTAAGAGTGTTATGCGTCGCCTTAGAAAGAATAAAAGTGCGTTAACACCAAGCACCATTGTGTGGGTAACAATGTTTTGTGAATTACTTCAGAAAAAGGAATGAAGAGGTGTTCGACATTATTTCTTTAAGCATAGCTTGGACGGTTTTCGAGCGTCGACGAAACATGCAAGAAAAAATACGGCATCAAGTTCTATCGCAATTTTTTTTCTTTCAACCTCGCTTCCTCTCGTACCCGTAAAGACAACGACCAGCCAAGGCTATGCTTCAGATAAACCTTTTTTTTTGTTTACCAACAAGTTTCGACAAAGCGCCCCTCACCACCACCCTGGAAACCACGTTGATTTACGCTAGTAAATCCGCAGTCGCGATAGATAAGCGACACGACGAATTGACCGTAAGGAATGGAGCACGTGGGAAAGATAATTTTAGCTTTTTTTGCAATGGATACATAAGAACTCTGGCAAACAAACAAAATACTGTAGCAGACATTCGCCTGTAGGAGAAAGGGAAATGTTAAAAGACAGGCCGAAGCAAGGATTCCTGTTTTGTCTCTGACCTAAGCTGGAGAGTTTGTGTTGGGTAGAGAGGGATAGAACCATGGAGGGAAAACAACCGAGAGAAAGGGAAAGAAGATTTTCATGAAACCATGTAACTCTAGCGACATGTAATGGAACATCGCAACCTAAAGGGTAAATAAAGACCGTCAGGGCAGTGGTTCTCCCGAGTCTCGCACCTCGGTAGTGCAGGAGACGAGAGTGAGGGAAAAAGCGCCGAAGGAAAACACTAGATATAATTAGCTTGGCCTAAGCTATATTTCCACTCGGACAAGTGCGTGCATTACGGTGCGTCACAAAAACACCTGACCTTCACAGAAACGCAAATTTGCTTGCGTACGACATTCGTGACAGCGGCGGAACACGAACGCTGCAGTGGGGAGACGGCAGAGCCGAGTGCTGTCCATTGCTGAAAAAATACACTAGGAGCACGTAGGAAGGAAAAGAGGAGGAGGGAACGTGGCTTGACAATGTTGAAGCCTAATCATAAAATGTTTAGAGGAATGGGACGATGGGAAATGGGCCCTCACGTGATAGGCAAGTGGCAGGTTTAGTCGGCGCGCTTTGGTTGCGTCTGCTGCGGCTGTTTTGGAATATGCTCGCATAGTCGACGTGGCAAAGCACACCGAGATTGTGCGAAGGAATTGAAGTGTGTGGAGTGGTCGAGTCTGTGTTATGTCAGTCAGGTAAGGCACCGAGCCACCACACATTACGTCGACGCGGCTTGTCTTCTAAGCAGCACACATGTGCCAATGCTGTATCGAACGAAGGCGTCGGGGAAATAACCGGCATTGTGTGTAACAACCTGCAACAACGACCTAAAGGACGACTGGTCGCGTTTCGGGATGGTTTCAAGCATACTAGGAAATTTATCGCACTGCAAACGTGTGAAGGTAACCGAGTCGCACTTCCGATGGCGATTTTTCGCGTTTGTGGGCATCTTCTGGGAAACAATATAATGCCATTTGCACCGCAAACATGTTCAGGCATTCAAGCGAGCGTCCAGGCTCCGTAACGACTGCTTTTCTGTCTGAAAAAGATTGTCCCATCTTGCACCCAACGATGGAATGGCAAGACGGGAACCCTGACAATATTTGAGGTCCACTGTTATGGCAGACGGTCCCAGTGGACGTTGTCGTTCGCCTCAATGCCTTCTATCTCTCAACAGACCCGCGAGAACTCAATTGGCACGTCTCAACTGCGCAAGGACATCGCTCCAGGCAATCGTAGAAAATAGTGCATGTGCACGACAGCTGCTTTCAGCAAACACCAGGCATCGCTCGGGCATTCTGTACGGCTTTCAAGTTGAGAGCGCTAGCTACTCCACTAACGGAGGTGTTAAGCTAAACTTACCGACGCTTTTAAATATTCTGGCGGAATAGGTGTGGCGCCCAAGGCTTTCTACGGATTTCCAGGCAACGCATCTGCAGCAAAGGACCATGCGTGTGGTAGCTGAAATCCACCCCTTACTTAGCACGTGCCTCCAGGGTTACCACGTACCAGACAATTTCGAATAGTCCAGCAACCATGTGGGCAGAATCCTCCACAAGAGGCAAGGGGCGCCCACAAGGGCCGCGTGTATTGCTCGGAAGTTGGCTTCCGAGGCTAGCAGAATCACGTGATGCTCCATCTCAGTTTTCTTTTTCTCTTCCTTCTTCCTTGGTGCGGGACACCGGCTCCATCGTATTTTGAGGCCGAGTGCAGTTTACGTCTCTCGCGTCCCTCGAGACCTTCTAACACTAACTATCACGGCTTGCGCATGCGCGGTCGAAAGCGTCACCGCATGACGGCGGTGGCGCCGATGTCCACAACGGGTTTGTAGCATTCATGTGGTTGTTATTGCAATAAATTATTCACATGAAAGCAGCTGAAGAAGAAGCAAGGATCATACATAACAGCGGACAGCTGGCAAAGGTTTGTGCTGCGCATTCGAGTATTTATATGCACAAATAAAACAATGTGACGTCACTATCAACCGTTTTAGAGCGCAGTTATCAGGCGCCCGTTCCTACGGCGATCGTCGCAGCGTTGTCCCTCGTAACCGAGTGAACGAGCAAAGCCAAAGATGCAAGCGAACGCGGAGCGCAGCGGGAGATGAAAGCACAGAGCGCGAGGAGGAAAGCGGTGGAGGAGAGTGTGGCGAAAGGGCGAGGAGGAAAGCAGAGTGCCGCACCAGACTGCGAAGTGGCGCCCTATTATTGTTATCTGATCGTATGTGCGACTCGAATTGTGTAGTACTTTCTGGAAGCCACGGGGTCCCGACGGTTACACTGGAACATTCGACAAGCCAAGAAAAAAAGCCGACGCGCTTGACCCGCAGACCAGATTTTCGACGATCACCAAAGCTCTGCTCGCTGTTTTGTTGTGCTTCAGTGTAAGCTGTTTCGCAACGCTTCACTTCATTTATAAAGTGCCGCACGAGGCAGATTGTCCGCACCAGCCAGTATAGCAGGAAATGAACGTACGTACAGTTCTTCCAGATTATTGATATTAGTTTCTTCGAAATTAAATTCTGAAGATAGTACTTGGATATTTAACCCTCGTCGAAGAGGAAGAGCAGTTTTTTTACTGACTAGCGATTTTAATGCGTAATATTTCTCATATGACCTCTCCCAATGACCTCCAATCACCCCTGCTTTGGGCGAGCTTATTCCATCTGACGACAGCAAATTTCCAAATCTCATCACGCCGTGGTACATTACAACCTGGTTTCAGCAAGTGACCCCCTTGGATCGTGTTTAAGGACGTTCGACGCCTAAAAAGAATTACATGTCTTCTGTATTGCCTGATGCATCGATTACGCTAATACCGCTGGGTTACTATAGTTAAAATTTTCCTAGCCCTCAAGTGGCGGTAAAGTAAATGATCAGAAACAAGAGCGAAATAAATTATACCGAGCACGAACACCGATTCCGCGTTCACGCAACTTTCTTCACTAGTGGTTTGCCGTGAAATGATTATGCATACCTCCCGATAACTGCTTTACACAAAATAGGTTGTTTCGCTTATCTTTGCTAAAGCACTGCTTTCCACATAGTCATTGACTGCTGCGGATCACTGCTGTGAAGAAAAGACTCTAATAGCTCTATTCCGCGTGTGCATGTAGTACGTTGTTTAATATTCCCATCTCTTTTACGAGTCAGGCAGCGCACACATTTTTTTAGGCAATATTGTCTCTATAGCATTACCGAGTTATGAAGTTTTTCATATAGCATAGCATGCCGTTACAACTTGGCAAGTTGTTTTCAAATTTTCTATTTAAAGATTAGGTGCTCACCTCCGTAAACGTCGTGCTCCTTTCTTTTTTTGCAATAATGGAATATTTTGCTTCAGCGAGCACCTTCTAAGGAGCTAACACAATGAACTCGCAGTCAAGAGGACATTAAACATGCAATGCGCCTTGGACGAAATCACAATGGCTTTACGGATGCTGAAAATGAAGTGATTATTCGGGAAACCTAAAGGCTTGCTGAGAGCTCAAAAGGCTTTTGAGCAGAATTTAGAAGCATGTTTCCCACCATCCAAGTACATGACGCTGGTTTTTTTTTTTAAGTTTCGACGGGCTCTGACGAAAAGCATACGAGAAAAATCTAAAGGTTACGTAGGGTGTGATGACCATCATTTAGGGGTGCATTATACGTAATTCACATACCATGTGGAATCTTCCTCAACGACTCAAGTGCGCATGGGGCCAAAGCTCAGAAATTCTTTACTGAAAGACCAAGTCACACAGCCACAAACGATGTCCTGCTTAACAGCAGGCTTTCTTTCTAACGGGTTCTTTAAATTTTATAAGTAGTAAGCGGCGAAGGCAGCATTGCAATGCCTCGCGACAATAGAATAGGCCTTTTTACTAAGAAGAAGACAAAAGAAAATATTTTGACGCGACTCTTGGATGCGCATAACAGATACTTATTCTGCGTTGCCGTAAGCATTGTGGCATTTTGTTGTCTGCGAGATTCGCCAACATGCGGCAGTACCAGAAGCTACACTTCTTCAACTACAGCTGAAGACATTGAGGCTCAACGGTGCCAAACAAAGTGAAATATCCGCAGCTTTACAAGTTGGAAAGTAGAATAAAGTAAAAGAAGACAACCGCTGTTTCGCTTCGGTGAACCATTCAAAGCTATAGCAAGGTTATGCGTTGCACCTTAGATCCTCGCGCCGTGTTCTGACATTAGGTGAGGACGACATGGCTTGACACAGCAGGTCGTGCAACTGCAGTTGCGCAGATTGAATGGAGTCGTGCAGCGTTGAGACGAGGCGTGTCACAACGCCGGCATGCGTTGCGCCTCGGTGGTGCATGAGACGAGACCGATGGAGAACCGTTGGCACTTGTCAGCGCCAAAGGAAACAAGTAAATGTAAGTATCTTCACAAGTTCAAGTTCAAGTTCAAGTTTATTGTTATTATGACATGTACAAAAAACGGGCTTACATATTATATACAGCATCAGGAGGTCCCAGAGTGAGAAACTGCCAGGGGGACCTCCTATCATTATTGGGTGCATAAGAGTGTTAGAGCAGCAAGTAGAGGGCGAACAAACAAACAAAACAAAAGAAAAAAACGCGTTAAAAATACAATTCGTAGGGAACAAGTGCAAATAAATAGAAGACAATTAGATATATAGTAAAAACAGCATTATACAGTAATATCACAATAAATAATCATAAGCAGGAATATATAGTAATATAACAAAATTCGGCTCTTCTGCATATTACGAACAGAGAAAAATACAAAATATTTTACAGAAATATGAAGCCCAACGATACAATAACAGAAGTAATGTAAAGAAAATGTAATAAATATGGAAATGTTTTTATGACAAATGAAGATATGCTTCTGCTAACAGTATTCTTTTCATATTGTGTTTAAAAAACTGCAATGAAAGAGATGATTTAATATTAGCAGGGATGCGATTCCAAAGTGAAATGCCATGGAAACGAAGTGTAAATTTACCATAGTTAGATCTGATTTTAGGTAATAGAAGGTTATTGCGTTCTGCAAACCTAGTATTATTTTTGTTCATGAGGTTATCAAAAGGAAGACTGTCTAAGGTTATTTCACGATGAAAGAGACGAAATGTAATGAGTAACAACTTGTGATAGAACAGCTGTTGAATGGGTAAAACGTTAAGATGTTGATAGATAGGTAAAGAATGGCACCGGAATGAGCTAAAGGTCATTAATTTTATTGCCTGATTTTGAAGACGTTGAAGTGGTTTTAGATGAATGGCATATGTATTACCCCATGAGGATAAACAGTATGATAAATGACTGTTAATATAAGCATGATACAACGATCTAATAATATGAGGGTTGAAGAATGCGCGTGTTTTAATGATAATGCGGATGCCGAATGAAACCTTTTTTATTAGCGAGTTGACATGACTATTGAATTTAAGGTGTTTGTCGAGAGTAATACCCAGAAATTTAACAGTATCAGATGTCGGTATAACATAAGTATTTAACGAGACAGTTATTAGAGAAGAAATCGGTGTTTGTGGATTATGAAATAATACAAAGGTTGTTTTTAAAGGATTGATTTGAAGTTTATTATCAGTGCACCAGGAATAGACATTGTTAAGATCAGTGTTAAGTGTGTCTTGAAGTGCGGTAAGCGATTTCTGTGACGAGTAGATGGTAGTGTCATCAGCATATAACAAACAGTTACAATTGGTAAGTACATTTGGTAGATCATTTATGAATAATAAGAACAACAATGGGCCTAGTATAGAGCCTTGGGGAACGCCACAGTTAATTACTTTAGTAGAAGAGAATTGGCCATTAAGATACACTACTTGAGGCCTGTTAGACAAGTAGCTACGAATAAGAGTTAGGGATGGGCCAGTAATACCAAAAGATTCTAGCTTATACAGAAGAATAGAATGATCTAGAGTGTCAAAGGCTTTTGTTAGATCGATGAATATGGCTCCTGCAACAAACCCTTCGTCAATAAAGCGTTTAATGTTATCCGTGAAGTTAATTAATGCCAATTCCGTCGAATAATTCTGCCTAAAACCGAATTGGAATGGAGAAAGAAGATTAAATTTATTGAGATAGTGCATTAGACGAGTGTAAATAAGTTTTTCAATGGCCTTACTAAAAAACGGCAAAATGCAAATTGGACGGTAGTTATTAATGTTTTCACGAGAACCCTTTTTGAACACAGGGATTACTTTACCCTGTTTCATCAAATCAGGAAATATGCCTGTGCTAAAAATTTTGTTAACGATATCTGCAAAAACAAATGATATGTCTGCCGCAACCAGTTTTATTCTAGAAGGCTGAATAGAATCTAGGCCAGGTCCAGTAACATTAAGAGAAGAAATTACCTTTAAAACTTCTTCGGAAGAAACCGGTCGAAGAAAAAATGACTGAGGGCAACGTGGGAGATGGCGTAAAACACTAGGCGATAGCATGTTCTGACAAGTGGCAAAATGATCACTAAAAGCATTTAATATGTCAGGCTCGGTTGTGCATTCCTCGTTGTCGTAAATTATCTTTTTAATGCCCGTGTTAGTCTCTGTAATATTAAGAAATTCTTTAATAAGCTCCAAATTACGCCTGGTATTCATACCGTTCTGAATTATCCGTCTTTCATAATAGTCCCGTTTTGCGCGTTTAAGGGTACCAGAAAGGATATTGCTATATTTCTTAAATTTAGTTCGCAAAGCTGTGTTAAACGGCTGCAGTCTCACCTTTTTGTGAAGATTATTCTTTTTTGTTATAGAGCGCAGCAACGCGTTTGTAATCCATGGATTTCTGGGAGACGAGAATCTTTGCTGAAAGGACACACGAGTTGTGCACTCATCGATATGCCTTGTTATTGTTGATAAAAATATCGAGTACGCCCTGTCAGGACAATTCTCCTCAAGAACGCTGTCCCAACAAGTGCCTTGTACCTTCTGTATAAATAACGTTTCATTGAAAGAATTTTTTGAATATTGGTGACACTGTGTACGTTTTGCGACACCCAGAAGGAAGAACAGAGGATAGTGGTCAGTAATGGAATAATCTAATACTCCAGTGGTATAGTCAGAAGATGATGAGGAAAATATATGATCTATCAATGTGCAAGAACCAGAAGTGTCGCACCTGGTTGGAACATCGATTAAGGAAGAGAAACCGTAACTAAATAAGCAGTTGGTATAATCAGAACATGACTGACAGTTGGGATTAAGTATGTTGATGTTAATGTCACCACAAATGATGATGTTCTTGTTTTCATTGGTTAAGACGCTTAGTATTTCTTCTAGCTGTGAACAAAAGTCCGAATACGACGATGAAGGGGAACGATAAACGGACGCCAGGATTGTATTCCGGTTATTGAGGGACAGGACATTCCGGTCGAACTCCAGCCAGACAGACTCACACAACAAATTGCGGAACGAAAGATCATGA
This sequence comes from Dermacentor albipictus, assembly GCF_038994185.2. NCBI lineage: Eukaryota > Metazoa > Arthropoda > Arachnida > Ixodida > Ixodidae > Dermacentor > Dermacentor albipictus. Next base: position 2,559,259 of record NW_027225583.1, on the reverse strand, counting down.
CGACGAGTGTACGAAATCGACGAATTCACAAATATGGCGGATCCACCACTTCGCTGAACCCCACGGTAACTATATTCACTGGTATATCCTGCCAGACCGAATAGATTGCCATCTACTGGTGTTAGCCATGTTTGAGACAGGCATATTAACGAAAAATTGTGGTTAAGTAAAGTAAGGAAGTTCAAGAGGTCATCATGATGTTTGCGCAGACTTCGAATATTGCAGTGAATGAACGAAAATTTGTGCGATTTGTCGTGTAACAATGTTTTCACCTGATCACATGAAAACATGCCTCTATTCATGGTGAGGATTTACTTCGGAAAAACGGGAGTGCTCGCGTACTGATTATGTAAAGATAGCCAGATCGCCTATGCCTGAGATGCGATAAACGCGGCTATTCTCAGTCTTTCTAGCTTTGATTGCGCAGTTTTCAGTCCAGAGGAATCGCCATCCTTTAGACTTCTTCAATTCGAGAGCTTGCGCGAAAAGCCGCTTGTTCTCTGGCGTGAGGTGATCATTCACAAAAAATGGGGAATCATTGCTTCGCGAAAATCCAATGGCTGATGTGGTGAGCTTAGCCATTTTAGCTTTACTGATGAATTCAGTTCGCTTCGACCTGGAACAGAATCGTGCGATAATGTTCTTGTCTTTTTTTTGCGGGGACACGATGAGCAATGTCAATGTCAGAGGGGACGATAGGACAGCCAATCTTTTCACCAATAGTTTGTATTACAGCCAGACAGTTTTCACCTTCCGTGACGGGAATGCCTTTTACTTCAACGTTGTTTAGTCGGGAATACTGCTCTAGAGACATGAGACGTTGAGACAGCTTTGCGTTTTCATCCTTTAACAGCTTATTTTCCTTCAAAATGGTCTCATTCTGTACTTTCACGGATTCATACAGTCCATTAAACATGCTAAGACTTTCTTGCATTGATTTCATTTCGGCATGCAGTGTTGCTATTTCTTTCGCTAGCTCAGCACACGACGGCATCTTCAAGCAAACACAACAGACACTTGTGGCAACAAGGCGGCGGCAAAGATGTATTAGGAAATGCACAAATTTGTAGGAGACAAACCTGTACGAAGTACGGGGACGTAATTAGTTGCGTGCTCGCTGCCGCAACTCTTGCTGCCAAGAGACGGGCTGGCTCATGGACACCCCCTTTTGTAGGCTCTCCGGTAGATACGGTCACTCCGGTAGATGTCGCTTGACTCGAGTATGCAGATAACAGCGGGCGTGAGTTGAGACGTGAATCTGCAGATGACGTCACTCCAGCAGATGCCGCTTGATTCCACGAGGCCGTCGATAACTGCAGGCGTGAATTGCAACCTTGCCGTAGTCCAATAGTGGAGTGCTCCCTTGTCGAAGTTCCGAATGAACGCAATAATTCGCCGGGAGGCCACCAAACCAGGCTAAATACCAAAATAGAAAAAACAGGCAGACGGGCGCCCGAACAGTCCAACGCTCAGATGCGCGGCCGCTCTCTCTCGCTTCTGCGGCGTGTCTGACGAATGACGCAAACTTGGCTCTCCAGTGGGAACGCCGTAGATCCAACCGAACGGAGCGTGAGGGTGTGGCACATGGCACAAGGAATGCACAACACTAGCGGGCAACTGTCTGTGGCTATGCGGGAAAGACTACAGAGAAAAACCGTGCCCAAGTGAGAAGGCTTTTGAAAAGAGTCGCGCATTTTAATCCAAGTTAGTTTAGACTCGGGCACAGAAAACGTTAACACTTTATTAGCAACAGTTAAATAAGACAAAAACGCAACTGATTGCAAAGGTTCAGTTATTTCGCGGATCCTCCCTTCCGCGTAGGAGGAAATGCGATATCTCAGCGCGTGGAAGCTGCGTCGATTCAGCGTCTGTTCCAAGCAACCAAAAGTGCTGTCAAACGCTGCCCGACTACTTGGCGCGGTCACACACGCGCAGCAGCCACGCGCTCCTAGCTTTCCCTTCATAGCCGCAAAAAGTTTTCAGGTAGCGTCACGTGACAATCTTGATGTCTAGTGATAACAATAATATAGAGGAGTCGTAGGGCTTAGTCACGTGATAGGGAAGCGGTAAATTTTAGTCGGCTTGTTTTGTTTGCATTTTCGGCGGGCACTTAGGAACAGACTGTTACGTCTCAACACAACCAAGGGCCTTGAATAAACGATTACTACGAGGCAACCCCAACCATTCATAAGCGCCTATCACCAAGTCAGCCAAGCGTTGATTCCTTTGGTTGGCGAGTCCGCAAAAGGCCCATCTACCTGTACCTGACAGCCTGAACTATTGATGAAAAAGGGCCAACGTCAAATGGTATTGAAGGTTCAAGTGTGTGACGCAGTCGAGTCTTTGTTATGACAGTCACGTAAAGTACCGAACCACGAAAAATTACATAGGTGAACGTGGTGGTTCAAAGTGCAAGACAGTGGTACCAAAATAGCAAGCAAATACACACCGCAGTTTAAGGTGCACAACAGCTGATTTGACCAAGCACGACACCGCGATCGGGCATTCTGGATAAGTTTAGATGCGAGAGCGCCGGTAACTCCACTTAATGGTGGTTGGTAAGCGCAATTGAACGATGCTTTAACAATTCTGTCGTCATGGATCAGGCGCCCAAGAAATTCTCAACGTTTCAAGGCAACGCAGTTGAAACGGAGAACGACGCGCGTGGTAGCATTAAACCAATTGTTACTTTCCACGTGCTTCCATGCGTGTGACTGCAGGTGTCACTAAAGGGTACCACGTACCAAACAATCTCGAATGTTCCAGCAACAATGTGGGGAGAATCCTACGAAACTGCCACCGTACGTGCAGAAGTCCCCGGAGAGCGTGAGGGGTGGCATCTGAGAAGGTTGGCTTGCCGAGGCTAGCGCAATCACGTGACACTCCGTCTTAGTTATTTTTCTCCTGCCTCCATGGTGTGGGCAGCCAGGTCCGTCGTCTGCCGTAGCCAAGCGCACTGCACGTCTCTTGCGTCCCTCGAGACCTTCTAACCCTAAACACCGATTAGTCATACATAAAAGCCGACGCGCTTGATCCACTGATCAGATTTTCGACGGTCGCATACTCTGCTCACACATATCGTTGTACTTGAGTGCTACTGCTTTTGGAACTCGTCGCTCCATCTGCAGCGTGCCGCACGAGGCAGATTGTCCGCGCCATGAAATAAATCGAGAAATGAAAACACGTATAAAGTTGTGCACTCAAATTTTGCATTAAGAAGTATAATAAGCATAGTTGAATCTCGTTTATTTTCTTGTGCTAGAATTTCCCAGTTTATTCAGGTTATGGCTCCTGCGCGATGAAATTATTAACGTCGCACCTTCATATTTTGTTCTGTATTTCATCTGAATACTAGTTTCTTAATGGTTAGCGATTTTATTGCGCAGTTCTTTTCAGACGACCTCTGCCTGTGATCTCTTATCACCGCTGTCTTGTGCGAGCTGATTGCATCTAACGCAAGTTCTTCACACCAGCTAATTTCTTGCCGTCCTAAAAGTGCATTAACGTTACGCCTGATATCGCTGGATCGCTGAGAGACCCCTTCATCGTGCAGTGGACATGAATCGACTGATAATACTTTAACTTCTTAGATTCCTGTGTTGATATATGTAATGGTAGTGGTAAAAGGGCTGTTGGATGCGAATGGAAAAGCATAATTGTTCTGGTTAGCTCTGGTTTACACTGTAGGTATTGTTTTTCGCAAGCAACATGTTGAGCTATTGTGTAGTAATAACTGTATCATTGCAACTTATATATCATTCCAAAACCATCCTACATTGTAATTTGTAGCCACTGAGAACCTTACAGTGACCCAACACGTCTTATCCAACTTCGCATATAGAAATAAATTCACTGTTAATTTAGCAGTGTTATCGAGTCGTCTTAGAAAAAGGGATTGCTTTAACCCCAAGTACAAATGTGCCAGCCAGTTTGGGGGCAAAACTTCTGTGAGTTGCATCAAAAAAAGTGAAAAAAAAAGTTGGTGACATCATTTCTGCGACCCAGCTAGGACGATTTTCGAGCGTCGATGCAACATGCAACAAAAAATATGATACCATTAGGTTTCATCTGATTTTTTTCTTTGAGCTTGACTTTCTCACGCACACGTAACGACGACTTTTGAAGCCTACGTTTCGGATAAATCTAATTTAACCACAGGTTGGGGCAAAGCACCAGTTACAACTAGCAAGACAACGGCGTCAATTCATGCTTATAAATCTGCAGTCCAGGAAGATAAGCAACACGACGAATATACGTTAATGATTGAAGCATGTGGGAAAGATGATTTTTGTAATCAATTTGTAACAACTGTGGCAAGTAAAGTAAAAACTGTACCAGACATCCGCCTGTGAGAGAAAGGGAATTGTTAAAGCACGGGCAGAAGCAAGGATTCCTCTTTGGTCTCTGACCTAAGGTTTCTCTGAGTGTGTAATAATTTCCGATCGCAATCGACGCTTCGCCTTTCGGGTGCAACTGTATCACTATCCTTAGTTCTTTTATATATAGCAAAAGGCCTCAAATTGACCTATTTTGACGAAAGTGGTCAAAAACTGGTGGCGAGGTACCCAGATCTCATGAACCCCAAACCGATTTGAAGTCGCTAAAGAAGTCCTTGGCCTCAATATATATTAAACTAGATATCCAATCAGCCAATGAATGATCCATTGCAAATTTTTTGGGCGAGAAAAGGAACACCTCTCATCAGAACTTTCGAATATCTGTACATGGCTTGGTAAGATGTGAAACAAACCTGTGGGCCTCAGATGACTTATACGTTTGTGAGAAACAGCATATATTCGAGCTGCCAGGCTGCCAGAAGGCAGTGAAAATCTGCATGTTTATTTTGTCCTTCGACTGCGATCCGGTGGGTGCTTCGTGATCTGCGTCCACGCTCACAAACGAGTGCAGAGCAGGCAGCCATTCCGGTTGCATTAAAACACTTGCAAGAGAATCTAACCACAGTGATGGTTGTCATGGTTTCCAACTCCTGCGCTGCCACTCAGCAGACAAAACCGAAGTGAAGCTGATTACCCAGCTATGGATAGCGTCTATATTAATGTGAGTGAAATAAATGTCGTCGAGTTTCTCCCACTTGCCGTTGGATATATTCGCATATGCAAATCGGTACACAAGTAGGATGACCATGTATGTTGGATTCATAGAGTCAAATTACTCGCTCGTTCGCGCTGAGGTTCCTTACAGACCTGAAGTTGTGTACTGGGTTTTGTTTATTACCCTGCCAGTGTGAACCACTTGGTTTTTTTGTCCAGGATATGATCGATGGACGCATTATGTGCAGCTACGCTATTATCTTTCGCCTCGAGACGACGGCTGCGCCAGGTGTCCTAGCTACGGCAGATACGCCTAGTTCACTGTACACCCGAGAGATGGTGTCACCGCTCGATTGAGGCGGAATCGACATCTTTTGAGCGGCGTGGTTGCAGACGATCAGGGTATCGACTTTATTCTGGAACAAGCAAGTGATCGCCTAGGGAAGACGATGGTTTTAAAAGCAAAGACCTTTCGTGCAGTGGGGCTGACGTGCCCTGATGTGAACTAAGGCGCTCAATGTGCTCTCGCATGGAGTGGGCTTCCGCATCTGCTGACAGTGTGACTAATATAACATGAACCCTTGTTCGTTCATTCCTACAACTGGATATATTCGTCGATGGGCTTAGCGCATTCTTGGCCCATACGCCACCACGAGGCGCGACAAGGCGGACATGTTTGGCGTGACAAACGCACGCCGCGGTTGGTGAAGGTTCAAGCATGTGACGCAGGCGAGTCTTTGTCATGCCAGTCATATCACGCAGCGAACCACCACACGTTACGGAGGGGGGGGGGGTGGTTGATCAAAGCGCAAGGCGGCACAAAAAATAGCAAGAAAAATCTCACAGCAGATTTTTTTATTCATTTACGGTAAAGGCCCTTACGGGCATTACATAGGGGAGGGTGGGTTAACAGCAGGCTATTTCAAACAAAATTAGGGGGGAAAGGCAATATAGAACACCTTGGTAAAGATCACCGCATACAGTAACAAGACAATATAAAAAAGAAAGACAAAGGAAATAAAGAAATGCATAGATGATGGGAAAAAAAACACTCGGTACAAAGCACATAGATGCACTTACAATGCGTCAAAGGCACACAATTCAGTTCTTACTCAGCATGCGTAAAACTGCGCTTAAATTGACTTACAAATGAGTCATGACCATGTATAGCAGCAATGTCTTGTGGCAGCTTGTTCCAATGATAAATACCAAGAAAGAGCGGTGATTGTCGAAGGAGATTCGTACGCGAAAACATGGGACGTACCTTGAAGGGATGGTCGAGGTGGGGGAAAATTTTTTGTGAAGGTTTGATATGGGATGCCATATGATATGAGATGCCAAAAGGCGTCACCGATTAAGGTGAAGAAGCCCAAATTTGACCTAACACCACACCATGCTTTGGCATTCTGTACGCCTTTCGAGGAGGGGGCGCTGGCAACTCCACTAACGGCGGTGTCACGCGCAAGTGACCAAAGCTTGTAACGATTCTGTCATCATGGATGAGGCGCTCAAGAGTTTCCACATGTTTCAAGGCAAAATATTTGATATGACATGCGCGGTAGCAGAAAATTACGCGTTAGTTTCGAGGTGCCTCCATGGATGTGACGACAGGGGGCCACTATGGGTTACCACGTACCTAACAATCTCGAATGGTCTGGCAACCATGTGGACCGAATCCTACACAATATGCAATGGCGCGAACAAGGCTCCGGAGAGTGGGAGGGGTGGCGTCAGAGAAGGTTGGCTTGCCGAGGCTAGCGGAATCGCGTGGCACTCCCTCTTAGTTTTTTTTTCTTCCTGCATGGTGCGGGCAACCGGCTCCGTCATCTTTTGAGGCCAAACGCACTGCACGTCTCTCGCGTACCTCGAGTTCATCTAACCCTAAATATCAATGTCCGCGACTTAGCTGTCGAAGGCGTCACCGCATGGAGTGGGTCCGACGGTGCCAACGGGCTTCTTGCATTATTATGATTAGTATCACAATGAAATATCATGGACATGAGCTCAGCAGAAGTAGAGGCAAGGAGCGCACATAATAGCAGACTGCAGGCAAAGGTTTGAGCTGAGGATTCATGTACCAAAATGCACAGTTAAAACAGTGTACCGTCGCTATCAATCGTTTTAGGGCGCACCTCTTAGTCGGCTATTCCACTGGTGAGCGTCGCGGCGTTGTCCTTCTGAAGCGAGTGAACGAGCACAGCGAAAGATGAAAGCGAACACGGAGCACAGCTGGAGATTAAAGCAGAGAGCGCGTGGAACAAAGCGCAGGAGGAGGCTACCGTGAAAGCATGAGGTGGAAAGCGGAGGATGAGTACGACTAAAGGCTGAGGAGTAAAGAAGAGTGCCGCACGAGACTACGGAGATTGTGCGTCTTGAATTACTTCTATTTCTCAGATAATGAACCAATCAGCCTGTCGGTCACTCCTTGCAAGACTACATGACGACTGCTGCATCTTTTGTGCGCCGCTGTTTCCCCATCCACTTTCCTTGATGTTTATGTGTCCTAGTAGAACCCTGGGAGTGTTAGCCAGCGCGACCACTCACAGACTTTGGCGGCGGACGTCGAACGTCCTCTTTGCCGCAGGCGTCACGAGAACGTGAACTTTTTTGGGTGAAGGCAACTGGTCAATCAACCCCCATATGATATCTGAAGGCATCAATCTAACCGGATTCGAGACCCTCCTTATGTAATAAACGAGAAGAAAGGGGTTTAACCGCGGGCCCCGTGTCAGCATTTGTAGGCTTCTTATGATATGACTAATAAAAATTGGGCCCCTCGGTTAACTCCCTTTCTTCTCGCTAAAATCAAGGAATATATGATGTCCATTTCACCATTCTCATCCAGAGTTTCTGCAAATAAAGGAACCACTGTGACTCACATGGTTACGGTTGAATAACCCTTTCTAAAGCCATGCTGAAAGGTAGTTAGTACAGTGGTTTGTTCAAGAAATTCAGCAATGCGTTTACCTATTACATGTTCAAACTTTTTCAAAATTGGTGATGGTCATGAGGAGAGGACCATAATTTTCTAAGAGCAAATTATTGCCTTTCGTAAAAACCGGGACAAGACGAGCCTTCTTCCAATCACTAGGAAGTATTGCAGTTAACAGTGAACATCTAAAAAGCACAATGACAAAATGAGCGATAATTTCTGCATAACGCTTAATTCAGTTAATAAGCTCATGTTTACAATTTCATGACCCATAAACTGCTATGCTTATTTTGTATAACTATCTATTAATTTGCCATCGCGTTCGACGCTTCTCCTTTCACGCAAAACTGAGAAATTTTTTTTAGTTGTCTTAGATGTATTGAAAGACCTCAAAGTGCCCCATGTTTCCGAAATGGTCAGAAACTCGTGGCGACATAGCCAGACCCCATGAACAACAAACCGATTTCAAATCACTAATTACGTCTTTGTTTTCAAATTTTAATAAATGTGGTATCCAGTCAGCTAATGAAGGATCCCTTACAATTTTTTTTGGTTAAGGAAAGGATCATAGCAGTTTAGAACTTTCGATTGTCTGTGCGTGGCTTGGTAATATGCGAAACCTACCTGTGGGAGTCAGGTGACCTATACGTTTGTTATTAGCAGCACATAGTTCGAGCTGCCAGACTGCCGCTGGGCAGTGAGAATCTGCAGCTTCATTCTGCATTCGACCGAAATGCTGCGGGTGCTTCGTGAACTGTATCCAGGCTCACAAACGGATGCGGAGCAGGCAGCGATTGAGCTTGCATTAAAACACTTTCAACTGAAGCTAACAGCGGTGACGGTTGTCACGGTTTCCAGCTCCCGCCCTGGTCCTCAGCAGCATAAAATGAAGTGCATAACGTTTATGTAATGTGAGTAAAATAAATGTCGTGGAGTTTCCTGCACCTGGCGGTGGATATATTCGCAGATACGAAGCGGTGCATAAGTGGGATGACCAGGTCTGTCGGATTCCTAGAGCTAAATTATTCGCTCGTTCATGCTAAGAGTTCAATACACAGCTGGAATTTCGTAATGAGTTTTCTTTATTAACACGCGAGAGTGAATGACTTGGTGTTTTGTTCAGATGACGCTTGATGCGCGCATTCTGTGGAGCTACGCCATTAAAAAAAGCTTTCGCCTTCAGACGAAGGCGGCACCAGCTGTCCTGACTACGGTCGACACACTGTGTTCACTGCAGGCTCGAGAGATGGCGTTATCATTCCGTTTCAGCAGAATCGGCTAGTTTCAAGCGGCGTAGTCGCAGACGATGAGCGCATCAACTTAATTCTGAAATAGACAAGCAAGTAATTAACATAAGCTTGTTAATAAACTAAATTCATTAGAAAAAGTTCCAGCTCGATGCTTAACGTTTGCACGAGTGATGACGTGGTTAAAAGTTGACTATCGGTAAAAGTGGACTACACTGCCGTTCTTACAGAGCCATACAGTAAACTTAGCAAGTTTCGAGAAATATTACTGCGCCACAACGACTCAAATCCGATGAAATACTTTAAATCCGTCACCTCGCGGCGGCGTATCCGCTCAGAGGCTTCGGCGCGAAATTGAAAAAAATGCAACCTTATACTTCATTTCTTTTTTCTAATTATCAGCCTATTAACACCGAAGTTAACAGTCCCCGAGTTTTGAAGGAAGGTGGCATAAGTCTAAAATGACTGTGTCTTTCTTTTTGGCCTCCACATGAGGTCACGAAGTTTTCAATTTTTAGTATCACGCTCATATAGAATAGGCTCAGTACTAAAAGTTTGCCATTTATATGTGTACCTACATATATACCGAGGTTTAGGCTCCAGAGGCAGCTGCGTACTGCGCGGGTGTGCGGGCACTGTCTTGAAAGCGATGTGCGTTGAGGGACAGAGTGGGCCGATCGCTGACTACTTAGTGTGCGCTGTGTCTTCGCTGATTTGTTCGCCTTGAAGCGAGAGGCGCCGAGGTCCCTTCGCTCGCAGCTGCTGTTGCGGCCGCGCTCCCTCGCGCCAGCATTTCTGAAGGCGAGTTTCGGCGGAATCTGGAGAGATGTGCTTGTTGAGATGTGCGGAATCTGGAGAGATGTGCTGGAAACTATGCTTGTTCATTTAGTCAATACGCCAAAGTTCACAAGGTCTTAAGGCCGATAAACCTTCTATAATTACTTCGTATAGCTGTCTTTTAACGAGCTCCTACTTTCGGGCGAAAACCGCGACTGTTCTTTTAGTCGTCTAAGTTGCGGTAAAAGGCCTCAAATTGGTCTGTTTTAACGAAAATCGTCAGACACTCCTGGGCAGATACCCAGATTTCATGAATCCAAAATTAGTCTGACGTCGCAAAAGAAATCTTTGTTTTCAAAATTTAGTAAACCGATGTGCAATCAGCAAATCAAGAATCTCTGACAGCTTTTTTTTTTTGAGGTAAGGAGAGTCCCAGTTTCGAACTTGCGAGTATCTGTGCATCGCTTGATAAAACGTGAAGCCTAACTTTGGTGCTAATATGACCTGTACCTTTGTTACTATCAGCACATAGTTCGAGCTGGCAGGCTGCCGCTACGCACTGAAGGTCTCCAGGTTTATTCTGCACCGTCGACTGAAGTCCGGCGGGTGTTTCGTGAGCTGTATCCACGCTCAGTAATAGTGCGTAGCAGGCATCCATTTAGCTTGCAATAAATCACTTCCAAGAGAAGCTACCCTCAGCGACGGTTGTCATGGTTTCGAACTCCAGCGGTGCCCCTCAGCAGATTAAAGTGAAGTAACGATGATAACCAAGCTATGGGTAGTGTTTAAATTACTGTCATTAACATTAAATGTAATGAAATTTCCCTCACCTGCCGGTGGATATATTCGCACATACAAATTGGTGCATAAGTAGGATAATCTGGTATATTCGATTAATAGAGCCAAATTACTCGCTTCTTCACGCTGAAGTTTCTTACATGGCTGGAATTTCGTAATGGGTTTTGTTTATTAACACGCCAGGGCGAATGACTTCGTGTTTCGTGCAGAATGGGTTGGATTCGCTTTGTATTTAGCTACGCCAGTAAAAAAAAAAATTCGCCTCAAGTCGACGGTGGCGCCAGCTCTCCTGGCTACCGCAGAAACACAATGTTCATTGCAGCCCCGACAGAGGGCGCCACCGTTCCATTGTGCCGGAATCGACATGTTTAGAGCGGCGTAGTTGCAGACGATGAGCGCGTCGACTTCATTCTGGAACAACGAACAAGTTATTCATATAAGCGTGTTAATAAACTAGACCAATTAGAAAATTATCAGCTTTATTCTAAACTTTATTGCGGACGATTGACTGGTTTAGTTCGAAGTGTCATATATACCTCTCTATGTTATTTCTGCTACAAACGCTACGCATTTATGCTAGTGAATGTTTGGTAGACCGACTTCAATTATACACCCCATAAATGCTGTGGCTACCCAGAAGTGCTGTGTCATTAGACGACACTCAAAGTACATCACTCCGACCTGTGGATCTCGCTGAATCGTCGGAATTTTTTGTGTTCACTGCCTTGTCTTGCCTTACTGCGCTTGCTGTCTCCTACCGAATCGGTTGTGCCTTTGTACCGGAGCACTCACTGCGAAAAAGGAAACGTGTGTTAAATGGTCGAGTGTTTACCCTGACACTTTTGCACTATTGAATATCGAGCTGCCCTGCATTGCTTGCACAGCGCGTATTTCTTTCTGTGTAACTGCCTTCTTCTTTAGCTGCCTCGTACCACTATCGATGAATGCCTAAATCTTATTGGTAGAGCGTCTCGGTGCTGCAATCTCTCTCTTTCTTTGCACTCGCCCCATCTCCGCGCTCCCTGAGGTGCTAGTAGGCACTTTGCGCCTGGCCGTGGTGTCCTGCTAGCCTGATATTTCCTATTTGCTCCACTGTGCGTGGTCCGTGCTGGTTCGGAAGGAGCGAGTTCTTCACACTACAAGACAGTATCCTGCGAAGAACAAGCTCAACAATCTTAGGCGACGATGACGACAACAACAACAAAAAACAACAATATACAATCAAATATGTTTATTATATTTCCCAGGAACAACTTGGAGGAACTTGTGGATGGTGCTCTCGTCAACATAATGCACAGAAGGATGAACAGTACAAGCTAACAAACACATACACATGAGCACATACATAAAGAAGAGAATAATAATTTCGCCAATAATAATTTTAACAGAACACAAAATATGTACAAGATAACAGAACGCAAAAGTGGAGAAACATAAGAAAGGATTACAGAATGACGGAGCACACAACAGATATGAGAGTTTTTGTTCAGTTACTACCAATTGCTCTCCAACTCCTTTCAGGAAAATAATAAATTTAGGCATCAAGATACCCAGGTGCTCTGAATGGGCGTTATATAACGCCAGCACTCATGATAGAAGTTAGAAGATAGAAGCTGGATAGAAGATAGAAACACGCTGTGTCCTTGTGGGTGTCTGTAGAACGTAAAAGCACACATTATAAAGCAAGTGCCAGCAGTAGATTTTTCTACGTAATAATTAGTGAAGAAAAAATGAGCTTCCGCTTTACTGCAGCTACAGGTGTGGTTATTTAACGTAAGTGTTTATGTTGATTGTGTGGAAGTGAAATCTTTCGACAGAATCGATGTTTAAATATAGATGTGAATATTTTTTTCTCATCTTCGAGAAGTTCGAAATTTGACTTACAAGTGCCGCCCCAAACCACGGAGGCGTATCAAGAACTGCAAGGCATAGGATCCTATATACAGTTACATATGGCACATGTATGAAGTCTCCCATCATCCGACATAGTGCGCAGAGCTTTCGAAGTTCGCGCTGCCTCCTCTGTTGAGCGTGGATTCAGAAACTCAGACAGCTATCGAAGTATGCTCGAAGGTCCTTCGTTCCCTGAGCTCTTGGCAGGAGTTCGTCTTCAACGCTATCGGGAAATAAAGTCACTTACCCATCCGCTTGAAGCGTACAGGTTTCGTTTTCGATTCATTTGTGTCGAGCTTGTTTTCAGCGCAGCATGACGCAAAGTTTGAATGTCCTTTTGAAGAGCGGAGCAATCACTAACATTTCTTACCGCTTTGAAAAGATTCGCGTCATCTGAATATAACAAAATTTAAGAGATCTTAATGGCTGCCGAAACGTCGTTAATAAACGGCAAGAAATGAAGAGGGCCCTGGACCGACCCTTAAGGAACACCACCCTGGAAAGGCGTTCTTGTTTGAATTCCCACGGAACTGAATTATGTTTTATGCTGTATTCTAACTCCAACGCTATCATGTCTGTGGGTTGTGTTGAAGTCGTACTTTGTAATTTTTCTGGCATAGTTAACTTTGAGAAATTCAACTAGTTCAGTAATTCCTCTGCGCCACGCGGGGGGCCTGCGTGGTTGCCGTTAGGAATGATTTTTCGCCAAGTGACGTCCATCGCCGACATCATATGTCTTGCTATACGGGGCCCTTAAAGCTACCGCGTTAATAGTGTACGATCGCAATACGCGCAGTCGCTGTGCCGTAATTATACTCTGTATGATTGGTGACGCGGGAAATTGCGAGGAAATTCGCCGTGGCAGTGATGTACGTTTGTATGAGACAGGGAGAGTCAAATGAAATTTCATGGCCTTGAAAGGTGTTCGCGTGATTTGCTGTTACGTCTAGGCGCCGGGAGACCGTTCCCAGCGAGGTAAGAGCGGAACATTAAGCCCATAAGAGGGCTTACCACGCGTGTACACCTTCAAGCAACGCACCAAGCGGCCGATATGAACGATCTATATCTGAACTCTGTACCTAAATCTAGAGAAACGTGGTCAGTCTTGCGAACGGAAACGTTACATATTACGCAATTTTCTGTATGCCTAGCCCAGGAAGCGCTAAATATTTTCACCATATTGCACCATCGTACCCCTCACATAAACTGGGAGCAGCACCACTTTTGAGTTTGATATATTGTAGCTTTTATGGCAAAGTGATCTCTCTGAAGCGCGACCATTACTGGCTCGGATGAAGAAATGTAATGCCGAGCTACGCCTCTCTCTCTCTTTCTCTCTCTCTCAGCCCGCGCAAGGCCAACTCTAGAGGTTAGCTCCGCTTGCGTCAAGCTTGGATGTACAAAGGCTCCATCTGCGCACGGTACACATGTATGATCGTGCAATGGCTCCATTTCTCTACACAAGAATTGTAAAGTAAGCTGTGTGGGAAACTTATGTTTGCAAAGGTATGTGCGATAATGCTATATGTGGAATAATGGACCGCCTTAAAGAGGTTCCACGCGAAAAAGAATTACATATCTTTTTTACTGCCTGATTCATTGATTATGGTAATATAGCTGGCTTGCTATTTAAACTTTCCATAGACTCCGGCGTCGGTTTCGGGAAAAATCAAAAACACTAGCGAATGAAGATATACCGAGCACAGACACCGATGACGCGCACACGGCACTTACTACAATAATCGTTCGTGTAAAATAGTGCCAAAAATACATCGACAAGAAAGAGCAAAGGACCAGCGCTGGTCCTATGGTCTTTCTTTGTTATGTGTTTTTGTAGCTGTTTAAAATGAATTTCCTGTACCAACTAGCTCGCACCCGAACCCTTCAATGACTTCCCTAATTGTTTGCTGGGACATAATTCAACATACGTTCCGATAACTCCTACGTGCAAAATAGATTGTTTCGGTTAGCTATGCTAATTTGCCGATTTGCACATAGTTATTGACTTCCACTGTTCTGCGCTATCACGCAATTACCACAATGAGTTTTTTCAGTGGTTGCATGTAGTATGTTGTTCAATTATCTAATCTGTCAGGACAAGTCTATCAGTGCACATATTTTTTTTCGTCAGCGATATGCTATTTTAGCACTTCGGTGTGTTGAAGTCTGGCATGTTTAAAGTATTGTGCAAACTTATCCCGCGTTTTCAACAAGGCAGTTGCTTGCCTTTGAAATGTTCGTGTTCTTTTCTTTTGCAATCTTTGAATATATTGCTTCCGAGAGCGCCTTCTTTGTAATTTGCACCATGAACTCACGCCTAAAGCGTAGTTTACTTGCACGTTGAACCAAATCGCAAGGGCTTGAGGGATGTGGAAAACGAAATGCACTATTCGCGAAACCTTATGGCTTCTGGAGAGCATGATGGGCTTTTCAGAAGAATTTAGCTGTATGCCTTATTGAAAGAAATGTAGATGTTATAAATGC
The DNA here is from genome assembly GCF_038994185.2 of Dermacentor albipictus. NCBI lineage: Eukaryota > Metazoa > Arthropoda > Arachnida > Ixodida > Ixodidae > Dermacentor > Dermacentor albipictus. The sequence continues at coordinate 2,544,077 of NW_027225583.1, read as the reverse complement.
TTTTACGTAAACATTTGGTGAAACCAGCATTGGGGTGACGGACTGCAAATGGAGCCAAACAAAGCATCTTCGTCACCCAAAGTCTACGGTTCCAGCCACCAAAGATTCCCTGCCTGTCTGCAGCATATTTTGTCTAAAGGATGCTTGAAATTTGATGCGGAGCATGCTGCGCAAGTACATTTGCAATGCCACGAGTCAGTAGCTTGGGCCTTCTTACCTAAAAGCGGACGAAAAAAAACTCTGTGGTACTGACTCTTCCATACGCATGGCAGGAACCTGTCCTGTGCTGCCGTAAGCATTGTGGGTTTCATGGCTTCCTAGATTTGGCAACATATGGCAGCCGCAGAAGCCACACATCTGTTGCACCTTGAGTTTCTGAGGCTGAACTGTGTAGTACAAAATGAGATATCGCTGTTTTTGCGCAGATAAAAACGAAAAAAAGAATGATCAACGGAAAAAAAATGACCGCAGTTTCCTTTGGGTGAAGAATTGAAAGCGATCGCAAGGTTATCCCCTGGGCTTCAGATCCTCACACTGTTTTCTATCACTAGGTGAGGGCGACAAGGGTCGACAAAGCAGGTCGTACAACTGTTTTTAAGCAGAATAAACGGAGTCGGGCAGCGTTGTTACCAGGCGTGTCACAACGGCTGTAAGCGCGAAAGGAAATAAATAGATATACGCAGCTTGTCACTTAACAATCCATTCCACTCCGTCCAGTGTATGCATTATGGTGCGTCATGCACAGTTAGCCTCAACAGAAACGTATATTTACTAGCGTGCGAAACTCCTGCCACCGGCCCAAGACGTACGCTGTAGTGTAAGCACTGTAGAGCCGACATTACGGATCTTGAGCAAGGATACGCTCAATGGTAGAAGGAATACACTAGAAGAGAGCATCACGTGGCAGTCTTGAAGCATAGTCGTAAGAAACAAAATAGAGAAGCAGGCCCTGGTCACGCGATACGCATATGCGAGTGGTAGGTTCTAGTCGGCTTGCTTTGGTCGTGTCTGCTGCTGAGATTTCAGAACAGGCTGTTACGCATCAGCGCGCCGAAAAGCCTTAATTAAGTGGTTACCACGAGGCAGCCCTACCCATGCGGCAAGGCCTATCCCGACGTCAATGCAGCGTTGGTACTTAGTGTTGACGGGTCCACAAAAGGCCCCTCTACCTGTAGCAGAGAGGCCAAACTAATGACGAAAAGGGCCAACGCCGAATGCTGCAGCAAATCGGCGCCGGCCTTGTATTCCAATGTTGCTATGCGGACACCCATTCCATGCCATCGGAATTGGAGTGCAGCAGAACGACGCCACCGATTCCACGATTGTGAGTGGCCGAGACAGTCCCCATATTCCTTAGACGAATCGCCTAGGGAAGACCCTAGTAATACAAACACAGACCTTTCGTATAGAGGGGCGCGGGAGGGGCGACGTGTCTTGATGGCAACTCAGACGTTTAATGTGCTCTTGTTTGGAGTGGACTTCCGTATCTGGAGTCCATGGTAACAACATAACATAGAGCCTTCTTCTTTCATTCCTACTACCGCACGTATTCGTCGATGGGCTTGGTGGATTCCTGGCCCAAATGCCACTTCGAGCCGCAACAAGGCGCACATGTCAGGCGTAACAAACGCATGAAGACGTTAGCGGGTATTCAAGCACGTGACGCAGTCGACTCTTTGTTATGTCTTTGAGGGAATGCACCGAACACCACGCGTTACATAGGTCTGAGTGGTGGTTCAAGGTGCAATACAGCGGGGCAAAAATAGCAAGAAAATACGCACCGCAGTTTAAGGTGCACAAAAACTGATTTTACCAAGAAGGAGACCAAGTCAGGGCATTCTGGGTGGGTTCCGAGGCGAGAGCGCTCGCAACTTCATTAGGGGCGTTGTGTTAAGCGCAAGTTCCCGACGCTTCTAAATAATGTGCCATTGTGGGTCTGGCGCCTAAGACTTTCTAAGGGTTCCAAGGCAATGCATTTGAAGCAAAGAATGACCCGCGCAGTAGCACAAAACCTCTGGTTACTTTTCATGTGACTCCATGGCTGTGACGACTGGCGCCACTAGAGGTTACCACCGACCCAACAATCTCGAATGGACCGGAAACCATGTAGCCGAATCCAACAAAACTGGCACCGTACGTGCAGAAGGCCCCGCAGAGCGGAATGGGCGGTGTCTGTGGAGGTTATCTTGCCTAGGCTAGTGGATTCACCTGACGCTTCGTCCAAATTTTTTTTCCTTCCACCATGGTTTTGGCAACCGGCTCCGTCGTTTTTCGCGGCCAAAAGCATTCCAGGTCTGTCGCGTCCCTCGAGACTTTCTAACCCCAAGTATCACGTCCCGCGCATGCGCCGTCGGAAGCCTCACTGCAGGGCGGTGGGGCCGACGGCGCCAACGTATTTCTAGAATCAATATGGTTACTATCGCAATGCATTATTATGCACACGAAATCATCTTAAGTATAAGTAAGGAGCATACATAAAAGCGGACTGTAGGCGAGGGTTTGTGCTGGGGATGCATGGCCATCAATGGACGATTAAAACAGTGCAATCTCACTATCAAACGTTTTAGAGTACAGCACTTAGGCGCCGGTTCCTGTGGCGATCGTGGTGGCGTTGTCTCTCGTGACCGAGCGAACGAGAACTTGCGAAAGATGAAAGCGGACGCGGAGCGCAGCGGGAGATGAAAGCCTAGAGCGCGAGGAGAAAAGCGGAGGAGGAGGCTGCAGTGAAAACATGAGGTAGAAAGCGGAGAGAGAGAGTATAGCGAAATGCTCAGGAGTAAAGCAGAAAGCGGCTAGAGACTACGAGACGGCGCCATAGTATTGCAGTGTCATTGTACGCGCGACGCGAATTGTGTAGCACCTTCTTGAAACTGCGCGGGCACCAGCGATTCCACTGGAACGTTAGACTAGCCATGCATAAAAGCCGACGCGCTTGGCAGGCATATAAGATTTCGACGATCGTCGACTCTGCTCCCCGCTATCGTTGTGTTTGATTGTTACTTGTTTCGCAACGTTTCGCTCCATTTGCAACGAGTCACTCGAGGCAGATTGTCCGCGCCAGCCTGTATATCACGAAACGAAAACACGCACAGAGCTGCCCTAAAATTTCACATTATGGAGCATCGTAATCGTCACTAAATTTTTTTTGAACAATCGAGTGGGATTAGGTCGAAGAGTCATGTATACCTGGAGGTCCTACTTCAGCTACACACGGAATGCGCCTATGCAAATGAATCGGCTCGTCGAGGGGCCTCTGGTTATACACCCACGAAGGCTGCGGCTGCCCAGAAGTTCTTTGTCATCTCGATTACACTCCAGGTGCAGAACTCCAACCAGTGGGTCTTGATGGATCGTCTGAATTTTTTGTCTTCGCTCCCCACTCTGGTCTCACTGCGTCGGCACTCTGCTCCCAATTCGGTTGCGCCTCGATGTCCGAGCTCTCGCACAGAAAAAGGACGTGCGCTCAGACAGTCGTCTGTTTGCCCCAACACATTTGCACTCTTTAATACTGAGCTGCTCTGCGTTGCTTGAACAGCGCGCATTTTTCTCTCGGGGACTGCTGTCTTCTTGTCGTTCAGGTTGGCCCACTTCTTAATTTCAATATTGTCACGAGGTCGTGACGTCAAAGAACACAGTAGCAATACTGTGAAAGGCAAAACTAGCTTTTATTGGGCGAACCTGTGCCCACAAGGGCTACACGTACAGCACAACGAGAGCGGCGAACACAGTCGGCGATCGTCATAAATCTGATCGGCGGGTCAAGCGCGTCGGCTTTTATACAGCAGTCATCGAATGTTCCAGACTAAACGTTGGGACCCGCAAGCCTTCTACAACGTTCTACATCATTCGCGTCAAGCGATGAAATCAGATAATACAAGGTTCGGCGACAACAGACAGCGGATAGAAGCATGGATAACTTTCGAGAGACTTCGGATACACGCAGGCGCGTCCCGCGCTGTGCGACAACATTTGTTAGGCGGCGATACTTGGTCGCCCGATAAAGGTAAATACACGTGTCAATATGACCCAACACCAACTTTTAGGTAGAGCCATCGCCAAATTTTAGTTGGCGCACCCCTACTATAAACATTGCCATGCATATTCTAAGGAGCCCTAGTTATCTCTATGGGTATTCTGTCTTAATTTTATTTTTTGTTTGAATTGTTCCTTATCGATTAAAGGATACCACTCATGTACGTTTAAAATATGATAACAGGAAAATGTCTGAACTTTGCAAATTACGCATGTTCATGCAGATACAAGGCATTACAGTTTTTCTCGTTACAGGGCTGAGGAGGTCGCCGAAGAATGCTTACGCATCAAAAGCTTAAAATAAAGTAACGAAGGTTTCGCTAGAGGACGTGACTCACATGCCCGGCATGCTGCGATTGACTGGCGCTAAAATTGCGGCGCAGTTCAATCTTCAGCTTGGTCCACTGCCGCGATGAAGTGGTCGCTTGTTGTAAGAGGGCATGTACGTCAAACAAGCGAAACAAACGCGTCAGCAAATCAGTAAAAGAAAAGCATTTAAAGAAAAAAAAAGAAACAGCAATTAGAGAACACAAGGAACGCATTGTGAAAAACTCTCTGACGTTGACTGAGAAAGTGTTATGCAGGATTTCTTATGAAGCCGCTTTCTTCTAAGGCATTAAGATTGGGTTTTTTAAAGAAATTGAAAAAGAAAATATTTCTCGGCTGAATTATCATATTATGTTTCTGGGATACGAGATAAAACAAAACAATTATAATGTTTTAGCGAGAAGTTGCTGGGGCAGCCAGAAAAGACTAAACGCCAGGCAATGGTGGCGACGCCGCCTTGCAGTGCTGTAACCACTCCTGGGCCCTCCATGACGTCACCGATTTTTTCGGCATGTGCTCGGGCGCTGCCTAATTTGCGTTCTTACGGAACCAAACACTAAACTTAGCAAGATTCCAGAAATATTACTGCGCCACAACGACACAAATAGGAAAAAAACACTAAGAGTCCGTGACGTCACGGCGACAGATCCGCGTCAAGGCTCTGGCTCGAAATTCAAGAAATGCAACCTTGACCTTCATTTGCGCCTTGTGATTATCAGCCTATTAAGCGTGAGGTTAACAGTGCCACAGTTTTGAAAGAATACGTTGTCAGTAAAAAATGACTGTGTGTTTCTGTTTAGTCTCCGTATGAGGACTCAAACTTTTCCCTTATTGAGTTTCACGCAAATTCAGAATATGGTAAGGGTTTATGCTTAAAAGTTATGCCTCTATATATGTACAGGGTTCTACTCTGGCGGTGGCAGCATATGGTATCCGCATGTACACCAATACACATGCAGAAGGAACACAGAAAATGAATTCTGGATATATCAACCTTGGCAGAATACGGAAAATTATTAAAGAATATTTAAAAAATCTCGGTTTGAATAGAGAATTTTGTGGCTTCAGAAACTTAAGGTTCGTTCGAACCTACGTAGATTCAAGAACGCACTGCCTGTAGAGCGTGCTTTGCCGTCTTGATGAAGCGTGTGCGGAAAAGACAACTCTAAATAAGACGCGAGCTTAGCGGTACTGGCGGGGGCGAAAACCAGCTACGACCGAATGCAGGTTTTCAGGGTTCCCTGTCTAATAGAAGTCGGAAATGAGAAAGAAATATTGCATATATATGTGTTAGAAAAATTATAATTTATGCCAGTATTTCACTACAGGATCAGGAAGAAAGGCGAAAGTGGGACGAACGCCTTCGCGAATGAATTTATCATTTGATTTTATTAGCAAGGCTTGGCTATAGGAAGTCTGATTTCTCCAAGCCAGTGTCGATGCGATACAAATTTAAGGCGATATTTTATATATCCCTCCAACCAAAATATCAGGTGAGGACACATCGGTGCCACGGTAATTGTCACTCGAACAATACGCAAACTACTGGTTCTCTTCTCAGCTTCTGGTCCGTGAATCGTTAGCACTTCTGAGAGAGCAAGTTTGTCAACCACGTTCTCTAAACACTGCCTTTCTAAAGTGTTTCTCTACCGGAGCTGCCAGTCGTCCGTCCATGCTTATTTCGCAACGTCTGCCAAATATATGGTTTAATCAGGGGAAAAAGCTTGCATGGCGAAGAACTTTGTTGTTGTCAGCAGTATGATATCTCAAAAGAACAAATATTTTTTTTTTGCACGTCACACCCAGTGTCGCATGTTCGTTATTCAATGCAGCCGGCTGAGGATTTCTATTGAAACCAATGGAGCCAAACTGGTAAGAGCCTCCCTGGCAACAGCAGTTCCACACGCAGTGCATGACGGAACTACAGGTTTAATGCGCATGCACGTCCGTTTCCGAAGATAGAGCCTCAGAGTGCATGCAATCAAATAACGCGAATGAATCGCGCAATGCGTCGGAATAAAAAGTCTGCCAACACGGTGCGAATTGCGACTGTCCGGGAAGAGTACAAGGCATGATTCGTAAACAGGAAGCCATCAAAAAGAGCGACACGACGAATAATGGGCAAACGCGTTAAGTTCGGTCGCCGGACTATAACTATACTCTCTATGATTGATGACACGGGAAAGCACGCGCTAATTGGCCGCGGTAGTGATGAGCGATTGTCTCGATTGGCAGAGCGAAGTGGCAGTTCTCGACCTTCAAACGGGTACGAGTGATTTCCTCACACGTCTATGCTCCAGCAGCCCGTTCGCGTAAGATAAGAGGGGTACATTAGCCTCCTTGTTTCAGGCCTCCCACGCATGTACACGAAAGAAACGCACCTTGGGGCTAAAACTAGCGTAACATGTCTGTGCTTTGTTCATCAAATTCAAACAAACGTGACCAGTCTTGTCACTAGAAGCGTTCCAGATTGCGTAATTATCTGTATGCCTAGCCGAGTATAAGCGTGAAACTTTGCCAGCGTACTGCACATTCGTAGCCTCCTACACAGACCGGGACGAACAGCACTTTTCAGTCCAATAAGTTATGCCTAATATGGCATAGTGAGCTCTCTCAAACGCGTCCATCCCTGGCCCTTAAGGACAAATGTACTGCTGAGCTACACCTCTCTCTCTCTGAACACCATGTGCGAGGCTAACTCTATAGTTTACCTATGCTTGCGTCATGCTTGGTGCGACAACGATATTATCTGTGCACGGTACACATGCACGAACGGGCATTGACCCCTTTTCTCTACGCAACAATTACGCTACGCGTGGATATGTTACGGTTGCAAAGGTATGAGCGATAATGCTACAGCACATTTCTCGTTGCATGGTGGTTTCTGTAAGCGACAACCTGCGGACGCTTTCAAGGACGTTTGACGCCAAAAAAGATTACATGTCTTCTGTATTGCCTGATGCATCGATTACGCTATTACACCTGGGTTACTAGTTAAATTTCCCGAACCCTCAAGTGGCGGTTAAAGAAAATAATGACAAACACAAGTGAATTAAGATATTCACAGCACGGACACCAGTGAAGCGTTCACGGAACTTACTTAACTAGTGGCTGGCTGTGAAATTATTATGCATACCTCCCGATAACTGCTGTATGCAAAATAAGTTGTTTCTTTAAGCTTAGGTAATGCGCTGCTTTCCACATATTCAATAACTGCTGCTGTTCACTGCTGGGAAGCAATGACTCTAATAGCTGCATTCAGCGTTTACATGTAGTACGTTGTTTCATATTCTCAACTCTTTTACAAGTGAGACAGTGCAAACATTTTTTTACGCAATATGTTATCTATAGAACATCCCTGTATTGAAGTATGACATCATGCTATCTTATCACATGTTTTCAACGAGGCAAATTGTTTTCTAATTTTCCAATTAAAGAGCAGGTGCTCGCCTCCGTAAACGTGAGGTTCTTTTTTTTTCGCAATAATGGAATATTTTGTATCAGCGAGCACCTTCTAAGGAACTTACACAACGAACTCACCGGCAACAAGTTTTTACTAATTTTCTCGTTAAATATTAGGTGATCGCCTCCGAAATCAACGTGTTCTTGTCTTTGGAATCATGGAATATTTTGTTTTAGCTAGCACCTTCTATGGAACGTATACGATGAACTCACGGTCAAGAGCACATGAACATGCGTGCACGTTGAACGAAATGGAGAGGGTTTTAGGGATGTTAAAAAGGAAGTGCTGTATTCAGGAGGCGTAATGGCTTCCGGAATGCTCAACTCTTTTCAGCACATTTTGGTAGCCTGTTAGCCACCATCCGGGTACATGACGCTTTCAGAGATTTCCTTTTATTAAGGCTTAGAGGGCCTCTCACGAGAAGCATGCGAGGGGTTCATGGAATGCCCACAAGAGGGCTGGTGGGAATTTTAGTTATAGATATATGTATATGTTAAATATGCGGTAATGACGATCATTTCTGGTTACTCTGCGAGAGATGGACCGCCAATGCAGCCAAACATTTTATCTTTTTTACCCAAAGGCTACGTTATTCAGCCACCAAAGATGCCCTGCCTGACAGCAGATTATCATTTTAATAGGTGATTGAAATTTTGTGCGGAACAAGCTGTGCAAGCATAGTTCTGTTACCTCCGGTCAATAGCTTGAGCCTTTTCACCAAAAACAAAAGAAAAACGAAAACATCTTTCGTGGTCACTTTTGCATGCACATAACGCATACCTATTCTGCGTTGCCCTAAGAATTGTGGCGTTTTGTTGTCTCCGAGATCCACCAACGTACATCACTAGCAGAATCTACACTGCAATTGCAGCTGCAGTTTCTGAGGCTGAACGGTGCCATACAAAGAGAGATATCGTCAGCTTTACGCAGCTGAAAGAACGGTTACAAGAATCAAGTAAAACAAATAACCGCTGTTTTGCTTGGACGAAGTATTCAAAGCGATAGCAAGATTATGCGTTGCACTTGAGATCCTCGCGCTGTGTTCGAATAATTAGCTTAGGGCAAGATGCCTCGACACAGCAGGTCGTACAACTGCAGTTGCGCAGAACGAATGGGGTCGTGCAGCGTTGAGACCAGGCGTGTCACAACGCTGGGGCGATGATGAACGCCGGCAGTGGTGTTTCACGCGTTGCCCCTCGACGGTGCATGAGACGAGAGGATGGAAAACCATTGGCACTTGTCAATGTCAAAGGAACCAAGTAGATATATTTAGCTTCACATTTGGCTCTACAGTGGCAACACTGTAAAGTCAGCAGAACGGAGCGTGAGGGTGCGGTTCTTGGTGGAAGGAATACACTACACTCGCCCACAACTTTCTGTGGATACACAGGAAAAACTACGGATCCACATTGCGCACAAGTGAGAACGCTGCTGAAACGAGTCGCCTGTTTTAATCCATGTTCGTTTAGACTCAGTAAGGGAAACCATTAACAATTATTAGCAACACGCTACTAACTGTAAAGGTTCACTTATTTTGCGGCTCATCCCCTGCGCGTTTGAGCAAATGTGAAATCTCTGCGTTTGGCCGCTTCCTCAAATGAGCATCTGCTCCAAGCAACCAAAAGTGCTGTCATACGCTGCCGGAATACTTGGCGCGGTAAAACATGCGCAGCACCCACGCGCCCGTAACTTTCCCTTCATAGCTGCGAAAATTTTCCGCTACTACAGGAGGGCGCGCCACGTGACTATCTTGAAGCCTCTAGCCATAAAAAAAATATAGAGGAGCAATAGGCCTTAGTCACGTGATAGGAAATCGGTAGACTCTAGTCTGCTTGCTTTGGTTGCATCTGCGGCGGGCATTTTGGAACAGAATCTTACGTCTCAACACGACCAAGGGCCTTAATTCAACGATTACCACGAGGCAATCGCACCCATTTTTCGTGCCTACCTCGAGGTCAATGCAGCGTTGACAGTCCACAAAAGGCCCCTTTTCCTGTACCTGACAGCCAGAACTAATGATGAAAAGCGCCAACGTCTAATTCTGCCGAAGACCAGCGCGGACCTTGGATACTCCGGTTACTATACGGTCAGCTAATCCATACCATCGAAATTGGCGGGAGGAGCAACGACTCCGTATCATGGGCGGGATATTGCGACGGATCCGACAGTTGTGATTGGCCGTGATACAGTCATGACATCCCCTAGTTGAGTTGCCCAGGGAGGACAACGCTAGTTAAAGCGGTTACCTTCGTGGAGTGGCGCTGACGTGTTCTGATGTGAAGTAATACGTTTAATATGCTCCTGCATGGAGTAGGCTTTCATAACGGCTGCCATTGTCACTAATGTAGCAAAAAAAAGACAGGTATTTTCTTCATGCCTACTACAGGGCGTTTTCGTTGTTGGGCTTGGTGGATTCTTGGCCTTAACGCCACCTCGAGCTGCAACAATGCGCACGTGGCTGGCATAACGAAAGCATGCGGAGGTTATTGAAGGTTCAAGCGCTTGACACACTCAAGTCAATGTTAAGTCAGTCAGGTAAAGCACCGAATAGGCAAACTGTATATAGGTGTGCGTGGTGGCTCAAAACGTCAGACAGCGGCACCAAAATAGCAAGAAATACACACCGCAGTTTAAGCTGACACAGGGTGATTTGACCAAGCAGGAGACCACGCTCGGGCATTCCGGATGGGTTTACAGGTGATAGTGCTGGCAACTCAACTAAACGGTGGTGTGTTAAGCTCTAGTGAACGACGCTTTTACCAATCCTGTCGTCAAGGGTCAGGTGCCTTAGACTTCCTCCATGTTCCAAGGTAAAGCATTTGAAGAGAAGAGTGACCCGCGCAGTAGCATAGAACCAATCGTTACTTTCCACGTGCTTCCATGGCTCTGACCACAGGCGCCACTAACGTTTACCACGTAACAAACAATCTGGAATGGTCCAGCAACCATGTGGGCAGAATCCTGCACAAGAGCCAGCGGGCGCGCACAAGGTCCCGGAGAGTGGGAAGGTCTGCGTGAGAGAAAGTTTGCTTGCCGAGGCCGATGGACTCCCTTACGTCCCTCGAGACATTCTAACCCTAACCATCGCGTCCCGCGCATACGCCGTCGGTAGCATGACCTTCTGGCAGCGGAGCCAACGGCGCCAGAGGACTTCCGGCCTCGATATGATTGCTATCGCAATAATATATCGTAGACATAAATCCAGCTGAAGCAGAAGCAAGTTCGATTGATGAAAGCGGACAGCAGGCAAGGGTTTGCGTTGTGGATGCAAGCAAATAAATGCACGATCAAAACAGTGCAACCTGATTATCAAATGTTTTAGAGCGCCGCTTCTAGGCGCCCGTTCTTCTAGCGAGCGTCACCGTTGTCCACCGTATTAAGGCGGAGGAGAACAGAGAAAATGAAAGTGAACGGGGAGTGCAGCGGTGAGATGAAAGCAGAGGGAAGGAGAACGAAAGCGAAGGAGGAGGTTGCTGAGAAAGCATATTGTGGAAAGCGGAGAATGAGAGAATGATGGAAGACTGAGGAGGAAAGAAGTGTGAAGCACGAGACTCCAAGATGGCGCCATAGTATTTAAATCTGATTCTATATGCGACGTGAATTGTGTAAATTTTCTGGAAGCCACGTGGACAACTGCGACTGCACTGGAATGATCGACTAGCCATGCATAAAAGTCGAGGCGCTTGGCCCGCAGATCAGATTTTCGACGATCGCGGACTCTGCTCACAGCGGCCGTCATACTTGAGTGTCACTTCTTTTGCATCTCGTGACTACGTTTGCAACATGCCGCACGAGGCAGATTGTCCGTGCCAGCAAATATATCGCGAAATGAAAACACGTATAGAGGTGTGCCGAAACTTTACATAACGAAGTATCATAATCATCTGTGAATTTTTTTCATCTTCTAATGTTGGAATTTTCTGATTTATTCAGATTGTGAATTCTTTGCGATGAAATTAATAAAATAGCGCCTTGATACCTTGTTCTGTGTTTCACCTCAAGACAAGTTTCTTAATCGTTAGCAATCTTAATGCGCAGTACTTCTCAAGCAACCTCTCCCAGTGATCTCCTATCACCCGTGTTTTCTGCGAGCTGATTGTATCTTACACCTCACATTCCGTAAGTTCTTCCCACCAGCTTATTTGTTGCCGTCTTAAAATTGCGTTCCCTTCATTTGGAAACCGTTCACTAACTCTAATGGTCCACCGTTTATATGTCCTAGGTATTATTTGAACTGCCGTGCTCTCTCTTCCTCTTATTGTCGACAAGAAGTTCGGCTACATCCGTTTTCTCTGCAATCCCCACCTTTGTCTCCTTTTCTCTTGACATTACGCCTGATATCGCTGGATCGCTCGGAGACGCCTTCGTCGTACAGTAGACATTAATAGACTGATGATACTATAACTTCTCAGACTGCTCTTTTGATATACGTGATGGTATATCGGAAAAGCGATAAGTTCTAGTGCGAAGCTCTGCATTACAATGTAGGTGTTATTTTTCTCTAGCAATATGTTGAGCTTTAGTGTTCCAATCACTTTATCGTTGTAACTCATTCATCATTCGAAAACGCTCTTGGAATGTAATTGTAGCCACTGTAAAAAGGACCCTACACGTTTGATCCAACTTCGCGTTATAAAAATAAACTCATGTTCATTTAGCGGTGTTAACGCGTTGTCTTAGAATAGAAAAATGAATTACTTTACCACAAAGTACAAATGTTCGACACAGTTTGGGTATTAAAGTTCTCTGAATTACATCAGAAGAAGCAACGAAAGAAAAGATGGTCGATATTTTTCTACGACCGAGCTAGGTCGATTTTCGAGCGTCCACGCAACACGCAACCAAAAACATATTATGGTTTACCACACTTTTTTTCTTTGACACTCACTTTATCTCACACGCGTAATGACAACGACTTATGAAGGGTACGTTTCAGATAAATCTAATTTAACCACAGGTTTGGATAAGAGAGAGAGAGAGAGAGTCAAAGAGAAGGAAAAACATGAAATTTAGCCAGTGTATGCACCGGCTGGATAACCTGGGCTGGGGAAAGAGGTAAAAAGAAAAAAAAGGTGTAAGAAGAGAAAAACAAAAGGAAAAAGGAGGTTTGGACAAAGCGCCTGTCACAATCACCAAGACAAACGCATAGATTCACGTTAATAAATCCGCAGTACAGAAAGACAAGCAACACAATAAGTTGACGTTAATGAATGGAGCCTGTCGGAAAGATAATTTTTTGACCGCATCATTGACGGCATGTCGGAGAAGAAAAATTGTTAAAATACCGGCGGACGCAAGGATTGCTCTTTTGTCTCTGACCTAAGCAGGAGAGTGTGCATATCGGACAGATACAGATAAAGAGAGGGAAAATTACCACAGGGACGACAAAAATGTCCCATGAATCCGTGCCATCCTAGCGACGTATGATGAAATACAGCTGACAAAACGATTCTAAAATAGCGTCACGCAGATTTATAAAACGTCTCAAATGCTTTCCTTTGACTTGCAGTAAAACATCACGAAACGGAAGACAAGCTAAGAAAAGAGCACGCCGGCAAGTGAAAAAGCTACGGAAATTCTTAGAATTGTCTACTAATGGGTAAGCATCGGTTGGCTGGGCTACGAGTTCGTTTTTGCTAAGTTTTGCTTTCTTCATTTACCAACCATATGCACGTCTAACCAAGGCGCATCCGGTGGCAAACAATGCTTACAATGTTTCTAGTGGACAATTGTCAGTTTTTCTCGCCGCATCGGGCCTCTTCAATGCAATCGCACTAATTGAGCAAGAACACCGGGAACGAGCGCGCACCGACGGAGCAGAGAGGGGGAAAGGGAACACCAGCTGCTGCAATAATGCGTGACGCGTTGCGTGAGGGCACAGTGCAGCGTGAGGGTGCGGTTCATGGCTGAACGAATGCACAAGGGGGGAGCGTCACGTGATATGTTTGCAGCCTAATCATAGAAAACAACATAAAAAAGTTGGCCCTTGTCACGTGATATGCAAGCGGTATATTCTTCTCGGCTAGCTTTGGTTGCGTCAGCTGCGCGGATTATATCAGAGGCGAAAATGTCAGGCTTGACAAGCGCATGTCCAGGTTTGTGATGGTGTCAAGCGTACGACAAAGTCGAGTGTTGTTGTGTCAGTCAGGTAACACACCGAATAATGACACGTTACGTAGTTACGTGTAGTGACTCAAGGTGCAAGGTAGGGGGGAAAATAGCAAGAAAATAGGCGCCGCATTTTTGGGTGCACGAATGCTGATTTCGCGAAACACCAGGCAACGCTCGGGCATTCTCTATGGCTTTCGAGTTGAGACCACTAGCTACTCCAATAACGGCGGTGTTAAGCTCAAATCACCGACACTTGTAAAAATTCTGACGGAATAGGTGAGGCGCCCAAAGCTTTCACAGGCAACGCATTTGCAGCAAAGGACCATGCGTGTGCTAGCAGAAAACCACCCCTTACTTTCCCCGTGCCTCCAAGCTTACCACGTACCAGACAATCTCGAATAGTCCAGCAACCATGTGGGCAGAATCCTACGCAAGACGCAACGGGTGCCCACAAGGCCCACGCACTATGCTCGGAAGTTGGCTTCCGAGGCTAGCCGAATCTCGTGACGCTCTATCTTCGTTTTCATTTTATCCCCTTCCTCCATGGTGTGGGAAACAGGCTCCATCGTATTTTGAGGGCATGCGCAGCGCACGTCTCTGGCGTCCGTCGAGACCTTCTAACACTAAACATCACGACTTGCGCATGCGCGGTCGAAAGCGTCACCGCATGGCGGCAGCGGCACCGATGTCCACAACGGGTTTGTAGCATTCATGTGGTTGCCATCGCAATAAATTATGCACATGAAAGCAGCTGAAGAAGAAGCAAGGATCATACGTAACAGCGGTCAGCTGGCAAAGGTGTGTGCTGCGCATTCGAGTATCTAAATGCACAAATAAAACAGTGTGACGTCAATATCAACCGTTTTAGAGCGCAGTTCTGAGGCACCCGTTCCTACGGCGATCGTCGCAGCGATTTGTCCCTCGTAACCGAGTGAACGAGCAAAGCGCAAGATGCAAGCGAACGCGGAGCGCAGTGGGAGATGAAAGCAGAGATTGCGAGGAGGAAAGCGGTGGAGGAGAGTATGGCGAAAGGGAGAGGAGGAAAGCAGAGTGCCGCACCAGACTGCGAAATGGCGCCCTAGTATTGTTATCTGACCGTATGTGCGACCCGAATTGTGTAGTACTTTCTGGAAGCCACGCGGGCACCAACGATTACACTAGAACCTTCGACAAGCCGCGAAAAAATGCCGATGCGCTTGACCCGCAGACCGGACTTTCGACGATCACCAAAGCTCTGCTCGCCGTTGTTGTTGTGATTGAGTGTTAGCTGTTTTCAACGTTTCACTTCAGTTATAAAGTGCCGCACGAGGCAGATTGGCCACACCAGCCAGTATAGCACGAAATGAAAGTACGTACAGTTCTTCCAGTTTATTCGTATTTGTAGTTTCTTCGAAATGAAATTCAGAAGATAATACCTGGATATTTATTCTGCGTCGAAGAGGAAGAGTAGTTTTTTTACTGACTAGCGATTTTAATGCGTAATATTTCTTAGACGGCCTCTCCCAATGACCTCCAATCACCCCTGCTTTGGGCGAGCTGATTCCATCTTACGCCAGCAAATTTCCAAATCTCATCCCGCCTTGGTTCTTTACAACCTGGTTTGAGCAAGTGACCCCCTTGGATCGTGTTTAAGGATGTTCGACGCGTAAAAAGAATTACATGTCTTCTGTATTGCCTGATGCATCGATTACGCTATTACCGCTGGGTTACTAGTTAAAATTTCTCTAGCCCTCAAGTGGCGGTAAAGGAAATGATCAGAAGCAAGAGCGAATTAAGATATACCGAGCACGAACCCCGATGCCGCGTTCACGCAACTTTCTTCACTAGTGGTTTGCCGTGAAATGATTATGCATACGTCCCGATGACTTCTGTATACAAAATGGGTTCTTTCGCTTATCTTTGCTAAGGCACTGCTTTCCACATTGGCATTGACTGCTGCTGTTCACTGTTGTGCAGAAATTGTTCTAATAGCTCTATTCAGCGTTTGCATGTGGTACGCAATTTAATATTCTCCTCTCTTATACAAGTCAGGCAGCGCACACATTTTTTTTTGGGGGGGGGGGCGAAATGGTCTCTATAGCATTTCCGAGTAATGAAGTTTGTCATGTATAGCAGATCACGCCGTTTCAACTTGGCAAGCTGTTTTCAAATTTTCTAGTTAAAGATTAGGTGCTCACCTTCGTAAACGCCGTGCTCTCTTTTTTTTGCAATAATGGAATATTTTGTTTCAGCGAGCACCTTCTAAGGAGCTAACACAATGAACTCACCGTCAAGAGGACATTGAACATGCATGCGCGTTGGACGAAATGATAAGGGCTTTACGCATGTTGAAAATGAAGTGATTATTCGAGAGATCTAATGGCTTGCGGAGAGCTCGAAAGTCTTTTGAGCAGAATTTAGAAGCACGTTACCCACCTTCCAGTACATGACGCTTCAGGTATTTTTTGTTTTTATGTTTCGATGGCCTCTGACAAGAAGCCTACGTTTGAAGGAATGCCCACATTAGGGCTGGCGGGACTGTTATTAGAGAGAAACGTATGGGTTACATAGGATGTGATGTCCATCATTTAGTGGCGCATTTAGACGCTCTTTACATGAGCGGAATGGAGCCGGAGATTGTCAGTGCCATTGGAGCCGAAGATTGTAAACTCTTTACTTAAAGGCCATGTCAAAGAGCCACAAAAGATGGCCTGCTCTACAGTAGGTTATCTTACGAACGGGTGCTTTAAATTTTACGCATAGTAAGCTGCGCAGGCAGAAATGCAATGCCTCCCGACAATAGCATAGGCCTTTTTACTTAGAACAAGATAAAAGAAAATATTTTGACGTGACTTGCATGCGCATAACAAATACTTATTGTGTGCTGCCGTAAGCATTGTCACGCTTTGTTGTCTCCGAGATTCGCCAACCTACGTCAGTACCAGAAGCTACACTTCTTCAACTGCAGCTGAAGTCATTGAGGCTGAAAGGTGCCAAAGAAAGCGAACTACACGCAGCTTTACAAGTTGAAAATAGAATCAAGTAAAAAAAAAGAGAACCGCTGTTTCGCTTCGGTGAACCATTCAAAGCGATAGCAAGGTTATGCGTTGCACCTTAGATCCTCGCGCTGTGTTCTAACATTAGGTGAGTGCGATGTGGCTTGACACAGCAGGTCGTGCAACTGCAGGTGCGCAGATTGATTGGAGTCGTGCAGCGTTGAGACGAGGTGTGTCACAACGCTGGCGCGATGATGAACGCCAGCAGTGGTGTTGCACGCGTTGCGCCTCGGTGGTGCATGAGACGAGACCGATGGAAAACCGCTGGCACTTCTCAGCGCCAAAGGAAACAAGTAAATGTAAGTATCTTGACATTTTGCTCTCCAGTGGCAACGCTGTAGACCCAACTGAACGGAGCGTGAGGGTGTGGTCCATGGCGGTAGGAATGCACAACACTCGCGGGCAACTCTCTGTGACTATGCGGGAATAACTACAGAGGCAAACCGTACCCACCTGAGAACGCTTTTGAAAAGAGTCGGGCGTTTTAGTCGACGTTAGTTTAGACTCGGGTAGAGAAAACCTTAACACGTTATTAGCAACAGTTAAATAAGACAGTACACGCCACTGATTCTAATGGTTCATTTATTTTGCGGCTCCTCCCTGCCGGGTATATCGCGCAAACGCGATATCTCAGCGCATGGAAGCTGCGTCGATTGAGCGTCTGTTACAGGCAACCAAAAGTGCTGTCACACACGTGCAGCAGTGACGCGCCCCTAGCTTTTCCTTGATAGCCGAAGAAAGATTTCAGGGAGCGTAGCGTGACAATCTTGACGCCTAGTGATAAAAAGAGTATAGAGAAGCAGTAGGCCTCAGCCACGTGATGGGCAAAGGGTAGATACTGGTCGGCTTGTTTTGGTTGCTTCTGTGCAAGGCATTTAGGAACACACTTTTACAGTGTCAACATGACAAAGGGCCTTAATTAAACATAGCACGAGGCTGCCCTACCCATTCATCAGTGCGTATCTCGATGTCAACGATGGGTTGACAGCTTCTCTTGACGAGTCCCCAAAACGCCCCTCTACCTGTCCCTGACAGCCTGAACCAATCATGAAAAGGGCCAACGTCAAATTGCACCAAAGACCGGCGCGGACCTTGGATACTCACGTTGCTATACGGTCACCTATTCGATACCATCGATCGCGGAGGGCGACGGAACGATACGATATCATGGGCGGGATATTGCGACGTATTCGACGGCTTTTATTAGGCAGCGATAGTTATCACATTCCCTAGTCGAGTGGCGTAGGAAAGACCACGCTATTAAAGGTGGAAAGCTATCATGCAGTGGAACTGTCGTGTCTTGATGTCAACTCATACGTTTAATATGTTCCTGCATGGAGTGGGCTTCCACAAGTGCAGCCAATGTCACTAATGTGAACAAACCTTTTTCAGTCATGCCTACTACCGGGCATATTCGTCGATGGGCTTGGTGGTGTTAGATATGGGGCCATTTCCTGAGGCTACTACGAGTTCCCCAGACCACATCGAATCGCACCACTGCTAAGGTATGCAGAAACACGGATGCCACATTCCTGAGGCACGACAAGTGCAAACAACTTGGCGGCCCCTACTTCGTGTGCCACCGGGGGAGCTATTCACTGCTTGACTCTTCCAGAAAGCGAGGGGATAGCCTGGCACTGTTGCAAGGAAAGTGGGTCCCGAAGCAGGACGGCTGTGATGTACCGGGAAGGCCTGGCAGCGTATCCCCCATGCGCTCATTGTGCCAAGGCATTGCAAGCCAGCGAGGTAAGACCAATTCTGCCCGCCTTGTCCGCCGTCGACCCACCTGGCTCTTGTGACGGCGCGTAAGTCAGCAAGGCAAGATCGCAGGGGGACCAAGCGGCGACTCTCTTCGCCGGGTATGACACCATTGCACGGGCGCCTACCATTGGCCGAAAATGGCGCCATCTGGGCGGACTCTCCCATTGGCCGAACATGACGCGTCTTACAGACATCGAAGGGCTTAAAAGTGAGACCGGGAGCAGCAAGAGGATTCCTGGAGCATTCCCTGATTCATCTTTCTCGAACTGCTTGCCGCGGGCCGCAGCGTCGGAGTTGCTGCCGGCCCGTAATGACTGTATGGCTGTTCATTGACGTCT
This sequence comes from Dermacentor albipictus, assembly GCF_038994185.2. NCBI lineage: Eukaryota > Metazoa > Arthropoda > Arachnida > Ixodida > Ixodidae > Dermacentor > Dermacentor albipictus. Next base: position 2,525,010 of record NW_027225583.1, on the reverse strand, counting down.
CACTGTAAATAATGTAAAATAAACTCCCAAGTGTTTTTATACCGAAGTCCGTCCCCAACTCCTACAACTGGTGACAGCGGTAGGATCTCCTCCAATTCCTACAGTGGATTCCTGGCCTGAACGCCACCTCGAGCCGCAACAAGGTGCACATGGGCGGCGTGGCCAAAGCAACCTCAGGATATTGAAGATTCGAATGTGTGACGCAATCGAGTCTTTGTTATGTCAGTCAAGTAAAGTGCCGAACCGCCAAAAATTCCATAGGTGTGGGTGGTGGTTCAAAGTGAAAGACAGCGGTACCAAAATAGCAAGCAAATACACACCGCAGTATAAGGTGCACAGCAGCTGATTCGATCAAGCACGAGGCCACGCTCGGGCATTTGCATGGGTTTAGATGCGAGAGCGCCGGTAACTCGACTAAACGGTGGTTGGTTAAGCGCAAGTGAACGGCGCTTATAACAATTCTGTCGTCATGGATCCGGCGCGCGAGAACTTCTCAACGTTGCAAGGCAACGCAGTTGAAACGGGGAAGGACGCGCGTGGTAGCATTAAACCAGTTGTTACTGTCGACATGCTTCCATGGATGTGACTACAGGTGCCACTAAAGGGTACCACGTACCAAACAATCTCGAATGGTCCAGCAACAAAGTGGGGAGAATCCTATGAAGCTGCCACCGTATGTACAGAAGGCCCCGGAGACCGGGAGGGGCGGCATCGGAGAAGGTTGGCTTGCCAAGGCAAGCGGAATCACGTGACCCTCCCTCCTAGTTATTCTTCCCCTGCCTCCATGGTGTGGACAACCAGGTCCGTCGTCTGTCGTGGCCAAGCGCAATGCCCGTCTCTTGCGTCCCTCGAGACCTTCTAACCCTAAACATCGACTAGCCAAGCATAAAAGCCGACGCGCTTGATCCGCTCCGCAGATTTTCGATGATCGCATACACTGCTCACACCTATCGCTGTACTTGAGTGCTACTTCTTCCGGAACTCGTCGCTCCGTCTGCAGCCTGCCGCACGAGGCAGATTGTCCCCGCCAACAAATATATCATGAAAAAAAAACACGTATAAAGTGGTGCGCTCAAATTTTGCATTAGGAAGTATCATAGACATAAGTGAATCTCGTTCATTTTCTTATGCTAGAATTTCGCGGTTTATTAAGGTTATGATTTCTTCGCGAAGAAATTATTAAAGTAGCACCTTGATATCTTGTTCTGTGTTTCTTCTGAATACTAGTTTGTTAATTTGATACTAGTTTGTTAGCGATTTTAATGCGTAGTTCTTTTCGTACGACCTCTCCCTGTGATCTCTTATCACCGCTGTCTTGTGCAAGCTGATTGCATATAACGCAAGTTCTTCACACCAGCTGTACTTCCAAAGTACATATACTAAAATTGGAATGATACAGAGAAGATTAGCATGGCTTCTGTGCAAGGATGACACGCAAAATCGTGAAGCGTTCCAGATTTTTGAAAGGCGCTTGCGACAACGTTTCCCATCAACCCATTCTAGACGCACTTTTGAGAATTGAATTAGGAGGGCGAGTATATCGATGGATCAGAAACTACTTGACACAAAGGTGCATGTTCGTACGTACGGAAGATGGTCCGACTACCAACCCCTACACATGCCGAGAAGTTCCCCAAGGTGGGGTTCTAAGCCCTGTTCTTTTCAACCTCGCGCTTCTTGGGCTGGACGAATCCCTACCGGAAACAGTGAGTTTCTCAATCTACACTGACGACATCTGCATCTGGTCATCAGCGGTCACTCGTCTGCAGGTTCGCGTAAGGCTGCGGAAAGCAGCAACACAGGCATCTCACTATCTTCACACATAAGGCCTTACCATCTCAACAGAAAAATGTGCGTTAGTCGCTTTTACACGAAAACCAATGTCTCGTTATACAGTATGCAATAGTGGCCAGCCTATCTCCTAAAAGAGAAATCATCGATTTTTGGGTATCATTGTGGACCGGGACCTCTCTTGGAGCCCTCATGTTGCCCTCTTGAAGAAGAAGCTCACATCTATTGTTCATGTCTTCAAGTTTATCGCTGGGAAAACATGGGGATCGGCAGTGGGCTCCATGCTACAGTTATATCGAGCACTTTTCATCGGATTGCTACGTTACACTTCTCCCGTGCTTGGTAAAACATGCAAGTCAAATCTTCGAGAACTACAGAGCGTGCAAGCACAGGCACTACGTGTTTGCCTAGGACTTCCGCGGAGCCCCTCAACAGCAGGAACCAATATAATGGCTCGAGACCATCCGATCACTACTTACATGGCGAACATGGGCCCTAAGCTTGTCGATGCTAATGTATCACTCATGCAATCAAGCTCTCTTGCCTGCCTGCCAGAACGACGACCACAGGCGTCCTTCTCCAACGAGGTCAGCATCCATCGTGCCTGTCTACCATTGGGCTTCACACCCTCAGCGCGTTCAACCTTAGCTCTGTGGTGTTTAGAAGAGCCTCAAGTGCGTCTCATGGTTCCAGGGATAAGAAAGAAGACCGACCTGCCTACCTTGGCCCTGAAGCAAGGAGCTCTGGATTGTTTGAACACTTTCTACTTTGACCAAGTCCACATATATACAGATGGCTCTTCCACTCAGACCAGCCCCACCGGCGCAGTGGTTATAGCATCACGATGAATTAGCGTCCGATACAAGATTTCTCACATGACAACATCGAGCGGATCGGAGCTTGTTGCCCTCCGAGGTGCCGTTGATTACATTAACAACCAACCCGCTAATCGGTGGGCAATATTCTGCGATTCGAAGGCGGCCTTACAATGTCTGTTGTCATCTCTTCGTCGTGGGTCGTGTGAACAACTAATGTCGGAGATACAAGAAATGCACCATCGTATGATAGCGAAAGGATACGATGTCCTGTTTCAGAGCTGCCTGGCCGATGCGGTATCTGCGTCAACGACCTCGCTGACGAAGCTGCTAGGAAAGCACACGAAGTAGCAACCCTTGTTTCTGTACCTTTATCGAGGACTGACGCAGCCCAACACCTAAGCAAGGTAGCACACCTTATGACATTAGAGAAGCGGCACACACCTGAATTCACCCAAGAACGACTGCATTCCCTCGACCCCTCTAAGCAACTGCGGCTGTTACCAGGGCTTCTGCGAAATGAAGAAACAATGCTGTACCGCTTACGCTCGGGCGTCGCGTTCACCAATGCATATACGTTTTTGATTGGAATGACTGATAGCGCCGATTGTAATGCCTGCGATGCCGAGGAAACTATAGAATACCTACTGTGCTGCTCCCCATCTTTTCAAAACGAAAGACATGTCCTCTGCACAGCTCTCAATCAGATAGATAGAACACCGTTCACCTTGAAGAAGATCTTCGGACCATGGCCTCGCACATCGCAGCTACGAAAGGCCTGAAAAGCTTTGCTGTGATATTTGAAGGCTACTGGATTGAGTCAGCGTCTCTGACCCGGACTGAGTGACCGAAGGATATACCCAGTAGACTTTCTCTTCTTCTTTTAATCTTTCCGTCCCCTTTTACCTTTCCCCAGTGTAGGGTAGCCAACCGGCCTCAGTCCTGATTAACCTCCCTACATTTCCTTTATTATTCACTCTCTCTCTCTCTCTCTCTTCACACCAGCTAATTTCTTGCCACCCTAAAACTGCATTCCTTTCGTTTGACAATTTTTCACCAAGTCTAATGGTCCACCGTTTCTATGTCCTGTGGATTACTTGGACTGCCGAGCTCCATCGCTTCCTCTTATTGTCGACAAGAACTTCGGCTACACCCCTTTGCTGTCCAAACCTCGCCGCTGTCTTCTTGTCTCTTAACCTTACGCCTGATATCGCTAGATCCCTGGGAGACGCCTCCATTGTGCAGTGGACATGAACAGACTGATAATACTTTAACTTCTTAGATTCCTGTGTTGATATATGTGATGGTAGTCAGTTACCATAGCACGAGTGCTACAATGTGTTACATTTTTTTCTTGTTCCACTTACTTAAATGAAAAGGACTGTCGGATGCGAATGGAAAAGCATAAGTTGCACTGGGTAGCTCTGGTTTACACTGTAGGTACGTATTTCCATAACAAAATCTTGAGCTTTTGTCTAGTAATAACTTTATCATTGACCCTTATATATCATTCCAGAACCCTCCTGCATTGTAATTTGTAGCCACTGAGAACCTTACAGTGACCTTAGACGTCTGATCCAACTTCGCATATAGAAATAAATTAACTGTTAATTTAGCGGTGTTAACGAGTCGTCTTAGAAAAAGGGATTGCTTTAACACCAAGTACAAATGTGCCAGCCAGTTTTGGGGCAAAATTTCTGTGAGTTGCATCTAAAAACTTAAAAAAAAAGATGGTGACATTATTTCTGCAATCCAGCTAGGATTATTTTCGAGCGTAATGCAACATGCAACAAAAAATATGGTAACATCAAGTTTTATCACATTATTTTTTTTGAGCTTGGCTTTCTCACGGACATGTAACGACGACTTTTGAAGCCTACGTTTGGATAAATCTCATTTAACCCCAGGTCGGACAAAGCACCTGTCACAACTAGCAAGGAAACGGCGTTGATTCATGTTTATAATTCCAGAGTCCAGGAAGATAAGCGACACGACGAATTGACGTTAATGAATGGAGCATGTGGGAAAGACGATTTTTGCAATCAATTTTTAACAACTGCGGCAAGTAAAATAAAAACTGTGCCAGACATCCGCCTGCGGGAGAAGGGGAATTGTTAAACCACGGGCAGAAGCAAGGATTCCTCTTTTGTCTATTACCTATGCTTTCTCTGAGTGTGTATGTCGGACAGAGATAGAGAAAACGAGGGAAAAATGCAAGGGAGCGCAAAAACAAATGTTCTTGAATTCCTACCATCCTAGCCACGTATGATGAAACACAGTGACCAAAACGGTTGACAAGAGACACAATCAGATTAACAAATGAAATAATGAATGGTGTCTACTTGACACTGGCTTTGCCACACACAACAACAACAACAACAACAACAACAACAACAACAAAACTCATTACCGCATCCACGCAAAAGCATTATTGTCAGCCTCGAATTTATGAAAGGTACTCGGGGCACATACAGATACAGTCCCAGACACGCACAATGTGCCACTGCCAATGGAGCCGAACTAAACATCTTCGTCACCCATAGTCTACGCTGCCAGCCCCTAAAGTTTCTCTTCCTGTCTGCAGCTTATTTTGTCTAATGGCTGCTTGAAATTTTATGCAGAGCATGCTGCGCAAGTATAATTGCAAAGACCCTAGTGAATAGACTGGGCCTTTTCAAGAAAAAAAAGAAGAAAGAAGAAAATCTCTCGTCGCGACTCCTCCATGCGCATGGCAGAAACCTGTCCTCTGTTGCCGAAGCATTGTGGCGTCTCGTGGCCACCAAGGTTCTCCATGATACGGCAGTCTCAGAAGCTACACTTCTACTGCAGCTTTAGTTTCCGAGGCTCAATCGTGCCGTACAACGTGAGATATCGCAGTTTTTACGCAGACAAAAAAAATGAAACACAGATTCCAGTTGAAAAGAAATTAACTGCAGTTTTGTCTGGGTGAAGCATTCACAGCCATCGCAAGGTTATCCGCTTGGCTTGAGATCCTCACGCTGTGTTGTAACACTGGGTGAGGGCGACACAGCTTGACACAGCAGGTCGTACAACTGCTTGTACGCAGAATGAATGGAGTCGTGCAGCGTTGTCACCAGGCGTGTCACAACGATTGTGAGCGCCAAAGGAGAGAGAGCGTAAACTTTATATTCACATCAATAAGACTTTAGTCCGGCGTCTTTTTAGTGGGTCTGGGCATCCTCCGCGCACGCGGTTCCGAGAGGTTGTCTCCTACCGGCTTCCTCGGCTCGCTGGACGGCACAGAGTGGGGCTGTCAGGTTTGAGCTGAGCAGTGCGGTCTTTCAGCGCGAGCGGAGGCTGGCGGTGGAAGAGACGGAGGGGTCGGCACTGCCCGACTTGTTTAAGTGCTGCCGTTTTCATAACATGGTGATTAAGTGTGGCAACCTCGCCACACGATGTGCATCTGTTTGTAGTGCACATGTCGGCATACATGGCGTGCATGAGTCTGGGGTTTCTGTAAGAATTCGTTTCTAATTGTCTGAAGTGTACTGCTTGCGTCCTGTCTAACCCAGAGTGAGGGAATATGTATACGCGTCTTTGTAACTGGCAGTGTGTCGTGATGTCGTGGAACCTGGACATACGATCCTCCCACGCCCAGACGTTTGCAGTACCCCGCAGGGGCTCTTCCTCCGATGATGTTCGCTGCCGTGTACTTCATATGAGAAATGACGAAGGCTTGTATGAGTCGTATTACGCTGCCTTCACGCATGCCCTTGTGTTTGTTGGTCATACGTCGAATGAACCGCATCGTGCTGGGGGCCTTTGCCGTTATCTTGCGAAGAGCTTCGCCACTGTAACCTTTGTGGTTGATCACCATTCCTAATAACCGGATGTTATCTACCATAGGGATGGGTAGGCCGTTGGATGCCATTAATTGAATTTCTTCTTTTTCCGGGAGGTTGTAGCCTTTAGGTGGCGGCCCCTTTCTGACCGGTCTATATAGCATAAGTTCGGATTTTTCGGCCACGCAGGCAAGTCCCATGCCCACGACGTAGTTTTCCACGCATTGGATGGCCGGCTGTAAACGTTGCTCGATCGCTCCGTCCCTGCCCGTTGTCGTCCAAATCGTAATATCATCCGCGTATAGCGTGTGATGCAGTCCTTCAATTTGAAGCAACCGGATGGATAACCCCAGCATGACGAGATTGAACAGCATCGTCGAGATCATCGAGCCCTGCAGGGTGCCCTAGCTCCCGATGTTGATTTTATCTGACCCTAGTTGTCCCCTCACATGCGAGTGGTTCTTCTTGTGAGGAAGTCTTGGACGTAGTTGTACGTTCGCAGTCCGAGATTTAGCTTCTCTGTTTGTCGCAATATGGTATCGTGGCGAATGTTATCGAAGGCTGTCTTCAGGTCCAGGCCGAGGATGGCTCTCGCCGAGCGCCCCGGATTGTCTATAATTTGATGTTTTAGTTGCGGAAGGGCATCTTGCGTGGAGAGATGTCTTTGAAACACAATCATAGAGCGTGGAAATAATTCGTTGTCCTCGAGTTAATCCGTGAGTCTATTGAGAAACGCCTGCTTGATCAACTTGCCCGCGCAAGACGTGAGGGAGATGGGGCGCAGGTTCTCCAGCTGTAGTTTCTTGCCGGGTTTCGGTATCAGTATGATCTTTGCTTCCTTCCATTGCTGGGCTAGCTTGCCATGTGCCCAACACTCGTAAATGTATTTTGTGAGTCTCTCGATCGATCTGTAATCGAGATTGCGTAGTGCCTTATTGTATATTTGATCGGGGCCAGCGGCCGACTTGGTGTTGGGTTTCACGAGGGCCGCCTGGATTTCCGCAACGCAGAATTCCGCGTCTACGGTGGCGTTGCTTTCCCCCCGAGTAGTCCGGATTAATTTGCGGTGGCGTTTGGGATGTGTAAAGGGGCTCCACATCCCCTAAGAATTGTTGCTCAGTTGCGCCGTAAGCGTTTATGATTTTGTATGTGCCTTGCATGTGTGTGGTCTTAGTGTTGGCGGGATCGATCAGGTACAGCAGCACCCGCCACGTGAAACGCGCGGTGAGTTGGCCTCCCATCGCCGCGCCTCTCTTCCCTTCCCATTGTTGTTGTTGCAGGTTAAGTGCGTGCTTTTCTATTTCTTTATCGAGCTGCGCTAACCTTTTGCGCAGTCTCCTATTGTGCCTGTGTTTTTTCCATCGGTGCTGCAGGTGGGTTGTTCCACATGTGTGAAGCCAAAACCCCGACAAGTGAGAAAGCCAGAGAAATTCTGAGCACTGTCCAGTAATGTGTAAGGATTGCTTGGCTCGGGTATGAGTTTGTTTTCGCTTAGTTTTGCTTGCTTAATTCACCACGCTTATGCACGTCTACCCATGGCCTTTGCGGTGGCAAAGAATGCTTAGACTGTAGTAGACAATTATCAGACATTCTCGCCACATCGGGCCTCTTCAATGCAACCGCACTAATTGAGCCAGAACACCGGGAGCGAGCGCGCCTCGAGGGAGAAGAGAGGGGGAAAGGGAACACCAGCAGCTGCTGCAGCAGCGTGAGAGGCGTTGCGTGAGGGCACAGTGCATTGCTGTGACGCCACGTCATCCTTGCTGTCGCTCTCACAAGGATGTGTCATGTGCGCCTTCCTTGTCCACGCAACCTCTTGTCAGCGTTGTCATTGCTCCTCGGTAAGGTCCACTAAAAACGCGCCAAGCATCTCAACGCGTTCGTTTGCCGATGAGGTGCTCGTAACTAGAAGGACGCTCAGCAACGTTCATAATCAGATCGAGGTTTTGGCCCCGTGATTTGGCCCGCAGTAATTTAACCTTTAATATTTTTCTTTTGTTCACTCTGCTCGTGGGCGCAGACTTCAGAGGGGAGAAATGTCACTAGCAAGAATGTTCGTTTCGAGGTACCTTGGTACATATGCTTGAACACTGCTTGTATATGCGATACATATATTGCGAAATAATAATAATAATAATAATAATAATAATAATAATAATAATAATAATAATAATAATAATAATAATGAACAATGAATTAATCAAGTATTATTTGTAGCGCCCAGGAACAGCTTCACAGCCTTTGTACAGGTGCACTTAAATGTCAATACACAATATACTATCTGCGAAAAATTCAAATATGATAGGCAATAGAATTTGAGGAAGATGAACACAGGGAAAAATAAAACAAGAAGAGGGTAAAAAACGTGTTAGTCATACAACATTACTATCTACATGTGCACTAGGAACACAGGCACTGAACTCTGAATATATCTATACAGCCAGAATACGGAATATTAAAAATTACATTAAAAAAAACCGGTTCGAACTGAGAATTTTGTGACTTACAGCCGTGAGGTTCTCAATTCGAACGCACGTGAATTCCTGAACCCACTCCCTTTAGAGCGTGCTTTGCCGTCATTAGCTCCTTTGTGCGAAAAAGACAGCTTTAAGGAAGACGCGTGCTTAGCTGTACTGCCGGGCGCGAAAACCAGCTACGAATGAATGCAGATGTTCAGGGTTCGTTGTGTAAAAGAAGCTGGAAATCAGAAAAATAATATACGTATATACGCGTTAATAAACAACAATTGGTATTGCACGTTTCTAGCCCCTCACACAGGCCGAGACGAACACAACTTTTGAGTTGAAAATGCTGAAAATGAAATGCGCTATTCGGGAGGCCTAATGGCTTCTGTAGAGCTCAAAAGGCTTTACAGCAGAATTCAGTGGCGTGTTACCCAGCATCCGACTACATGGCGTTTCATGCATCTGTCTTTAATGTTTGCAGGGCCTCTTGCCGGAAGCATACGACGCATTCATAAAATAGCCAAAACAGGGCTCGTAGGGCTCTTATTAAGGTGAAAGTTATATGTAGTATATATACTACCATGTCCATCGTTTGATGGTTGAGAGGACATTATCTGAAATAAATGTCTAGACTGTCACGCTGCTAATGGAGCCAAAATAAACCCCTTGGTCACCTAACGATAACTTACGCAGCCCCCACGCATTCCCTCGATGACTGCAGGATATTTCGTCTAATGGTTGCTTGAAATATTGCGAAAAGCATGCATCGCAATAGAATTATAAAACTTCCCGTCAATAGCTTCTTCCTTTTTACCAAAAAAAGGAGAAAGAAAAGATCTTTCGATGTCAGTTTTGCATACACGTGAAGAATACCTGTATTGTTTGTGGTAAGCATTGCGGCGCTTCGTGGACTCCGAGATTCGCCAACATGCGGCAGCCACAGAAGCTACACTTCTACAACTGCAGCTCGAATTCTGAGGTTTGAACGGTGCCTTACAGAACGAGGTATCACCAGCACAGCCAAAAAAAAGAACCGCCGTTTCACTTGGATGGAGCATTCAAAACGTAGCAAGGTTACACTTTGCGTTTGAGATCGTCACGCTGTGTTGTAACACTACGTGACGGTGACATAGCGTGACACACCAGGTCGCACAGCTGTTCTTGCGTGGAATGAATGGAGTGGTGTAGCTTTGTCACCAGGCGTGTCACAACGCTGGCGTGATGAAGAACGCCTGCAGCGGTGTTGCACGAGTTGCACCTCTGTGGGGCATGAGATGAGACGGAGGGAAAAAGCGCAAGAGGATATGACTAGATATAAGTAGCTTGACATTTACAATCCGTTCCTCTCAGGTCATTGTATGCATTACAGTTCGTCACACACACTTATCCTCAACAGAAACGCAAATTTACTAGCGTGCGACACTCGTGACAGCGGTGGGAGACGAATGCTGTAGTGGCAATATGGTGGAGCCAGACGGACGGAGCGTGAGGCTGCGGTCCATCGCGGAAGTAATACAGAAGGAGGGAGCGTCACGTGACAATCTTGAAGCCTAGTCATAAAAAAAGAATATAGGGGAGAATTAGGCCCTATTCACGAGGTAGGCAAGAGGTCGATTCTAGTCCGATTGCTTTCGTTGCATCTGCGGCGCGTATTTCGGATCAGAATGCTACGTTTCAACACGACCAAGGGCCTTAGTTAGACCATTGCCACGCGGCGACTCTACCCTTTCATCTGAGCATATCCCGAAGTCAACGCAGGGTTGACACCGACTGTAGATGGGTTCACAAAATGACCTTCTTCCTGTATCTAACAGCATGAACTAATGGTGGAAAAGGCCAACGTCGAATGGTACCGTAAACCGGCGCGCAAATTGCATGCCCAGGTTTCTATACGGTCACCTATTCCATACCATCGAGAGTCGAGTGCGGCGGAATGGTGCCATATCGTGGCCCGGATATTGCGACCAATTCGACGATTGCGATTAGCCATGATACCGTCATCAGATTCCCCAGTCGAGTCGCCTCGGGAAGATGATACTAAAACCGGATGCCATTCGTGCAGTGCCGCTGACGTGTCCTGATGGGAACCCAGACGTTTAATACGCTCCTGCATCGAGTGGTCTTCCATATCTGGAGCCAGCGTATCTAATGCAAAATTTTGCATATGTGCTTGTGCGCGCACTTATCTTTGCTTCCGAGCACGAACCTGCCGATGTTTGCTTTCATGATAACCTTCCCTCCCGAGGTACTTTCCCTTTCACGTTTACCCTATCGCCCAATGTGGCTTTATATGCGATGCAATAAACGATTGCTGGCCTTCATTCCCTCGACACGAATTGGCATCCGCTTCGATGTCCGTCTACATGACCAATACACCCTTCCCCCTTCATTGCTACTACCGGACATATTCATCGATGGGCTCGGTGGCATCATGTCCTAAACGCCACCTCCAGCCTAAACAAGACGCAAATGCGAGGCGAGACAAACACACGGCATGGTTTGTAAAGCTTCAAGCGTGTGACGTGTTCGCGTCTTTGTTGTGTCATTCAGGTAACGAATCGAACCGCCATCCGTTAGGTAGGTGGGTGTGTTGGTTTAAAGTTCCAGATAGTGGGACAAAAATAGCTACAAAATACACTCTGCAGTTTACGGTGCACTACGGCTGATTTGAACGTACACCAGAGCACGCGCCGGCGTTCTGGCTGTGTTTCGAGGAGAGAGCTTTGGCAAATCCAATGACGGCGGTGTTAAGAGCAAGTGATCGACGCTTTTAAAAATTCTGACATCATGAGTCCGGCGCCCAAGACATTCTCCTGGTTTCAAGTCGAAGCATCCGAAGTGAAGAACGACGCGCGTGGTAGCACAAAATCACCCATTGCTTATCACGTGTTTCTGTGCATGTGACGGCTGGCCCCACTAAAGGTTACCACGTGCCAAACAATCCCGGGTGATTTGGCAACCATGTGGGCCTAATCCTACACACTCTAAGCGGGCGTGCCCAAGGGCCCGGAGAGCGGGAGGGGCGGCGTCAGAGAAGGTTGGCTTGCCGTATCCAACGGAATCAAATGACGCTTCTGCCTAGTTTCTTTTCCTGCTCCACGGTGCGTTCAACCGGCACCGCCGTGTTCTGCGGCCAAGCGCACTGCTCCTCTTTCGCCTCCCTCGATACCTTGTAACCCTAAACTTCACGACCCACGCCTCTGCCATCGATAGCAGGACCGCACGACGGCGAGCCCCACGACGCCAGCGGGCGTCTAAGATCCATAGTATTTCTATTGCAATAACACGTTACGATATGAAGCCAGCTGAAGACAAAGCAAGAAGCATACGTAGAAGCGGACAGGGGGAAAAGGTTTGTGCTGGGGTGCAGGCACTAAAGTGCACGAATAAAACAGTGTAACATCACTATCACCGTTTTAGCGAGTAGCTCTTAGGCGTCCGTTCCTTTGGCGAACGTCGCGGCGTTGTCCCTGGTGAACGAGCGAACGAGCACCGCAGAAATTGAAAGTGAACGGGGAGCGCAGAGCGAGATGAAAGCACAGAGCGCGAGGAGGAAAGCGGAGGAGGAGAGTATGGCGAAAGGGTGAGGAGGCAAGCAGAGCGCCCCACGAGACTACGAGATGGCGCCATAGTATTCTAATTTGATCGTATGCGCGACGCGAATTGTGTAGTATGTTCTAGAAGGCGCGTGGACACGAGCGATTGCACTGGAACCTTCGAATGGCCATGCCTAAAAGGCGACGTGCTTGTCCCGCACATCTGATTTTGGACGATTTCCTACTCTGCTGATATGACGTGCACAGCTCCTATTGACCTTCTTGCTAAATCTCTTTAACAGTAGAGCGCAATCGCGCTGCCGCCGTTTCGTTCCTAGCAAGGTGAAGTTGCAAATATATAACGCGCCGTTCCACGCTCGCGTACACTTCTGCGCACTTGTGTGGGGAACAACTACGCTGACAAATCTGCGCAGAATTGTTTTGCTACAGAAGAAAGCGATACGATGCGTTGCAAATGTTTCGTACGCCCATTCTACGAGTGAATTCTTTCTCTTCGGTCAAGTCATAAATGCCACGCTAATTTATCAGTAACGCCTACCCCAACAGCTTTTCTTTTCAAATAAAGACACTAAAATGTTTTTTGAACATTCATTCCAGGCTCGAAAAAGAACTAGGCGATCATCCATCTAGAGGTCACGAGAAATGGCTGTTACCGCGATGGCGCACATCTCATGGCAAGCACTCACTGACTTTCAATGTCCCATATCTTTTGAACAAATATCAAGAGTACGGGAGCGAGTTCAACAAAGTTTCAAAACTAGTTTCGCGAATATTTTCTTTCACAACACTACTGAGCGTTCCTTTCATTGTTTCTGATTGCCATGTTTCTTTCTCGTTTTGCATTACATATTTAAGTGCCATGTGTTGTTATAATTTTTTGTCGTCTTTCATAAATTACTACTGCGCTCGAACTGTCGGGTCCATATTTAGTTTGTTGCGTCTAGTAACGCGATTCATTTGAATGTTTGTACAGGATATGTGGGTATGTTTTAACAACATGGTATGTCATGGATTTTTCTGTAATAGAGTAAGCATGCCTGTTCTCTCTCTCTCTCTCTCTCTCTCTATAAATATATATATATCTATATATATATATATATATATATATATATATATATATATATATATATATATATATATATATATATAGGTCTCAGAATAATTGCGGACAGAAGAAAGATGAGGGAAATCGATTTTACGGCCCAGGTAGGATGGTTCTCGAGCGCCTATGCAAGACGCAACAGCACAGTACGACGGCATCAAGTTTCACAACGCTTTTTTTTTCTTTAAGCTCGCCTTTCTCTCGCTCAAATAACGACGACGACTATTCAAGGCTACGTTTCCGATAAACCTTTTCCTTTTTTACCGACAGGGTTGGACAAAGGGCGTGTCACAGCAACCGGGACAAATGTGGCGATTCACGCTAATTAATCCGCAGTCGAGATACATAAGAGACACGACGAATTGACGGTAATAAATCGAGCACGTCGATAGCTTTTTTGCAGTCAATTTACAAGCAGAGTGGCAAATTGTGTGGCACTGTGACCTAAGTTGGAGGGGAAACAGGCGTTAAGCACTCTGTACGTGCGCCAATCCCTAAGATCGTGTGATGCTTGTCCCACCCGCAGCGGAGATGCAGTTTCATCATTAAGACCCCTTAATAGAGAACTACACACAGCTTCGCTGGTAATCCTTCTTCACAGACTGAAAGGGCACCGAGTCTTTCTCGACACAAGGATCCCAATGTGAGCTGCGCGTGGAGGTATAGTTCCAAAGATATGTGCGATAATTCTCTAGCATACTTTTATTACGCTGCGGCGTCAGCAAGTGACGTGCTTTGACAGTTCCTAAAGACATTCCACGCCATAAAGAATTGTATGCCTTTTCTATTGCCTGATTGATCAACTTCGCTATTATAGCTAGTTACTATTTAAAATTTCCCAAGCCTTCATGTGCTGGTTAAATGAAAAGTCTGAAGCGCAAGCGAATTAAAATATACCGAGCAGGAACACCAATACCGCGTACGGGGCACTTACTTCACTAGTGGTTTGCTATGGAATGATTTTGCATACTCCCCGATAACTGCTATATGCAAGATATGTTCTTTCGTTTAGCTTTGCTAATGCGCTGCTTCCCACATGCGTATTCACGGCTGCTGTTCAGTGCTATGACGCAATGACTCTAGCGGCTATTTTGAGGGGTTCCACATAGTATGTTTAATATTCTGATCTGTCAGGACAAGTCATGCAGCACACACAGTTTTTCTTACGCAAAATGTTATCTACAGGACTTCTGTGTATAGATATCTGGAATGTATAGCACATCGTGCAAACTTATGCGTTTTAATGAAGGGCGTTCGTACCCATTTTGAAGTTAAGAGATTATGTGCTCGCCTCTGTAAACGTCATGTTAATTTAAGTTTTGCAATCATTAAATATTTTCGTTCCGAGAGCACCCTCTGTGTAAATTACACAACGAGGTCATGGTCAAGAGGATATTGAACATACCTTCACGTTGAACCAAATAAAAAGGGCTTCAGGGATTTCGAAAATGAAATACATAATTCGCGATGTCTTATGGCTTCCGGAGAGCTTAAAATGATTTTGAGCGAAATTAATGCACAGTACGTACCATCCGACGACATGACGCTTCATGCGTCTTTCTTTTCAAGTTTCTGGCGCCTGTTTGTTTGCAAAAGCATACGAAGCCTTCATGAAATGTGCACAAGAGGGCTGCTCGGACTCACGTTCGAGAGAAAAGTATATGGTATAGATGCTGTCACGTCCATCATATTGTGGTGCATGTGACGCTATCTACATTAGCGAAGATCGCCAGGAAAATCACTGTTAACACAGCCGAGACAGAATCTTTGTCATCTAAACGTTACGTTACACAGCCCCCAAAGATTTGCTGCCTATCTGCAGGTTATATGGTCTGAAGGCTCTTGAAATTTTATGCGTAACATGCTGCGCAAGTAGAACTGTAAAACCACCATCAACAGCATCGGGCCTTTGGTTTGAATGTGCAGAAAGAAAGAAATATTTCGTCGTGAAACTTCCATGCACATCACAGAAACATGTCTCGCGTTGCCGTAAGCATTGTGGCGGTTCGTGGCCTCCGAGATTCGCCTGCATACGGCAGCCAGAAAAACTGCACTCGTGCCATATAAAGCGAGATATCGCAAGCTTTATAGAGGAAAAAAAATCCAGTTAAAAGAAAGAAGAACCGCTGTTTCGCATGGGTGAAGCATTCAAAGCGATAGCAAGGTTATCTACAGCCTTTGGGATCCTCACACTGTGTTCTAACACTGCGGTCGTACAACTGCAGGTCGTACACAGCAGGTCGTGCAATTGCGTTTACGCAGAATGAATGGAGTCGTGCAGCGTTGCGACCGGGCTTGTCACAACGGTTGTGAGGGGCAAAGAAAATACCTTGATATAAGTTGCTTCACATTTAACAGTCCATTCCACACAGTCCAGTGCGTGCATTACGCTGCGTCGTGCACACTTATCCTCAGCGGAAGGGCTAATTCAATTGCGTGCGACACTCGGGCAAACGGCGAAAGACCAACGCTTTAGTGTCGTCAATGCAGAGCCGACATTACGGAGCGTGCGTTTGCGGTCCACAGCGGGAGAAATACACGAGGAAATGTCACGTGGCAAAGTTGAAGCCCATTCATAGAAAAGAACATAGAGCAGAATTAGGCCTTAGTGGGCTGGTTTTAGTAGCGTCTCATTCGGTGGATCTTGGGACAGGCTGTTACATCTCAACACGACCAAAAGTGTTAATTAGATGATGACCACGAGGCAACCACTGCCATTCGTCAGCGCCTATCCCGAATTCAACGCAGCGTCGGCACCGACTGTTGAGGGGTCAACACTATCCCCCTTCACCTGTACCTGAAAGCCTAACTAATGATGGAAAGAGCCAATGGCGAATGCTATCGAAGAACAACCCCGAGCTTCTATTGCAAGGTTGCTATACGGTCACCCATTTCATGCCATCGGAAGTGGAGTGCGACGGAACGATGTGATATAATGGGTGGGATATCGCGACTGGGTGGATATCGTTTCCCTAGTCGAGTCGCCTATGGAAACGACCGTTTTAAAAGCGGAGACCTCTCGTGCAATTGGGCTGACGTGTGATTATGTGGATTCAGACGTTTAATATGCTCGAGCATGGCGTAGGCTTCCGTGTCTGGAGCCAGTATGAATAATGTACAATACACAATTCTTCCTTCATTCCTACAACCAGACTTATTTATCGATGGGCTTCGGGAATCCGCACCCGAACGCCACTTTGATCTGTAGTAAGGCGCACATGTCAGGCGTGACAAACGCACGCCCAGTTTGGTGAAGGTTCAAGTGTGAGACACCGTCTAGTCTTTGTTATGGCAGTCAGGTAACGCACCGAACCACCACACATTATGTAAGCGGGTGTGGTGGATCAATGTGCGAGACAGCGGGACAGAAATAGCAAGGAAATACCCACTGCAGATTTACCATTTCCCTGCTATGGGAAAACTGTTTTTTGTAGGTTACAAAATAATTTTTCTCTTAAGAAACTACTGCACTCAATAATTTATGTTATGCACAAATAAAACGAGCAGAACGAATTTACTTTTCACGCATAGAAGTTTTATTAACGAGATGTATGTGACAAAAAAGGTACGGATTGCCAGAATCAAGATTGGGGGATAAAATTGAACAAAGTTTGTAAAGACACGCTTGTAGAGACTAAGAAAAAAAGTCACAAAAATTATCAGATGTGCGAAATGTATTACGCTCTAATAAGCACTATCTTCGAAAAAAAAAACGACATTGTTTATTGAACAGGTATTCCACTACAAAAATGTTACTGCAAGGACTACAGTTGGGCGTGCAGGGTTGCGGCCATGGTGGCGGGCACGGATAGTTTGCGTCGTTGTTGCTTTCACATTCAAAGTCGTACGAATAGGCAGCATGCTGAGACTCGTTGCTGTTCGATACATTGATAAAATCAGCCGCAGACGCAGCGGAATCACCACTTCTGCGATTTTCGAAGCGCGCGCACCACTCCAGGAGGCGGCGATTCTTGCTTTCTGCTTTGACGATCGCTAAACCTCAAAGCGCGTTCAAAAATCACAGCCTGGTAGAAAAAGCGAACTGCTTAGGTAACAAAAATATATTTCTCTTCATTCACGTCCGATAGCCCAGTGTGTCCATGAAAGGTGCGGGAGATCTTGAAAGCGACGTTTCAAACTATCATTAGCGAGGTGACTATGTCCACAGCGCATGGTACGGAAAGAGTTAAGGAGAACAATAGGTGATTGGACCAAACACCTGACCAGGCTGAGGCATTCTGGATGGCTTCCAAGGCGAGCGAACCAGAAACTTCACTAACGACGCTGTTGAGCGCAAGTTTCCGGTGCTTTTAAAAATTCTGTTTTCATGGGTAAAGCGCCCAAGACTTTCTCTGGGTTTCAAGGCAACGCATGTGAAGCGAAGAACGACGCGCTCAATGGCAGAATACCACCGGTTACTTCCCGCGTGCCTCGATGCCTGTGACAGCACGCACCACTAGAGGTTTACCCGCAACAATCTCGAATTGTCCGGCAACCATGCGGACAGGGGAAGCGTTAGAGGAGGTTCGCTTTCCGAGGCTAGCGGAATCACGTCACACTACCTCCCAGCATTTTTTTTCCGCCTTCTTGGTGCGGACAACCGACTCCGTCGTCTCTTGCCGCCAACCATACTGCACGTCGCTCGCATCGCTTGAGAACGTCTTACCCTAAACATAACTGCCCGCGCTGGTGCCATCGACATCGTGACCGCGTGGCGGTGGGGCCGATGGCGACAACGAGCTTCTAGCATCCATACGGCTGTTATCGCAATAAAGTATCATGGAACTTACTTAGTCCAGCTGAACTATGAGCAAGGACAATACATAAAAGCGGACCACAGGCAAAGTTTTGTGATGGGGAAGCAAGCACCTAAATGCACAATTGAAACAGTGTGACGCCACTGTCAATCGTTTTAGAGCGAATTCTTACGCGGCCGTTCTAGTGGCGATCGTCATGGCGTTGTCTCTCGTGACCGAGCGAACGAGCACAGCGAAAGATGAAAGCGTACGCGGAGCGCAGCGGGAGATGAAAGAAGAGAGAGCGAGGAGGAAAGCGGAGGAGGAGGCGGCAATGAAAGCATGAGGACAAAAGCGGAGAGAGAGAGCATAGGTAAAGGTCAGGGACGAAAGAAGAGTGCCGTAGGAGACTACGAGATGGCGCTATAGTATTGTAATCTGATCGTATGCGCGACGCTAATTGTGTAGTACCTTCTAGAATACAGACGGGCACCTGCGATTGCACTAGAACCTTCGACTAGCCATGCATGAAAGCCGATACCCACAGACCAGATATCCGACGACCGCGGACTCTTCCCGCCACTATCGTTGTGTTTGAGTTTTTTACTTCTGCAACACTTCGCTATGTTTGCAACATGCCACACGAGACAGATTGTCCGCGCCAGCCAATATATCGGGAAATAAAAACACGTGCAGAATGCGCACGAATTTTGCGTTAGGGAGTATCATATTCTTGCGTGAATTTTCTTGATATTTCTTGTGCTGGAGTTTTTCTTATTTTTTTTCGAGTTCTCATTCTTTCGAGATGAAATTAATAAAATAGCTGCTTCATATTTTGTTCTGTATAAATGCCGAACACTACTTTTTTATTCATTAGTGATTTTAAGGCGTAGCACTTCTCAGACGGCCTCGCCCGATTATGTCCTATCGCCCATGTTTTGTGTGAGCTTATTCCATCTTACGCCAGTCAGTCCTAATTTCATCACACCACCTAATTCTTTGCCGTTCCCTTCCCTTCCCTTCCCAACCATTCTAGGTGTAACTCGAGTGGTGCTACGTCCAACGTATTACATGGACTTCCCAGCTCCATCGCTTCCTCTGACTGTCAAGAACATCAGCTAGAGCAATTAACTCCCTAATCCACCCCGCTGTCTTCTTGTCTCTTAAGGTAACGTCTGATATCGCTGGATTCCTGGGAGACGCTTTCTTCCTACATTGGACATTAATAGAGAGATAGTACTTTAATTTCTCAGACTTCTATGTTGATATACGTGATGGTAGCCAGTTACCATTCTACGAATGCTACAAGGAGTTATGTTTTCCTTGTTACTACTACTGTCGGATGCAACTGGAAAAGCAAAAGCGAAATGTTGTTATAGGCAGCTGTGGTTGGAACGGTACGTGTTATTTTTCACTAGCGATATGCTAAGCTTTAGTGCTGCTATCATTTTATCGTTGTAACTCATTTATCATCGAAAAACGTTGTTACATTGTAATTTATAGTCACTCTGAAAAGGAACTTCCACGTTTTATTTAACTTCGCGGTATAGAAAAAGATTCAGTACTGATTTAGAGCTGTTAACGCGTGGCCTTAGAAAAAAACAAGTGTTTTATTACCAAGTACAAATTTACCAACCAGTTTGGGCAATAGTCTTCTGTGAATAGTGTTCTGTGAATTAAGTGTTCGACATTATTTCTTTCGACACAGCTTGGACGGTTCTCGACCATTGGTAAAACACGCAACAAAAATACTACATGAAATTCTAACGCATTTTTTTCTTTCAGCTTCGCTTCCTCTAGTACACATAACAACAACGACCAGTCAAGGCTATGCTTCCGATAATTTTTTTTTATTACCGACAAGTTTGGACAAAGCAGCTCTCACAATCACCGAGACAACGACGGTGATTCGTGCTAATAAATTCGCAGTCGAAAAAGATAGCGAAACGATGAATTGACGATAATAAACGGAGCTGGTCGGAAAGATCATTTTTGATTTTTTTTTCAATAATTGGTAAGAACTGTGGGAAATAAAAGAAAACAGTGTACCAGACATTCGCCTGTAGGAGAAGGAGAATTGTTGAAACACGGACAGAAGGAAGGATTCCTCCATTCCTCCACCCAATCAGGAGAGTGTGTGTTGGATGGAGAAAGCGAGAAACTGAGAGGGAAAACAACCAAAGGAAAGGAAAAATGTTTTCAAGAATCCGTGCCATTCTAGCGACGTGTGAGAAATATACCGACAAAAAGTATAAAGAAAGACCGTCACGAAGATTTGTGAAATATGGCAAATGTTTTTTTTTATTTGTCTAAAAAGACCAGGAAAGGGAAGAGAGGCTAAGAAAGAACACATCAATAAGGGAATATGCTACAGCAATTATGAGAATTGTCTAACAAAGAGTAAGCGTTGTTTGGCTCGGCTGAGACTTCGTTTATGCTTCGTTTTGCTTACTTGATTCTCCTAGCTTCTGCACTTCTACCCATGGACTTTCCGGTGCCAAAGAATGCTTAGGTTTGAGAAGACAATAGTCAAACTTTTCTCGCGCATCGGGTGTATTCAAAGCAGTCGTACGAATTGAGCCGGAACACCGGGAATGACCGCGTCTCGACGGGGCAGAGAGGTCGAAAGGGAACACCAGCTGCAGCTGCAGCGCGTCAATACGTTGCGTGAAGCGAGAGTCAGTCTTACTCTGCGTTCTCTTTGCGCCTCGGTAAGATCCAATGAAAACGCGCCAAGTCTCTCAATGCGGTCACTCGCCCGCGAGGCGCTCATAACTCCACGAGAACACGCTCCGAAGCGTTCTACTGGACATTGGGCCACCATAAAATCTCTAGTTGGCTCACACCCAATATATATATATATATATATCCCATGGCAGCCGTCAATTGCTACGAATGTACATCACCCGAGAAACTCATCGATAGCGACACTTTGGCAACTTTGCTAGCCCTTATTTTAGAACGAAATAACTTCGAATTTGAAGGACAGCACTATGTGCAAGTTAGTGGGACGTCTATGGCTACGCGAATTGGCCCGAACTACGCCAATATATTTATGGGTCAGCTAGAACATAAATTTTTGCTAACCAGGACGTTAAAACCTTATTATTACAAACGTTACATTGACGATGTTTTTCTGATTTGGCCCCATGGGGACAGGAACTGCTTTCTTTCATATCTGACTTTAGCAATGCCCATCCATCTATATCATTTTCTCACTCGTATTCTGCATCTACTATTAACAGCCTTGACGTCAGCGTTTCAGTGCTAAATGATAAACTATCTGCTGCCCTATATGAAAAGCCGACAGATAGATGTCAATATTTGAACTTCGAGAGCAGTCACGTTAACCATTGCAAGACTAGCATTCCTTGTAGCCAAGCCTTACGTTTTAAAATAATTTGTTCTGAGCAAGCAGAATTTCAAAAGAATTGCGGTACCCTAAAAAACGCTTCAGCCAAACAAAATTACCCACCACAATTACCTGGCGATGCAATAAAACGCGCAGACGTGCATGACCGAAGGACGGTTCTTTGCATTAAGAACAAACCGACTCCCTCACCCCAGACAAATCTTGCCCTAACCCACAGTGCGTCAGTCCCAAGTGTTTAGCATGTATCAAGGAAACACCACAATATTCTAATGCAAAGTGAACGCCTCAAAAACATATTCTCTGATCAGCCTAAAGCAGTACACCGTAAAGCTAGAAACATTCGAGACATACTAGCATCATCTTCTAAGACTGACTGCCCTGATGCCATCGGATGCCATCCTCGTCGAAAACCGCAATGTAAAGTATGCCCCTACATGGCCGCATCGCAACAGGTTACTAGTACGTTTTCAAACTTTTGTTGAAAAATCAAAGGCGATTCCGACTGCGACACAAAAAACGTGGTATACATGCTTGAATATCCGCGCTGCAAGAAACGGTACATCGGACAAACACAAGGGCCTTTCAGATTCCGCTTTAACAATCATAAATCCCATGCTAACACGTTGCCCAACCTGCCCATCTCAAGATACGTGCATCTTCCTGACCACTCATTTCATAAACTGAGAGTCACGTTGCTTGAATCCGAATTTCTTTAAAATAATAATAGAGAAGCGCGCGAATCCTTCCTTATATATAAGTTTGATACCATCGCGTGTGGTACGAATGAATGTGTAGGAAAATTGAGTTGCCTGTCTTTGTAGCCCGTCACTTGTCCCTTCTGCTACTAATACGTCGCTATTCCCCCTTTTCTGTGTCTGTGTTTGCTTGATAACATAGCACATATTGAGCACATATTGACGTTTTGTTGTCACGTGGCGATTGGTTTTTACAATTCATTCCGGTGCGTTTTTATGATTTGTATTTTAGATGATATGTTTGCAATCGCCATCGGTCTATACACGTGTCAGCTATCCTTTGAACGATTCAGATGCATTTGGTTCACGTATTTTATTCATTTTTCATGTAAACGTATCTAAATTTGGTCGATAAGCACATGTATATTAACTGTACTAACACCATGCAATGTATTCTGATGAATGCCGGACCCCGGCCGAAACGTCGATAAACCGCTTCATACAACAGTGCCCCTGCCATGTTTAGGTGGCTCCATTGGCAGTGGCACTGTTGCATTGTCGATTGCTAATACGTAATAACGACTGCTCCGCCATATGATGGACATAACAGCATATATATATATATATATATATATATATATATATATATATATATATATATATATATAAAGCCGACAAACACTCCCACCAAGGACAACATAGCGGAAATTTCTTGTGCCCAATAACTGAAATAAAGAAATTATAAATTAATGGAAAGTAAGTGGAAGAAAAACGAACTTGCTGCGGATGGGAATCGCACTCAGAACAAGCGCATTTCGCGTGCGATGCTCTACCAATTGAGCTACCACGGCGCTGTTTCCCCATCCATTTTCATTTTCTTGGGTATTTACGTGTCCTAGTATAACCCTCGGAGTACTTATATATATATATATATATATATATATATATATATATATATATATATATATATATATATATATATATATATATATATATATATATATATGCTGTTATGTCCATCATATGGTGGAGAAGTCGTTATTACGTATTAGCAATCGTCACTCGAACTCTGAAAGTGCCAATGGAGACACCCAAGCATCTTCGTCACTAAAGGTTACCTCACACAACCCCCAAAGACTTCCCTGCCCGTCCGCAGGCCACTTTGAAAAAACGCTCTTGAATAGTTATGCGAAGCACGCTGCACAAGCAGAACTGTAAAGCCACCTGCCAACAGCTTGGACCTTTTCACCTAAGAAAAGAAGAAAGAAAAAATTTTGTCGTGAGCGTTTCATACACATGGCAGAAACCTGTCTTGCGGTGCCGTGAGCATTGTGACGTTTCGTGCCCTTCGGGATTAGCGAACATAGGACCGCAGCAGAAGTCACACTTGTGCAACTGCAGCTCGAGTTTCTAGGGTTGAAGGGTGCCGTATAAAGCGAGATATCATCAGTTTTCCAGAGCGAGAAAAAAAAGAAAAAGAATCGAATAAAAAAAGAAAATAACCGCTGTTTCGCTCGGGTGAAGCATTCAAAGCAATAGCAACGTTACACATTGCGCTTCAGAGCATCACGCAGCGTTCTAACATGAGGTGAGGGTGACATGGCACAACATGGTAGGTTGTACAACTGCTGTTCCGCAAAATGAATAGAGTTGCTCAGCGTTGTGACTAGGCGTGTACCAATGGTTGTAAGCGCCAAAGGAAATAGCTAGATATATGTAGCTTGAGATTTACAATCCATTCCACACAGACAAGTGTATGCATTATGGTGCGTCAAGCACACTTATCCTCAACATAAACGCAAATTTACTTACGTGCGACACTTGTGCCAGCGGCGAAATACAAACGCTGCAGTGGGAACACTGTAGAGCCGACTGAATGGAGCGTGATGGTGCGGTTCATGGCGGAAGGAATACACTAGGAAGGAGCGCCACCTGACTAACATGAAGCCTAGACATAGAACAAAAATGTATAGGAAAAGTAGACCCTAGTCACGTAGTAGGGAAGCGGAAGATTCTAGTCGGCTTGCATTGGTTGGGACTGCTGGGGGTATTTCAGAAGAGGCGCAAATGTCACGCGTGAAAAACGCAAACCCAGGTTTGTGAAGGTTCAAGCCTGACCAAATTCGAGTCTTTGTTATGTCACTCAGGTAACACACCGAACCATCACACGTTATGTAGGTTCCTTTGGTTATTCGAGGTGCAAGAGAGCGGGAAAAAGGCAAGAAAATGAGCACCCCATTTTCAGGAGCACAACAGCTGATTTCACCAAATGCCTGTGCGCCAACCGCTCCATTAACGGTGGTGTTAAGCGGAAGTTACTGACGCTTTTAAATAGGCTGTTGTCATGGGTTAGGCATCCCAGACTTCTCCGGGTTTCAAGGCAACGCATTTGAAGCAAAGAACGATATGTATATTAGCAGAATACCACTTGTTACTTCCTTGGTGCCTCCTTGTCTGTGACGGCAGGCGACATTAAAGGTTTACAGGTACCAAACAATCTCGAATGGTCCGGCAACCGTGTGGGGCGAATCCTACACAGCGGTAACGGTACGTGCAGAAGGCGAGGAGAGCTGGAGGGGAGGCGTCAGAGGTGGTTGGCTTCCCATGCTAGCGGAATCACGTGACGCCGGATCCGTCGCCTTTTGCGGCCAATCACACTGCACGTCCCTCGAGTCCCTGGAGACAGTGTGACCCCAAACATCCCGGCCTACGCATGCGCCTTCGAAAGCCTGACCACACCGCGGTGGGGCCGACGGCGCCAACGGGATTCTAGTATCCATATGATTGCTGTCGTTAGAAAACATTAGGTGCACGAAATCCGCTGAAGAAGAAGGAAGTAGCTTATATAAAAAGGGAAAGCAGAAAAAAGCTTGTGTTGGGGATGCAAGCACTTCAATGGACAATCAAAACAGTGTAACGTCACTGTCATACGCCCTACATGGCGGTTCTAGGGCGGCTGTTCCTGTGGCGAGCGTCATGGCGTTGTCTCCCGCGACCGAGCGAATGAGCAAAAGGAAAGTTCAAAGTGTACGCGGAGCGAAGCGGGATGTGAGGGAAGAGAGCGAGGAGGAAATGGGTGGAGGGTGGTAATTTCAAAGTTAAAGAATAAAGTTTTAAAGTTAAAGTGCACGCCTCGGAAAACGTCGTGTATTTTTTTTTTTTTGGAAGGGGGGAGGGGGGGCGGATCACTGAATATTTTGTTTCCCGAGAGCACCTTCTACGGAATTTGCGAACTCACGGTCAAGAGGATATTGAACATGCATGCACGTTGAACCAAATGGCAAGGGCTTGAGCGATGTTGAAAATGAGGTGCACTATTTGCGAATCCCTATGGCTTCCGGAGAGCTTAAAAGGCTGTTCAGCAGAATTTAGTTCCATATTATCGTTTTTTAGGTTTATAGGCTCTGTTGCCAGGGGCATACAACGCGTCCAAGCAATTTCCACTCGATGACTTGTTGGGCTATCTTTAGAGAGAAAAGTATGTGTTATAAGTTTGTCAGAGACAAAGCCAAAAGCGACTTCGGTCGACGCTATAATTTGATTGTATGCGCGTTATTTGGAATCACTAAGATGGTATGACCAGTTGTACTGCCATTGGAACGAAATACATCATCTTCGTTAACTAAAAGCAACGTTACACAGCTCCCAATGATTACCCGGCTGTTTACAGGTTAAAATGTCCAAAGGCTCTTGAAATTTTATGCTGCGCATGCTGCACAAGCAAAACTGTAAAGCCACCCACAAATAGCTTGGGGCTTTTCAGTTAAGAAGTACAGAAAGATAGAAATTTTTCGTAGTAACTCTTCCATACACATGGCAAAAACCTGTCCGGCATTGCCGTAAGCATTGTGGCGTTTCGTGGCCTCCGAGATTCGCCATCATCGGACAGACGCAGAAACTACAGTCCTCCAACTGCCGCTCAATTTTCTGAAGCTTAACAGTGTCCTAAAATGGGATATATCGCCAGGTCTACAGAGGTAAATAAAAAATCGAGTTAAGAAAATAGAAGAACCGCTGTTTCACTTGTGTGAATGATTCAAAGCGATAGAAAGGTTATCCACTGCGTTTGAGATCCTTACGCTGTGTTCTAACGCTTGGTGAAGGGGACAACGGTTGACACAGCAGGTCTTACAACTGCTTTTGCGCAGAATGAATGAAGTCGTGCAGCCTTGTGACCGGGCTCGTCACAACGGTTGTGAGTGCCAAAGGAAATAAATTTGGCATATAAAGCATATAAAGAAAAAAAGAAACATCAATAAGAAAACAAAAGGAACGCATTGTGAAAAACTCTCTGACGTTGACTGAGAAAGTGTTACGCAGAATTTCTTATGAAGCCCCTTTCTTCAAAGGCGTTAAGATTGGGGTTTTTAAAGGAATTGAAAAAAAATTTTTTTTCGGCTGAATTATCAGGTTATGTTTCTGGGATACCAAATACATCAAAACAATCATAATGTTTTAGTGAGAAGTGCTTGGGCAGCCAGAAAAGGTTCAAATGCCAAGGACTGGTGGCGACGCCGCCTTGGAGTGCTGTAATCACTCATGCCCGCCGTGACGTCACCGATTTTTGCGGCGTGTAATCGAGCGTTGCCTAATTTCATGTCGCTAAAATCGGACTGCATTGCCGTTGTCACAAAGCCAAACATTAAACTTACCAAGATTCCAGAAATATTACTGCGCCACAACGACCCAAATAGGAAAAATATACTATGAATCCGTGACGTCACGGTGAGAGATCCGCACCTAGGCTTTGGCACGAAATTCAAGAAATGCAGCCTTGACCTTCATTTGCTTCTTGTGATCATTAGCCTATTAACCGTGAAGTTAAGAGTACCACAGTTTTCAAAGAATACGCTGTCAATATAAAATGAGTGTGTGTTTTTGTTTAGTCTCCATCTGAAGGCCAAAGCATTTCCCTTTTTGAGTTTCACACAAATTCAGAATATGGTAAGCGTTTACGCTTAAAAGTCATGCCTCTATATTTGTACCCATGTGCTACTCCGGGGGCGGCAGCATATGGTATCCACGTGTACACCAATACACATGCACATGGAACACAGGAAATGAACTCTGAATATATCAATGCAGCCAGGCTGCAGCATATTAGAAAAAATATTTTAAAAATGTCGGTTCGAATAGAGAATAGTGAGGCTTAAGAATCCTGAGGTTATTAGTTCGAACCTACGTAAACTCAAGAACGCACTGGCTCTATAGCGAGCTTTGTCGTCATGATGAAGTATGTACTAAAAAGACAGCTCTAAATAAGAGGTGAGCTTAGTGGTACTGGCGGGGGCGAAAACAAGCTACGCCCGAATGCGAAGTCAGAAATAACAACAATTGTTATTGCATGTATATGTGTTAAAAATCTTATAATGTCTAATTTATGCCATAATTTCACTACACGATCAAAATAAAGGCGAAAGTGCGACTAACGCCTTCGCGAATGAATTTATCATTTGATTTTATTAGAAAGGCTTGGCTATAGGAAGTCTGATTTCTCCAAGCCAGTGTCGATGCGATACAAATTTAAGGCGATATTTTATATATCCGTCCAACCAAAATATCAGGTGAGGAAACATCGGTGCCACGGTAATTGTCACTCGATCAATGCGCAAACAACTACTGGTTCTCGTCTGAGCTTCTGATCCGTGAATCGTTAAGACTTCTGAGAGAGCAAGTTTGTGAACCACATGCTCTAAACACTGCCTTTTTAAAGTGTTTCTCTACCGGAGCTGCCTGTAGTCCGTCCATGCCTATTTCGCAACGTCCAGCCGAATACATGGTTTAATCAGGTGAAAAGCTTGCATGACGAATAACTTTGTTGTTTTCATCAGTATGATATCCCAAAGGAACAAATATTTTTTATCTCACGTCACACCCACTGTCGCATGTTCGTTATTCAATGCACCCTGCTGATGATTTTAATTGAAACCTATGGTGCCAAACTATTTCGTAAGAGTCTCCCTGGCGACTGCAGTTCTGCACGTAGTGGATGACGGAACGAGAGGTTTAATGCGCATGCGCGTCCGTTTCCGAAGATGGACCGGCAGAATGCAGACAATCAAATAACGCAAATGAATAGAGCAATGCGTCGGAATAAAAAGTCTGCAAACAAGGCGCCGAGTCTTGCCTCACTGCGCTGGCACATTCTTGCCGAGTCGGTAGCTCCTTGATGTCCGAGTGCTCGGAGAGAACAAGGACGTGCGTTATGACGGTCACGTGTTTGCTGTGACACTTTCGCACACTTCATTAGCGAAGTGCGCAGCGTTGCTTGCAGAGCGTGGATTTCTCCCCGGGGATCTGCCGTCGTCTTTACCTGCCGCGTACTAATGTCGATGAATGACTTCATCTTAGTGGTCGTGAGTGTCCGTGCGGATCTCTCTTTATCCCCCCCCCCTTCTCCCCTCTCTCAGTTTCCTGTGGAGCTAGCAGAGATTTTGCCCCTTGCCGTGATTTTGTGCAACCCTAATATATTCCTTTTGTTCCTCTGTGTGTACGTATGTTTGTATTTCTACAAACCCTCCCACTAATAATAATAATAATAATAATAATAATAATAATAATAATAATAATAATAATAATAACAATATATAATTTAAAATAATAAAATAGTAATAATAATAATAATATTATTAATAATAATAATTTAATATTCATTATATTGCCCAGAGATCGTATTCTGTAAAGCTTCGCTTTAAAAACAGTTCGGTCTGGCTGCTACGTCACGGTGACATCAAGCGGTGAAAGAGGGGAACCTCGCCGTACCACAGACACCAATGAACGAGAGGCATCCTGCCGTAAAGCGACGTCACCATTTTAGTTTGTACTGTGCGGATGATATAGTAATGAAAGGATGCTGCTAGTTTGGGAAAACCCATATTGGTTTGTATACAACACTTGCGCATTTAATTTCCGGTAATTACGGAGTTTCCGACGCGGACAGCTAGTGGTTTAATTTTATCTGCGTTGTTCTATTCATTTTGTTTGCTAGGCGATGCGCCATACGTTAAGCAATAAAAGCGCCTCCCTGCATGTAGGCCACCGATATAGTAGGATTTTGTCCAGCCGTGGCTGATCTTAGGATGGACGATTGCGATTAGAGTTTCAGCCACACATCCCACAACTTCGAGAATCTTGTCGCGGTCAAGGAAGCGCTCTGTCAGCGTGAAGAGAAATGTCGCAACTCTTTTTCCGTTCCCTCCACCGTAATCACCCTAGCGCCGGTGGTAATGATGCGACTGACTGACGGTTGTGACAACCCAATACCTTTAACATTCCAGACGCGCTGCTGAAAACAACCAATAGACAAAAAAAAGATGTAGCGCGCAGAGAACTTAGTTGTAGTGTCAACGCTACTAAATCTTGTGGTCCACGAAAATCTAGTTCGTCGCCAATGCATCGCACTATATTTTTGGGGCAACTAAAATGCCTTCGGTGCTCCGCTTCGCTCATGTCGAATGTGTCCCGCCGTTGCCACTCCTCAAGTCGTTGTCTTTGGCCAACGCTCGCCAGCAACACAACCAAAAAATGCCACTATCGGCACCCCCCTCGTCGCGACGACCAGAGACTAGCAGACGGCCACGGTTGCCCTAGCAACCCTCACGATCACGTTCGCCATTGCGCTCGACCCTCGAGCGAATCACTTCGTCCCGTTTTCTCTCGCGGCAGACGACGGGCTCCTTCCCAGATGATTGGTAACCTGTGTCATGACATCATCATTTGTTCGCATGCCAACCAGGGATAACGACAACGAAGCGCTGACCAATGGTGTTCGTGAGAGGGAACCGGTTCCAATGCGAACCGTTACAAAATACGGCCACGAGAACAACGTCAATGCCTTTGAATTACTGCACTTACATATTATACACAAGAAACAATTCACAAAAAATACAGATATGATAGACAAAAAATTCGAGGAATAGAGAAAAATATGGAAAAATAAAGCAGAGGAGGATGTAAAAAAGGAGTTAATCATACAACATGATTACCTGCCCATGTACAGGGAAAACATGCAATGAACTCCGAATATATCAATACAATAAAAAAACATTTAAAAATCGCGGCTTGAACAGAGAATTGTGTGCCCTCAGAATCGTGAGGTTCTACGTTCACAAATTCACGAAGTCAACCCCTCCAAAGCATGCTTTCCTTCATATTGTAGATTATGCGGAAAAGACAGCTTTAAATAAGACACGTGCTTAGTGGTTCGGGCGGGTGAGAAAAGCGGCTACTACCGAATGCAGGTGTTCAAGGTTGGCTGCCTCAAAGGTGTCGGAAGTCAGAAAAGGTAATATTACATATAAGAAATACAGAAAGGCGAAAGTGAGATGCAAACGCCTTCGCGAATGAATTTATAATTTGTTTTTATTAGCAAGGCTTGGCTATTCGAAGTCTAATTTCCCCAAGCCACTGTCGATGCGATACAAATTTAAGGCGCTATTTTATATTTCGTTCCGATCAAAATATGACGCAAGCAAACATCGCAAGGATGGTAATTGTCGTTCAAGCAGGGCACAACCAACTTTTTGTACTCTTAGCAACTGATGATTCCTGAAACGTTAGCCCTTCTGAGGCACCAAGCTTGCCAACCACGTGCTCTAAACACTGCCTTTCTATAGTGTTTCTCTACCGGAGCTGCCCGTCATTCGTCCATGCTTATTTCGCAACGTCCCGCCGAATACATCGTTTAATCACGTGAAAAGCTTGCATTGTAAACAACTTTGTTATTATCAGCAATATGCCATTTCTAGAAAACAAACATTTTTCTCAAAAGCCACACCCAGTGTCGCATATTGTTTGTTGAATGCAGCCTGTTGAGTATTTCTACGTAAATGAATGGAGCCGAGCTGTTTGTTAAGAAACTCCCTGCAGACTGCAGTTCCACACGCACTGCATGACGGAGCTGCAGGTTTAATGCGCATGCGCGTCCATTTGCGAAGATGGAGCAGCAGAGTGCAGACAATAAAATAACGCGAATGAACAGCGCAATGCGTCGGAATAAAAAGGCTCCAAACACGGCGCGAATTGCAGCTGTCTGAGAAGGAACAAGGCATGATTCGAAAAGGGGAATTCGAAAAGAGTTCGGTCGCCGCACCATAACTACACTCTCTATGATTGATGACGCGGGAAAGCATGCGCTAATTGGCCGTGGTAGTAATGTGCGGTTGTCTCGATTGGCAGCGCGAAGTGGCAGTTCTCGGCCTTCAAACGGGTACGACCCATTTGAGCGTACGTCTATGCTCCAGCAGCCCGTTCCCGTGAGATCGCCTCGTGAGATCGTCGCCTCGGCCTTCTTCGCCGGCTGGATTGCCCGCTTCGGGCCCCCTCGCCGTGTCACCACCGACCAAGGACGACAGTTCGAATCGCACCTTTTCCGGCTGCTCGGGCTGACCATCGGGTTCGAACGCTCGCGGACCACCAGCTACCACCCATGCGCCAACGGGATGATCGAACGTTTCCACCGACAGTTCAAGGCAGCCATCATGTGCCACCCGGACTCAACCTGGCCTGAAGCCATCCCAGCCGTCACCCTAGGTCTTCGCGCCACCTTTAAGCCCGACATTCACGCTACACACGCAGAGCTCGTCTACGGGGAACCTCTCCGCCTCCCAGGCGAATTTCTCGCTGCACCGCCATCCACCACCACGACGTCAGATCCCACCGATTTCATCGCCCGGCTCCGACGCACTATCGCTACCCTCCGCCCGTCACCTGCAGCTCACCACTGTAAGACAGCGCCCTTCGTCTTCAAGGATGTGGCAACGTGCTCGCACACTCTTCTCCGCGACGACACCGTCCGCCGGCCTCTACAGCCACCTAACAGCGGACCCTACCCAGTTATCCGTCGCGATGACAAAACCTTCACCCTGCGTATTAAAGGGAACGCCGTCCGCGTCTCTATCGACCGGCTGAAGCCGGCCTACACCGATTCCGCCGAACCAGCGAATAGCAGTACACCCACAGACATCCATCCACGACCGCCGACATCGCAGCCTGCTTCCGTCATTACGCGCTGCGGACGTCTCGTACGCTGCCCAGATTTTTTCAAGCCCTGAAGGCTCTCTACTCCGCGGGGGACCCGCCGTGGTTGCTCAGTGGCTATGGTGTTAGGCTGCTGAGCACGAGGTCGCGGGATCGAATCCCGGCCATGGCGGCCGCATTTCGATGGGGGCGAAATGCGAAAACACCCGTGTACTTAGATTTAGGTGCACGTTAAACAACCCCAGGTGGTCAAAATTTCCGGAGTCCTCCACTACGGCGTGCCTCATAATCAGAAAGTGGTTTTGGCACGTAAAGCCCCATATATTAACTCCGCGGGGGGGGGGGGGGTGATGTGGCGACACACTCTGCGCATATTTCTGCGCACCTGCCATCTTATCATCTGGCCAAGCATACCACAGCTGCACGATGGATTGCATGGTCGATAAAGCATAGCGCCACCGCCATGTCACCCGAGGTATGCGTCGCCGACGGTGGCTATAAGAACAGGCTGCCTGGCTGATAAAAGCCGCCTTCTACCTCCAGCTACGGTGACGAACGTAGCGTTGGTATGCCCGTCCGCTGGCATCGTTCACCGAATAAAGAAACGTTACGTTTTTATGTTGGGATTCGCCCTTCGCTAGCCGCGACGACCCCACAAGGGGCGCATTAGCCTTCTTGTTGCAGGTTTGCCACGAATTTACACGAAAGAAACGCACCTTGAGGCCGAAATAAACGTACAGTGTCGGTGCTTTGTTCATAAATTAAAAAAAAGAACGTTACCATTCTTGTCACTAGAAACAGTCCAGATTGCGTATTTATCGGTATGCCTAGCCGAGTATAAGCGTGAAATCTTTCCAGCGTATGGCGCATTCGTAGTCCCTAACACACACCGGGGGGGACACCAATTTTGAGTACGATCAATTTTACCTATTATGGCATAGTGAGCTCTCTCAAACGCGACCATTCCTGGCTCTGATGGACAAATGTACGGTCAAGCCACGCCTCTCTTTCTAAACACCCTGCGCGAGGCTAACTCTGCAGATTACCTCTGCTTGCGTCACGACTTGTGCGACAAAAATTGCATCTGCGCAAAGTACACATGCACTTTCGGGCATTGGCCGCTTTTCTCTACGCAACGAGTAAGCTGCGTGGATAAGTTATGGTTGCAAAGATATGAGCGATAATGCTATAGCAGGTTTCTCGTACGCCGTGGTTTCAGCAAGCGACCAGCTTGGATCGTTTTTAAGGACGTCCGACGCCAAAAAAAGAATTGCACGTCGTCTGTATTGCCTGATGCATCGATTGCGCTATTACAGCTGGGTTGCTAGTAAAAACTTCCCTAGCCCTCAAGTGCTCGTTAAAGGAAATAATCTGAAACACGAGCGAATTAAAATATACCGAGCACGGACACTGATGTAGCGTTCATGGAACATGCTTCACTAGTGGTTCGCTGTTAAATGATTATGCATACCTCCCGATAGCTGGTCTATGCAAATTAAGTTGTTTCGTTTAGCTTTGCTAATGCGCTGCTTTCCACATAGCCATTGACTGCTGCGGTTCACTGATGTGAAGCAATGACTCTAATAGTCCTATTCAGCGTGTGCAGTATTCTCATATCGTTTTCGAGTCCGGCAGCGCACATATTTTTTTAACGCACAATGTTATCTATAGAACTTCCGTGTAATAAAGTATGGCATCGTACTATCTTATCACACGTTTTCTACGAAGCAAGTTGTATTCTAATTTTTCAGTTAAAGATTAGGCGTTCGCCTCCGTAAGCATGGTACTCTTTTTTTGTTGCTATAGTGGAATATTTTGTTTCAGCTACCACCTTCTAAGAAACTTGCACAATGAACTCACCCTCAAGAGGACATTGAACATGCATGCCCATTGGACGAAATGACAGGGGCTTTAGGCATGTTTAATTAGAAATGCTTTATTCGGGAGGTCTAATTACTGCCGGAGAGCTCAAAAGGCTTTTGAGCAGACTTTAGTAACATGTTACTCACCATCCGAGTACATGATGCTTAAGGGATTTTCTTATTAATGTTTTGAGGACCTCTCACGAGAAGCATACGAGGCGTAATGGAATCCCACAATTGAGCTGGTGCGCCTTTTTATTAGAGAAATGTATGTGTTGTATATGTGTATCATATTGCTGTAGTATCCGCCATTTGGCGATTCATAAGCCCTGATTTACAGGACGATTCACCTTGAGGCAGCCAGCCGCGCGCCGATGGAGCCAAACGCCCATCTTCTTTTTCCTAAAGGCTACGTTACACAACCGCCAAAGGGGTCCTGAACGACTGCAGGATGTCATTTTAATGGGTGTGTGAAATTTTATGCGCAACATGCTGCACAAGCAGCGTTTTGATACCTTCCGTCAATAGCGTCAGCCTTTTTACGAAAAATGAAATAGGAAAGAAGGTTTCGTGGTGACTTGCTTACACATAAGAGACACTTATTCTGCGTTGCCGTAAGACTTGTGGCGTTTCGCTGTCTCGGAGATCCGTCTACGTACAGCATTACTTTTACTGCAGCTACAGTTTCTGAGGCTGAATGGTGCCATGCAAAGGGAGATATCGTCAGCTTTGTAAATGCAAAAATAGAGAAAAAGAAACAAGGAAAAAAAGAACTGCAATTTTACTTGGATGAAACATTGAAATTGATAGCAAGATTTTGCGTTACACTTGAGATCCTCCCGCTGTGTTCTAACACTAGGTGAGGGCCTCATGGCTCGACACTGCAGGTCGTACAACTGTAGTTGCGCAGAATGAATGGAGTCGTGCAGCGTTGTGACATGGCTTGTCAGAACGCTTGTCAGTGCCAAAGGAAATAACTAGATATAAGTAGCTTGACATTTACATCGCCATACATTGCGTCATCGACACTTATCCTCAACAGCAGTGCAAATTTGTTGCGGGGAAACTCGAGCCACCGGCCCAAGCAAACGCTACAGTGTGAGCACTGTAGAGTCGATTTAGCCGAGCATGAGGGTGCGGTAGATGGCGGGGAGCGTCACCTGTCATACTCGAAGCCTATTCAATGCAAAGAATGTAGGGGAGAAGTGGGCTCTAGCCACGTGATATGCAATTGGTAGTTCTAGTCGGCTGACTTTGGTTGCGTCGGCTGCGGGGATTTTAGAAGACGCGCAAGTATGACGCTTGGCAAACACACGCCCAGGTTTGTGAAGGTTCAAGCGTTCGACAAAGTCGAGTTTGTTATGTCAGCCAGGTAACGCACCGAACTATCACACGTTACCTAGGTGCGTTTGGTTATTCAAGGTGCAAGACAGCGGGGAAAACAAGCAAGAAAATCTGCACCGCATTTTTAGGTGCAGAACAGTTGATTTCACCAAACTCCGGGAATTCTCGATGGCTTTCGAGTTGAGAGCACAGCCACTTCACTAACCGCGTTGTTAAGCTCTAGTGACCGACTTTTTAAAGATTCTGTCATCATGGGTCAGTCGCCCAGACATTCTCGAGGTTTCAAGGCAATGCACGTGAAGCGAACAACGTTTCGTGCGGAAGAAGAAAACTACACGTTACTTCCAACGTGCCAACATGCTTGTGATGGCAGGCGCCACTAAAGGTTACCACGTACCAAACAAAGTCGAATGGTCTCTCAACCCTGTGACCCAAAGGCGCCACAGAGCGGGAGTAGTGACGTCAGAGAAAATTGGCTAGCCGAGGCTTGCGGAGTCACGTGGAGCTCCCTCTCAGTTCTTTTTATCCCTTCTTGATGGTGCGTATAACCAGCTCCGTCATGTTTTGCGGCCAAGTGCACTGCACGTCTCTCGCATCCCACGACACCTAACACCAAACATCACGGCTTGCGCATGCGCCGTTGAAAGCGTCATCGCCCGACGGCGGCGCCGGCGGCGCCAACGCGTTTGTAGCCTCCATGTGGTGGCTGTTGCAACATAATATCAGGCACAAAAATCAGCTGAAATAAAAGCAAGGAGCATACATAAAAGCAGACGGGTGGCAAGGGTTTGTGCTGGCTATGCAAGCATTTAAATGTCCAATTAAAACAGTGTGACTTTACTATCAAACGTTTTAGTGCGCAGCTCTTGGCCCCCAGTTCCTGCGGCGATCGTCGCGACATGGTCCTCCGTAACCGAACCAACGAGCAAAGCGAAAGATGAAAGCGAACGCGGAGAGCAGACGGAGATGAAAGCAGAGAGGGCGAGGAGGAAAGCGGAGGCGCGAATTATAGCGAAAGGGGGAGAAGGAAAGCAGAGTGCCGCACGAGACTACCAGATGGCGCCGTAGTATTGTAATTGGATTGTGTGAACAGAGCGAATTGTGTGGTACTTTCTGGAAGCCACGCGGTCCCCTACGATTACGCAGGAACATTCGACTAGCCATGCATGAAAGCCGACGCGCTTGACCCGCAGACCAGATTTTCGACTATCCCCGACCCTGCTCGCCGTTATTGTTGTGCTTGAGTGTCGTTTGTTTTGCAACGCTTCGCTCCGTTTCCGAGCTGCCGCACGAGGCAGATTGTCCGCGCCAACCAATATATCGCGAAATGAAAACAAGTATCGCTTTTCCGATTTATACGGATTGTGGTTCCTTCGAGATGAAACTGTCAATACAATATCTGGATATTTTCGTGTGCCTAAGAGGACAGCAGTTTTTTGTTCACTAGCTATTTTAGTGTGTAGTATTTAGAGAAGCTCTCTCCTAATGATCTCCCATCACGCCTGGTTTGTGCGAGCTGATTCTACCTTACGCCTTCAAATTTCCTAACTTCATCACACCACAAAATTCTTTGCGTTCTAAAAACTTCGTTCCCTTCCCTTGACAACCATTCGACATGTCATTCTAATGGTCCAGCTTTTAGATCTCCTAAGCGTTGCTTGGAGTGTCGAGCTGCACCTCTTGCTTTTATTGTCGACAAGAACAGCGTCTACGCCCATTTGCGGTCTATTCCCCGCCGCTGTCTTCTTGTCTCTTAACGTTACACCTGATTTCGTTGGATCGCTCGGTGACTCCCACGTCGTACAGTGGATATAAATATGCTGATGATGTTTAACTTCTCAGACTCCTTAGTTAATATACGTGACGCTAGTCAGTCACCAGTACACGAGCGCTATAAGCCGTTACCTTTTTCCAGAGAACGTGACACACATGCTCTGCTATGCTGCGACTGAGGTGCAATAACGTTAGGGAGCAGTCGAAAGCATAGTTTCATCCAACACAACGATGAAATGCTCGACGGCATGTACGTGATACAGACGAAACCAACGCGCCAGCAAACTAGTAACCGATAAGCATTTGAAGAAAAATAAACAAAGAAACAGATATGACAAAACACCAGGAACGTATTGTGAAAAACTCTGACTTTGTCTGAGAAAATCTTAAATAGAACTTCGTATAAAGCCGGTAGCTTCTAAGGAGTTAACATTGGCTTCTTTAAAGGAACTATACAGAGAAAAGCTTTCCCGTTGCATTAGAAAGTTACGTTCTAGAATGCTAAATAAGACGAAACAAAATCCACTATTCTTCTGATAAGGCGCTGGGTGAGCCAGAAAGGGATCAAACACCAAGGACTGAGGGCGACACCATCTTGGAGTCCTCTAACTATCCCGACGTGACGTCACTTATTTTTGCTGGATGTTCTCTCACAAATCTTAATTTTATATCAGTAAAACTGGATTAAATTGCCGTTCTTACAGTGCCGAACCCTAAGCTTAGCAAAGTTCGAGAAATATTACTGCGTCAGAACGACCCAAATACGATTAAATACTTCAAATCCGTCACCTCATGGTGGCGTATTGGCACCTAGGCTTCGGCACGAAATTCAAGAAATGCAACCTTGTCCTTTAGTTGTTTATTCTGATTACTGGCCTATTAACTGAGAAGTTAACAGTGCCTGGGTTTTAAAAGAAGGTGGTATAAGCATAAAATGACTGTGTCTTTCTTTTTGACCTCCACTTGAGGTCACAAAGTTTTCCATTTTTCTATATCGCGCCCATTCAGGATAGGCTCAGTACAAAAGTTTTACAATTTATATGTGTATATACATATATACCTGGTTTTATGCTCTTGTGGCGGCTGCACATTGCGCGGCCACGCAGGCACTGTCTTCAAAGGGGTTTGCGTTGAGGGACAGAGTGGGCCCCCCGCAGGGGCGTCTGCGTCAGCAGGCGTTTGGTGTGTTGCGACACCACGTACCCGAGCACACGAGGGTTGGACCCTCCCGCGTGTAGCCGTGCGCGGCTTAGCCGTGTCTGGGGAAAGGGGGATCCTGGGGGTTGAGCCGATGCTGGGTGTTTGGACCTTTAAGGCCCCCCGGCGGAGGCAACACACCCCTTTGGCCTCTGCTTCACATAGACGGCACCTCCAGACTGACCCACCTGGAGGACATCGGCAGTCGCCTTTTCCTGTCTCTCCCTCCTCGAATCTTCGTCTTTATCTCTCACTTTTTTACCTTTCCTGTCTCCTTCTCTCTTCTTTTTACTTCCTATCTCCTGGCGGCAAGGGTTAACCCTGTGTGGCTATCCAACCTTGGGTACACCATATTCGGTTATAGTGACGGCGTACGACTGGCGTCGTGCAGACTTGTATGCAAGCTCTGCCGCGTCCCCTCGTTGGGCTCCGTGGTGGGCGGTCGGCGCTGTTGCCAAATATATACAATTTTTCATGGAAACTTCTTTCCCCTCCCTTGCTGATCGCCCTCAGAAACGAGGGCGCACCGAAGATGTCTTCAAGTTTTTTGGACGTCAAATCCAGAATTTTCCCCGCTTTCACGTTATTCATGCTGAAAAGCCAAACAAAGTAGCCCGAAACATTTCACCATTCCTTGTTTCAAAATCCCTGACTGATGCTTTTGGTCCAGGTTACAAGGTGTCGAGGATGGCAAGCGGCGACCTCCTCTTGGAGCTCCGCGATGTAAAAGAATACGAGAAACTACCGCAACTAGTGTCATTTGGCGAGACCCCCATAACAGTAACCCCACACCGTACAATGAACACCACCCATGGTGTTGTGTCAGATGATGATTTACTTGAGCTGACTGAAGCGGAACTCCTGGAGGGCTTCAGCGAACAAAATGTGATCAACGTCAGAAGAATAAAGATGAGGCGGGATGGTAAAGAGATTCAGACGAGGCACCTAATAATTACTTTTGGATCAAGTATCTTGCCCGAGTCAATCGAGGCCGGGTACATCAAGCTCTGTGTTAGGCCTTACGTGCCCAATCCACTCCGATGTTTCAAATGTCAGCGCTTCGGCCACAGCTCGCAGAGCTGCCGCGGCCGCCAAACTTGTGCTAAATGCAGTGCCACAGAACACACCACTGAAACTTGTGAGAACGCTCTCCACTGTGTAAACTGTGATGGGGAGCACGCCGCGTACTCGCGGTCGTGCCCATCCTGGAAGAAGGAAAAAGAAATTGTAACCCTAAAAGTAAAAGATAATATATCGTTCAAAGAGGCACGAAGGCGGGTAGCATACCTGCCAAAGAAAAGCTTTGCCGAAGTGGCGCGTCAGGGGGCAGCGTCACAACGGCCTCCGGCGACTGTCCGACCCACACGCAGTGAGTCGGCAGTCACGCCATCTGCCCCCACGGTGGTTGCAGCTAGCGCTGCTCCGCCAACCGAAGAAAAGGGGCCATCGACCCCGAAGGTGGGCGCAGCCGAGGCTGCCTCAACCTCCCAGGTCCCTTCCAGTGCTGGCAATGGCCGGCGCAGCCAAATCCCCCAGGGAACCCCATCGACCTCTGGGCTGGTGGGCGCAGGGGTCTTGCCCTACAAGGCGGGCCCTTCCCTGGTAACTTCTCGCTCGCAAGAGCATGTGTCCGGCGCCTCACAAGAGGCAATGGACAGCACAACTATCCCTAAGGCGCCCCAGGCGCCTAAGGAGCGGCGAGGTTCCCTCGAACGCTTCAAAAAGAGCAAAACCCCGGTTACAGGGCCTCGAAAGGGCTCTGTAATCTAAGACATCCCTTCCGTTTCCGTAAACACAGCACCAATTAAATTTAAAATATGGATACACAAATCATTCAATGGAATGTCAGAGGTCTACTTAGGAATCTTGATGATGTTCAAGAACTTATCCATAAACACAATCCAAAAGTGCTGTGTTTACAGGAAACACACTTAAAATCCAAACGCACAAACTTTCTCCGTACGTATGTTACGTTTCGCAATGATCGCGATGATGCCGTTGCATCATCGGGTGGTGTGGCGATTCTCACTCATAAAAGTATAGCATGTCAATCTTTACAGCTACGTACGCCCCTTGAGGCAGTGGCGGTGCGAGCTGTTCTGCTAAACAAACTCATCACTATTTGCTCGCTTTATATACACCCACATTACAAATTAACTAAACATGAATTTCAGTCCTTTATAGATCAATTGCCAGAACCTTATCTGGTTCTTGGCGACTTCAATGCACACAACTACCTTTGGGGCGACCCTCGTATAGATGCACGAGGACGTCTTGTTGAACAGTTCCTTTTCTGTTCTGGTGCTTGTCTACTGAATAAGAAGGAAGCGACATACTATTCTCTTGCAAACAGAACATTTTCTTCAATAGATCTTAGCCTAGTCTCCCCGTCACTACTGTCTGAACTCGAATGGCAAGTTAACAACAATCCTTACGGAAGTGACCACTTCCCAATACTGCTTAGAACACCCGAAGAATAGGAATATCCACAACAGGCTCCTAGGTGGAAAATTGACACTGCCGACTGGGAAAAATTTCGAACTCTATCTTGTATTTCGTGGGATGACATGTCCTCGCTAGAAATTGACGCTGCTGTCGAATATTTTACAGCCTTCATAATAGATGCCGCATCTAAATGTATATCACAAGTAAATGGTCTGTCCTGCAAACGGCGTGTCCCGTGGTGGAACGACGATTGTAGGATCGCACGTAAAAATCAGAACAAAGCGTGGGGGTTGCTACGCGCCTCCCCCACTGCGGAGAATCTTATTAACTTTAAAAAAGTAAAATCACAAGGCAGGCGAACCCGCCGGCAGGCCAGAAGAGAAAGATGGCAAAAGTTTTTATCGGGCATCAACTCTTATACAGAGGAATCGAAAGTCTGGAACAGGGTTAACAGGATAAGAGGACGGCAAACTTATTCACTCCCCCTGGTAAACCCACAAGGCGATACCCTGCTTGAACAAGCAGACTCACTTGGGGAGCACTTTGAGAGTGTATCAAGTTCCAACCATTATTCGCAATCATTCCTGAAATATAAAGAAATAGAAGAATGCAAGCCACTCATATAAATGCCGACAGAATGAACCTTATAATTGCCCATTTAGTGCTGCCGAGTTGAAAGCGGCCTTGAGCGCATGCAAGAGTTCCGCACCAGGATCTGATAGAATCTTATATGAAATGCTCAAAAACTTACACAATGACACGCAACTTACACTACTTACACTTTTCAAGACCATCTGGGATGCAGGGTACCTTCCAACCGCGTGGAAGGAAGCCATTGTAGTCCCTGTTTTGAAACAAGGCAAAGATCCTTCCTCGGTGGCAAGTTACCGCCCGATAGCCCTCACAAGCTGCATTTGTAAGGTGTTCGAAAAAATGATAAATCGGCGACTCATTCATTTCCTTGAACAGAGCAAAATGCTTGATCCTTATCAGTGCGGCTTCCGAGAAGGGCGCTCCACAACCGATCATCTCGTGCGTGTTGAAGGGAATATCCGGGACGCATTTATACATAAACAGTTCTTCCTATCGATATTTCTCGATATGGAAAAGGCGTATGACACAACGTGGCGTTACGGAATCCTAAGAGACCTGTCAGAAATGGACATCCACGGTAATATGTTTAATATAATCAAAAGCTATCTGTCAAATCCTATCTTCCGGGTAAAAGTCGGCAATACACTCTCACGTCCTTTTACGCAAGAAACGGGTGTACCCCAAGGAGGCGTGCTCAGCTGCACCCTGTTTATCGTGAAGATGAACACGCTTCGTGCTTCACTACCACCCGCCATCTTTTACTCTGTCTACGTAGACGACATTCAAATAGCTTTCAAATCTTGTAACCTCGCAGTCTGCGAGAGACAGGTACAGCATGGCCTGAACAAAGTGTCAAAGTGGGCAGACAGGAATGGATTTAGGATCAATCCTAACAAAAGTTCTTGTGTTCTTTTTACAAGAAAGAGATGACTTATCCCAGATCCTTGCATAGAACTGCGTGGACAGCAGATACCTGTAAACAAAGAACACAAATTTCTGGGTGTCATACTTGACTACAAACTCACTTTCGTCCCCCACATTAAATATCTTAAACAAAAATGTCTGAAAACAATGAATCTAATGAAACTTCTATCCCAGACTACGTGGGGTAGTGACAGGAATTGTCTAATGAATATCTATAAGAGCCTCATTCGATCACGACTAGACTATGGTGCCGTGATTTATCATTCTGCAGCCCCGAGCGCGCTAAAGATGCTAGATCCGGTCCACCATCTAGGAATCCGACTGGCCACAGGCGCTTTCAGAACGAGTCCCATACAAAGTTTATATGTAGAATCAAATGAGTGGTCACTTCATCTGCAGAGAACATACATTAGCCAACCATATTTTCTGAAAGTCCACTCAAATCCACAACATCCCTGTTTTAATACCATTAATGACATGACATATGCTACACTCTTTCGCAATCGTCCCTCCGTAAGACAGCCTTTCTCGCTGCGTGTGAGGGAGCTTAGTGATCAAATGCATGTCCCACTCCTCGAGCGCCCCCTAATGCATCCAGCCAAGCTGCTACCTCCTTGGGAGTGGCAGCTGATACAATGCGACACATCTTTCGTTCAAGTTACAAAGCACGCTTCAGATATCGAAATCCAAATGCATTTCCGGGAACTCCAGCACAAACACTCCTGCACGGAGTTCTACACAGACGCATCGAAGTCACATGACGGGGTGTCCTATGCAGCCGTCGGGCCATCCTTCTCGGAATCCGACGTACTGCATCCGGAAACTAGTATCTTCACGGCTGAGGCCTACGCAATATTGTCGACCGTGAAGCATATAAGGAAATCAAAACTCAAAATATCAGTTATATATACGGACTCCCTAAGTGTTGTGAAGGCTTTGATATCGTTCTGCAAGCACAAGAATCCTGTTATAATTGAACTCTATTCCGTCTTATGTGAAGCATATGCATCTAACCAGTATGTGATTATATGCTGGGTGCCAGGTCAAAGGGCCATCGAAGGTAATGTTCTGGCGGACCAGATGGCCACGTCAGTTGCATGGCATTCTGCTAATCCCACCGCTGCAGTTCCTGTCACAGATCTGAAGCCCTTCTTACGGAGGAAACTACGCAACCACTGGCAACGCCTATGGGACGCGGAAACAAATAATAAGCTCCACGTGATCAAGCCACAGTTAGGATTCTGGCCCTCTGTAACAAAATCACGCCGAACAGATGTCCTATTCTGTCGTCTGAGAATAGGACACACATTTGGCACGCATAACTATTTACTCACTGAAAATGATCCTCCAACCTGCGGTAGATGCGGGGAGAGGCTGACCGTCCTCCACGTCCTCCTAGAGTGTCGGGAAGCCGAATATGAAAGAAAGAAACATTTTCCCTTAGCCTACCGGCAGCGCATCCCCCTTCATCCTGTTATGTTACTCGGCCAAGAACCTTTGTTTGACACCAACGCAGTCCTAAATTTTCTGAAAGATTTTGCTTGCATGTTTTTAGCCCTACATGTTCATAGCGGGTCCTCTCTTCAGAGGACGCCGCTGTGATAGCTCCTTGGTATAGCACATGCCTCTAGACCCTTGTTTTCAAGGGCTCTGGCGAGGCAGCAGTGCTCCAAGTAATTTTACCATCTTATACATTTTATATTTTGCATCATTCTTGTACGATGGATTTTAATGTTCATAGTATTCGTCATTAGTCATCGCCATAATTTTATAGTACGTAGATTTTACGCACTTT
Source organism: Dermacentor albipictus (assembly GCF_038994185.2). Taxonomy (NCBI): domain Eukaryota; kingdom Metazoa; phylum Arthropoda; class Arachnida; order Ixodida; family Ixodidae; genus Dermacentor; species Dermacentor albipictus. Next base: position 2,480,761 of record NW_027225583.1, on the reverse strand, counting down.
ACAGCGAATATTTTTACGCCACTTTACAGCCAAGTCACATCTTCCATAATACATCGTCAACATTACCACGTGTGATGGCGCTCTTTGGCCAAACTTGGCCTTTGCGCCACAAAAGAGCACACATCATCATCATCAGAGTGGGCCGACTGCTGATAGCTTAGTGTGCTCTGTGTTTTCGCTCCTTTGCTCGTGCTGAAGCGGGAGGCAGCTCGGAGGTCAATTCGCTCACAGCAGCTGCAGCCGCCGCACTTCCTCACGCTAGCATTTTTGACGGCGAGCTACCGCGTAATCGCGAAATATGTGTTCAAGTTCGCTTGTGTGCGCTTGGGACAATGCTTGTTCATTTGGTCAATACGCTAATGTTTACAAGTTTTTAAAGCCGATAAACTACTATCATTACTTCGTATAGCCGTCTTTTAATCAGCTTCGCCTTTCGGGTGAAACTGTGACTGTTCATTTAGTTGTCTTAAATGTAGTAAAAGGCCTCAAATTGGGCTGTTTTACCGAAAGTCGCCAGACACTCCAGATTCCATGAATCTCAAGTCGATCTAAAGTTGAAAAAGAAGTCTTTGTTTTCAAAAATTAGTAAACCGATATACAATCAGTGAATGAGGGATCTCTTACACATTTTTTGGCCGGGGCAAGGAGCGTCCCAGTTTAGAATTTGCGGGTACCTGTTCATGACTTGATAATAGGCGATGCCGACCTGTGGTGCTGAGATGACCTGTACCTTTGTTACTAGCAGCACGTAGTTCGAGCTGCCAGGCTGCCGCTACGCAGTGAAGATCTGGAGGTTTATTCTGCACCATCGACTGAAATCCGGCGGATGTTTCGTCAGCTGTATCCACGCCCACTAATACTGAGGAGCAGGCATCCATTTAGCTTGCAATAAATCACTTACTAGAGAAGCTAACCTCAGCGACGGTTGTCATGGTATCGGACTCCAGCGCTGCCCCTCAGCAGACTAAAGTGAAGTGACGCTGAAAACCCAGCTATCGGTAGCGTTTAAATTACTGCCATTAAAGTTGAATGTAATGGGGTTTCCTTCGCTTGCCGGTGGATATATTCGCAGATACAAATTGGTGCATAAGTGGGATAACCTGGTATATTGGAAAATTACAGCCAACTTACTCGCTTCTTCACGCTGAAGTTTCTTACAGGGCTAGAATTCTTTAATTGGTTTTGCTCATTAACAAGCCAGGGCGAATGACTTCGCGTTTCGTGCAGAATAGGTTCGACTCGCTTTGTATTTACCTACGCCAGTAAAAAAAAATATTTCGCCTCAAGACGACGGTGGCGCCAACTGTCCTGGCTACCGCAGAAACACTATGTTCACTGTAGCCCCGAGAGATGGCGTCACCGTTCCGTTGCGGCGGAGCGGTGACGCCATCTGTTTGGAGCGGCGTAGTTGCAGACGATGAGCGCATAGACTTTATTCTGTAAAAAAGCAAGCAAGTTATTGATATAAGCGTGTTAATAAACTAGACCAATTGGAAAAATTCCAGCTCTATTCTAAACTTAAGCGCGAACGATCAACTGGTTTAGGTCGAAGTGTCATATATACCTAGCAATGTTATTTCTGCTACACACGCTATGCATTTATGCTATAGTGAATGTCTGGTCGACGGACCTCAATTATACACCCCTAAATACTGTGGCTGCCCAGAAGTGCTGTGTCATTTCGATGACACTCAAAGTACATCCCTCCGACCTGTGGATCTCGCTGGATCATCGATTTTTTTTTCACTGCCTAGACTTGACTTACTGCGCTTGCAGTCTCCGACCGAATCGGTTATGCCTTTGTACCGGAGCGCTGGCTGAGAATAAGGAAGCGTGCGTTAAGTGGTCTAGTGTTTTCCCCTGACACTTTTGCACTATTGAATATCGAGCTGCCCTGCACTGCTTGCACATCGCGCATTTCTTTCCGTGGAACTGCCTTCTTCTTTAGCTACCTTGGACAACTATCGATGAATGCCTAAATCTTATTGGTAGAGGGTCTCGGTGCTGCAATCTGTTTCTTTCTTTCACTCGCCCCCACTACACGCTTCTTCAGGCGCTAGTAGGCACTTTGTCCCTGGCAGGGGTTTCGTGCTCGCCTGATATTTTAATTTTGCTCTACCGTGCGTGGTCTGTGAGAAGTCCATGCTGATTCGGAACGAGTGAGTTATTCACAATAAAAGACAGTATCCTGTGAAAAACAAGAGGAAAAATCTTAGACGACGACGACGATGACGATGACAACAACGACAACAATTATACAGTCAATCAATCAATCAATCAATCAATCAATCAATCAATCAATCAAATGTGTTTATTAAATTTCCCAGGAACAACTTGGAGGAACTTGTGGGTGGCGCTCTCGTCAACATAATGCACAGGAGGATGAACAGTGCAAGCTAACAAACACATACACATGCGCACACACATAAAGAAGAGAATAATAATTTCGCCAATAATAATTTTAACAGAACACAAAATATGTACAAGAAGATAATAGAAAGCAAAAGTGGAGAAACATAACAAAGGATTACAGAATGACGGAACATGTACACAACAGATATGAGAGCTTTTGTTCAGTTACTACCAATTGCTCTGCAACTCCTTTCAGGAAAATAATAAATTTAGGCATCAAGATACCCAGGTGCTCTGAATGGGCGTTATATGACGCCTGCACTCATGATAGAAGTTGGAAGATAGAAGCTGGATTGAAGATAGAAACACGCTGTATCCTTGTGGGTGTCTGTGGAACGTAAAAGCACACGTTATAAAGGAAGTGCCAGCAGTAGATTTTTCTACGTAATAATTGGTGAAGAAAAAATGAGCTTCCGCTTTACTGCAGCTACAGGTGTGGTTAGTTAACGTAAGTGTTTATGTTAATTGTGTGGAGATGGAATCTTTCGACAGAATCGATGTTTAAATATAGATGTTAATATTTTTTTGCACATCTTCTAGAAGCTCGAAATTGCACTTACAAGTGCCGCCACAAACAACGGAGGTGTCTCAAGAACTGGAAGGCATAAGCTCTTATATAAAGTTACAAATGACGCATGTATGACGTCTCTCGTCACCCGACATACTGCGCAGAGCTTTCGAAGTTCACGCTGCCTCCTCTGTTGAGCGTGGATTCAGACACTCCGACAGCTATCGAAGTACGTTCGAAGGTCCTTCGTTCCCTGAGCTCTTGGCAGGAGAACGTCTCCAACGCTATCGGAAATAAACTCTACTTAGCCTTCCGCGTGAAGCTTACAACTTTCGTTTTAGATTCATTTGTGTCGAGCTTGTTTTCAGCGCAGCATGATGAAAAGTTTGAATGTCCATTTGAAGAGCGGAGCAATCACTAATATTTTTTACCGCTTTGAAAAGATTGGCGTCATCAGAATACAACAAAACTGAAGATATTTTAATGACTGCCGAAACGTCGTTAATAAACAGCGAGAAAAGAAGAGGGCACAGGACAGGCCCTTGAGGAGCACCACCCCGAAAAGGCGTTTTCGTTTGAATTTCCACGGAACTAAATTATGCTTTCTGGTATATTCTAACTCCGACGCTATCATGTCTGTGGGTTGTGTTGAAGTCGTACATTGCAATTTTTCTGGCATAATTAGCTTTGAGGAATTCAGCTAGCTCAGTAATGCCTCTGCGCCACGCAGAGGGCCTGCGTGGTTGCAGTTAGGAATGATTTTTCGCAAGTGACCTCTGTCACCGACATCATATGTCTTGCTACACGGGGCCCTTAACGCTACCGCGTAATTAGAGTACAATCGCAATACGCGCAGTCCCTGTGCCGTAATTATACTCTGTATGATTGGTGACGCGGGAAATTGCGAGGAAATTCGCCGTGGCAGTGATGTACGTTTGTATGAGACAGGGAGAGTCAAATGGAATTTCTTGGCCTTGAAAGGTGTTCAAGTGATTTGCTGTTACGTCTAGGCGCCGGGAGACCGGTCCCAGCGAGGTAAGAGCGGAACATTAAGCCCATAAGAGGGCTTACCACACATGTACACCTTCAAGCAACGCACCAAGCGGCCGATATGAACGATCCATATCTGAACTCTGTACCTAAATCAAGAGAAACGTGGTCAGTCTTGCGAATGGAAACGTTCCATATTACGATATTTTCTCTATGCCTAGCCCAGGAAGCGCTAAATATTTTTACCGTATTGCACCATCGTACCCCTCACATAAACTGGGAGCAGCACCACTTTTGAATTTGATATATTGTACCTTTTATGGCAAAGTGATCTCTCTGAAGAGCGACCATTACTGGCTCGAATGAAGAAATTTAATGCCAAGCTACGCCTCTCTCTCTCTCTTTCTCTCTCTCAGCCCGCGCAAGGCCAACTCTAGAGTTTAGCTCCGCTTGCGTCATGATTGGATGTACAAGGGCTCCATGTGCACACGGTACACATGTATGATCGGGCAATGTCTCCGTTTCTCTACACAAGAATTGCAAGGTAAGCTGTGTGGGAAACTTATGTTTGCAAAGGTGCGTGCGATAATGCTGTATGTGGGATAATGAACCATCTTAAAGTGGTTCCACACGAAAAAGAATTACATGTCTTTTTTGCTGCCTGATTCGTTGATTATGGTAATATAGCTGGCTTGCTATTTAAAATTTCCATAGACTCCGACGCCGCTTTCGGGAAAAATCACAAACACAAGCGAATGAAGATATACCGATCACAGACACCGATGACGCGCACATGGCACTTACTACAATAATCGTTCGTTTAAAATAGTGCCAAAAAATACATCGACAAGTAAGAGCAAAGGCCCAGCGCTGGTCCAATGGTCTTCCTTGGTTATGTGTTTTTGTAGCTGTTTAAAATGAATGGCCTGTACCAACCAGCTCGCACCCGAACCCTTGCAAGACTTCCCTAATTGTTTGCTGTGACATAATTCAACATACGTTCCGATAACTCCTACGTGCAAAATAGATTGTTTCGTTTAGCTATGCTAATTTGCCGCTTTGCACATAGTTATTGACTTCCACTGTTCAGCGCTGTCACGCAATGACCACAATGAGTCTCTTCAGTCGTTGCATGTAGTATGTTGTTCAATATTCTAATCTGTCAGGACAAGTCTAGCAGTGCACATATTTTTTTCGTCAGCGATATGCTATTTTTAGCACTTCAGTGTGTTGAAGTCTGGCATGTTTAAAGTATTGTGCAAACTTATCGCGCGTTTTCAACAAGGCAGTTGCTTGCCTTTGAAATCTTCGTGTTCTTTTCTTTTGCAATCTTTGAATATATTGTTTCCGAGAGCGCCTTCTTTTTAATTTGCACCATGAACTCACGCCTAAAGCGTAGTTGACATACATGCACGTTGAACCAAATGGCAAGGGCTTGAGGGATGTTGAAAACGAAGTGCACTATTCGCGAAGCCTTATGGCTTCTGGAGAGCATAATGGGCTTTTCAGAAGAATTTAGCTGTATGTCTGATGACTCTTTCTTTTAAGGTTTTGAAGGCCTGTTACGAGAATCATGCCAGCTGTTCAGAAACTATCTACGATAGGGCTTGTTAGGTCTTATTGAAAGAAATGTACTTGTTATAAATGCTTCTACGTGAATCGTTTGGTCATAATGGCGAGCTTGCACTCACTGCATATGGAGCGAAACAAAGCATCTTCGTCACGCAAAGTCTACGGTTCCAGCCACCAAAGATTCCCTGCCTGTCTGCAGCATATTTTGTCTAAAGGCTGCTTGAAATTTGATGCGGAGCATGCTGCGCAAGTATATTTGCAAAGCCACGAGTCAGTAGCTTGGGCCTTCTTACCCTAAAAGCGGACGAAAGAAAAACTCTGTGGGTTTCATGGCTTCCTAGATTTGGCAACATATGGCAGCCGCAGAAGCTACACATCTGTTGCACCTTGAGTTTCTGAGGCTGAACGGTGTAGTACAAAATGAGATATCGCTGTTTTTGCGCAGATAAAATCGAAAAAAAGAATGATCAATGGAAAAAAATGACCGCAGTTTCCTTTGGCTGAAGAATTGAAAGCTATCGCAAGGTTATCCGCTGGGCTTCAGATCCTCGCACTGTTTTCTATCACTAGATGAGGGCGACAAGGGTCGACAAAGTAGGTCGTACAACTGTTTTTAAGCAGAGAAAATGGAGTCGGGCAGCGTTGTGACCAGGCGTGTCACAACGGCTGTAAGCGCGAAAGGAAATAACTAGATATAAGCAGCTTGTCACTTAACAATCCATTCCACTCCGTCCAGTGTATGCATTATGGTGCGTCATGCACAGTTAACCTCAACAGAAACGAGTATTTACTAGCGTGCGAAACTCGTGCCACCGGCCCAAGTCGTACGCTGTAGTGGAAGCACTTTATAGCCGACATTACGGAGCTTGAGCAAGGATACGCTCCATGGCGGAAGGAATACACTAGAAGAGAGCATCACGTGACAGTCTTGAAGCATAGTCGTAAAAACAAAATAGACAAGTAGGCCCTAGTCACGGGATACGCATATGCAAGTGGTAGATTCTAGTCGGCTTGCTTTGGTCTTGTCTGCTGTTGAGATTTCAGAACAGGCTCTTACGCATTAGCACGCCGAAAAGCCTTAATTAAGAGGTTACCACGAGGCAACCCTACCTATGCGGCAAGGCCTATCCCGAAGTCAACGTAGCGTTGGCTCTTAGTGTTGACGGGGCCACAGAAAGCTCCTCTACCTGCAGCAAAGAGCCCGAACTAATGACTAAACGGGCTAACGTCGAATCAAACAGAAAAGCGGCGCCGAACTTGTATTTCTGTGTTACTATATGGTCACTCATTCCATGCCATCGGAAGTTCAGTGCGGCGGAACGATGCCACCGATTCGACGATTGTGAGTGGCCGGGATAGAGCCAACAAATTCCCTAGACGAGTCCCCTAGGGGAGACGACGGTAACAAAGACGCAGACCTTTCGTCTAAAGAGGGTGACCTGTCCTGATGTCAACTCGGACGTTTAATGTGCTCTTGCGTGGAGTAGGCTTCCGTATCAAAAATTTAACATAGAGCCTTTTTGTTTCATTCCTACTACCACACGTATTCGTCGAAGGGCTTGGTGAATTCCTGGTTCAAATGTCACTTCGAGCCGCAGACAAGGCGCACATGTAAGGCGTAACAAACGCACGAAGAGGTTAGTGAATGTTCAAGCATTTGGCGCAGTCGACTCTTTGTTATGTGTTTGAGGTAACGCACTGAACACCACACGTTACATAGGTCTGAGTGGTGCATCAAGGTGCAATACAGCGGGGCAAAAATACTAGGAAAATACGCACCGTAGTGCAAGATGCACAACAGCTGATTTTGCCAAGCACGAGGCTACGTCAGGGCATTCTGGGTGGGTTCCGAGGCGAGAGCGCTCGCAACTCCACTAACGGCGGTGTGTTAAGCGCAAGTGCCCAACGCTATATAATATTGTGTCAACGTGAATCTGGCGCCCACGACTTCCTCAGAGTTCCAAGGTAACGCATTCGAAGCAGAGAACAACCGCGCGGTAGCATAAAACCACTGGTTTCATTCCACGTGACTCCATGGCTGTGACGACTGGCGCCACTAGACGTTACCACTGACCAAACAATCTCGAATGGACGGGAAACCATGTAGGCCGAATCCTACAAAACTGGCACCGTAGGTGCAGAAGGACCCGCAGAGCGGGATGGGTGGTGTCTGTGGAGGTTATCTTGCCGAGGCTAGTGGATTCACGTGACGCTTCGTCCAAGTTTTTTTTCCTTCCTCCATGGTTTTGGCAACCGGCTCTATCGTGTTTTGCGGCCAAAAGCATTCCAGCTTTGTCGCGTCCCTCGAGACTTTCTAAACCTAAACACCACGGCCCGCGCATGCGCCGTCGGAAGCCTCACTGCAGGGTGGCGGGGCCGACGGCGCCAACGTATTTCTAGAATCAATATGGTTACTATCGCAATGCATTATTATGCACACGAAATCAACTTAAGTAGAAGTAAGGAGCATACAGAAAAGCGGACAGTAGGCGAGGGTTTGTGCTGGGGATGCACGGCCATCGATGGACGATTAAAACAGTGCAATCTCACTATCAAATGTTTTAGAGCACAGCACTTCGGCGCCCGTTCCTGTGGCAATCGTGGTGGCGTTGTCTCCCGTGACCGAGCCAACGAGCAATTGCGAAAGATGAAAGCGGACGCGGAGCGCAGCGGGAGATGAAAGCCTAGAGCGCGAGGAGGAAAGCGGAGGAGGAGGCTGCAGTGAAAGCGTGAGGTAGAAAGCGGAGAAAGAGAGTATAGCGAAATGCTCAGCAGTAAAGCAGAACGCGGCACGAGACTACGAGATGGCGCCGTAGTATTGCAGTGTCATTGTATTCGCGACGCGAATTGTGTAGCACCTTCGTGAAACTGCGCGGGCACCAGCGATTCCACTGGAACTTTAGATTAGCCATGCGTAAAAGCCGACGCGCTTGGCAGGCATAATGGTACGCCCACACTAGCGACAAAAACGCGCGCGACACGCCGCACGCGGCAAGCGCCCGCGCGGCAGACGCGTGCGGGCAAGTCCACAGTCGCGTTTTGCGGCACGCGGCAGCGGCCCGTGGAGTCCCGCGTTGTCTCGTTCCATTCGATACTTCTCGCGACAACGCGGTCTTCGTTCTGCCCATTTCGTCTTCCATCGGAAGTGTCTGTGTTTTTTTGCGCCACTGCCGGCCACGCTCAGGCATGTCGGATACGGACGAGGAGCTACTGGTGACTGTGAAAACTATAATACTTGTTTGTTCTTTACTTGTGCGACGCCGACGTGCCAGTCAGCGGACGAGAGAGTTTTGAGTGCGGTACAGGGACACTGAGGGCCAGGCGCGCACTCTGCTTCCCCACCTTCACCAATTACTCACCTGTCATGCCAAACTGCTGCCCATAATGTGCCAGCGGTTGGCGCGCAGCTCCTTGTCCGACGTTCGATTTATCATAGAGGTACGCATATCCGCGAACGGTTTCCAAAAACGCCTCCATTGCGAGGCGAATTCTTCGTCGACGCCTCAGTGGCGGTGTGGTAAGGCTTAACGAAAACAGCCCCCTTGACTGGAAATGGCCTCTGAGATTTTACGGCGCGCGTGTCACTGTTCAGTCTCAGAGCCCATAGATTATGATTCTTTGCTTATGCGACAGGTGGCGCCACAACAGCGCGGCTCGTAAAGCGGCTCGCTTCTGATTGGTGGACGTTTCGCGTCTGCCGCGAAAAATGGGTCTCGCACCCATTCGCGCGTTTGCCGCGCGTTGCTGCCGCTTTTGGTGAATCTTGCCGCGCGCGACAGCACCGCTCGCCGCGCGCGTTGTGTCGCGCGCGTTTTTGTCGCTAGTGTGGACGTACCATAACAGACTTCGACGATCGTCGACTCTGCTCCCCGCTATCGTTGTGTTTGATTATTACTTGTTTCGCAACGCTTCGCTCCGTTTGCGATGCGTCACTCGAGGCAGATTGTCCGCGCCAGCCAATATACCACGAAACAAAAACACGCACAGAGCTGCGCTCAAATTTCACATTATGAAGCATCGTAATCGTCACTAAATGTTTTTTGAACGATCAAGTGGTTTAGGTCCAAGTCATGTATACCTGGAGGTCCTATTTTAGCTACACACGAAATACGCCTATCCAAATGAATCGGCTCGTCGAGGGGCCTCTGGTTATGCACCCACGCAGGCTGCGGCTGCCCAGAAGTTCTTTGTCATCTCGATTACACTCCAGGTGCAGAACTCCAACCAGTGGGTCTTGATGGATCGTCTGAATTTTTTGTCTTCGCTCCCCACTCTTGTCTCACTGCGTCGGCACTCTGCTCCCAATTCGGTTGCGCCTCGATGTCCGAGCTCTCGCACAGAAAAAGGACGTGCGCTCAGACGGTCGTCTGTTTGCCCCAACACATTTGCACTTTTTAATACTGACCTTCTCTGCGTTGCTTGAACAGCGCGCATTTCTCCCTAGGGAACTGGGAGAAATGCCCCCGTCTTAATTTCAATATGACCCAACACCAACTTCTAGGTAGAGCCATCGCCAAATTTTAGTTGGGGCACCCCTACTATAAACTTTGCCATGCATTTTCTAAGGAGCCCTAGTTATCTCTATGAGTATTCCCTCTTGATTTTATGTTTTTCTTCGAATTGTTCCTTATCGATTAAAGGCTACCAGTCATGTGCGTTTAAAACATATTAACAGGAAAATGTCTGAACTTTGCAAATTACGCATGTTCGTGCAGATACAAGGCATTACAGTTTTTCTCGTTACAGGGCTGAGGAGGTCGCCGAAGAATGCTTACGCATCAAAAGCTTAAAATAAAGTAACGAAGGTTTCGCTAGAGGACCTGACTCACAAGCCCGACATGCTGCGATTGACTGGCGCTAAAATTGCGGCGCAGTTCCATCTGCAGCTTGGTCCACTGCCGCGATGAAGTGGTCGTTTGTTGTAAGACGGCATCTACTTCAAACAGGCGAAACAAACGCGTCAGCAAAGCAGTAGAAGAAAAGCATTTATAGAAAAAAAGAAAGAAACAACAATTAGAAAACACAAGGAACGTATTGTGAAAAACTCTCTCACGTTGACTGAGAAAGTGTTATACAGAATTTCTTATGAAGCCGCTTTCTTCTAAGCGATAAGATTGGGTTTTTTAAAGAAATTGAAAAAGAAAAGATTTTTCGGCTCAATTATCATATTATGTTTCTGGGACACGAAATAAAACAAAACAATTATAATGTTTTAGTGAGAAGTTGCTGGGGCATCCAGAAAAGACTAAACGCCAGGGACTGGTGGTGACGCCGCCTTGGAGTGCTGTAACCACTCCTGGGCCCGCCATGACGTCACCGATTTTTTCGGCATGTGCTCGGGCGCTGCCTAATTTTATATCGGTAAAAGCGGACTGCACTGGTGTTGTTGCAGAACCAAAGACTAAACTTCTGAAATGAAGTCTGAAATCAGAAAAAGAAATATTGCATATATATGTGTTAGAAACATTAAAATGTCTAATTTATACCATAATTTCACTACAGGATCAGGAAGAAAGGCGAAAGTGGGACGAACGCCTTCGCGAATGAATTTATCCTTTGATTTTATTAGCAAGGCTTGATTATCGGAAGTCCAATGTCCGCGAGGCACTGTCGATACTATACACATTTAAGGCGATATTTTATATTTCCCTCCGATCAAAATATGAGGCGAGGAAACATCGTTCACATGGTTATTGTCAATCAAGCAGGACGAAAGCAACTTCATGTCCCCTTCAGAGCTTCTGATCCGTGAAACGTTAGCGCTTCTGAGACAGCAAGTTTGTCAGCCACGTGCTCTAAACACTGACTTTCTATAGTGTTTCTCTACCGGAGCTGCCTGTCGTCCGTCCGTCCTTATTTCGCAACATCCCGCAGAATGCATCGTTTATTCAGGTGAAAAGCATGCAATGCAAATAACTTTGTTGTTATCAGCAATATGAAATCCCAAAAGAACAAATAATTTTTTTTTCGCAAATGACACCCATCGTTGCATGTTCGTTATTCAATGCACCCTGCTGAGGATTTCTATTGAAACCTATGGAGCCAAACTGTTTGGTAAGTCTCCCTGCCGACTGCATTTCTAGACGCAGTGGATGACGGAACTACAGGTTTAATGCGCATGCGCGTCAATTTGCGAAAATGGAGCGGCAGAGTGCAGACAATAAAATAACGCGAATAAATAGCAAAATGCGTCGGAATACAAAGACTGCTAATACGGCGCGAATTATGGCTGTCCGGGAAGAGAACAAGGCATATTTCGAAAACAGGAAGCCATCAGAAAGAATGACACGACAAAAAATCGGCGAACGCGTCAAGTGCGGTCGCCGGACTATAACTATACTCTCTGTGATTGATGACGCGGGAAAGCACGCGCTAATTGGCCGTGGTAGTGATGAGCGATTGTCTCGATTGGCAGAGCGAAGTGGCAGTTCTCGGCCTTCAAACGGGTACGAGACATTTCCTCACACGTCTATGCTCCAGCAGCCCGTTCGCGTAAGATAAGAGGGGCGCATTAGCCTTCGTGTTTCAGGCCTCCCACGCATGTACACGAAAGAAACGCACCTCGGGGCTGAAAATTACGTACCATGTCTGTGCTTTGTTCATCAAATTCAAACAAACGTGACCAGACTTGTCACGAGAAGCGTTCCCGATTGCGCAATTATCTGTATGCCTAGCCGAGTATAAATAAGCGTGAAACTTTCCCAGCGTATTGCACATTCGTAGCCTCCTGCACAGACCGGGACGAACAGCACTTTTCAGTCCGATAACTTATACCTAATATGGCATAGTGAGCTCTCTCAAACGCGGCCATTCCTGGCCCTTATGGACAAATGTACTGCTGAGCTACACCTCTCTGTCTCTCTGAACACCATGTGCGAGGCTAACTCTATAGTTTACCTATGCTTGCGTCATGCTTGGTGCGACAACGATGACATCTGTGCACGGTACACATGCACGAATGGGCATTGACCCCTTTTCTCTACGCAACAATTACGCTGCGCGTGGATATGGTACGGTTGAAAAGGTATGAGCGATAATGCTATAGCACGTTTCTCGTTGCACCGTGGTATCAGTAAGCGACCACCTTCGAACGTTTTTAAGGACGTTTGATGCCAAAAACAGAAGATTAGATGTCTTCTGTATTGACCGATGCATCGATCACGCTATTACACCTGGGTTACTAGTTAAATTTCCTGAACCCTCAAGTGGCGGTTAAAGGAAATAATCACAAACACAAGTGGCTTAAAATATACAGAGCATGGACACCCTTGAAGCTAGCGTTCACAGAACTTACTTAACTAGTGGCTGGCTGTGAAATTATTATGCATACCTCCCGATAACTCCTGTATGCAACATAAGTTGTTTCTTTAAGCTTAGCTAATGCGCTGCATTCCACATTGTCATTAACTGCTGCTGTTCACTGCTGGGAAGCAATGACTCTAACAGCTCTATTCAGCGTTTGCATGTAGTACGTGTTTTGATATTCTCAACTCTTTTACAAGTGAGCCAGTGCAAACATTTTTTTTAACGTAAAATGTTATCTATAGAACTTCCCTGTAACGAAGTATGACATCATGCTATCTTATCACACGTTTGTTTTCTAATTTCTAATCTTATCACAAATTGTTTTCTAATTTTCCAATTAAAGAGCAGGTGCTCGCCTCCGTAAACGTGAGGTTCTTTTTTTTTTGCAATAATGGAATATTTTGTATCAGCGAGCACCTTCTAAGGAACTTGCACAACGATCCCACCGGCAACATGTTTTTACTAATTTTCTCATTAAAAATTAGGTGATCGCCTCCGAAATCGACGTGTTCTTGTCTTTGGAATCATGGAATATTTTGTTTTAGCTAGCACCTTCTATGGAAGCTATACAATGAACTAACGGTCAAGAACACATGGACATGTGTGCACGTTGAACGAAATGGAGAGGGCTTTAGGGATGTTAAAAAGGAAGTGCTGTATTCAGGAGGCCTAATGGCTTCCGGAGTGCTCAAGTCTTTTCAGCCTATTTTAGTAGCCTGTTAGCCACCATCCGGGTACATGACGCTTTCAGAGATTTTCTTTCGTTAAGGCTTCGAGGGCCTCTCACGAAAAGCATGCTAGGGGTTCATGGAATGCCCACAAGAGGGCTGGTGGGACTCTTTGTTAGAGATATATGTATATGTGAAATATGCGGTAATGACCATCATTCAGGGTTGCCATACGCAGCCTGCACCGCCAATGGAGCCAAACACTTTATCTTTCTTACCCAAAGGCTATGTTATTCAGCCGCCAAAGATGCCCTGCCTGACAGCAGATTATCATTTTAATAGGTGCTTAAAATTTTGGGCGGAACAAGCTGTGCAAGCATAGTTGTGATACCTCCGGTCAATAGCTTGAGCCTTTTCACCAAAAACTAAAGAAAAAAAGAAAGAAATCTTTCGTGGTCACTCTTGCATGCACATAACACATACCTATTCTGCGTTGCCCTAAGAATTGTGGCGTTTCGTTGTCTCCGAGATCCACCAACGTACATCATTAGCAGAATCTACACTTCAACTGCAGCTGCAGTTTCTGAGGCTGAACGGTGCCATGCAAATAGAGATATCGTCAGCTTTACGCAGCTGACAAAAAGTAAAAGAAATAACCGCTGTTTTGCTTGGACGAAGTATTCAAAGCGATAGCAAGATTATGCGTTGCACTTGAGATCCTCACGCTGTGTTCGAATATTAGCTGAGGGCGAGTTAGCTCGACACAGCAGGTCGTACAACTGAAGTTACGCAGAATGAATGGACTCGTGCAGCGTTGAGACCAGGCGTGTGACAACGCCTGGTCAAGCAACAAAATCCCAATAAAGAAAGGCGTCAGGCAGGGCGATACGATCTCTCCAATGCTATTCACAGCGTGTTTAGAGGAGGTATTCAGAGACCTGGATTGGGAAGAAATGGGGATAAGAGTTAATGGAGAATACCTTTGTAACTTGCGATTCGCTGATGATATTGCCTTGCTTAGTAATTCAGGGGACCAACTGCAATGCATGCTCACTGACCTGGAAAGGAAAAGCAGAAGAGTGGGTCGAAATGTTAATCTGCAGAAAACTAAAGTAATGTTTAACAGTCTAGGAAGAGAACAGCAGTTTACGATAGGTAGTGACGCACTGGTAGTGGTAAGGGAATACATCTACTTAGGGCAGGTAGTGACTGCGGATCCAGATCATGAGACTGAAATAACCAGAAGAATAAGAATGGGCTGGGGTGCGTTTGGCAGGCATTCTCAGATCATGAACAGCAGATTGCCATTATCCCTCAAGAGGAAAGTTTATAACAGCTGTGGTCTTACCAGTACTCACGTACGGGGCAGAAACCTGGAGGCTTACGAAAAGGGTTATACTTAAAGTGAGGACGACGCAACGAGCTATGGAAAGAAGAATGATAGGTGTAACGTTAAGGGATAAGAAAAGAGCAGATTGGGCGAGGGAACAAACGCGAGTTCATGATACCTTAGTTGAAATCAAGAAAAAGAAATGGGCATGGGAAGGACATGTAATGAGGAGGGAAGATAATCGATGGTCATTAAGGGTTACGGACTGGATTCCAAGGGAAGGGAAGCGTAGCAGGAGATGGCAGAAAGTTAGGTAGGCGGATGAGATTAAGAAGTTTGCAGGGACGGCATGGCCACAATTTGTACATGACCGGGGTTGTTGGAGAAATATGGGAGAGGCCTTTGCCCTGCAGTGGGCGTAACCAGGCTGATGATGTGTCACAACGCTGGCGCGATGATGAACGCCGGCAGTGGTGTTTCATGCGTTGCCCCTCGATGGTGCATGAGAGGAGACCGATGGAAAACTATTTGCACTAGTCAGTGCCAATGGTGTAAAGGCAAATGGTGTAAATGGCAACGCTGTAAAGTCGCCTGAATGGAGCGTGAGGGCACGGTCCATGGCGCAAGGATTACACTACAGTCGCGCACAGCTTTCTGTGGATACGCAGAAAAAACTACTCATGCACAATGTGCACAAGCGAGAACGCTTCTCAAAGGAGTCGCGCGTTTTAATCCATGGTAGTTTAGACTCTAGAAGAGGAACCATTAGTAATTATTAGCAACAGTAAACTAACACAGAACACGCCACTGACTGTAAAGGTTCACTTATTTTGCGGCTCATCCCCTGCGCGTTTGAGCAAATGCGCAATCTCCGCGCGTGATCTCTTCCTCGATTGAGCGTCTGTTCCAAGATACCAAAAGTGCTGTCAAACGTTGCCGGTATACTTGGCGCAGGAACACATGCGCAGCAGGCACGTGCCCGTAGCTTTCACTTCATAGGCGCGAAAAGTTTTCCGCGCCTACAGGAGGGCGCGCCACGTGACTATCTTGAAGCCAAGTCATAAAAAAATAGAGGAGCAGTAGCCCTTACTCACGTGATAGGCAAGCGGTAGGTTCTAGTCTGCTTGCGTTCCTTGCATCGGTGGCGGGCATTTCGGAACAGAATGTTACGTCTCAAGACGACCAAGGGCCTTAATTAAATGATTGCCATGAGGCAATGTCACCCATTTTTCGTCCATATCTCGAAGTCAACGCAGCGTTGACACGTCCTGTTCAAGCGTCCACAAAAGGCCGCTTTTCCTGTACCTGACAGCCTTAACTAATGATGAAAAGGGCCAACGTCTAATTCTACCGAAGACCAGCGCGGACCTTGGATACTCAGGTTGCTATACGGTGACCTATTCCATACCATCGAAAGTGGAGGGAGGCGGAACGAGTCCGTATCATGGGCAGGATATTGCGGCGGATTCGACAATTCTGATTGGCGGCGACACAGTCATGAGATTCCCTAGTCGAGCCGCCTAGGGAAGACAACGCTATTTAAAGCGAATACCTTTCATGTAGTGCCGCTGACGTGCCCATGTTCGAATTCATACTTTTATTATGCTCCTGCATGGAGTGGGCTTCCGTAACTGCTGCCATTGTCACTAATGTAGCAAAAAAAGACAGGTATTTGCTTCATGCGGACTACTACAGGCCGTATTCATTGTGGGCTTGGTGGATTGTTTGCCTTAACGCCACCTCGAGCCGCAACAAGGCGCACATGGCTGGCATGACGAAAGCATCCTGAGGTTATTGAAGGTTCAGGCGTGGGACGCAGTCGAGTGTTTGTTATGTCAGTCAGGTAAAGCACCGAATGGATACGCTATATATAGGTGTGCGTGGTGGCTCAAAACGTAAGACAGCGGCACTAAAATAGCAAGCAAATTCACACCACAGTTTAAGGTGACACCTGGTGATTTGACCAAGCACGAGACCACGCTCGGGCATTCTGGATGGGTTTAGAAGCTATAGCACTGGCAACTCATCTAAACGATGGTGGGTTAAGCGCAAGTGAACGACGCTTTTACCAATTCTGTCAGGCGCCTTAGACTTCCTCTTTGTTCCAAGAAAAAGCATTTGAAGCGAACAACGACCCGCGGGGTTGCATAAAACCCATCGTTACTTTCCACGTGCTTCCATGGCTCTGACCACAGGCGCCACGAAACGTTACCACGTATCAAACAATCTCGAATGGCCTAGCAACTATGCGGGCAGAATCCTACACAACAGGCAACGGGCGCGCACGAAGTCCCGGAGAGCGGGAGGGGCTGCGTCAGAGAAGGTTGGCTTGCCGGGGGTAGTGGAATCACGTGACGCTCCCTCTTAGTCCATGGTTCGGGTAACCGGCTCCGTCGTCTTTTGCGGCCAAGCGCAGTGCACGTCTCTCGCGTCTCTCAAGACCTTCTAACCTTAAACATCGCCTCCCGCGCATGCGCCGTCGGTAGCATGACCTTATGGCGGTGGGGCCGACGGTGCCAAAGGGCTTCCAGCCTCGATATGATTGCTATCGCAATAATATATCATGGACATAAATCAAGCTGAAGTCGAACCAAGTAGGATTCATAAAAGCGGACAACAGGCAAGGGTTTGTGGTGGGTATGCAAGCGCCTAAATGCACGATGATAACGTTTCAACGTGATTATCAAATGCTTTAGAGCGCCGCTTTTAGGCGCCCGTTCCTGTGGCGAGCGTTAGCGTTGTCCCTCGTATGGGAACGTTGTCCCTCTTGCAGCGGGAGATGAAAGCAGAGGGAAGGAGAACGAAAGCGGAGGAGGAGGCTGCAGATAAAGCATGTTGTGGAAAGCGGAGAATGAGAGAATGGCGAAAGGCTGAGTAGAAAAGAAGTGTGAAGCACGAGACTCCGAGATGGCGCCATAGTATTGTAATCTGATTGTATGCGCAGCGCGAATTGTGTAATTTTTTCTGGGAACCACGTGGTCACCTGCAATTGCACTGAAACGATCGACTAGCCATGCGTAAAAGTCGACGCGCATGACCGACAGATCAGATTTTCGAAGATCGCCCACTCTGCTCACAGCTATCATTATGCTTGAATGTTACTTCTTTTGCATCTCGCCACTCCGTTTGCAACGTGTCACAGGAGGCAGATTGTCCGCGCCAGTAAATATATCGCGAAATGAAAACACGTGTAGAGGCGGGCCAAAACATTACATAAGGAAGTGTCATAATCATCGGTGAATGTTCTTGATCTTCGAATGCTGGGATTTTCTGATTTATTCAGACTGTGAATTGTTTGAGAGGAAATATTAAAATAGAACCTTGATACTTTGTTCTGTATTTCAGCTCAGGACTAGTTTCTTAATCGTTAGCGACCTTAATGGGCAATACTTCTCTGACCACGCCTCCCAGTGATCTCCTATCACCCTTGTCTTGTGCGAGCTGATTGTATCTTACGCCTCACATTCCGTAAGTTGTTCCCACCAGCTGATTCGTTACCATCCTAAAACTGCGTTCCCTTCGTTTGAAAACCGTTCACTAACTCTAATGGCTCCCCGTTTATATGACCTGCACATTACTTGGTCTGCCGAGCTCGATCTCTTCCTGTTATTGTCGACAAGATGATCGGATACACCCATTTTCTCTGCACTCCCCGCCGCTGTCTTCTTGTCTCTTGACATTACGCCTGATATCGCTGGATCGCTCGGAGACGCCTTCGTCGTACAGTAGACATATTTTTCTCGGCTAGCTTTGGTTGCGTCAGCTGCGGGGATTATATCACAGGCGAAAATGTCAGGCTTGACAAGCGCATGCAGAGGTTTATGAAGGTGTCAAGCGCACGACAATGTCGAGTCTTTGTTGTGTCAGTCAGGTGACACACCGAATAATGACACGTTACGTAGTTACGTGTGGTGATTCAAGGTGCAAGGCAGCGGGGGAAAATAGCAAGTAAATAGGCGTCGCATTTTTGAATGGACGACAGCTGATTTCACCAAGCATCAGGCAACGCTCGGGCATTCTGTATGGCTTTCGAGTTGATAGCGCTAGCTACTCCACTAACGGTGGTGTTAAGCTCAAATCACCGACGCTTTTAAAAATTCTGGCGGAATGGGTGAGGCGCCCAAGGCTTTCTCCTGATTTCAAGGCAACGCATTTGCAGCAAAGGACCATGCGTGTGGTAGCAGAAAACCACCCCTTACTTTACACGTGCCTCCAGGGTTACCACGTACCAGACAATTTCGAATTGTCCAGCAGCCATGTGGGCAGAATCCTACACAAGAGGGAAGGGGCGCCCACAAGGCCCGCGTATATTGCTCGGAAGTTGGCTTCCGAGGCTACTAGAATCACGTGACGCTCCATCTCAGTTTTCTTTTTTTTTCCTTCCTCCATGGTGTGGGACACCGGCTCCATCGTATTTTGAGGCCGTGTGCAGTGTACGTCTCTCGCGTCCTTCGAGAGCGTCTAACACTGAACATCATGACTTGCGCATGCCGGTAGAAAGCGTCACCGCATGGCGGCGGCGGCGCTGAGGGCGACAACGGATTTGTAGCATTCATATAGTTGTTATTGCAATAAATTATGCACATGAAAGCAGCTGAAGAAGTAAGGATCACACATAACAGCGGATAGCTGGCAAAGGTTTGTGCTGCGCATTCGAGTATTTAAATGCACAAATAAAACAATGTGACGTCACCATCAACCATTTTAGAGCGCAGTTCTGAGGCGCCCGTTCCTACGGCGATCGTCGCAGCGTTTTGTCCCTCGTAACCGAGTGAACGAGCAACGCCAAAGATGCAAGCGAACGCGGAGCGCAGCGGGAGATGAAAGCAGAGAGCGCGAGGAGGAAAGCGGTGGAGGAGAGTATGGCGAAAGGGCGAGGAGGAAAGCAGAGTGCCGCACTAGACTGCGAAATGGCGCCGTAGTATTGTTATCTGATCGTATGTGCGACTCCAATTGTGTAGTACTTTCTGGAAGCCACGCGGGCACCAACGATTACACTGGAACCTTCGACAAGCCAAGAATAAAAGCTGTCGCGCTTCACCCGCAGACCAGACATTCGACGATCACCCAAGTTCTGCTCGCCGTTGTTGTTGTGCTTCAGTGTAAGTTGTTTCGCAACGCTTCACTTCATTTATAAAGTGCCGCACGAGGCAGATTGTCCGCACCAGCCAGTATCGCACGAAATGAACGTACGTACAGTTCTTCCAGTTTATTGATATTGTGGTTTCTTCGAAATTAAATTAAGAAGATAGTACTTGGATACTTATCCCTCGTCAAAGAGGAAGAGCAGTTTTTTTACTGACTAGCGATTTTAATGCGCAATATTTCTCAGATTACCGCTCCCAATGACCTCCAATCACCCCTGCTTTGGGCCTGCTGATTCCATCTTACGCCAGCAAATTTCCGAATGTCATCACGCCGTTGTTAATTACAACGTCGTTTCAGCAAGCCACCCCACCCCCTTGGATCGTGCTTGAGGACGTTCGACGCCTAAAAAGAATTACATGTCTTCTGTATTACCTGATGCATCGATTACGCTATTACCGCTGGCTTACTAGTTCAAATTTTCCTAGCCCTCAAGTGGCGGTTAGAGGAAATGATCAGAAACAGGAGGGAAATAATATGTACCGAGCGCGGACACCGATGCCGCGTTCACGCAACTTTCTTCACTAGTGGTTTGCCGTGAAATGATTATGCATACCTCCCGATAACTGCTTTACACAAAATAGGTTGTTTCGCTTATCTTTGCTAAAGCACTGCTTTCCACATAGTCGTTGACTGCTGCTGTTCACTGTTGTGAAGAAATTGTTCTAATAGGTCTATTCAGCGTTTGCATGTAGTACGCTATTTAATATTCTCCCCTCTTTTACAAGTCAGGCAGCGCACACATTTTTTGGGGGGGGGCAAAATGGTCTCTATAGCATTTCCGAGTAATGAAGTTTGTCATGTATAGCAGATCACGCCGTTTCAACTTGGCAAGCTGTTTTCAAATTTTCTAGTTAAAGATTAGGTGCTCACCTTCGTAAACGCCGTGCTCTCTTTTTTTTGCAATAATGGAATATTTTGTTTCAGCGAGCACCTTCTAAGGAGCTAACACAATGAACTCACCGTCAAGAGGACATTGAACATGCATGCGCGTTGGACGAAATGATAAGGGCTTTACGCATGTTGAAAATGAAGTGATTATTCGAGAGATCTAATGGCTTGCGGACAGCTCGAAAGGCTTTTGAGCAGAATTTAGAAGCACGTTACCCACCTTCCAGTACATGACGCTTCAGGTATTTTTTGTTTTTATGTTTCGATGGCGTCTGACAAGAAGCCTACGTTTGAAGGAATGCCCACATTAGGGCTGGCGGGACTGTTATCAGAGAGAAACGTATGGGTTACATGGGATGTGATGTCCATCATTTAGTGGTGCATTTAGACGCTGTTTACATGAGCGGGATGGGGCCGGGGGTCATCAGCGCCATTGGAGCCAAAGATTGCAAACGCTTTACTTAAAGGCCACGTCAAAGAGCCACAAAAGATGGCCTGCTCTACAGTAGGTTACCTTACGAACGGGTGCTTTAAATTTTACGCATAGTGAGCTGCGCAGGCAGAAATGCAATGCCTCCCGACAATAGCATAGGCCTTTTTACTTAGAACAAGATAAAAGAAAATATTTTGACGTGACTTGCATGCGCATAACAAATACTTATTGTGTGCTTCCGTAAGCATTGTCGCGTTTTGTTGTCTCCGAGATTCGCCAACCTACGTCAGTACCAGAAGCTACACTTCTTCAACTGCAGCTGAAGTCATTGAGGCTGAAAGGTGCCAAAGAAAGCGAACTACACGCAGCTTTACAAGTTGAAAATAGAACAAGTAAAAAAAAGAGAACCGCTGTTTCGCTTCGGTGAACCATTCAAAGCGATAGCAAGGTTATGCGTTGCACCTTAGATCCTCGCGCTGTGTTCTAACATTAGGTGAGGGCGATATGGCTTGACACAGCAGGTCGTGCAACTGCAGTTGCGCAGATTGAATGGAGTCGTGCAGCGTTGAGACGAGGCGTGTCACAACGCTAGCGCGATGATGAACGCCAGCAGTGGTGTTGCACGCGTTGCGCCTCGGTGGTGCATGAGACGAGACCGATGGAAAACCGTTGGCACGTGTCAGCGCCAAAGGAAACAAGTAAATGTAAGTATCTTCGCACTTGGCTCTTCAGTGGGAACGCTGTAGATCCAACCGAACGGAGTGTGAAGGTGTGGCACATGGCGGTAGAAATGCACAACACTCGCGGGCAACTGTCTGTGGCTATGCGGGAAAAACTACAGAGGCAAACCGTACCCAACTGAGAACGCTTTTGAAAAGAGTCGGGCGTTTTAATCCACGTTAGTTTAGACTCGGGTAGAGAAAACCTTAACACGTTATTAGCAACAGTTAAATAAGACAGTACACGCCACTGATTCTAAAGGTTCATTTATTTTGCGGCTCCTCCCTGCCGCGTATATCGCGCAAACGCGATATCTCAGCGCATGGAAGCTGCGTCGATTGAGCGTTTGTTACAAGCAACCAAAAGTGCTGTCAAACGCTGCCGGACTACTTGGCGCTGTCACACACGTGCAGCAGTGACGCGCCCCTAGCTTTCCCTTGATAGCCGAAGAAAGTTTTCAGAGAGCGCTACGTGACAATCATGACGCCTAGTGATAAAAAGAATATAGAGAAGCAGTAGGTCTCAGCCACGTGATAGGCAAAGGGTAGATACTGGTCGGCTTGCTTTGGTTGCATCTGTGGCAGGCATTTTGGAACACACTGTTACGGCGTCAACACTACAAATGGCCTTAATTAAACATACCACGAGGCTGCCCCACCCATTCATCAGTGTGTATCTCGAAGTCAACGCTGGGTTGACAGCTTCTCTTGACGAGTCCCCAAAAGGCCCCTCTACTTGTCCCTGAGAGCCTGAACCGATCATGAAAAGGGCCAACGTCGAATTGCACCAAAGACCGGCGCGGACCTGGGATACTCCCGTTGCTATTCGGTCACCTATTCCATACCATCGATCGTGGAGGGCGACGGAACGATACGATATCATGGGGGGGATATTGCGACGTATTCGACGGCTTTTATTGGCAGCGATAGTTATAACATTCCCTAGTTGAGTGGCGTAGGAAAGACCACGCTATTAAAGGTGGAAAGCTATCATGCAGTGGAACTGTCGTGTCTTGATGTCAACTCATACGTTTAATATGCTGCTGCATGGAGTGGGCTTCCGCAAGTGCAGCCAATGTCACTAATGTATAAAAAAAACCTTTTTCATTCATGCCTACTACCGGTCATATTCGTCGATCGACTTGGTGGATTCGTGGCCTAAACGCCACCTCGAGCCGCAACAAGGCAGACATGGCCGGAGTGACCAAAGCAACCTCAGTATATTGAAGATTCGAGTGCGTGACGCAATCGAGTCTTTGTTATCTCAGTAAGGTGAAGTACCTAACCACCAAAAATTCCATAGGTGTGCGTGGTGGTTCAAAGTGAAAGACAGCGGTACCAATATAGCATGCAAATACACACCGCACTATAAGGTGCGCAGCAGCTGATTTGACCAAGCACGAGACCACGCTCGGGCATTTCGGATGGGTTGAGATGCGAGAGCGCCGGTAACTCGACTAAACGGTGGTTGGTTAAGCGCAAGTGAACGACTCTTTTAACAATTATGTCGTCATGGATCAGTTGCCCAAGAAATTCTCAACATTTCAAGGCAACGCAGTTGAAACGCAGAACGACGCGCGTGGTAGCATTAAACCAGTTGTTACTTTCGACGTGCTTCCATGGATGTGACTACAGGTGCCACTAAAGGGTACCACGTACCAAACAATCTCGAATGGTCCAGCAACAATGTGGGGAGAATCCAACGAAGCTGCCACCGTACGTGCAGAAGGCCCCGGAGAGCGGGAGGGGTGGCATCGGAGAAGGTTGGCTTGCCGAGGCTAGCGGAATCACGTGACGCTCCCTCTTAGCTATTTTTCCCCTGCCTCCATGGTGTGTGCAACCAGGTACGTCGTCGGTCGTGGCCAAGCGCACTGCACGTCGCTTGCGTTCCTCGAGACCTTCCAACCCTAAACATAGACTAGCCATGCACAAAAGCCGATGCGCTAGATCCCTTGATCAGATTTTCGTCGATCGTATACTCCCCTCACACCCATGGTTGTACTTGAGTGCTACTGCTTTTGCAACTCGTCGCGCCGTCTGCAGCGTGCCGTACGAAGCAGATTGTCCGCCCAATGAAATATATTGCGAAATGAAAACACGTATAAAGTTGTGCCCTCAAATTTTGCATTAGGAAGTATCATAAGCATAGGTTAATCTTGTTCATTTTCTTATGCTAGAATTTCCCGGTTCATTCGCATTATGTTTTCTTCGCGATGAAGTTAATAAAGCCGCGCCGTGATTTTTTGTTCTGTATTTCATCTGAATACTCGTTTTTTATTCGTTAGCGATATTAATAAAAATCGGGCCCCTCGGTTAAACCCCTTTTTTCTTGCTATATGACGTCCATTTCACCATTCTCCTCCAGAGTTTCTGCAAATGAATGAAACACTGTGACTAACTGGGTTACGGTTGAATAAACCTTTCTAAAGCCATGCTGAATGTTAGTTAGTATAGTGGTTTGTTGAAGAAATTCAGCAATGCGTTTATCTATTACTTGTTCAAACTTTTTAAAAATTGGTGATGGTAATGAGGATAGGACGATAATTTTCTAAGAGCAAATTGTTGCCTTTCTTAGAAATGGGGACAACACGAGCCTACTTCCAATCACTAGGAAGTTTTGCAGTTAACAGTGAACATCTAAAGAGCACAATGACAAAATAAGCGATAATTTCTGCATAGCGGTTACTTCAGCTGACAAGCTACTGTTTACAAGTTCATACGACCCATAACTCCTATCCTTGCTTTGTATAGCTATCTATTAATTTGCCATCGCAATCGACACTCCTCCTTTCGCGCAAAACTGAGACATCTTTTTTTAGTTGTCTTAGATGTATTAAAAGACCTCAAAGTACCCTATTTTTGTGAAAGTGGTCAGAAACTCGTGGCGACAAAGCCAGACCCCATGAACAAGAAACCGATTTCAAATCGCAAAGAACTCTTTGTTTTCATATTTTAATAAACGTGGTATCCAATCAGCCAATGAAGAATCCATTAATTTTTTTTTTGGCCGAGGAAAGGATCATTCTAGTTTAGAACTTTCGACTATCTCTGCGTGGCTTGGTAATATGCAAAACCTACCTGTGGGACTCAGATGATCTATACGTTTATTAGCAGCACATAGTTCGAGCTGCCAGACTGCCGCTAGGCAGTGAGAATCTGCAGCTTCATTCTGCATTCGACCGAAATGCTTCTGGTGCTTCGTGAACTGTATCAAGGCTCACAAACGAAAGCGGAGCAGGCAGCGATTCAGCTTGCATTAAAACACTTTCAAGAGAAGCTAACAACAGTGACGGTTGTCGCGGTTTCCAACTCCCGCCCTGGTCCTCAGCAGAATAAAATGAACTGACGCTGATAACCTACCTATGCATAACGTTTAGGAATGCGAGTAAAATAAATGTCATGGAGTTTCCTGCACCTGGCGGTAGATGTATTTGCAGATACAAAGCGGTGCATAAGTGGGATGACCAGGTCTGTCGGATTCTTAGAGCTAAATTATTCGCTCGTTCACGTTAAGAGTTCAGTACACAGCTGGAATTTCGTAATGAGTTTTCTTTGTTAACGCGCCAGAGTGAATGACTTGGTGTTTTGTTAAGAAGACGCTCGATGCGCGCATTGTGTGGAGCTACGCCATTAAACAAAAGCTTTCGCCTCGAGACGAAGGTGGCACCAGCTGCCCTGACTATGGTAGACACACTGTGTTCACTCTAGGCCCAATAGATGGGGTTACCGTTCCGTTTCGGCAGAATCGACTAGTTTCGAGCGGCGTAGTTACAGACGATGAGCGCATCGACTTTATTCTGAAATAGACAAGGAAGTGATTCACATAAGCTTGGTAATAAACTTAATTCATTAGAAAAAGCTACAGCTCGATGCTTAACTTGTGTGCGAGTGTCGGCGTGGTTTAGGTCGAACAGTCGTATATACGTGGCAATCCTATTTCAGTTACATACGGTATGCACCTCTGCAAGTGAATAGTACGGCCAACAGGCCTCCAGTTATACACACACAAAGGCTTAGGCTGCACATAAGTCGTGTGTGATGTCGATGACATTCCAAGTGCAGCACTCCGACCTGTGGGTCTCGGTGGATGGATGGATGAATAAATAACTTTCTTGAGGTCCGTTGGTGCGCACGATTAGCGCATAGCGGGCGCTGACCTCTCTGTCCACGTCGGAACAGAGAGGCCCTACCCCTCCACCGTGTCACGGGTCCGATGGACATCGCAGAACTGTGCTTCCAGGTCCGAGCTGCGTAGAGCTCGGTCCCACTTTTCCTTGGTGGTCCTGGTCCCCAGCGCCAAGGGGCAACCCCGGAGCACGTGAGCAAGGCTAGCTATATCTTTACAAAGGCGACATGCATTGTGAGGGTGCGCGTCCGGAAAGATCTTGTGCACGAAGGCCGGGCATGGGTAAGTGCCCTGGATCATCTGAATTTTTTGTGTTCGCTGCAGTGTCTTGCCTCACTGCGCTGGCACACTCTTGCCGAGTCGGTTGCTCCTTGATGTCCGAGCGCTCGGAGAGAACAAGAACGTGCGTTATGACGGTCTCGTGTTTGCTGTGACACTTTCGCACACTTGATTACCGAACTGCCCAACGTTGCTTGCAGAGCGTGGATTTCTCCACGGGGAACTGCGGCCGTCTTTACCTACCGCGTACCAATGTAGATGAATGCCTTCAACTTAATGGTCGTGAGTCTCCGTTCGGATTTCTACGAACCCTCCCAATAATAATAATAATAATAATAATAATAATAATAATAATAATAATAATAATAATAATAATAATAATAATAATAATAATAATAATAATAATAATAATTTAGTATTCATTTTAGTGCTGAGGGGTCGTATTCTGTAAAGCTTCGCTTTGAAAACAGTTCGGTCTAGCTGCTACGTCTGGGTGACATGAAGCGGTGAAAGAGGGGAACGTCGCTGTACCACGCTGACCAATCAACGAGAGGCGTCCTGCCGTAAAGTGACGTCATCATTTTAGTTTGTACTGTGGGGATGATATAGTAATTAAATGATGTTGCTAGTTGGGTATGACACATATTGGTTTGTGAACAACACTTGCACATTTAATTTCCAGTAATTACTGAGTTTCCGACACGTACAGTTAGTGGCTTAGTTTTTATCTGCGTTATTCTATTCGTTTTTGTCGCTAGGTGATGCTCCATACGTTAGGTAATAAAAACGCTTCCCTGCGTGTAGGCCATGGATCTAGCAGCATTTTGTCCAGCCGTGGCTGATCTTAGGATGGACGATTGCGATTAGAGTTTCGGCCACACATCCCACAACTTCTAGAATCTTGCCCCGGTCAAGGAAACGTTCTTGTCTGCGGCTTTCTCCTGCAGCGTGAAGGGAAATGTCGCAACTCTTTTTCCGTTCCCTCCACCGTAATCACCCTATAGCGCCGGTGGTAATGATGCGACTGCCTGACGGTTGCGGCAACCCAATAGCTTTTACATTCCAGACGCGCTGCCGAAAACAAACCGTAGAAAAAAAAAGGTGTAGCGCGCAGAGCACTTAGTTGCAGTGTCAGCGCTACTAAATCTTGTGGTCCACGATAAACTAGTTCGTCGCCAATCCATCGCACTCTGTTTCTGGGACGCCTAAAATGCCTTCGTAACTCTGCTTCGCTCATGTCGAATGTCTCGTGCCGTTAGTCGTTGTCTTTGGCCAACGCTGGCCAGCAACACAACCAAAAAAGCCACTATCGGCACCCCCCTCGTCGCGACGACCAGAGACTAGCAGACGGCCACGGTTGCCCTAGCAACCCTCACGATCACGTCCGCCATTGCGCGTGTCCCTTGAGCGAATCACTTCGTCCCGCTTTCTCTCGCGGCAGACGACGGGCTCCTTCCCAGATGATTGGCAACCTGTGTGATGACAACAAAATTTGTTGTCATGCCAACCAGGGATGACGACAACCAAGCGTTGACCAATGGTGTTCGTGAGAGGGAACCGGTTCCAATTACAACGTGCGGCCACGGGAACAACTTCAATGCATTTCGATGAGTGCCCTTATATATTACACACAAAAAACAATTCACAAAAAATACAGATATAATAGACTAAAACATTCCAGGAATAGAAACAAATATAGAAAAATAAAGCAAGGAGGAGGGCTTAAAAAAGGAGTTAATCGTACAACATGATTATCTACACATGTAGAGGGAACATATGCAATTAACGCTGAATATATCAATACAATAAAGAGAACATTTGAAAAATCTCGGGTTGAACAGAGAATTGCGTGGCTTCAGAACCGTGAGGTTCTTCGTTCGAACCCCGTAAATTCACGAAGTCACACGCTCTAAAGCGTGCTTTCCTTCATAACGTAGGTTGTGCGGAAAAGACAGCTTTAAATAAGACACGTGCTTAGTGGTTCGGGCGGGTGAGAAAAGCGGCTTCTACCGAATGCAGGTGTTCAGGGTTGGTTGCCTCAAAGGTGTCGGAAGTCAGAAAAGGTAATATTACATATAAGAAATAGAGAAAGCCGAAAGTGAGATGCAAACGCCTTCGCGAATGAATTTATCATTTCTTTTTATTAGCAAGGCTTGGCTATTGGAAGTCTAATTTCCCTAAGCCAGTGTGGATGCGGTACAAATTTAAGGCGATATCTTATATTTCCTTCCGATCAAAATCTGACGCGAGCAAACATTGCACCGATGGTAATTGTCGCTCAAGCAGGGCACAACCAACTTTTGGTACTCTTAGCAACTTATGATTCCTGAAACGTTAGCCCTTCTGAGGCACCAAGCTTGCCAACCACGTGCTCTAAACACTGCCTTTCTGTAGCATTTCTCTACCGGAGCTGCCCGTCATTCGTGCATGCTTATTTCGCAACGTACCCCCGAATACATCGTTTATACACGTGAAAAGGTTGCATTGCAAACAACTTTGATATTAACAGCAATATGGTATTCCTAAAGAACAAGCAACTTTTTTCTCAAAAGCCACACCCAGTGTCGCATATTGTTTTTTGAATGCAGCCTGCTGAGTATTTCTACGTAAATGAACGGAGCCGAGCTGTTTGTTAAAAAACTCATTGGAGACTGCAGTTCCACAAGCACTGGACGACGGAACTACAAGTTTAATGCACATGCGCGTCCGTTTGCGGAGATGGAGCGGCAGAGTGTAGACAATATAATAACGCGCATGAACAGCGCAATGCGTCGGAATCAAAGGGCTCCAAACACGGCGCGAATTGCAGCTGTCCGAGAAGAGAACAAGGCATGATTCGAAAAGGGGAATTCGAAAAGCGTTCGGTCGCCGCACCATAACTATACTCTCTGTGATTGATGACGCGGGAAAGCACGCGCTAATAGCCCGTGGTAGGGATGTGCGGCTGTCTCGATTGGCAGAGCGAAGTGGCAGTTCTCGGCCTTCAAACGGGTAGGACCCATTTGAGCGTACGTCTATGCTCCAGCAGCCCGTTCCCGTGAAATAAGATGGGTACATTAGCCTTCTTGTTGCAGGTTTTCCACGCATTTACAGGAAAGAAACGCACCGTGAGGCCGACATAAACGTACCGGTGGGTGCTTTGTTCAAAAATTAAAAACAAAGAACGTTACCATTGTGCTCCCTAGAAACATTCCAGATAGCGAATTTATCGGAATGCCTAGCCGAGTATAAGCGTGAAATCCTTCCAGCGTATGGCACACTCGTAGCCCCTCACACACCGGGACGAAAACCACTTTTGAGTCCGATCAGTTATACCTAATATAGCATAGTGAGCTCTCTCAAACGCGACAATTCCTGGCTCTGATGAACAAATGTACTGTCAAGCCACGCCTCTCTTTCTAAACACCCTGGGCGAGGCTAACTCTACAGATTACCTCTGCTTGCGTCACGACTTGTGCGACAAAGATTGCATCTGCGCAGGGAACACATGCACGATCGGGCATTGAGCTCTTTTCTCTACGCAACGAGTAAGCTGCGTGGATAGGTTATGGTTCCAAAGGTATGAGCGATAATGCTATGGCATGTTTCTCGTTGCACCGTGGTTTAAGCAAGCGACCATCTTGGGTCGTTTTAAGGACGTTCGACGCAAAAAAAAAAAGTTATTATGCCTTCTGTATGGCCTGATGCATCGATTTGGCTATTACAGGTGGGTTACTAGTTAAAATTTCTCTAGCCTTCAAGTTGTGTTTAAAGGCACTAATCAGCAACACAAGCGAATTAAAATATACCGTGCACGGACACCGACGCAGCGTTCATGGAACTTGCTTCACTAGTGGTTTGCTGTTAACTGAATATGCATACCTCCCGATAGCTGGTCTATGCAAATTAAGTTGGTTCGTTTAGCTTTGCTAATGCGCTGCTTTCCACATAGCCATTGACTGCTGCTGCTGTTCACTGGTGTGAAGCAATGACTCTAATAGCTCTATTCAGCGTTTGCATGTAGTACGTTGTTTAGTATTCTCATCTCGTTTACGAGTCAGGCAGCGCACATATTTTTTTTAACTCACAATGTTATCTATAGAACTTCCGTGTAATAAAGTATGACATCGTGCTATCTCATGCCACGTTCTCAACGAGGCAAGTTGTTTTCTAATTTTTCAGTGAAAGATTAGGTATTCGCCTCCGTAAACGTGGTGTTGTTTTTTTTTTGTTACTATAATGGAATATTTTGTTTCAGCTACCACCTTCTCACGAAGTTACACAATGAACACACCGTCAAGAGGACATTGAACATGCATGCCCATTGGACGAAATGGCAAGCGCTTTAGGGATGTTTAAATAGAAGTGCTATATTCGGGATGCCTAATTACTTCCGGAGAGCTCAAAAGGCTTTTCAGCAGACTTTAGTAGCATGCTACCCACCATCCCAGTAAATGACGTTTCAGGGATTTTCTTTTTAATGTTTCGAGGGCCTCTCGCGAGAAGCATACGAGGCCCTAATGGAATGCCCACGAGAGGGCAGGTGGGCCTCTTTATTACAGAAACGTACGTATTGTATCTGTGTACCATATTGCTATAGTGTCCATCATGTGGTAAGATGTTATTTACAGGAGGATTATGCATCGACCGTGTGCGGGAATGCTGATGGAGCCAAAGAGTCCTCCTTCGTTTTCGCAAAGGTTACGTTACACAACCGGTAAAGGTGCTCTGAATGACTGCAGGTTATTAGTATAACGGGTGCTTGAAATGTTGTGCGCAACTTACTGCACAAGCAGCATTTTGATACAATTCCATCAATAGCGTCAGCCTTTTTACGAAAAACAAAGAAAGATAGAAAAAACTGTTTTGTAGTGACTTGCTTACACATGAAAGATACTTATTCTGCGTTGCCGTAACATTTGTGTCGTTTCGTTGTCTCAGAGATCCGTCTACGTACAGCATTACACATTAACTGCAGCTGCAGTTTCTGAGGCTGAATGGTGCCATGCAAAGGGAGACACCAGCTTTGCAAATGCAAAAATAGAGAAAAGGAATCAAGCAAATAGAAAATAAAAGGAACCGCAGTTTTACATGGATGAAACATACAAATTGATAGCAAGAATATGCGTTGCGCTTGAGATCCTCACGATTTGTTATAACACTAAGTGAGGGCCTCATGGCTCGATACCGCAGGTCGTGCAACTGTAGTTGCGCAGAATGAATGCAGTCGTGCACGTTGTGACGTGGCTTGTCAGAACGCTTGTCAGTGCCAAAGGAAGTAACTAGATATAAGCAGCTTGATATTTACAATCCATTCCGGGGCGTCATCGACATTTATCCTCAACAAATGTGCAAACTTGTTGTGGGGAAACTCGAGCCACCGGCACAAGACGAGTGTGAGCACATAGAGTCGATTGAGCGGAGCATGAGGGTGCGGTACATGGCGGAAGGAATACACTATGAGAAGCGCAAACGAATTAATATGTACCGAGCATTGACACAAATTCCGCGTACACAGAGCTTACGTCACTAGTGGTTTGCGGTGAAATGACTATGCATCCCCCTAATAACTCCTGTATGCAAAATAGGTTGTCTGTTTAGCTTTGCTAATGCGCTGCTTTCCACTTCGTAACTGGCTCCTGCTGTTCAGTGCTATGACGCAATGACTATAATTGCCCCGATCCGAGCTTGTATGTAATGTGTTGCTTAATATTCTCATCTGACAGGACAAGCTAGGAAGCGCACACATTTTTTTTGCGCAATATGTTAACTACAGCACTTTAATGCAATAAAATCTGGCATGTGTAGCATATCATGGAAACTTATCACGCGTTTTCAACACGAGAAATTTTTACTAATTTCCAAGTTATACATTAGGTATTTGCCCTTGAAAACGACGCGTTCCCTTTTTTTTACAATCTGAATATTTTGTTTCCGAGAGCACCTTGTATGTAATTTACAAAAACACCTCATCGTCAAGAACATATTGAACATGCATGCACGCATATGGAATATGAAATGCATCATTCGCATAGCCTTATGACCTCTTGGGGGGTTCAAAGGCTTTTCAGCAAAAATTATGGCGTTTTTCACTGCTCGATCTGGAGCGGCCGCCGAAATCCTCGAGTGAGCCCTCGGGTTTCACAAATCCGAATCGGCCAGCGGAGCACAAATACGCTCCCCGGGGGATCACACAGGAAGTCTGCGTACACCTAACACAAACCGGTCCCGGAAACCATGCCCGACTTCCGCTCTGTACGTTTCCACGGCAAGCAAACTCGCTTTCCCCGTGCGTAATTTGATCGCAGCAGTCGCAGAGTCCGTCAGTTCCACGTCGCGCCCGCAACGATTGCGCATGGACAAGGTGCATAGAAGGCTTCGTACAGCACCTGCGTCACCTCGTAATCGCTGTAGTCCGCGCTCTCATCGTTAAACGCGAGCTCTGCAGCAGCACCGAACGCAGCCATTGTGCGAAACACACAATGTTGTGCGTACCAACCGGGTACCGATTTAGCTTGAAGGCGGAAGTGACGCGAGCTATTTCCGCCCGAATCCGCGCCTCGGCGGCGGAGCAAGTGAGAGTGGTCCGGCGCGGAACGAGTTGATCCGAAACGGCCAGTGAAATTCGGATTCGCTGCTGCGGAGCAGGAAATCCTGCTCCGAATCGACCAGTGAAAAACGCCATTAGTGGCACTTTTTCCACACCTACATCACACTTCATACATATTTTTTTAAGGTTTGGAGGGCGTTACGCCAGAAGCATTCACACGACGTCTTCTAGGAATATTACAATAGAGAAAGCTGTTACGGGCATACTTTGATGCAGCAGAAGACGTTATCACAGATCACGAAGCAGCTTTAGCGCGAATGGAGCCAAGAGTGCACTTTGGTTACCTAAAGGCTACGTGGCACAGCCATCACATATTCCCTGCGTGGGTGCAGGAGTTTTTGACCAAATGCTCTTGAAGCTTTATACGAAGCACACTGCGCAAGTAGAATTGTAAAGCCACCTGTCAATAACTTGTGTCTTTTTACTTCACATTACTTCACATATGAAAAAAGAAGGAACATTTTCGTTGTGACTCTTTCATGCGTATACCAGGAACCAGCCATCCATTGCCGTAAA
The DNA here is from genome assembly GCF_038994185.2 of Dermacentor albipictus. Classification (NCBI taxonomy): domain Eukaryota; kingdom Metazoa; phylum Arthropoda; class Arachnida; order Ixodida; family Ixodidae; genus Dermacentor; species Dermacentor albipictus. Next base: position 2,447,278 of record NW_027225583.1, on the reverse strand, counting down.
CATTCTGACGTTTAGTGGCCTCCCAGATTGGCCAACATGCGGTAGTAGCAGAAGTTATAGTTCAACTGCAGGTGGAGTTTCGGAGGCCGAACGGGGCCGTATAAAGCGGAATATAACCCGCTTTACACAGGTAAAACAGCGCCCCTTCCATTCCGTGAAGATGGTCGAACAGCGAAGCTACGTTAGTTACATTAAGTGCTACACCACGTAAGTCCAACTTCGCAAGGAGTTACACCGTCAATCTTCTGTTTCACCTTTCTTTAAGGTCATTTTCGCTTTTGCGTGCTTCAGGTTGGTGAGCATTCTTTAGAAGTGAATTTTTTTGCTATGCTCCCACTATTTTCTTCTTTTTATACGCGTGAAGCAATGAGAGCAACGTTAGGTGTGAAATTAAGAACGTTTGATCTGAGCCAGCTGGAAGAAGACGACGGCGACGAACACGGCAGCAGTAGCCAGCTGTGGAGCGCCCCGCTTTGGAGGAACATGACGACACTCTATCCATTGCTGACGATGATGATTGTTGCGAACACCGACAACGACAGCACAGGGTCCGCATACCAGCTTTGCTGTTGAAAAAAAAAGAAAAATCAAGAATAAAAAAAAGACTCGCTATTCCACTTGGCTGGGGCATTCAAAGCTATAGCAAGGTTATGCCTTGTGCTTGGGATCGTGACGCCGTGTTCTAACGCTAGGTGAGGGCGACATGGCATGACACAGCTGGTCGTACAGCTGCTGTTGCGCAGAATGAATTGATTCGTGCAGCGTTGTGACCAGACGTGTCACAACGGTTGTGAGCACCAAAGGAAATAACTTGAGCGCCCAAAGGAATAGCACCTTGACATTTAAGAATCCATTCCACTAAGTCCACTGTATGCATTACGATGCGTGGTGCACGCATATGTTCAACAGCAACGAAAATTTACTTGCGTGCGACACTCGTGCCAGCGGTAGAAGCCGAATGCTTTAATGTCGGCACTCTAGAGCCGACTGAACGGAGCTGGAGGGTGTGGTTTATAGTGGAAGGAATACACTAGGAGGGACCGTCACGTGATAGTCTTGATGGCTATTTAAAACAAAAGAATATAAAGAAGTAGTATGCCTAACGGGTGGGGGTCACGTTATAGGCAAGCGGCTGATTCTAGTCGACTTGCTATGATTGCGTCTCCTGCGTGGGTTTGGGAACATGCTGTCACGTCTCAACATTGGCACGTTACATTGTCACGTTGCATTGTGTGTTAAACCATGCCAGAAAATCTTTGCAAGGAGTCTGTATTGTAGATATTTTGTTTCAGTATTATTTCTCCTCAATTTCGCTTCTGCATGCTTCGCGTGTTGAGTAGACTTTAGGAGCGCTTTTCTTTTTGCGACTGTCCCGTTGCGTTCTTTTTTTTTGCGCGTAACATTTCTGTCTGTATTTTGCGGTGCTTTCTTTATCGCTTGCGAGCTTCTCCGCCCCTCTCTTGCGCGCCAGTAATGAGAGCAAGGCTTGGCGTGCAATGAAAACCATCTGATCTGAGCCAGCTGTGGAAGAAGACGGTGCTCTAGCCATTGCTGATGATGATAACTCTAACGAAGTCCAGCATCAACGGCACAGGGTCCGCTTAAACAGATTCGCTGTAAAGAAAAAAGAAAACAAAAGTTAAGGAACATGAACCACTGTTTCGCTTGAGCGAAGTATTCAAAGCTATAGCGAGGTTATGCGTTGCTCTTCCGATCCTCACAGTGTGTTCTAATACTAGGTGCCTGCTACAGGCGCGACACAGCAGGTCGTACAACTGCTATTGCGTGGAATGAATGAAGTCATGCAGCGTTGTGACCAGGCGTGTCACAACGCTTGGCAGCCCGAAAGGAAATACCTTAACATAAGTAGCTTCACATTTACAATCCTTTCCACTCAGACCAGTCTATGCATTAGGCTGCGTCATGCGCACTTATCCTCAACGGATATGCAAATTTACCTGCGTGTGACACTGTATACGAACGCCGCAGTGGCAACCATTTAGAGCCGACTGGACGGAGCGTGGGGGTACGGTCCATGGTGGAAGGAATACACTAGGAGGGAGCGCCAGGTGACAAACTTGAAGACTAGTTATAGAAAAGAATGTAGAGGCGAAGTATGCCGTATTCACGTGATAGCCAAGCGGTAGGTTCTAGTCGGCTTGCATTGGTTGCATCTGCTGCGGGGATTTCGGCACAGGCTGTTAGATCTCAACACGGGCAAGATCCTTAATTAGACCATTACCACGAGGCAACGCCACCCATTCGTCAGCAGCTATACCGAAGTCAACGCAACGTTGGAATTTACCGTTGAAGGGTCCCCAGAAGAGCCCTCTACTCGTACAAGACAGCCTGAACTAATGATGAAAAGGGCCAACATCGAATGTTACTGCAGAATGGCGCCGACCTTGGATTCCCATGTTGCTATACGGCCACCTATTCCATACCATCGGAATTGGATGGTTTGGGAATGATGCCACATCATGAGTGGGATATTGCGACCAATTCGTCGATTGTAATTGGCCGTGGTAGTCATCAGATTCCGTAGACGAGTCGCTAGCGAAGATGACGGGAATAAAAACGGAGACCTTCCGTCCAGTCGGGATGACGTGTCTTGATTTGAACTGAGACGTTTAATATGTTCCTGCATTCAGGGGGCTTCCCTATTTGGAGCCAGTTTGCCTGCTTATAATATAAACCCTCTTTCTTTCATTCCTGCTACCGGGCGTGTTCGTCGATGGGCTTGGCGAATTTCTGGCCCAAACGCCACCTCAAGTCACAACCAGGCGGGCATGTCAGGCGTGACAAACGCACGCTGAGGTTAGCGAAGGTTCAATCGTGTAGCGGCGGCCAGTCTTTACGTCAGTCGGGTAACGCCCAGAACTATCACACCTGATGTAGGTGCATGTGGTGGTTCGGTGGTGTTGCATTGTCTTTTGAGGCAGAATGGATTGTACGTCTTTCGCGTCCCTGGAGAGTCGATACGCGTGCCCGGAGATTCGTTGTCTGCGGAGCTAGCAGACATGTCGCCGTTTGCCGTGATTTGCTGCTAGCCTGATATATTACTTTCGTTCCTCTGTGTGTGCATGTGTTCGAATTTCTACAAACCCTCTCAAAATAATAATAATAATAATAATAATAATAATAATAATAATAATAATAATAATAATAATAATAAATTAGGCATTCGTTAGAGTGCCCAGGAACAGCTTCAAGGCATTTGCAGTGCTGCACATACGTTATCACTCTAAAATTACTGTGTGTTTCTGTTCACTCTCCATTTGAGGGCTCAAGCCTTTTCCGTTTTTGCGCATCATGCACGTTCAGATTATGTGTACTTCTAAACATTAGCGAGATATATATCTATATATGAACCGTGTGTTACGTGTGTTGAACCGTATTTGACGCGCGCGGCGGCTATCTTGAAAGCGATCTGCGATGAGGGACACAGTGAGTCGATTGCTGATAGCTTAGTGTGCGATCGGTTCTCGTCACTTACTTCGCGTTGAAGCGGGAGACAGCGCGGATGTCAATTGGCTCGCTGCTGCTGCGGCCGCGCTTCATCACGCCGCTGTTTTTGATGGCGAGTTTCCGCGGTCATCGAGTGAGATGTGTTAAAGTTTGCTTGCGCAGGCCTGACACCATGCTTGATGATTTAGTTCATAAGGTAATGTTTACAAGTTCATACGGCCCATAAAACAGCTATTTTTATTTTGTACAGCTGTCCAATAATTTGCAATCGCAATCGACGCTTCGTCTTTCGGGCGCAACTACGACTCTTCTTTAGTTGTCTTAGTTATAGCAAAAGGCCAGAAATTGCCCTACTTTGGCGATTGTTGTCAAAAAGCAGTGGCGAGACACCCAGAACCCGTCAACTCCAAACCGAATTGAAGTCGCTAAAGAAGTCCTTGCTTCCAAATTTATTAAACTAGATGTCCAATCAGCCAATGAAGGATACATTACAGATTGTTTGGCCGAGGAAAGGGGCATGTCAGTATAGAACTTTCGAGAACTGTGCCTGACTTGGTAATATGCGAAGCCGACCTCTGGGTCTGAGATGATCTATAAATTTGTAATGAGCTGAACATACAGCTGCCAGGCTGCCCTATAAGTTGTGAAGATGTGCAGGTTCATTCTGCCCTTCGGCTGGAATTTGGTGGGCGTTTCTTGAGCCACAACTAACGTCACAAACGAGTGGGGAGCAGGCACTCATTCAGGTTGCAATAAAGCACTTACAAGAGTGGCTAATCGCAGCGAAGGTTGTCATGGTTTCCAACTCCGGTGCTGCCCTGAGAAGACTAAATTGAAGTGAGCCTGATATCCCAGCATTGCGTGGTGTTTGTATTACTGTGAGTAAATTTAAGTGTCATGGGGTCCCTCACTTGCTGGGAGATATATACGAAGATAAAATAGCACTGCATAAATTGTATGACCTGGTGTGTTGTGTAGTTAGAGTTCCGTACAGAGTTGGAATTTTCTAATGGGATTTGTTTATTAACAAGCCAGGGTGAATGACTTGGTGTTTCGTCCAAAATGGGGGGTTCGATGCGCGCATTGTGTGGAGCTACACCATTAAAAATGTTTTCGCGTCAAGACCAAGGTGGCATCAGCTGTCCTGACTACGGCAGGCACACCGTATTCACTGTAAGCTCGAGAGATGGCGTCACCGTTCCGGTGCGGCGGAATCCACATGTTTTGAAGGGCGTAGTTGCACACTATGAGCGCATCGACTTTATTTTGGAATAAAGAAGCAAATGGTTCACATAAGCGTGTTAATGAACTAAATCCATTAGAAATATTCCAGCACGACGTAAACCTGAGCGCGAACGACCGTGTGGTTTAAGTAGAACAGTCGTATATACTGGGCAATTCTATCTTTTCCACACACGGCATGCATCTATGTAGAATAATGGTCTGGTGGACAAGCTACTAGTGATACACCCATAAAGGCTTTGGCTGCCAATAAGTTTTGTGTGATCTCTATGACATTCAAAGAGCAGCCCTACGAGCTGCGAGAATCACTGGATTGTCAAACATTTTTACGTTCGCTGCCGACTGTTGCCTCATCGCGTTGGCACTTTCCTACCGAATCGGTTTTGCCTTGGAGCCTTGGTGCTGCGAGCGCTCGCAGAGAAAAAGGACGTGCTTAGGACGGTCATGTATTTGCTGTGACACTTTCATATAATTGATTCCCTGCGTTGCTTACAGAGCGCACATTTCGCCCAGAGGAACCGCGGTATTTTTTGCCTGCCGCGCACCTTTCTCGATAAATGCCTCCATCCTAATAGTCATGCGTCTCAATGCGGCTTTCTGTTTATCCCCCCCCGTTCCCCCCTCTACGTTTCCAGAGGAGCTAATAGGCATTTCCCCTTGCCGTGATTTCGTGCTAGCCTAATATTTTCCTTTTGTTCCTCTGTGTGTGCATGTGTTGCTTAGTCGACATACCCCCTCCGCCTCCTAATAATAATAATAATAATAATAATAATAATAATAATAATAATAATAATAATAATAATAATAATAATAATAATAATAATAATAATAATATTTGTTGTTGCCATCTTACAATAATCGTACATCAGAAGGCGGGCCCGTCAAAGCCAACGAAGCGGCTTGCGTGACTTGGCCCGGCATGTCGGCAAACAAAATCAAAATGGCAACATGTACAGAAATGACAAGCTCGTGAAGTTCATCACACAAAATGAAACAGAAAATCAGCTGAAATTAGTGACAAAAGAAACACAAGAAACAAGAAAAGAGAAATGTAGTAATATACATATTTTACAGTGCCTCCAACATTTTTTTTCAAGTTTCGTTTCGATGTTGCAGTAAATATATGATCAGGAAGGTCATTGAATATTCTTGGGACATAAGCATACCTACTAGCCTTACCAAATCTTGTGTTGCAGTGCGGTACTACAAAACGCAATGTTTTCCGCAGTGCACGGGGAGCAACATATTCTTGTTTGAAATCAGGGTTCCAAAAGTGTCTTACCACAACCGTTTGAGTGAACAAAGTTTTAAATGACGGAAGATCCAGATGTATAAATAAGTTCACATTGTCGGCCGAGGAAGAGTTATAAACAATGGACTTCAACATATTTTTTAGAATTCTGTCAATTCGACAGAGCCATCGAGATGAGCAAAACCCGAACAATGTAATGCCATAACGTAACACACTGTATGCTAAGGCGTGCATGATAGTGATTTTTACAGGCATCGGAACAATGGATTTAATATTAAAAAGCAGCGAGGAAACACTTCTGAGCCTGCCGCAAAGATACGTCATGTGATCATTCCATGAGAGGTCACTGTCAAAGAAAACGCCAAGGTATTTAATGGAGTTAACATAATCTACAGGGGCACACTGACACGATTGGCAAGTACGACAGTGTAGAAACAAGGGTAAATTTGTAACCGTTGCTTTAAGTGGATTTCTAAAACATAACACTTTTGTTTTTTCTTTGTTTATTGACAAACAGTTGTTAGCAAACCAGGTCACTGCGTCATACACACTCTCTTGAAGTAATGCAATTGCTTTTGAGTAACAGATATGTTTAGTTAAAAGGACAGTGTCATCTGCATACTGAAATATCATACACTTCGAAACAGCTGAAGAAAAGTCATTTATAAATATGTCAAAGAGAAGAGGAGACAATATAGAGCCCTGAGGCACTCCAGCTTTCAAGGGTAGTTTGTTATTGATGAATAACTCGTTGTCTAAAGATATCACCTGCGAGCGGCAGGACAAATAGTTTTTTAGGAACTGGTAAAATGGCCCCCTGAAGCCGAGCAGGTATAGTTTTTCAAGCAGGATTTCGTGGTTCACAGTATCAAAGGCTTTAGAAGTATCGAGAAACAATGCGCATGCTAACATGTTTTTTTCTAAAGCTGTGTTCAATTCATCTGAAAATTCCTCGAGCAGAGCAATGGTGCCCCGTCCCGCGACAAAGCCGAACTGACGACTCGATATAACTGAAAACTTATCTAGAAATGACGTCATAGTTTCTAAGAGAAATTTTTCTATTATTTGTGACATGATAGGCAAGATCGAAATAGGTCGGTAACTGTCCACACTACCTTTCTTTACTCCTTTAAATAATGGAGATACAATAGCCGTTTTTAATTCCGCCGGCATTGTAGCCGTCTCTAGGAATCCATTAATTATGACAAGAAGAATACGCGATAGTGCGTTGAAGTTTCGTTGGAGCAAAGATGCCGATATACCGTCTATACCAGCTGGCTTATGTCGCCTAAACCCAGCAACTATTCTTGCGAGTGTGTCGAATGTTATCGTTGGTAAGAATGCGGAAGCCGATATAATTTTTTCTTTTCCAGAGCGGCCAGCTGGCACCATTGAAGTTGTTCCCGAAACGCGCGCGAAATGTTGATTGAAGATTGCGGCTGTCTGTGCAAGATCACATGGGAAAGTGTCAGCTAGCTTTGATTTATTAGTGTCTTTCCCGCGTAGGTGGTTTATCAGTGACCACGTCTTTGCCGGATTTCGAACAGATAATTGAAACTGACGTTGAAAGTAGCGGCGTTTTGCGCATCGTATAAGGGCGACGACTTTATTCCTTGCGCTTCTGTAGCTAGCGCGAAGCTCAGCATTGTTAGGAGTTCGTTTAAGCCGTTTCCACAGCAAGTCTCGGTAGGCGATTGCATTCATTATATCCACGGTAAGCCAGTAATGATTTCTTCTCTGTTTAGTTAGAACAGTTCGAGTGCAGGCTTCTTGAAAGCTGCGTATTTTCGAACTGAATTGTTCATAAATAAACACTGGCACTCCCGAAACACTCAGTGAAGACCAGTCGAACCTGCCAATCATTTCATCCAATTTGCGTTGATCAACAAAGATAACGCGCGTCCGCCTATCTGAGCTATTTACTTTCCAACGTTGAGGTGTGTTAAAAAGACGCCTCAAGCTGAAACGACAGACAGTGAAATAGTGGTCTGCTAAGCGTTGCGTAATCACGCATGAATGCAGATCATGATTAGGCGCCCGTGCGGCGATGTGGTCTAAACAAGAATGCGTTATTCGGCCGTTCACAATTTCTTCACGTGTGAAGGTGGTGACCATGCTTTCGAGGCCAAAAGCAGAAACGGCAGATAAATATTCTGACACTTGAGCTTTGCCTGGGCATAATACATCAATATTTAAATCACCGGTGAGGCAAAACACCTCCTCATAACTGAAGCGCTTCAAAACAGTCTCTAATTCTATGATAAAGCGACTAACGCTGTTTGCAGGAGGCCGATAGATCGCTAACAAAGTAAGAGCGGTCTGAAGAAAGCTTACATTTAAACACAGGCATTCAGCATGAGCCAGATCTACATCAATGCATGATACTGTGTACTTTTCATTCACAAAAACTGCAATTCCACCCCCTCGACGGTGTAAACGAGTGATAAAGTTTTCACTGTAACCTTTTATGGCAAAAAACTGTGTGCTTGATTCGGGAATATTTATTTCGGTTAGCACAAATACATCTACAAAATTTCTGGCATCTTCTGCAATATGTTTAAACTCATCCCAGTATTTACGTAGACTGAGAATATTTATATTGACCAAAGTAAAGTCTCATTCGGAATTCGGACCGAAGCTGTCCTTAAAAGCTCGAAAGCTCGGAAAATCAAGCAAAACAGACGGATACATATTCATTGGATTTGCAACATCCATTTCATTGGTAATGCGAATGAGTGGAGAGACTTCGTCCTTCTTAGCGAAGATTTTGCCTGCTTTCACCCACACGAACTTGTACTTGTGTAGCTTGCCTGCGGCCCGGGCAAGCCAGAACAGATGCCGATTTGCCTTGGTTAGATTGTCATTAAAGTAGAGCTTCGGAAGTACTTTGGATTCACAGAGCTGTCGAAGCTTCCCACGAGCCCTCATCCAGTTTTCTTTCATGTTTACCGTTGAGAAACGAACCAAGACTGTAGGGACAGTGTCTGTTTTGCCAAAAGTTGGTGGACAGCAACGACGTCAGTATCAACAGAAAATTCGGGTAAATCAATTTTATCAGCCAGATCATGCAGTATTTTTTTCAAGTCTTCCTTATCAGCAACCGGCAAGCCACGAATTTCCAAATTTGCCTTTCTGCTGTGCTGTTCAGATTCATTTTGATCGTGCTGCAATCGTGGCAAAATCTCAGCCTGAACACGGACAGTCTCATTTAACTTCTGAATTTCTCTGTCTCTGGTCCTTGCTGCTTCTTCAGACAACTTGAGCTGTTCACGTGTAGTCTCGTACTGCTTTGACAAGAAAGTGACGGCGTCTTCAAGGTCAGAGACGGTCTTCGACAGCTTTAAGAATTCGTCTTTCAAAAACAAGAGCGAGTCAACCTTAGAATGCAGTGCCGGTAGTACTTCTAAGCTTTTTTTTACGTCCTTGATTTCCGCAACAAGAGCTAAAATAGCGTCGTTATTGCCTGCCGCCTGCGCTGAATCCGACTGGGATGAAGAAGGTTGCTTTTTGTTCGCTCTGCAGGTCTTGCATACCCAACCCTCACGTTTCGCCTGTCCCATAGTGTTAAAGGTATTAGGGGCAATACCCGAGCAAGTCTGTCCGAGATGATATGAATATTTGCATTCATAACACGCCATAATACGCCCATCACTAGGCAGACTTTTTTGACAGGCAATACAAAGGCTGTCTTCGGACATCGCGACACGTTATAAGAGCAACGCTTGGCAGTCGGCAGCACTTCACATACAATGAGAAGCAAAAGATTACAAAGGAAAATATACCTGTGGAAGTATACAGGCGATCAGTTTAACAGGCCACTGTATTGACTGTATCGCTGCCGACTGCGAAGCGGTCTCGGTTGAGTGGGCGTTTTATGCTGAAGCGCCGGGTCAGCGTTGCCAGAAGAGCAGGATCCAGGCGATGAAATCAGCCGAGCAGTGTCGGTAGGCGTCGATGGGCGCACTTCTGCCAATCCAGCGGGAAAAGCTTCAGCAGGCCAGGTGATCTGTGGAAGAATACAGGCGATCAGTTTAACAGGCCACTGTATCGCTGCCGAATAATAATAATAATAATAATAATAATAATAATAATAATAATAATAATAATAATAATAATAATAATAATAATAATAATAATAATAATAATAATAATAATAATGAAGTATTCATTATAGTGCTCAGAAACAGCATCAAAGCTTTTGCAGTCGTTCACTTAAGTAGCCATACACGATAACCTACGTAAAAAATACCAATATGATAGATAAAACAATTCGAGGCAAAGAAACAAATAGGGTATAATAAAACAAGGAGGAGGACAGAAAAAAGAGTTAACCATAGAACATGATTATCTAAGCATGAATAGAGAACACATACAATAGATTGCGGATATATCAACGCAGCTAGAATACGTCATATTAACAATGACATTAAAAAAATCTTTGTTCGAACAGGGAATTCTGTGGCCTGGGAAACTTCAGGCTCTTTTAATGCACGTGAATTCATCAGCTCACTTCCTATAAAGCGTGCTTTTTGTGATAACATTTATCCTACAAGAAAGCCACCTTTAGAGAAGACGCATGCTTAGGGATGCAGACGGGCTCGAAAACTGGCTACGACCGAATGCTGTGTTCAGGGCTCTTTCTCTATGAGGAGCCAGGAATTAGAATACGGAAATATTATATGTACATGCTAACAGCAATAATAATGACTTATTTCTGCCATTAATTTGCTCTTGGTCGGGAAGAAAGAGACGAAAGTGCGACCCAAATACCTTCGGAAATGAAGTTGTCATTTGTTTTTATTATTGAGGCTGGGCTATCGAAAGTCTACTTTCCGCAAGTAACTGTCGATGCGACACAATTTTAAGGCCATGTTATATTTCCGGCCGATTCAAATATGACGAGAGGAAACATCGCTCCCATAGTAATTGTCACATAAGCGGGATGCAACCAACTTCTAATCATCTTCGGAGCTTTTGGTCTATGAAACTTTAGCGCTTCTAAGACAGCAAGTTTATCAACCACGGGCCCTAAAACGCCGTCTCCCTATAGACATCCTCTGCTCCTGCTGGCAGTTGTGCGTGCTTGCTTACTTTCGCAAAGTCCCACCGAATCCCTCGAGGTCAGCACTTTGCGCCAATTTATCACGTGAAAAGCTTATATGGCAGACACGCTTGTTGTTATCAGCACTATGGTATCGTTAAGAGTTTTTTTCCCAAATCAAACGCAGTTACGCATATTCGTTATTCACAGCACCCTGCTGGTGATTTCTACGGAGATTAACGGAGCCGAACTATTTTTAAAGCGTCCTCCTGGCGCCTACAGTTCCGCAGGCAGTGGATGATGGAGCTGCAGGTTTAATGCGCGTGCTCGTTCGTTTGCGAAGCTAGAGTGGCAGAGGGTAGATAACGAAATAACACGATTGAATGGCGCACTTTCCCCGGAATCAAAAAACCGCAAACACGTTGCGAGATTGTAGCTGCCTGGGAAGTGAAGAAAGAATGATTCGAAAAGACGAATAAAAAAAAGAATGAGACGAATACTAACGTACAAACTTTGTAAGCGCAGTTTCCGGACCATTATTAAGCTCTCTCTGATAGGTGGCTCGGGAAGGCGCGTGCAAATTCGCCGTGTCAGTTAATTATACGCTTGTCTGTCTGACGGGGAGAACGAAGTGGCAATTCTCGGCCCTCAAATAGGTACGAGTGATGTGCTCTTACGTCTAGGCGCCGGCAGCCCGTTCGAGAGGAGATAAGAGCAGCGCATTTGCCTTGTTGTGGGCCCACCACGCATGCACTCTTCGAAGAAAGAGACGCAGCAAGGGGCCAAAGCAAACGGACCAAGTGTGAGCTCTGTGCCTAACTTCAGAGAAACGTGATCAGTCTTGCCACTGGAAAGGTTCCAGATTACATAATTATCTGTAAAGCCTAGGAGAGCAAGGGTGGAAGTTTTCTGCCATATTTTTCATTTGTAGCCCCTCGCACACATCGCGACGAACAGCAGTTTTGAGTACAATAAGTTATACCTGATGTGGAGTACTCTCAAACGCGACCATAACTGGCTCGGATGGACAAATGTACAGCCCAGCTACTCCTCTCTCTCTGAACAACCTATGCGAGGCTAACTCTAGAGTTTACCACTGCTTGAGTCACGCCTGGTGCGACAAGGGTGCCATCTGAGTACGCGATATATGCCTGATCCACAATGGCTCCTTCTACAGTGAAGCCGTTAAGAACTACTTCACCCAGGATTGTCGCCGTGTAACACAAAAAGTATCATCATCAGGATTGGCTCCAGCACCGTCTTCTTCTACTCCAGCTCGTCGTTGTCATTACCTTGTTAATAATTAATTAATTCATTCATCATATATTTCAGAGACAGAAATCCGTATTCAATATTACTGCGAATTACAGTGAAGCTTTTGAGGGCTAATTCCCACAGAAGCTTGTCCGTGTGTAAACACAAAACTTCCCATAAGTGGGCCGACGCCGAAGCTAAGGGAATACCGAGCCGACCTGCGGCGGAGGTACGCAGTCGTTAAGCACTCCCCATACGTGGGCCAGTCCCCAAGATAGTCCAATGCCGAGCAGAACTGCGGCGGAGGTACACAGACGTTAAGCACTCCCTATACGTGGGCCAATCCTCAAGATAGTCCAATACCGAGCGGAACTGCGGCGGAAATGCACACGCGTTAAGCACTCACCATACGTGAGCCAATACCGAAGATGATTCAATCCCGGTCCGACCCAGTGCAATTTGCAATTAGGGCCCCATATTCGCAATCTGCGCACAGGTTCGCTGGTGATCCTTGTCCACAGAGCGGAAGGGTGCTGACGTTTTCCCTACACAAGGTTTCTAAAGTAAGCTGCGTGGGTAGTTATGGTTGCAAAAATATATGTTGTAATCCAATAGCATGTTTTCGTTACACCACGGTTTGAGGAAGTGACACACTTGGACCGTTTTAAAGGCGTTCCACGCCAAAATAAATTGCATGCCTTCTATTTTGCCTGATGAATCGATTACTCGATTATAGCTGCTATTTAATGTTTCCCTAGCCCTGAGTGGCCGGTTAAAGGAAAAATAAGTAGCCCAAGCGAATTAAAATATACTGAGTAAGGACACCAATGCCGCGTACACGGCACTTATTTCACTAGTGGATGCTATGGAATGATTATGCATACATCGTGATAACTCCTGTATGCAAAATAAGTTGTTTCGTTCAGCATTGCTACAGCGCTCATTTCCACATAGTCATTGACTGCTGCTGTCCAGTTCTATTGCACAATGACTCTAATAGCTCTATTCAGCGGTTGCATGTAATGTGTTGTGTAGCATTCTTATCTGTCAGGACAAGTCATGCAGCGGACACATTTTTTTATATGCAAAACTTTATCTAAAGCTCTTCAGTGTACGAAATCTGACTTGTATAGGATATCGTGAAACCTTATCACACGTTTTCAGTGAGGCAAGTTTTTACTAATGTTATTGTTAAAGTTGAAGTGCTCGCTTCTCTAAAAGCCGCGTTCTTTTCTGTTTGCACTCATTGAATATTTTGCTTCTCGAGTGCGGCTTCTTTGGAATTCGCTAACTCACGGTCAAGAGGATATTGAACATGCATGCACGTTGAACCATATGGCAAGGGCTTGAGTGATGCTGAAAATGCAGTGTGAATCCTTTTGGCTTCCGGAAAGCTTAAAATGCTTTTCTGCAGAATTTAGTGCCATGTCATCTTTCTTTCTTTGCGTTTTCTAGGGTCTGTTACCAGGGGCATACGACTCACCCAGGCAATTTCCACGGGAGGTTTGCTGGGCTCTTTTTAGAGACAAAAGTCTGTGTTCGATATCCTGGTATGTACGTTTGACATCAGACCAGCCATGATCGCAGGTGCACTGCCAATGGAGCCAAACATAGCATTTACGTTACCTAAAGGCTACCTTATACAGCTCCCAAATATTCCCTGGAAGTCTGCTGGTTATATTGTCTAAAGGCGCTTGAAATTATGCGCGGAGCATGCTGCACAGGTAGAATTGTAAAGCCAACCGTCAATAACTTGGGGCTTTTGACTTAAAATACACGGAAGGAAGAAATCGTTCGTCGTGACCCTTCCATTCTCATGGGAGAAACCTGTCCCACGTTGCCGTAAGCATTGTGGCGTTTCGTGGCCTTCGAGATTTCGCCAACATACGGCCGCCGCAGAAACTACACTCCTTCAACTGCACCTCAAGTTTCTGAAGGCGAACGCTGCCTTACAAAAGGAGATATCGTAAGCTCTACAGAGGTAAAAAAAATGCAGTTATGAAAGAAAAGAACCGCTTCCTCGCTTGGGTGAATCAATCATAACGATTGCAAGGTTATCCGCTGCACTTGAGATCCTGAAGCTGTGTTCCAACTCTAGGTGAGGGTGACATGGGTTGACAGAGCAGGTCGTAGAACTGCTTTTATGTAGAATGAATGGAGTCGTGCAGCGTTGTGTCAAGGCGCGTCACAACGGTTGTGAGCGCCAAAGGAAATAACTAGATGTGAGTAGCTTGACATTTAACAATCCATTCCACTCAGTCCAGTGTATGCATTATGGTGCGTCATGCACAGTTATCCGCAACGGAAGCGCCAATTTACTTGCGTGCGACACTCGTGCCAACGACGGAACACGAGCGCTTTAGTGTCGGCACTGTAGAGCCGACACTACGGAGCGTGAGTATGCGTTCAAGAGCGGAAGGAATACACGAGGGATGGTCAGGTGACAAACTTGAGGCGCATAAATAGAAAAGAATATTGAGGAGAATTAGGCCTTAGTCGGCTTGTTTTACTTGCGTCTCTTGCGGTGTATTTTGGAACAGGCTGTTACGTTTCAACAGGACCAAAACCCTTAATTAGACGATGAACACGAGGCAATCACTCCCATTCGTCAGCGCCAATCTCGAACTCCACGCAGCGTGGTAACCGACTGTTGACGTGTCCACAAACGCCCCCTCTACTTGTACCTGAAAGCCTGAACTAATGATGAAAAGGGCCAACGGCGAATGCTACCGAAGAACGCCCCTAACTTGTATTCCAAGGTTGCTATACGGTCACCCATTCCGTACCATAGAATGTGGAGTGCGGCGGAAAAATGCCATACCATGCGGGGAATATTGCTATCGATTCGACGATCGCGATCGTGAGCAATATGGTCATCAGGTTCCCTAGACGAGTCGCCTAGGTTAGACGACGGTTTCAAAAGTGGAGACCTTTCGTGCAGTGGCGGCGACGTGTCCTGATGTGGACTCAGACCTTTGATGGAGTGGGCTTCCGTAGGTGGAGGCAATGCGACTAATATAGAATACATGCCTCTTCCTTCATTCCTACAACCAGACTTATTCATCGATGGGCGTGGGGAATCCTGGGTCGAATGCCACCTTGATCAGCAACAAGGTGGGCATGTCAGGCGTGGCAAACGCATGCCGAGGTTGGTGAAGGTTCAATCGTGTGACGCATTCGAGTCTTCGTTATGTCAGTCAGGTAACGCACCGAACCCCCACACGTTACGTAGGTGGGCCCCCGCAGGGGCGTCTGCGCAAGCAGGCGTTTGGTGTGTTGCGACACCACGGACCCGAGCACACGAGGGTTGGACCCTCCCGCTTGTAGCCGTGTGCGGCTTAGCCGTGTGCGGCTTAGCCGTGTCCGGGGAAAAGGGGATCCTGGGGGTTGAGCCAATGCCGGGTGTTTGGACCTTTACGGCCCCTCGGCGGCGGCAACATACCCCTTTGGCCTCGGCTTCACGTAGACGGCACCCCCGGACTGACCCACCCGGGGGAAATCGGCAGTCGCCTTTTCCTGTCCTCCTCTCCAATCTACGTCTTTCTCTCTAGCCTTTTTCATCTTTCCTGTCTTCTCATCACTTCTCCTCACTTCCCAGTTTGCCGGCGGCAAGGGTTAGCCTTGTGTAGCTAGCCAGCCTTGGTTATGCTGTATTTGGTTATAGCAGCGATGTACGGCTGGCGTTGGCAGGGTTTCTCTAGCAGGAACTTCTGTCACGTCCCCCTGTTGGGCTCCATGGTGGGTGGTCGGCATCGCGGCCGAAAACCCAACATTACTTATGGAACACGCTTTTCCTCAACTACCTGATCGCCCTCAGAAACGAGGGCGCACCGAAGAAGTTTTTCAGTTTTTCGGACGTCAAGTCCACAATTTTCCCCGTTTTCATGTGATCCACGCAGAAAAACCAGCTAAGCAAGTGCGAACAATCTCCCCGTTCCTTGTATCTAAGTCTCTTACCGAAGTTTTTGGCCCAGGATATAAGGTGTCAAGGATGGCTAGCGGTGACCTCCTCTTGGAGCTCCGCGACCTAAAACAATTTGAGAAACTTCCTAAACTAGTATCATTTGGGGAGACCCAAGTTGTAGTAACCCCGCACCGCACGATGAATACTTCCCGCGGTGTTGTCTCCGATGATGACTTGCTAGAGCTCACTGAGGCTGAACTGTTGGAGGGCTTCAGTGAACAAAATGTCATAAACGTCAAAAGAATCAAGATGAGGCGAGACGGTAAAGAAATTGCGACCAAACACATAATACTCACCTTCAATTCAAGTGTCCTGCCCGAGTCAATCGAGGCCGGGTACATCAAGCTTCGTGTAAGACCGTACGTGCCAAATCCCTTGAGATGTTTCAAATGCCAGCGTTTCGGCCACAGCTCGCAGAGCTGCCGAGGCCGCCAGACATGTGCGAAATGTAGTGCCCTTGAACACGCCGCTGAAGCATGTAATAACTCTCTCCACTGTGTCAACTGTGACGGGGATCACGCCGCGTACTCGCGGTCGTGCCCCTCCTGGAAGAAGGAAAAAGAAATAGTAACTATAAAAGTAAAAGAGAATATATCATTCAAGGAGGCACGCAGGCGGGTAGCATACCTGCCAAAGAAAAGCTTTGCCGAAGTGGCGTGTCAGGGGGCAGCGTCACAACGGCCTCCGGCGACTGTCCGACCCACACGCAGTGAGTCGGCAGTTACGCCATCTGCCCCCACGGTGGTTGCAGCTAGCGCTGCTCCGCCAAACGAGGAAAAGGGGCCTTCGACCCCGAAGGTTGGCGCAGCCGAGGCTGCCTCAACCTCCCAGGTCCCTTCCAGTGCTGGCAATGGCCGGCGCAGCCAAATCCCCCAGGGAACCCCATCGACCTCCGGGCTGGTGGGCGCAGGGGTCTTGCCCTCCAAGGCGGGACCTTCCCTGGTAACTTCTCGCTCGCAAGAGCATGTGTCCAGCGCCTCACAAGAGGCAATGGACACTACACCTAGCCTCAAGGCGCCCCAGGCGCCTAAGGAGCGGCGAGGTTCCCTCGAACGCTTCAAAAAGAGCAAAACCCCGGTTACAGGGCCTCGAAAGGGCTCTGTAATCTAAGACATCCCTTCCGTTTCCGTAAACACAGCACCAATCAAATTTAAAATATGGATACACAAATCATTCAATGGAATGTCAGAGGTCTACTTAGGAATCTTGATGATGTTCAAGAACTGATCCATAAACACAATCCAAAAGTGCTGTGTTTACAGGAGACACACCTAAAATCTACACACACAAACTTTCTCCGAAAGCACGTTACGTTTCGCAAAGACCGCGAGGATGCTCTCACAGCATCTGGCGGTGTAGCTATTATTGCTGACAAAAGTGTAGCCTGTCAGCATCTAAAGCTCCAAACGGCCCTTGAGGCCCTGGCCGTTCGAGCCGTACTTTTAAATAAACTCATTACAATCTGTTCTCTGTATATACCACCACATCATCACCTTCACAGACGCGACTTAGAGTCATTAATAGATGAGCTCCCGGACCCCTACTTTATTCTTGGTGATTTTAATGCACACAGTACTCTGTGGGGCGATTCACGCTGTGATGCGCGAGGTCGCGTCATTGAACAGGTGCTTTTTTCCTCTGGAACATGTCTCTTGAACACGAAGGAGCCCACATATTTTAACCTGTCCAACAAGTCATACTCTGCCATAGATCTTAGCATTTTATCGCCGACGCTTTTACCCTATTTTAAATGGAATGTGCTTAACAACCCGTATGGGAGTGACCACTTCCCAATAATCCTAACCACGCCGAAACAAGATCAAAATCCCCCGCTGGTCCCTAGGTGGAAGATTGACTCAGCCGATTGGGAACGGTACCGAACTCTTACTTACATGACGTGGACTGAGATGTCTGGTATAACAATAGATGATGCTGTTGCATATTTTACAGCTTTTATACTGGATGCCGCCTGTAAATGTATTACACAAACGAGCGGCGTGGGTTCCAAGCGGCGTGTTCCCTGGTGGAACGATGCATGCAGGCAAGCACGGAGGAACCAGAACAAAGCGTGGGCAATATTTCGCGATTCTCCTACAGCTGAAAACCTGGAAAACTTTAAACATGTCAAATCCCAGGCAAGGAGAACGCGCCGGCAAGCAAGACGAGAGAGTTGGGCGAAGTTTATATCAAGCATCAACTCGTACACAGATGAGACAAAAGTATGGAATCGAGTGAAAAAGGTTAATGGACAACAAACGTATTCCCTGCCTTTAGTAAATAGTCACGGAGAAAGCCTGGAAGATCAAGCCAACTTTCTTGGCACACACTTTGAACACATATCTAGCTCCTCACACTACACCGAAACATTCCTAAAGAACAAAACGCGAATAGAACAGCAAAAGTTACAAAGAAAATGTGCTAAAAGTGTGGCGTACAACGAACCATTCTCCATAGCAGAACTGCAGGCAGCACTGAACTGTTGTAATACATCCGCCCCAGGTTCAGACCGCATATTATATGAGATGTTGAAACAACTACCCCCCGAAACACAAAAAACCCTCCTTTACCTTTACAACATTATATGGTTTTCAGGCGAGATCCCCTCTGTTTGGAAGGAGGCTATTGTAATCCCAATTTTAAAGCAAGGAAAGGATCCTTCCTCTGTGTCAAGCTACAGACCCATAGCACTAACAAGTTGTCTCTGCAAAGTTTTCGAAAACATGATTAACTATCGCCTACTACACTTCCTCGAATCAATCAATTTGCTCGATCCATACCAGTGCGGGTTTCGGGAGGGTCGATCTACCAGTGACCATCTTGTACGTATAGAGGCACGTATCCGTGAAGCTTTTGTTCATAAGCAGTTTTTTATATCAGTATTCTTAGATATGGAGAAAGCTTATGATACTGCGTGGGGGTTCGGGATATTGAGAGGCCTCTCACATTTAGGTATACACGGAAATATGTTCAATGTTATCGAAAGTTATATATCAAATCGGACATTCCGTGTTCGCGTGGGCAATGTTTTGTCACGGAAATTTGTACAGGAGACTGGAGTGCCGCAGGGCGGGGTGCTCAGCTGCACGCTCTTTATAGTAAAAATGAATTCTCTCCGTCTACACATACCACATAACACCTTTTATTCAACATATGTTGGCGATGTGCAGATAGGATTTCAATCAAGTTCTCTCGCAATCTGTGAGCGACAGGTCCAGCTTGGTCTTAACAAGGTCTCCAAATGGGCTGATGAAAACGGGTTCAGACTGAACCCACAAAAAAGCACCTGTGTTGTTTTCTCTAGAAAAAGAGGCCTGCATCTTGATCCTGAAATTGTATTGCATGATGAGCGTTTACCTGTAAACAGGGGACATAAACTTCTAGGCATAATTTTAGACGCGAAATTAACTTTTATACAGCACATAAAGTATCTTAAAAACAAATGCATAAAAACAATGAATATCTTAAAGGTTCTCTCACACACAACCTGGGGCAGTGATAGAAAATGTCTCATGAACTTGTACAAAAGCCTCATACTCACACGACTAGACTATGGAGCCATAGTTTACCAGTCGGCTACTCCAAGTGCTCCAAAGATGCTTGACCCTGTCCACCACTTAGGAATTCGCCTGTCCACAGGCGCCTTTAGAACGAGCCCAGTGGAAAGCCTGTACGTTGAATCGGACGAGTGGTCACTGCATCTGCAGAGAACATATTCGTCTTTCATGTATTTTCTTAGAGTGAACGGAAACAGTGAGCATCCCGCGTATTACACCGTAAACGATTTGTCCAGTTGCCAACTTTTCCGCAACCTGCCCAGAGTGGCACAGCCTTTCTCCATGCGTGTTAGAGCCATGGCTGAAGAAACAAGGGTTCCACTGCTTGAATACCACCTTATGTCCCCTGCTATACGGCCCCCGCCGTGGCAGTGGCAACCAATAGACTGTGATACATCTTTCGTAGCTGTCACAAAGCACGCGCCTGTCGTGCATATACGAATGTACTTCCTCGAATTACAGCACAAATACTCCTCTCCTGAATTCTTTACAGACGCATCGAAGTGTAATTTTGGCGTATCTTACGCAGCGGTCGGTCCATCTTTTTCAGATGCCGCTGTTCTGCACCCTAACACAAGTATTTTCACAGCAGAGGCCTACGCGATATTGGCTGCTGTTAAACACATTAATGAATCTAATATCCCAACGGCAGTTATATACACAGACTCTTTGAGTGTTGTAAATGCTTGGAAAACTGCCAGGAAATATAAAAACCCTGTAATTCTATCTCTTTACTCAGCCTTATGCACAACCTATCAGTCCAAACAGCATATCGTCGTATGCTGGGTGCCGGGGCACCGAGAGATAGAGGGAAACGTGTTGGCTGACGAGCTAGCCACATCCGCCAACGCGAACGCCTCCAACACTCCCACGACTGTCCCTGTAATGGACCTCAAGCCCTCAATAAGAAAAAAGCTAAGGGCTTTCTGGCAGTGCTTGTGGGACGAACAAACAGGAAATAAACTACATGTTATCAAGCCGTATCTTGGCAACTGGCCGCCGGTATCAAAGAACCGCGACACAGAAGTAACACTTTGCAGACTCAGGATAGGACACACATACAGCACACACGCATACCTCTTGTCCGGTGGCGATCCACCCACGTGTGATAAATGTGGTGAGCCACTTACTGTGCTTCACATCCTGCTGCAATGCACTGAATTAGACGGTAATAGGAAAAAGCATTTTCCATTACCACACCGTCAACAAATTCCCCTTCATCCTCTTATGATCATAGGTATGGAACCGCTCTTTAAATATCAATACTTGTTCGCATTTTTAAAAGATGTTCACAGTTTTCATGTCATATCACCAGGAAATCCGTAGCACGGCCTCTTCACTGAGGTTTCTGCTGCGGTAACTGCATTAATAGAAAGCGCCTGCCTCCCAGCCTTTGGGCTCAAAGGCCTTCCGGAGGCATAGGAGCTATTTCCATGTTCTTGCATTTTAACGTCATGATCACTTATCAAGCGTACTATACCCATAGACAACTTCATATGTCACTATCATAATTTTATACTATATATCATTTTACGCTTCTATGATACGCATTGATTTTAGGCCACTTTACAGCCATGCTACATCCCACCATCGAAACTCACAAATCAGCGCTTAACAACACATAATTAGTCATGGCGCTCTTTGGCCATCCCTGGCCCTTGCGCCACTAAACAATACACATTCATTCATTCATACGTAGGTGGGTGTGGTGGATCAATGTGCAAGACAGCGGGACAAACATAGCAAGGAAATGCGCACAGCAGTTTAACTATTTCACTGCCAAGGGGAAACTACGTGTATTTTGTAGGTTACCCAAGACTTTTTTTTTGCCTGAACAAACTACTGCAGTCGATATTTATGTAATACATAAATAAACACATAGTGCTTTCATTAACAAGATGTATGTCATAAAAAAGATACTATTTGTGAGAATCAAGATTGTGGGATAAAATTGAACAAAGTTTGAAAAGACATGCTTTTATACACTAAGAAACATACGTAACAAAATTATGAGATATCCAAAGTGTATTACCCTCTAATGGGTACTATCTTCGAAAAAATTGAAATTGTTTATTGAACAGGTATTCCACCTGTTCGGGTTGCGGCCGTGGTTGTTTAGGGCTGGTTTGTGTCGTCGTTTGCCTCAGAGTCAAAGTCCGATGAATAGGCAGCATACTGAGAGTCACTGCTGCTCGATACATTGATAAAATAAGCCGCAGACGCAGCGTAATCGCGACATCTACGATCTCTCGAAGCGCGCGCACCACTTCCGGAGGTGGCAATTTTTATTTCTACTTTGACGATCGCGAAACCTCAAAGCGGGTTCAAAAATAACCGCCTGGTCGGAAAAAAGTTAACTGCTCAGTAAACAAAAAAAAAAACATACTTCACGTCCGATAGCGCAGTGTGTCCGCGAGCGGCGCGGGTGATCTTGAAAGCGGCGTTTCAAACTATCGTTAGCGGGCTAACTATGTCCAATGGGCGTGCTACGGAAAGAGTTAAGGTGCACAACAGCTGACCGGAAGAAATACCAGACCACGGCGGCATTTAGCACAAGTTACCAAAGCTTTTAAAGATTTGTCGTCATGGGTAAGCCGCTCAAGGCTTCCCATGGGTTTCAAGGAAACGCATGTCATGCGAAGAACGATACGTAAAGAAAAAGGCCACCCATTACTTTGCACGTGCCTCCATGGCTCTATCGGCAGGAGCCACTAAAGTTTAACACGCACCAAACAATCTATCGGCAGGAGCCACTAAAGGTTAACACGCACCAAATAATCTCGAGTGGTCCGGCAAACGTGTAGGCCTATCCCTACGCAAGAGGCACCGGGCACGCACAAGGCCGCAGAGAGCGGGAGGGGCAGCGTCAGAGTAGGTTCGCTTGCCGAGGCTAGCGGAATCACGTGACATATTCTCCGAGTTTTATTTTTTATCTCTATCCATGATGAGAGCAACCGGCTACGTCGTCTTTTCACGTCAAGCCCACTGCGCGTCTCTCGCATCCCTCCAGACCTTCTAACCCTAAGCACCACCGCCCGCGCCTGTGCCATCGATAGCGTGACCGCACGGCGGCGGGGCTGACGGCGCCAACGGGCTTCTAGCATCCATATGATTGCTATCACAATAAAATATTATGTACATGAGCTCAGCTTAAGAAGAAGCAAGGAGCATACATAAAAGCCGACCGCAGGCAAAGGTTTGTGCTGGGGATGCAAGCATTTAATTGCACAACTGAAACAGTGTAACGTCACCATCAATCGATTTAGAGCGCACCTCTTAGGCGGCCGTTCCAGTGGAGAGCGTCGGGGCGTTGTCACTCTGAAGCAAGCGAACGATCACAGCGAATGATGAAAGCGAACGCGGAGCGCAGCGGGAGATGAAAGCAGAGAGCGCGTGGAGGAAAGCGCAGGAGGAGGCAGCAGTGGAAGCATGAGGAGGAAAGCGGAGAGGGAGAGTATGGCGAAAGGATGAGGAGGAAAGAAGAGTGCCGCACGAGACTACGAGGTGGCGCCACAGTATTGTAATCTCCTTGTATGCACGACGCGAGTTGTGTAGTACTTTTTGGAAGTCAGGCGGAACTCACAGTCGCGGGGACATTGAACATGCATGCCCGTTGAGCGAAATGACAAGGGCTTTAGGGATGTTGAAAAGGAGACGCATTATCCGGGAGGTGTAATGGCTTCCGAAGAGCTCAAAAGGCTTTCGAGCAGAATTTAACAGCATGTTACCCATTATCCGAGTACATGACGCTCCATCGATTTTTTCTAAAAAGTTTCGAGGACCTCTCGCAAGAAGCATACGAGGCCTTCATGGAACGCCCACAAGAGGGCTGGTAGGATTTTTATTAGGGAGAAATGTATATCTTATATATGCGGTTATATCCATCATTTGATGGTGCATAATATCTTGTTTACATCAGTAACCGTACAAATGACGAACTCTTACCGCCATTGGAGCCAAGGATGCATACTCTTTACCTAAGGGCTACGTTACACAGTCCCCCAAGATTTGCTGCTTGACTGCTTGAGTGCTTGAGATGGGTGCTTGAGATTTTATGCAGAGCATACTATGCAAATAGCATTGTTAAGCCACCCGTCAATAGCTTGTTCCTTTTCACCAAAAAAGAAACAGGACAAATATTTCATTGTGACTTACATAAGCATAAAAGATACCTATTCTGCTTTGCCGTAAGCATTGTGGTGCTGCGTTGTCTCCGAGATTCGCCATGCGGCAGTAGCAGAATCTACACTTCTTCAACTGCAGCTGGAGTTTGTGAGGCGGAACGGTGCCATACAAAGGGAGATATCGCCAGCTTCACAAATGAAAAAAAAATAATGTAAAAAAAAGAACCGTTGATTCGCTTGGACGAAACATTCAAGGCGATAGCAAGGTTATGCATTGACCTTCATATCCTCACGCTGTGTTCTAGCACAAGGTGAGGGCGACATGGTCCAAGACAGCAGGTCGTACAACTGCAGCTGGAGTTTCTGAGGCTGAAAGGTGCCAGACAAACAGAGATATTTCCAGCTTAACACAGTTAAAAAAAAGAGAGCAAACGAATCAAGCAAAAAAATAAACTGCCGTTTCGCTTACATGAAGAATTCAAAGCGATAGCAAGGTTATGCATTGCACTTGAGATCCTCACGCTGTGTTCCAACATTAGGTGAGGGCGACATGGCTCGACACAGCCGGTCGTACAAGTGCAGTTGCGAAGAATGAATGGAGTCGTGCAGCGTTGAGACCTGGCGTGTCACCACACTGGCACGATGATGAATGCCGGCCGTGGTGTTGCACACATTGCGCCTCGGTGGTGCATGAGACGAGACCGAGGGAAAACCGTTGGCAGATGTCAGTGCAAAAGGAAACAAGTAGATATAATTAAGTTGAAATTTGGCTCTAGGGTGGCCACACCGTAGATCCTACTGAACGGAGAGGCAGGGTGCGGTCCATGGTGGAAATAATGCACTACAGTCGAGGACAACATTCTGTGGCTATGCAGAAAAAATCTATGGAGGGAAGTCGTGCACAACTGAGAACGGTTCTGAATAGAGTCGCGGGTTTTAATCCACGTTAGTTTAAACTCGGGAAAAGAAATCACCGACAATTATTAGCAACGGTCAAATAAGGCAGAACATGCCACTTATTGCAAAGGATTACTGATTCTGCGGCTCCTCCCTTCCGCGTATGAGCAAACGCGAAATCTCCGCGGGTGGAAGCTGCGTCGATTGAGCGTCTGTTCCAAGCAACCAAACGTAGTGTCAAACGCTGCCGGACAACTTGGCGCGGTAACACTTGTACAGCAGCCACGCAGCCGTAGCTTTCCCTTCATAGCCACAGAAGGTTTTCCGCGACATAGGAGGAAGTGTCACGTGACAATCTTGAAGACTAGTCATACAAAGAATGTAGAGGAGCAGTAGGCCTTAGTCACGTAATAGGCAGATTATAGGCAGGCGGTAGATTGTAGTCTGCTTGATTTGGTTGCATATGCGGCGGGAATTTCGGAACAGAAGGTTACGTCTGAACACGACCAATTGAGGGCCTTAATCAAATGATTACCACAAGGCTAACCCAACCATTCATCCGTGTCTACCTCGAAGTCAACGGAGCGTTGACACCTTCGCTTGACAAGCTCACAAAGGGCCCCTCTACCTGTACCTGAGAGCCTGAACTACTGATGAAAGAGCCAATGTCGAATGGATCTGAAGACTAGCGCCGGCCTTGGGTACGCAAGTTGCTATATGGTTCCATATTTCGTACCACCGAAAGTGGAGGGTGGCCATACCATATCATGGGCGGGATATTGAGACGGGTTCGACGATTGTTATTGGTCGCGATAGTGTCATGAGCCCAGGGAAGACAACGCTATTAAAAGCGGAGACCTTTCGTGCAGTGAGGCTGACGTGTCTTAACTTGAATTCAGACGTTTATTATGATCCTGCATGGAGTGGGCTTCCGTAAATGCAGCCAGTGTCACTAATGTAAAGAAAAGCGCCTTTTTCCTTCATGCCTACTTCCGGGTGTATTCGTCCATGGGCTTGGTAGATTCACGGCCTAAACGCCCCCTCGAACGGCAACAAGGCGCACTTGGCTGGCGTGACCAAAGCATGCTCAGGGAATTGAAGGTTCAAGCGTGTGACGCAGTCGAGTGTTGTGTCAGTCAGGTGAAGCACCGTGCCACCACACGTTACATAGGTGCGCGCGGTGGTCCAAAATGTAAGATAGCGGCACCTAAATAGGGAGCGAATACACACAACAGTTTATGGTACACAGCAGCTGATTTGAACAAGAGCGAGCCATGACTGGGCATTCTGGATGGCGCCCTGTCCCGTTCTCTTCTCTTCTGTGTGTCCATTTATTTGGCGTCTTTATATTTTATAAGGAGCAGCTACCGACTAGCCCTACAGGAAATGCTATTAAGCTATATTCTCGATGGATCTCTGGGCAAAAACGCCGGCAACTCCACTAAACGGTAGTGTATTAAGCATAAATAACCGACGCCATTAATTCTGCCGTCATGGGTCAGGCGCCCAAGACCTCCTCCATCTTTCAAGGCAACGCATATGAAGCGAAGAACCACACGCGTGGTAGCATAAGACCAATCGTTACTTTCCGCGTGCTTCCATGGCTGTGACGACGGGCGGCACTCAAGGTTACCGCATACCAAACGATCTAGAATGTTCCAGCAACCATGGGGGCAGAATGCTACACAAAAGACAACGGGCGCACGAGGCCCCGGAGAGCGGGAGGGGCGGCGTCAGAGAAGGTTGGCTTGCCGAGGCTAGCGGAATCACGTGACGCTCCCTCTCAGTCCTTGGTGCGGGCAACCGGCTCCGTCGTCTTTTGCGGCCAAGCCCAATGCAGGTCTCCCGCGTCCCTCGAGACAGTCTAACCCTAAACACCACGGCCCACGTATGCACCGTCGGCAGCATGACCGTATATATGGCGGTGATGCTGACGGCACCAAAAGGCTTCCACCCTCAATGTGAATGTTATGGCAATAAAATATCATGGACATAAATCCAGCTGAAGCAGAAGCAAGTAGGATTCAGAAAAGGGAACAGCGGGCAAGGGTTCGTGTTGGGGACGCGAGCACTTAAATGCGCGAATAAAACAGTACTACATGATTATCAAATGTTTTAGACCGCAGCTTTTAGGCGCCCGATCCTGTTCTGTTGTGCTTTGTAAACCGAGCGGACAAGTACAAAGAAAATGGAAGCGAACAGGGAGTGCAACGGGAGATGAAAGCAGAAGGAACCAGAAGGAGAGCGGAGGAGGAGGCTACACTGAAAGCATGAGGTGGAAGACGGGCAATGAGAGTATGGCGAAAGTCCGAGGAGGAAAGAAGAGTGCCGCACGAGAATACGAGATGGCGCTATAGTATTGTAATCCGCAGATCATCGCCTTTGGCAATTGGAAGATTGGTTGAAAATAGTAGGGAAGCGTGAATAAACGAAGACATACAAAAGCAAAGTTCGCAATAGGGGATCAGAAAATTTGGTAGTGGGAGTTCATAGTGCTCTTTTTCTGTTTAACCTAGGTAGGACATTAGGCAGTGTTATAGCAAGAGCTTGGTGGCGCAACCCGCCGCCCCGCTCCAAAGGCGACGCTCATACCATCCACTCATCGTGGTCGTATGCGCGACGCGAATTGTGTGGTGTCTTCTGGAAGCCACGCGGGCACCAGCGATTACACTTGAACGACCGACTAGCGAAGCAAAAGAACCGACGGCTTTGATCAGCAGATTAGAATTTCGACGATCGCCGGCTCTGCTCGCAGCTATCCTTGTGCTTGATTGTTACTTCTTTTACGAGTAGTCGCTACGTTTGCAACGTGGCGAACGAGGCAGATTGTCCACGCTAGGAAATATATCACGAAATAAGAGCACGTATAAAGTGCGCTCCAATTTTGCATTAGGGAGTATGAAAACCATCGGTGAATCTTTTTGACTAATTATACTGGAATTTCCTGATTTATTCGGATTGTGAATTCCTCGCGATTAGATTACTAAAATAGCACCTTGATATTTTGATCTCTATTTCAGCTCCACGCTAGTTTCTTAAAGCGAAGAGTATTTCTCAGGCGATTTCTCCCAGTGGTTTCCTATCATCCCTGTCCTGTCCGAGCTGATTGCATCTCACGCCTGAAAATTTCTTAAGTTGTTCCCACCACCTAATTTCCGGCGGTCATAAAACTGCGTTGCCTTCGTTTTCCAACCGTTCCGTAACGCTATTGGTCCACTGTTTGTATGTGCTACGTATTACATGGACTGCCCAACTTGGCGCCAAGACCATAGGCTAGACCAGTTCGCTCTCTAAACTCCGCCGCTGTCTACTTGTCTCTTAACGTTACGCCTGACATCGCTGGATCGCTCGCAGATACCTTCGTCGTGCAGTGAACATAAATTCCCAGATAAAATCATTCAACGAGTGATACAAGGTGTTACATTTTTCCTTGTTCCACAACACAAGTGATAAGTGCTGTCGGATGCAACTGGAAAACCGATAAGTTTTACTGTGTAGCTTTGGTTTACGCCCTAGGTTTTATATTTCACTCGCAAAATGTTGAACATGTGTTTTGTAATCGCTTTATCATTGTAACTCATTTATCATTTCAAAACGCTCTTACAATGTAATTTATAGCGAATGTGAAAAGTACCTAACACGTTTGATCCAACTTGGTGTTATAGAAATAAATCCACTCTTGATTTAGTGGTGTTAACACATCGTCTGAAGAAAAGGAATTGCTTTAACAACAAGCACAAATGTGCCAGCTAGTTTGAGTATAAATGTTCTTTCAATTACATCAGAAAAAGTAAAAAAAAAAGATGGTGGGCATTATTTCTACGACCCAGCTAGGGCGATGTTTAAGCGTCGATGCAGTACGCAACAAAAATTATCATAACATCAAGCTTTATCACAGTTTTTTTCTTTGAGATTCACTTTCTCTCGCACTCGTAACGACAACTGTTGAAGGCTACGTTTTGGATAAATCTAATTTAACCCCAGGTTTCGACAAAGCGCCTGTCATGATCACCAAGGCAATCATGTGGATCCGCACTTATAAATATGAAGTCCAGACAGATAAGCGACACGACGAATTTACTTTATTGAATGGAGCATGTTCGAAAGATGATTTTTTAAAATCAATTGATTCCAACAGTGGCAAGTAAAAGATAAACTGTACCACATATGCGCCTGTAGGAGAAAATGAATTGTTAAAGCACGGGCAGACGCGAGGATTCCTCTTTTGTGCCTGACCTAAACAACAGAGTGTGTGTGTCGGACAGAGAAAGAGAAAGAGAGGGAAAAGAACCAAAGGAAAGAAAAAAAGAATGTCACGAATCCGTGCCATCCTAGCGACGTATGATGAAAAATAGCGGCAGAAAGGGCTTGAAAGGGGCTGTCAGGTAGATTAATAATATGCCTCAAATATTTTTCTTTGGATTGCCATAAAACATCACGAAACGGAAAACAAGCTAGAAAAGAGCACGTCAACAAGTAATGAAGCTACAGAAATTCTGAGAAGTGTGGACAAATGCGTGAGCATTGCTTGGCTAGGCTATGAGTTCGTTTTTGCTTAGTTTTGCTTACTTCATTGACCAAACTTATGCACGTCTATCGTGGCCTATCCGCTGTCAAAAATGCTGAGGCTTTAGTAGAAAATTCTCATATTTTCTCGCCACCTCGGACCTCTTCAATGAAATCGTACTAATTGAGCCAGAATACCGGGAACGAGTGGCCTCGACGGAGCAGGGTGCTCGAAAGGAAACGCCAGCTGTCGCAGTAGCGCGTGTGGCATCGCGTGAGGGGCAGTGCATTGCCGAGACGCAACGTGACCCTCGCTGTCTGCCCTCGCAGGGCTGTGTCGTGCGCGCATTCCTTGTCCACGCAAGCTCTCGCCTGCCTTCTCACTGCGCCTCGGGCTGGTCCTCTAAAAACGTGGTAAGCGTGTCAACCTCCTCGTTTGCCCGCAAGGTGTTCATAACTCCGAGGACGCTCAGCAACGTTAAATTGGACATTGAGCCTTCCGAAAATGTCAAATTGTCCCACACCCAAATTTCAAATTGCCCAATCGGCAAATTTACGTTGCCCCTACCCCTAAAGTTCATTTAGTCCACCCCGAAATTTCAAGTTGCCCACCCCCAACATTAAGTTGGCCCACCCCTTATTTCTTGCTGGCACATCCCAATATTTCAAGTTGAACCGCCCCTCATGTAATCTTCCTCATATATATTCTAAGGAGCCCTATGTATCTCTTTGGCCATTCTCTTGTTATTTTATTTTTTCTCTTTAGATTCTTCGTTGTCTCTTGAAAACTAGCAGTCGTCTACATTTGCAATATCTGAACGTGTAAATGTCTAAACCCTGAAAATTACGCATTTTTGTGCCGACAAAAGGCATTAGACTTTTCGCGTGACAGGGTCGAGAAAGCTCGACAAAGAATGCTTACACATTCAAGCTTAATATAATATAATAAAGGTTTCTCCAGTGGACGTCACTCACATGCCCGGAATGCTGCATTGAGGTGCTCTCAATTTAAGGCGCAATTGGATTTATAGCTTATTCCAACGCCGCGATGCAATGGCATGCACGTCAGACAAGCGAAGCGAACACGTTCGAAATGCAGTAAAATATAAGAATAAAAAAAAGAAACAACAATGAGAAAACATCCGGCACGTATTGTGCAAGAACTTCCTGACGTTGATTGAGAAACTCTTATTCAGAACTTGATAGGAAGCTGGCAACTTGTAAGTCGCTAAGATTTGGTATTTAAAAGGGCTTTTAAAACGAAAAAGCTTTTTTTTCTATATGAAGATGGTATGTGTCTAGAATAGCATATAATGCGAAACGAAATCCACTGATTTGGTGAGAAGGTGGTGGGTGAGCCAGAAAAGGCTCAAATACCAAGAACTTGCGCTGACGATGCCTTTGAGTCCTCTAACCAGCCCGCGGTGACGACAATGATATTTTATGCATGTGCTCGGGCATAGCTTAAAATTAAATCGTTGAAAGTGGACCCCAAATCCATTCTTACACAGCGAAACATTAACTTTAGCAGGTTTCCACAAATTTTACACCACCACAACGAGACCAACACGAAGAAATACTGTAAATCTGTGACGTCGCGGCGACAGGTCCGCGTCTAGGCTTTGATGGGAAATTAAAGAAAAGCAACCTTGATTTTCATTTGTTTCGTCTGATTATCAGCTTATTAACCGCGAAGATGGCCACCAGAGTTTTGACGGAGTACGTTCTCATTGTAAAATTACTGTGTGCTTCTGTTTACTCTCCATTTCAGGGCTCAAACTTATGCGTTTTTGAGCATTATGCCCATCCACGTTATGGTAACTGCTAAATGGTTACGAGTTGTCTATGCATATATGCACCTGGTGTTCTACTCCGGCGGTGGCTGCGTACAGCACCGCCACACGGCCGCTATCTTTAGGGCGATCTGCGATGAGGCAAGAGTGCGCGCTCGGCTCTCGTCCCTTAGTTCGCGTTGAAGTGAGAGACAGCGCGGATGTCAATTGGCTCACTCGCTGCTGCTGCCGCTTTTCCTCACTTTTTGACGGTGAGTTTCCACGGTCATTGAGTGAGATGTGTTCATGTTTGCTTGTGCGCACCTGACACCGTGTTTGCTAATGTAGAAAAAACGTAATGCTTACAAGTTCATACGGGCCATAAAACAACTATCCTTATTTCGTACAGCTGTCCATCAATTAGCGATTCCAGTCGACACTTTGCCTTTCGGGCGCAAATGCGACTCTTTCTTTTGTCTTAGAAATAGCAAAAGGCCTACAATCGCCCTACTTTGACGAATGTGGTCAAAAACTCGTGGTGAAATACCCAGAACCCATGAACCACATACCGATTTGAAGTCGCTAAAGAAGTCCTTGTTTTCAAAATTTATTAAACTACATATCCAATCGGCCAATCGAGGATCCATTGCGCATTTTTTCGGCCGAGGTAAGGAGCGCCCCAGTTTAGAACTTGCGAGTATCTGTGCGTGGCTTGGTAATATGCAAATCCGACCTGTGGGTGTGAGAGGAGCTATACGTTTGTCACTAACAGCACATAGTTCCAGCTGTCAGGCTACCGTTACGCATTGAAGATCTGCATGTTTATTCTGCACCATCAACTGAAATCCGGTGGCTGTTTCGTTAGCTGCGTCAAGGCTCATTAACAGGTTCGGAGCTGGCAGCCATGGAGAGTGCTATAAAGCAGTTACAAGGGAAGCTAACCGTAGTGACTGTTGTCATGGTTTCCAACTGCCGCGCTGCCCTCAGCGGACTAAGGCGACTCTGATAACCCAGCTTTAGATAGCGTTTATATTAATGTGAGTAAAATTAAAAATCATGGAGTTCCCCACATTTGTTGGATGATATATTCGCAAGGGAAAAAGTGCAGCATAAATAGGATGTCCTAGTGCGTCGGATAGCTAGAGCTAAATTACTCGCTCGTTAACGCTGTACTTCCGTACAGAGTTGGAATTTTTTAACTGGATTCGTTTAATAAGGAGCCAGGGCGAAAGACTTGGTGCTTCGTCCAAAATAGATTCGAGGCGCGCATTTTGTGCAGCTACGCCATTAAAAAAATAGTCTTTCGCGTCAAGCCAACGGCAGCGCCAGCTGTCCTAGCTACGGCAGACACACCTGTTTACTGTAGCCCCGAGAGATGGCGTCACCATTCCGCTGCGGTGGAATCGACATGTTTTGAGCGGCGTAGTTGAAGGGTTTGACCCATAGAATTTATTCTGGACCAAACAAGCAAGTGATTCACATAAGCGTGCTAACTAAATCCATTAGAATATTCCATCTCGATGCTGATTTTGAGTTCGAAAAACCGGGTGGTTAAAATAGAAGAGTGTGATGTGGGGTGCGCGACATGGTGCGGGGAGCGCGACGGCCAGGAGCAGACGACGCTGAGTGCACGCGCGCCGAGGTGGAAGAAGGAAGACAACGACGTCGAAGAGCGTCTGGCACGAGACCGCGCGGCGCATGACAGCCAACAAAAAGAAGAAAAGCCTCACCAATCAAGAAAGACCACGGAGCGTCGGGCAGCCAATCCGAAAATGCCAAATCGGCCAGACCAAAAGAAAAAGCGTGGTGCGCTGGCAGAACGGGGCGCGACACGCAAGAGCACACGCAAGAGGACACGCAGGGAGACGCCGGGGAGACGCCAGGAGAGTCCCAGGAAGCGACGGCAGGAGGAGGTCAACCACCGGAGCGGGCGTTGAAGACGGGCCGTCGGGTTCCGGACCCGAGCCCACCAGGACTTCACCCGCCCGGGGCCTCCTGCCAACCTGTTCCTGTGCGTCGCCCGTCTTCCTGAGCGTGCCGTCAGCTCCTCGAGGCCGGCGGTGAGGTTCTGCGCCAGTGGGCAGGACGAGAACGGTCGGGCTACGGGCCCGAGTTCTACGCCAGCTGCCCGGCCAAGACGCCACCCCCGTCGGCCGTGCCGTCTGCTGCCCAAGGCCAACGTTCGAGCTTCCGCGCCGTGGGCGAGAGGGGAGCAGTCGGGCTACGGGCCCGTGCTCTCTGCCCGGCCAGAACGCCGCCCTCGTCCACTCCTGCCACCCAGCCGCCAGCGTTACCTCGCCTAGCCAGAGCTAGCGCGCTCCCGGCGCCCGGTCGGTCAGCTAACGCCGCAACCTTTGGTGAGACCGGCGCCACTCCTTTCGCCAGCTTGTCGCCGCGTCGCCGCGTCGAGACTCTGACGCGTCCCCGCCCTCGTGGCAAGCCCGAACTCTCGCACTCGTTAACCTCATGCTAGCCCTAGGTGTGTTCCTTACCGCAATGTCCGCATGAGTGTTTGTTTTATGCATGCTTTCTGCTTCCTTCCATTTACTTTATGCCTCTTTTTAGTGTGATTAAAAGTCATTGTGTGTGCGTCCAAACCAACGGCTTTGTCCTCATTTGGGTTCTCGGAGGCTCCGCCTAAGAGAACCGACCGAACCATTGAGAACACGAACCTTTGCCCCCATAAGTGGGCCATCACAAATTGGCGTCCGCGACAGGACAAAGCCGTTCGTTTGGATGTTTTTTCTCTAGCGGCTAGGAACTATGGCCAACACACGAGACTTGTTAGCGCTAGCCGAGCGCATGGGGCTGGAAGGTGCGGAGTTGAGAGCATGGTTGAACGAGCAGGAAGCGCGGGCGCGAGAAGAGCGGACAGCGGAGCGAGAGGCTAAAAAGCAGGAGCTTGTATTAGAGGAGAGAAATCTACAGTTACGGCTTAAAGTCGCGGAAGCTGAGGGTAATCGTGGCGAGACGAGCCAACGGCAGCTAGAATTGGAGGAGCGAACGCTTCAGTTGCGCCTCCAAATGGCGGCAACGGACGCTGCAAGGACAGCTGACCGAGGGCCAGGAGGGGGTGCCCCATTCAGCGTGAATCCCCACAGTTTAATGCCGGGATTCAACGAAAGCCGGGACGACTTGGATGCCTATTTAAAAAGGTTCGAAAGCGTCGCCACCGGACAAGAATGGCCTAGAGACAAATGGGCCACGGCTCTAAGTTTATGCCTGAGCGGAGAAGCTTTGAAAGTCTTTGGACGTCTGTCTCCAGAAGACTCCCTCGACTACGATAAAGCCAAGTTGGCGTTGCTCCAGCGTTTTCGGTTTACGGCGGAAGGCTATCGGGAGAAGTTCCGACAGAGCAAACCCCAAGATGGCGAAACTGGAAAGCAGTACGCAACTAGGCTACTGAGCTTCTTTGATCGGTGGGTGGAAATGTCCAAAACCGAAAAAGAGTATTTGGCACTTCGCAACCTGGTGGTGACGGAACAGTTTCTGAACAACTGTCATCATCGGTTAGGACTCTTCCTGCGCGAGAAGAGCTACCGCCAGCTAGACGACATGGCCGAAGCAGCCGATAATTTCTTAGAGGCTCAGAGACAGCCCAATTTGTTAGTGTTCCGGCAGAAATCGGAAGGCATTAATCATACAGAGAAAACTGGAAGCTCATACGAGAAAGTTACACTGCGATGTTTCGTATGTGGAAAACTGGGCCATGGGGCGTCGGACTGCCGATCTAAGCTGAGGCAACCGTACTGCGGATATTGCCGCAAGCCCGGACATGATGTCAAGGCCTGCACCAAGAAAAACGGTCCACCAAAGAAGACGTCTTGCCTATTGTCGCCAGAAGAATGCCTGGAAGATTCCAACACAGCAGTCGTTGAACAAGAAGACGTAACTAGCACGGTGAAGACCCACACAAGGACTGTAGCACGCAAGATGCCAGTGCTAAAGGGCGTCGTCTTCGGACAGACTGCGTCAGTCTTGCGAGATACAGGAAGCAACACGCTGGTCGTGCGTCGCTCCCTCGTACCAGACAAGGCTCTGACGGGCACCACCACAAAGCTTGTCCTGGCGGATGGCAGCAGCATTGAAGTTCCCGAGGCCAAGGTTGAAATTAATTCACCTTATTTTTCTGGTACAGCGATTGTAAAGTGTATGACAGCTCCTCTATACGATGTTATTATCGGAAATGTACCAGGCTCACGACAACCTCACGATCCAGATAAAACCTGTACAAAGAGACTGAAGAAGCCCATCAAAGATGGTATAGCAAGTGGGAAAAGAACGAAGAGAGAAGACCATTCCCCGGATGCTTTGTTGGTCGGCATCAAGAGCCGAGACCAACAGCCGAAAACATCCGCGATCGATATCAGCGCCTTGAAAATAACCAGGAAGGATCTTACCACAACCCAGAACGAAGATAAGACCTTAGAGTCTTGCAGGAACAAAGTGGGTCAAGTGTTCCAAGGCAAAGGATTGGCATCCTACTCATTCGAAGTAGTAAAGGGAGTGCTGTATCGCCGCTGCCGGCTGTCCTCGGGCAAAACAACCCAACAAGTGGTAGTACCCCAAAAATTGCGGGGCCAAGTGCTCACTCTGGCGCACGAAAGCCTGATGGCAGGACACCAAGGAATCAAGAGAACGATCGATCGTGTTCTAGAATCCTTCTACTGGCCAGGAGTCCAAGAAGCAGTGAGAAGATACGTACGCTCTTGTGACACTTGCCAGCGAACGTATCCTAAGAGCAAGGTGGGCAAGGCACCTCTTGGTCGCTTACCTTTAATAGACACTCCATTTGAAAGAGTGGCAGTGGACATAATCGGGCCCTTAAAGCCTACGTCAAATAAGGGTAACCGATACATACTGACCCTGGTGGACTTCGCTACCCGATATCCAGATGCGATAGCTTTGCCGTCGATCGATTCGGCTACGGTGGCCGAAGGACTGATAGAAATGTTTTCTCGCATTGGATTTCCACGTGAGATACTCTGCGATCAGGCCTCCTGTTTCACATCGGACCTAATGAGAGAGATAAATGACCTGCTGGCTATCAAACATCTAAGCTCGACGCCGTACCATCCTATGTGTAATGGTCTCGTGGAGCGATTTAATGGCACGTTGAAACAAATGCTACGCAAGATGTGCCAAGAAGAGCCAAAGTCATGGGACCGATTACTAGCACCCCTCTTGTTTGGGTATCGTGAAGTGCCTCAAGCCAGCATGGGGTTTTCTCCTTTCGAGTTGATCTACGGTCGACACGTCCGAGGCCCACTCAGTCTACTTAAGGAACTATGGACAGGAGACCACCTATGCGAAGAAATCAAGACCACGTACGGGTATGTCTTGGATCTCCGAGATCGTCTGGAAAAGACACTACGGTTGGCACAAGAGAACTTGTCGCGATCTAAAACGACCCAGAAAATTTACTATGACCGGGGAAGTAAGATACGCCAGCTGAAAGTTGGTGACCGTGCCCTTATCCTGCTTCCAACGACGGCCAACAAATTGTTGATGCACTGGAAGGGGCCTTTCTTGGTCACAGGAAAGAAAAGCAACTTTGATTACTGGCTGGACTTGGGACACACCACAAAGCTGTTTCATATTAACATGCTGAAACGCTATGAAGAGCGTCAACCCGAAAGTTCCTCTCAGTTAGCATCATTCATCGTGGTGGAGGAAGGCGAGACAGACACCCCTATACCTACCTTCACAACAAATGAGGGCCCGGGTACAGAAGCAATTAAGCTTGGCGATG
The DNA here is from genome assembly GCF_038994185.2 of Dermacentor albipictus. Classification (NCBI taxonomy): domain Eukaryota; kingdom Metazoa; phylum Arthropoda; class Arachnida; order Ixodida; family Ixodidae; genus Dermacentor; species Dermacentor albipictus. The sequence continues at coordinate 2,410,452 of NW_027225583.1, read as the reverse complement.
ACCTTCAAGAAGACCAACGTGCAGCACTTCGCAGGCTCCTAACCACCCACAAGGCTGTCTTTTCCGAAATACCCGGAAAAACCAACTTATTGGAGTGTCGTCTTCAGCTCACAACTTCTGAACCAATTAACACTCTGCAATATCCATTACCCCTCGCAATGAAAGAGGTGGTCGAGAAAGAAGTGCAAGGTATGTTGCAACTTGGGGTGATCGAACGGTCCGACTCGCCTTACAACTCTCCTTTGGTGCTGGTAAAGAAGCCCGACAAGAGCTACCGCGCTTGCATCGATTTCCGTCGCATCAATGATGTTCTCGTTTCCGACGCAGAACCGATACCGAGGACGGACGTGATCTTCGCTGAGGTAGGGACAAAAAGATTATTTTCCAAATTTGACCTCACCAAAGGATATTGGCAGGTGCCACTGGACAGAAACTCACGGCTAAAAACTGCATTTTCCACCCAATCCGGACACTATCATTTCCTCTACATGCCTTTTGGGATCAAGACAGCATCCGCAGTGTTTACTCGATTAATGAGAATTCTTCTCCAGGGAATCCCCAACGTAGTTCATTACATCGATGACGTTCTCATCGCTACGGCAACCTGGGAGGAACATATAGAAACAATGCATTGTCTGTTGAAAAGGATCCGAGAAGCCGGATTGACAATCAAGCCTCAGAAGTGCGAAGTCGGCGTAACATCGATAGTTTTCCTCGGTCATCGAATAGGAGGCGGGACAATTCATCCAGTGGAAAGCACGATCGCAAAGATTGCTCAAGCTCCCCGACCCGATACTAAGAGACAACTCCGTTCTTTCCTCGGATTGGCGGGATACTACCGCGATTTGATACCTCACTATGCAGAGAAGGCACAGCCTCTGACAGAAATGACAAAGAAAAGGGAAAAGAACAAGATATGTTGGAACACCGAGAGAGAAGCCGCCTTTGAAGCACTAAAACAAGCGTTAGCATCTGGACCCATAGTAAAGGCTCCTGACCTTAAAGGAGTGTTCACACTATGCAGCGACGCCTCTGACACATGCATCGGGGCAGTCCTTATGCAGGAGCGCGATGGAGTTTTACACCCCGTATCATATGCCAGTCGTCAACTATTGCCTCGAGAGCAGAACTACTCGACGATAGAGCGAGAATGCCTAGCCTTAGTTTGGGCTATAGAAAAGTTCCATATATTTTTATATGGTACACACTTCATAGTTCAGACTGATCATCAACCATTACAATATTTATCACGGGCGAAACACCTAAACAGCAGAGTGCTGCGATGGAGCTTAGCACTACAAGAATATACCTTTCATGTAGAACATATCAAGGGATCTGAGAATGTTGGGGCGGACTACATGAGTAGAATACATGGAGGTCTACAACCCTACGCCTCTTGATGTTTCCGTTACCATAGCAAAGTTATGTCATCGCAATGCCATGCTGTTAGTGTTTGATGCTAGCTTCTTTGTTTTTTTTACTTGGTGTGCTTTCTTTGAATTAGTGTTTTCCTTTACCTGTTTCATCTGTGCCACTCTGTGAACTGTGCATTGGAACCATACAGTGCGTTCTTGTGAACGGACCTTGACTGTAGTGTGCCAAGTACACGTGAACTATGTCGCGCACTGAGCGGCAGTTTTTCCTCAGAAAAACTCGTTAAAAAAAAGGGCTTGTGTGATGTGGGGTGCGCGACATGGTGCGGGGAGCGCGACGGCCAGGAGCAGACGACGCGGAGTGCACGCGCGCCGAGGTGGAAGAAGGAAGACAACGACGTCGAAGAGCGTCTGGCACGAGACCGCGCGGCGCATGACAGCCAACAAAAAGAAGAAAAGCCTCACCAATCAAGAAAGACCACGGAGCGTCGGGCAGCCAATCCGAAAATGCCAAATCGGCCAGACCAAAAGAAAAAGCGTGGTGCGCTGGCAGAACGGGGCGCGACACGCAAGAGCACACGCAAGAGGACACGCAGGGAGACGCCGGGGAGACGCCAGGAGAGTCCCAGGAAGCGACGGCAGGAGGAGGTCAACCACCGGAGCGGGCGTTGAAGACGGGCCGTCGGGTTCCGGACCCGAGCCCACCCGGACTTCACCCGCCCGGGGCCTCCTGCCAACCTGTTCCTGTGCGTCGCCCGTCTTCCTGAGCGTGCCGTCAGCTCCTCGAGGCCGGCGGTGAGCTTCTGCGCCAGTGGGCAGGACGAGAACGGTCGGGCTACGGGCCCGAGTTCTACGCCAGCTGCCCGGCCAAGACGCCACCCCCGTCGGCCGTGCCGTCTGCTGCCCAAGGCCAACGTTCGAGCTTCCGCGCCGTGGGCGAGAGGGGAGCAGTCGGGCTACGGGCCCGTGCTCTCTGCCCGGCCAGAACGCCGCCCTCGTCCACTCCTGCCACCCAGCCGCCAGCGTTACCTCGCCTAGCCAGAGCTAGCGCGCTCCCGGCGCCCGGTCGGTCAGCTAACGCCGCAACCTTTGGTGAGACCGGCGCCACTCCTTTCGCCAGCTTGTCGCCGCGTCGCCGCGTCGAGACTCTGACGCGTCCCCGCCCTCGTGGCAAGCCCGAACTCTCGCACTCGTTAACCTCATGCTAGCCCTAGGTGTGTTCCTTACCGCAATGTCCGCATGAGTGTTTGTTTTATGCATGCTTTCTGCTTCCTTCCATTTACTTTATGCCTCTTTTTAGTGTGATTAAAAGTCATTGTGTGTGCGTCCAAACCAACGGCTTTGTCCTCATTTGGGTTCTCGGAGGCTCCGCCTAAGAGAACCGACCGAACCATTGAGAACACGAACCTTTGCCCCCATAAGTGGGCCATCACAAAGAGTCGTGTATACTTGGCAATCCTATCTTTGCCGCACATTTTATGCACCTATGCAGGTGTATGGTCTGGTGGGCAGGCTTCTAGTGATACATCCACAAAGGCTGGGGCTGCGCAGAAGTTCTGAGTAATTTCGATGGCATTCAAAGTGCAGCTCTCCGACCTGGGAGTCTCGCTGTATTGTCTGAATTTTTTTCACTGCCGAAGCTTGCCTCACTGTGCTCGAGTCGGGTTTGCCCTTGTGTCCGAGCGCTCGCAGAGAAAACAGACGGGCGTTCAGTGGTAGTGTGTTTGGCCTGACACTTTCGCAAACTTGATTACTGAGCTGGCCTGCGTTGCTGGCACCACGCGGATTTCTCCCCTGGTAACTGCCGTCTTGTTTACCGGGCTCGTACCCCTCTCTGTGAATGCCTTCATCTTAATGGTCATGCGTCCCAATGCGGTTCTCCCTTTGCCCTCCCCCTTGTTTCCTCGTCTCCGTTTCCTGAGGAGCTAGCAGGCATTTTGCCTCTTGCCGTGATCTCGTGCTAGCCTGATACTTGCCTTTTGTTCCTCCGTGTGTGCATGTCGACGAACTCTCTTAATAATAATAATAATAATAATAATAATAATAATAATAATAATAATAATAATAATAATAATAATAATAATAATAATAATAATAATAATAATATAATAAAATTAATAATAATAATAATTTATGCACCACAAGAACAAATACATAATAATCGGGCCTGTCGAAGCGTAAATGGCTTGTGTGACTAGGCCCGGCAGCGCCAGCAACAGCTATGAGGTCAGTGCATGTACATACAAGCGTAACCTTAGTGCCGACAAAACATTGTGCAAACAAAAGGAAAATTAAATACATGTTATTACAATGTAGCGTGAACATATTTTCTCGCTTATATAGATCGAAAAAAAAGTTCAGACATGTTATTTCAACGTAGTGAACATTTTTTTCATCCTTATATAGAGTTAAAAACAAAAATGAAAAGCAAGCTGTGGCAACGTAGTGAACATTTTTGTTAGCTCATATAGATATAGAGGTTAAGACAACCAAATTGCTTCAAATAAACACATACCCATACATAAAAAAATACAAATGGAAGATGACATTTTCCTTAAAACCTTTTTTTGACTGAGCCGAGAAACATTCGTCAGGTAGATCACGAAAGATTTTGGGCACATGACCCGGTCTGACCAGTCTGAACGTGACCAGTCTTCTCACTAGAAACGTTCCAGATTGCGTAAATATCTCTGTGCCTCGCCGGGCATAAACGTGAAATCTTTCCAGTGTATTGCACATTCGTAGTCCCTCACACAGATCGGAACCAACGTCATTTTCGAGTCCGATGAATTATGCCCAATATGGAATAGTGAGCTCTCTGAAACGCGACCATTCCTGGCTCAGGTGAACAAACGTATTATCGATCTACGCCTCTCTATCTCTCTCTGCACACCCTGCGCGAGGGAAGCGAGGGTCAACTCTAGAGGTGAACCCCGCTTGCGTCACGCCTGGTGAGACAAACATGTGATCGGCGCACGGATCACATGCACGATCAGGCATGGCTCCTTTCCTCTACACAACGCGCAAGCTGCGTGGAGAACTTATTGTTGCAAAGATATCAGCGATAATGCTGTAGTATGTTTCCCGGTACACCGTGGTTTCAGCAAGACACCCCCTTCGATCGTTTTTAAAGGCGTACGCTGGCAAATAAGGATATAATGTATTCTGTATTGCTTGATGCATCGATTACGGTATTATAACTGGCCTACTAGATAAATTTTCCTAGCCCTCATGTGCCGGTTAAGCGAAAAATCAGAAGCACAAGTGAGTTAAAACATACCGAGCATGGACATCTATGCCATGTACACGAAACTTACTTCACTAGTGGTTTGCTATGGAATGATTATCCACACCTCCCGATATATCCTGTATGCAAAATAGGTTGTTTCGTTTACCCTTGCCAATGTACTGCTTTCCACGTAGTCTTTGACTCCTGCTGTCCATTGATCTGATGCAATGGCTCTAACGACTCTGTTAAGCGGTTCCATGTAGTGTGTTGTTTATTATGCATAATAATCAGGACAAGTCAAGCTGCGCACGCATATTCTTTTTACGAAAAATGTTATCTGTAGCACTTCACAGTAATGAAATCTGGCATGTATAGCATATCGTGCCATCTTATCAACGGGGCAAGCTGTTTCTAATTTCCTATTTAAAGATTGGGTGCTCGGCTCCGAAAACGACGTTTTCTTTTTTTTTTGTTATCATTGAATAATTTGTTTAAGCAAGCACCTTCTATGGAACTTACATAATGAACTGACGGTCAAGAGGACATTGAACATGCATGCGCGTTGGACGAAATGACAAGGGCTTCAGGAATGTTGAAAATAAAATGCATTATTCGGGAGGCCTAGTGGCTACCGGAGAGCTCAAAAGGTTTTTGAGCAGAATTTAGCAGCATGTTACCCACCATTCGAGTACATGACGCTTCAGGGATTTTTTTTATTTTGAAAGTTTCGAGGACTTCTCGCGAGAAGCATACGAGGCGTTCATTGAATGTCCACAAGAGGGCTGGTGGGACTTTTTTTAGAGAGAAATTTATATGTTATATGGGCTGGTATGTGCATGAGACGGTCTTCAAATCAATACCCGTACTCTTTATGGTGTCGTTCTGAATGCATCTAAAGAATGCATGTTCTTGACCTTAAGGTTACAGATGCCCAACAGATGCCCTGGTTGACTGCGGGATATCTTTCTAATGGGTACTTGAAGTTTTATGCGGAGCATGCTACGCAAGCAGAATTGTTAGGCTTCCCGTCAATAGCTTCGGCCTTCTTACCGAAAAAAAAGAAAGAAAAATCTTTCGTCGTGACCCTTGCATACACACAACAGATGCGTATTCTGCGTTGCCGTAAGCGTTGTTGCGTTTCGTTGTCTCCGAGATCCACCAACGTACGGCAGCAGCAGAATCTACACTTCTTCAACTCCAGCTGCAGTTGCTGAGAGGCAACGGTGCCATACGGGAGATATCGCGAGCTTTACAAAGGTAAAAAAAGCGAAAAAGAATCCAGCAAAAAACAGAACCGCAGTTTCGCTTGGATAAAGCATCAAAATCATAGCAAGTTTATGTGTTGCGCTTGAGTTCCTCACGCTGTGTTCTAACACTAGGTGAGGGCGACATGGGTCGAGACAGCAGGTCTTAAAACTGCAGTTGCGCAGATTGAATGGAGTCGTGGAGTGTTGAGACGAGGCGTGCCACATCACTTGCGGGATGATGAACGCTAGCAGTGGTGTTGCACGCGTTACGCCTCGGTGTTGCATGAGACAAGAGCAATGGAAGGCCGTTGTCACTTGTTACCGCCAAAGGCAACAAGCAGATATAAGTAGCTTCACATTTGGCTCTACAGCGTTGCAACTGTAGAGCGCACTGAGCGGAGTGGGAGGGTGTGGTCCATGGCTGAAGGAATACACTACACTCGCGGGCAAGTTTCTGTGGCTTTGCAGGAAAAATTACAGAGGCAAATCGTGCACAACTGAGATCACTGCCGAAAAGAGTCGCACGTTTTAATCCACGATCGTTCAGATTGGGAAAAACAAAACATTTAGGCTTTGTTAGAAGGAGTTAAATAAGACATAGAGCGCCATTGATTGTAAAGGTTCACTTAGTTTGCGGCTCCTCCCCTCCGCGTGTGAGCAAACGCGAAATCTCCGCACGTGGAAGCTTCGTCGATTGAGCCTCTGTTCCAAGCCACCAATAGTTTAATGTCGAACGCTGCTAGACTACATGGCGCGGCAATGCACGAGCAGCAGCTAAGCAACTGTAGCTTTCCCTTCATAGCGACAGAAAGTCTTCCGTGTCTATAGGAGGGAGCGTCACGTGGCAATCTAGAAGCCTAGTCATAAAAAGAATATAGAGGAGCAGTAGGCCATACACATGTAATAGGCACGGGGTAGATTCTAGTCTGCTTGCTGTGCCGGGCATTTATCAATCTGTGCCGGGCATTTAGGAACCGATTCCCATTCGGAACAGATCCCCCATTCCATGCCATTGAAAGTGGAGTGGTGTGGAACGATGCCATATCATAGGCGGGACAGTTCATTTCATTTCATTTTATGACCTTAAAAGCCCCATAGGGGCATTACATAAGGGGTGGGCATACATATATTTATTATACATCATTTTTAGAATAACAGAGCATAAGTAAAAATAACAGAGCATAGGTTACAACACACGCGAAAATTAAGTACATAATTCCATCTAGTACACACATAGATAGCATATCCTGTTCATTTTTTATACTAAAAAATGGTCTGTCAGTCTTTGCATGAATGTAGGTGCACAGGTTATGGCGGCAATTTGGTGGGGCAGGTTCTTCCAATCTGTTGCTGCGCGAAAGAAGAATGAGCCTGAAAAAGTGGTAGTATGAGTGCGAGGGCGGCCAACTTGGTACACGTGCCGAGTGCGATGTGATACACGGGCAGCGGGAATAATGTATGGTGGTTGGGACTGCTTCGACGACTCTCAATGGCCGTGATAGAGCCATCAGATTCCCTAGTCGAGTCGCCTAGGGAAGACGACGATATTAAAAGCGGATACATTTAGCGCAATGGCGCTGACCAGTCCCGATTTGATCTCAGACGCTTAATAAGCTCCTGCATGTAGTGGGCTTCCTTAACTGGAGCCAATGTCACTAATGTACAAAAAAAAATCCTTTCCCTAATGCCTACTACCGGGCGCATTCTTCAATGCGGTTGGTGGATTCATGGCGCGAATGCCACCGCAAGCCCACACAAGGCGTACATGAGAGGCGTGACAAACGCCGGCCGAGGTTAGTGAACGTTCAAGCATGTGACGCAATCGAGTCTTTGTTATTTCATTTAGGTAACGCACGCACCGAACCACCACACGTTACATAGTTGTGCGTGGTGGTTCAAAGTGTAAGACAGCGACACCAAAATAGCAAGCGCATACGCACCGCAGTTTAATGTGTCCACCAACTGATTTGACGAAGCACGTGATCAAGGTCGGACATTCTGGATGGGTTTCTATGCGAGAGCGCTGGCGATTGCACTAAACGTTGCTGTGTTAAGCGCAATTGATCGATGCTTTTAAGAATCTCTCGTCATGGGTCAGGCGCCCTAGACTTCCACCATGTTCCAAGGCAACGCACTTGAAGCGAAGAACGACCCACGCGGTAGCAGAAAACCAATAGTTACTTCCCACGTGCTTCCATCGCTGTGACGGCAGGTGCCACTCAAGGTTATGACCTACCAAAGAATCTCGAGTTGTAGAGCAAGCATGGGGGCAGAATCCTACGCACGAGGCAACGGGTGCGCACGAGGCCCCGGACAGGGAGGGGCGGCGGCTGCGAAGTTTGGCTTGCCAAGGCTAGCAGAATCACGTGATAACCCCTCTTAGAATTTTTTTTTCCTCCTTCCATGGTGCGACCGATCGGCTCGTCGTTTTTGAGGCCGAATGCACTATACGTCTCTCGCATCCCTCGAAGCCTTCTAACCTTAGACATCACGGCCCATGTATGCACCGAAGTTAGGAGGCCGAAAGAAGCATATACAGTGCTAAAAAGCGGGCACGTCCTGTGCTACAGGGGTTTAGCGGAGAGAAGAGAACTAGGAGTCGGATTCCTGATTAATAAGAATATAGCTGGTAACATACAGGAATTCTATAGCATTAACGAGAGGGTGGCAGGTCTTGTTGTGAAGCTCAATAAGAGGTACAAAATAAAGATTGTACAAGTCTACGCCCCTACATCCAGCCATGATGACCAGGAAGTCGAAAGCTTCTATGAAGACGTGGAATCGGCGATGGGTAGAGTGAAAACTAAATACACTATACTAATGGGTGACTTTAATGCCAAGGTAGGCAAGAAGCAGGCTGGAGACAAGACCGTGGGATAATATGGCATAGGCGCTAGGAATAGCAGGGTAGAGTTATTAGTAGAGTTTGCGGAACAGAATAATATGAGGATAATGAATACCTTCTTCCGCAAGTGGGATAGCAGAAAGTGGACGTGAAGGAGTCCGAACGGCGAGACTAGAAATGAAATAGACTTCATACTCTGCGCTGACCCTGGCATCATACAAGATGTGGACGTGCTCGGCAAAGTGCGCTGCAGTGACCACAGGATGGTAAGAACTCGAATTAGCCTAGACCTGAGGAGGGAACGGAAGAATCTAGTACATAAGAAGCAAATTAATGAGTTAGCGGTAAGAGGGAAAATAGAAGAATTCCAGATCAAGCTACAAAACAGGTATTCGGCTTTAACTCAGGAAGAGGACCTTAGTGTTGAAACAATGAACGACAATCTTGTGGGCATCTTTAAGGAGTGTGCAATGGAAGTCGGTGGTAACTGCATTAGGCAGGATACCAGCAAACTATCGCAGGAGACGAAAGATCTGATCAAGAAACGCCAATGTATGAAAGCCTCTATCCCTACAGCTAGAATAGAACTGGCAGAGCTTTCGAAGTTAATCAACAAGCGCAAGACAGCTGACATAAGGAAGTATAATATGGATAGAATTGAACATGCTCTCAGGAACGGAGGAAGCCTAAAAACAGTGAAGAAACTAGAAATTGGCAAGAATCAGATGTATGCGTTAAGAGACAAAGCCGGCAATATCATTACTAATATGGATGAGATAGTTCAAGTGGCTGAGGAGTTCTATAGAGATTTATACAGTTCCAGTGGCACCCACGACGATAATGGAAGAGAAAATAGTCTAGAGGAATTCGACATCCCAAAGGTAACGCCGGAAGAAGTAAAGAAAGTTTTAGGAGATGTGCAAAGGGGGAAGGCAGCTGGGGAGGATAAGGTAACAGCAGATTTGTTGAAGCATGGTGGACAGAGTGCTCTAGAGAAACTGGCCCCCCTGTATACGCAATGCCTCATGACCTCGAGCGTACCGGAATCTTGGAAGAACGCTAACATAATCCTAATTCATAAGAAAGGAGACGCCAAAGACTTGAAGAATTATAGACCGATCAGCTTACTGTCCGTTGCCTACAAACTATTCACTAAGGCAATCGCAAATAGAATCAGCAACACTTTAGACTTATGTCAAGCAAAGGACCAGGCAGGATTCCGTAAAGGCTACTCAACAATAGATCATATTCACACTATCAATCAGGTGATAGAGAAATGTGCGGAATATAACCAACCCTTATATATAGCTTTCATTGATTACGAGAAAGCGTTTGATTCTGTCGAAACCTCACCAGTCATGGAGGCATTACGGAATCAGTGTGTAGAGGAGCCGTATGTAAAAATACTGAAAGATATCTATAGCGGCTTCACAGCCACTATAGTCCTCCATAAAGCAAGCAATTAAATCCCAATAAAGAAAGGCGTCAGGCAGGGAGATACGATCTCTCCAATGCTATTAACAGCATGTTTACAGGAGGTATTCAGAGACCTGGATTGGGAAGAATTGGGGATAAAAGTTAATGAAGAATACCTTAGTAACTTGCGATTCGCTGATGATATTGCCTTACTTAGTAACTCAGGGGACCAATTTCAATGCATGCTCACTGACCTGGAGAGGCAAAGCAGAAGAGTGGGTCTAAAAATTAATCTACAGAAAACTAAAGTAATGTTTAACAGTCTCGGAAGAGAACAGCAATTTACAATAGGCAGCGAGGCACTGCAAGTCGTAAGGGAATACACCTACTTGGGGCAGGTAGTGACGGCGGATCCGGATCATGAGACGGAAATAATCAGGAGAATAAGAATGGGCTGGGGTGCGTTTGGCAGGCGTTCTCAGATCATGAACAGCAGGTTGCCATTATCCCTCAAGAGAAAAGTATATAATAGCTGTGTCTTACCAGTACTCACCTACGGGGCAGAAACCTGGAAGCTTACGAACAGAGTTCTACTCAAATTGACGACGACGCAACGAGCTATGGAAAGAAGAATGATAGGTGTAACGTTAAGAGATAAAAAAAAGAGAAGATTGGGTCAGGGAACAAACGCGAGTTAGTGACATCTTTGTTGAAATCAACAAAAAGAAATGGGCATGGGCAGGACATGTAAGGAGGAGGGAAGATAAGCGATGGTCATTGAGGGTTACGGATTGGATCCCAAGGGAAGGGAAGCGTAGCAGGGGGCGGCAGAAAGTTAGGTGGGCGGATGAGATTAAGAAGTTTGCAGGAACGGCACGGCCGCAATTAGTACATGACCGGGGTTGTTGGGGAAATATGGGAGAGGCCTTTGCCCTGCGGAGGGCGTAACCAGGCTGCTGCTGCTGCTGCTGATGATGATGATGATGATGATGCACCGTCTGCAGCATGACCTTATGGCGTCGGAGCCGACGGTGCTAACGAGCTTGCAGCCTCGGTATGATTCCTATCGCAATAAAATATCTTGGTCATAAATCCAGCTGAAGTAGAAGCAAGTAGGATTCACAAAAGCAGAACACAGGAAAGGGTTGGTGCTGGGGATGCAAGCACTTATGTGCGCAATGAAAACAGTGCGGCGTCACTATCAAACGTTTTATAGCGCCGTTTTTAGGCGCCCTTTCCTGCGCCGAGCGTCAGCATTGTCCCTCGTAACCGTGCGGACAAGCACAGAGAAAATGAAAGCGAACAGGGAGTGCAGCGGGAGATGAAAGCAGAGAGAACAAAAAAGAAAGCGGACCAGGAGGATACAGTGAAAGCGTGTGCTGGAAAGCGGAGAATGAGCGTTTGGCGAAAGGCTGAGGAGGTGAGTTCTTCGCGACAGCTAATTTCTTGCCGTCCTAAAACTGCGTCCCTTCGTTTGGCAACCGTTCACTAACTCTAACGGTCCACTATATATAAGTCCTACGCATAACTTGGACCTCCGAGCTCCATCTCTTCTTATTGTAGAGAAGATCGCAACACTTGTTTACACTGTAATCCCTGCCGCGGTCTTCTTGTCCTTCAAAGTTATACCTGATATCGTTCGATCGCTCGGAGACGCCTTCGTGGTACAGTGGACATGAATAGACTCATAATACTTCTCAGACTCCTCCTTTTATATACGTGATTGTAATCAGTTACCATTACACGAGTGCTATAAGGTGTCACATATTTTTTTGCGCTACCTTAAGATATTAATGCGGTCGGATGCAAATGGAAAAGTGAGAAGTTGCTCTAGGTAGCTATGGTATGAACGGTAGGTGGTATTTTTCACTAGGAAAATGCTGAGCTTTAGTGCCGCAATCTCTTTATCGTTGTAAATCTTTTATCATTGCAAAAGTATCTTACATTGTAATGTATAGCCATTCTAAACAGGACTATCCACGTTTGATTCAGCTTCGAGTTATGGAAATAGATTCAGCACCGATTTAGAAGTGTTAACGCGTCGCCTTAGAAAGAAAAAAAAACTGCTTTAAGACCAAGCACCACTGTCTGATTAATAATATTATGTGAATTACTTCGGAAAAAGGAATGAAGAGGTGCTCGACGTTATTTTTAGGCATAGCCTGGACGGTCTTCGAGAGTCGACGAAACATGCAACAAAAAATATGACAAGTTCTCACACATTTATTTTTTTGTTTCAGCCTCGCTTCCTCTTGTAAACGTAACGACAACGACCAGTCAAGGCCATGCTTCCGATAATTTTTTTTTACTGACAAATTTGGACAAAGCACCTTTCACAACCACCTGGGGAACCACGTTGATTTACGCAAGTAAATCCGCAGTCGAGAAAGGTAAGCGACACGACGAATTGACTGTAAGGAATGGGTCTCGTGGGAAAGATAATCTTAGGTTTTTTTTAATGAATTGATAAGAGCACTGGCAAACGAACGAAAAACTGTACCAGATGTTGGCCTGTACGAGAAATAGATTTGTTAGAAGACGGGCCGAAGCAAGGATTCTTATTTCGTCGCTGACCTAAGCTGGAGAGTGTGCGTGTTGGATGGAGAGGGATGGAACCAGAGAGGGGAAACAACGGAGGGAAAGGGAAAAAAAGTATTTTTATGAATCTGTGCCACGGTAGCGACGTGTAATGGAATGTAGCAACCAACAAGGTTAAAGGGAGAAAGTCACGCAAATTTACGAAATATGTCAAATATTTTTTTACTTGCGTAAATACATGCGGAAAGGGAGGACAGGCTGAAAACGAACACATCGGTAGTTAAACAAGCTACAGGAATTTCGAGAGAGGGAGAGAGCAAGGAATGGGAACGTAGGGAGGTCAGCCAGAGGAGCGTCCGGTTTGTTGCTACCCTACACTGGTTGGGAGGGAAAGGGATAATAGAAAGAAGGAAAGACGAAGGAATTGATGACTGTGTGCAGTGAAGCACCGTTACGCCAAAGCGGAGTTCCATGGGTGGTGATCGGCGTTGATACCATCTGTATAGTGCCTAGAATATACTGGCTAGTGTGCCGTCCGCGGTCTCCCGGGTGGCACCAAATGCAATGAATGCCGGCGGCTGCCGCTAGGGGCGCTGCAGTGCAGGTGGGTGCCGCGGCACAATCCGGTCTTCGTAGCCCGCCGTGTTTCCGCAGCATCGGCAAGCGGGCTGCTGCGCTTCTTGTTTTTATTAAACTGTAGCAGCAGCACATTTCAAATGTGGGCAACTGATTTATAAATCATGGTTTGTTTTGATTACAACAGGCTTCTCTAGCGCTTGTCGCTTGCATGAAAAGCGTGTGCTCAGCTGGGCTTCGAGGTGGGAACCTGATGTGTTTCTATGCTGGAAAACGTAATTTTTAAGGCAAATGCATTGATCTCCATTTTCCAAGGCCATGTTGCGAGGTACAGAACATATCACACGATCCAAGGAAGGCCAGAAACGAACCAAAGCATGTCCAGCCGTATATAAGAGATGCTAAATGATTAGCAATTTAATTATTGATAATAGTGATTGGATTAAGAGGGATTAGGCTGAATTAGATGGATTAAGCTGTATTGATTAAGGAGGATTAGGGTGAGAGTAGGCTTTACAAAGCGATCGCCTTCGTGCGTGTCTCTTCGGCGATAGCTAAGGACACTTGTTTTTTTATTCTAGCGATGATGGCAGCGTAATATTTAAGGGTAAGTTTTAGGTAACATTTTTCATTCTAATAAAGTAAAGGAATTCTAAGGTTACGTTACTGTTCTATTGATGTTATAATAATGCATAACCATTCAAAACCGCTGTAACCGATCATCTTTTGAAATGACTTGAATTTGTCTGTTCTTTCTTTTTATTTTATTTGCTGCTATTTCTGCCTATTATTGTTGTCCTCATGGGTTTGAAGGTATTTTGATTGTTTGTAAACCATGTACCCATCTCCTCATAATTCCCATTGGACCCTGAGGATAGGATAACAAGCAAAAAAAATGCCTGTAAAATGGACTGCACGTGGTGTTCTGTGTACTATACATTTTTTAATACCTGGTAAATATGTGCAGATTTATTTTTATGTTTGATATACGTGAACAAAAATAGGAAACAGATCTTTCATTTAAGCGTAACAAAGATTTTATTCATGCGTAAGAACAGTCAAACGGAGGCATATAAGACAGCCCTAGATGAAATAATGTACACATACATGAAGATAATAGATCGCGCAGTGACGTAGTTTAAGGAGCTTCTGCCGTTGCCTTTGCGCTTCCCTCTCTTCGTTGATGCCTTTTACAAAAAAAAACGTCATGAAAATAAAGAACTTTGCAAGTGCTGTCAAAGCTGGTTTTTCACGCTCTGGTCACCCTAGTTGGGAAAATGCCAGCTGTCTGCAGCTGACCTGAAAAATCAGCTAGACTCGCTACTGGTAACTTGTTTCTGCTGAAGAACACAGTAAAAGCATCTTCCACTGCCTTCACAGCGGTTGACAACGTCTGGCTAAGATAGACAAGCAAGGCCTCCATTGTCAAAATGGGAAGTACAATAATGAAGCAGCGTCGTTACTAGCTTCAGCTTTACTTACGTAAAAGAAGCCTGCACGATGTGGTCAAGAATTTTGGGCAATGATCTTTCGTGCAACATAACCTGCAGCATAGTAGATCAAAGCACTACTGCTGATTTTTTCTTGTTTTTTCCCCTGGTACTCAGGAAAAGTAAGCTGAATGCTTAGCATAATGCTTAGCATACGATGGAAGAATACTTCCACCGTGGGCGTGTGTTATCGCGGGGAATCTCGTGGACAACATCATTCACGGTGATAGAGAACGCGCGCTCGGCTATGCTGTTTTCGAAATGTTTTTCACAAACCGCAGCAGTTGGTGACGGCCTTCTGTCCATTCTCCTGATCATTCTTGCCCATTCTGCTGCCGCTTCGTATCAGATGGTAGAGTGAACAAGGATACACGCCCTTTGTTCGAGCGGTAACTGCTTCTACACAACGGCACAAAGCAGGTCCTCTCCTCGCACTGTTTCTATAGCTTCGGCATTTTTTCACCACCGCCGCATAGATCTCGCAATGACAGGCACACGAACATAACAGCCACGCACTCACTCTTTGACAACACCAAGGGCAAACACGCAACGCTGCTATAACACTGAAAACGCAAACACGGAAACCGACGCAACAGCTGCGAAACTGATATGCGAAGCAGACGACACACGCAGTCTGCACCCACCCGTGTGGCAGCGACCTCTGCCGGCCATCGTGGGCATTCATTGCAGGCGGCGCCACGCTCGCCCATTGAAAAGAGCTGGTAGACGGCACACTAGCCAGTATATTCTAGGCACTATACCATCTGTGACGACCAAAGGGCTAGTGGTCGCTGCGCTAATAGGAGGCTACAGGGAAGCGTTTGGGCTTACTCTAGATGTCAAGCACTAGGTGAAGAGCATCCAGTACTTACACTGCAGTTCGTGCTGATGGAGTATTCAACTCTCTGAAAAGTACACGAAGGGTAGTTATGCGCGACCGAAGCATAACAACCACTTGCTGGTCTTCGGACAATTTAATTTTCGGGAGTCTGCGCTGTGGATTCTACCGCGGTGCGCTGTATTCTTTGATGTGACTGTGACTCCGGTTGTGGCATCGGCTGTGGCATCGGTCGTGGCTCCGGCTGTGGCTCCGGCTGTGACTCGCCCTGTGGCTTCAACTGTGGCTTCAGTTGTGTCATCGGCTATGGCCCCGGTGGTTTCTTCTGCTGTGGCTTCAGTTGTGGTGCGGGCTGCCGCTTTGTAGCGCGGACCGAGCTTCAGTATTGGTGTTGTGCGGAGCGACCTTAGACTCGACTCCGCCAAGCCTAGGGGGCAGAGGAGGAGGAGCTGTCGGTTGTGGTGCTCTCTTCAAGGAGGCATCTGTGTTCTTTGAAGTCCGACGGCGTCGGGAGCGTCGCTTTCTATGGGCCGCAACAGCTTCCCGACGAGGTGAACGGTATCTTGCCATATTTTTGAAGACCTCCCGTTCTTTATTTATTTCGGGACAGTCCTTTGACGTAGCATCATAGGACCCAATGCCATTGGGGCATTTGAGGACAGTGGCTACAAAGGAATCTGCAACGTCGGGCTCTGCGCAGCACGAGAAAACTCTCGTGCTCTTGCACACAGCCCTTACGTGACCTAGCCTCTTGCAATAGCGCCATTGGGGTGGCCTTCGGATAAGTGATCGTACGGGGTTTTCTAAAGGGGTCCACCTTTGCGTGTGAGGGGAGAGATTGGCCCTAGAAAATTACCTTCATACAGCCGGATTCGCCGAGTCGAAACACGTGAGTTATGGCGAAGCCATGAACGGCAGTCTTCGCTAGTATAGGCAAGTCAGCGCTGGAGATGGAGACGTCCGCGTCGTAGATGACACCACTAGTGGTGTCACTTTCCAGAGGGACATACGATTGGACAGTCATGCCGCCAAGTTCCATTGGTTTGCTCAAAGTTCATAGCAGAGTCTCACGTCAAACATCAAGAGCCAAGATATGTTTTCGTGCGTTGACTCTGACGTCCGCGACTTGGTTTGGTGTCACTGCTTCAAAAAGCACCGAGATATACTGTCTGTTGAGTCGCCTAAAGTTTTCGGTAGCGAGTTCTGGTAAAACTAGTATCGTACTCACTGAAATATTCCGAGTTGACCTTACAGTCGACGTGCTTGAAGAAAGGCAGGTCCTGGTGTTTCTTCGTTTCGCGTTGCGGCTCCTCACAAGCTGAAAGTTAGGATCAGAGAAGTCCTCACTGCTGAGCGAGTAGACACTGGTATCGTCGCGGTCAGTGTCGCTCTGGAGGCCAGTGCGCTTCCTAGACGCAGCCACCACTGAAGTCGCCATTCCAGGCAGAGGTATGGGAACTTCAAGTTGCATCCGTACCACAAACCATGGCGGGTCCTCCGTGATATACAAAGAAATCAGGTGAAAACAGCTGAACTAAGAAAATAACGCTTAGTCTTCGTCACTTAGTCTTCGTCTTCAGAGAATACAAAAATTTTGAGAATTTTCTAATAAAGAGTAAGCATTGTTGTAAGCATTGCAAGCATAATAAAGAGTAAGCACTTTTGTTTACTTGATTCTCCTAGCTTGTGCCCGACTACCGATGACCTTTTAGGTGGCAAAGAATGCTTAGCTTTTAAAAGACAATTGCCAGATTTTCTCGCCCCATCCGGCCACTTCAATGCAATTGTACTAATTGAGCCCGAACGCCTGCATCAATCGCGCGTAGACGGAGCAGCGAGGTCGAAAGGAACACCGGCTGCTGCAGCATCGCGTGAGGCGTTGCGTAAGGGCACAGTGCATTGCCGCATTGCCACATCACTATCGCTGTCGCTCTCGCAAGCCTTTGTTGTGCTCGCCTTCCTTAGCCAAGCAGGTTCTCCTCTGCGTTCTCACTGCGCCTTGGTAAGGTCGAAAGAAAACATGCCAAGCTTCCCAACGCAGTTGCTTGCCAGCGAGGTGTTCATAACTCGAAGGGCGCTCCGCAGTTTTCGGTTCCACATTCCACATCTCTACTTGGCCCAGATCATACCTTTAAGTTCTCCCTAAACGAAATTTCAATTTGACCCACCCCCACATTTCATGTTGGCCCATATCCAAATTTCAAGCTGCTCAATCCCAACTTTCAAGTGGATTCATCCCCAAATTTCTGCTGGCCCACCCCTATTATAAGCTTCCCCATGCAACTTCTAAGGAGCCCTAGGAATCTGTATGGGTATTCTGATTTTGTTATTACTTTTCTTTATATTATCCCTTATCGCTCAAAGGCTACTAGTCATCTTCATTTATAGTACCATTACAATTAAATGTCTAGACCTTGTAAATGACGGATTTTTTGTGAAGATAAAAGGCATTACACTTTTCACCTGACGGGGCTGTGGACCTCACCAAAGAATGCTTACTCATAAAAAGTTTAAAACAAATAGAAATAAAGTTTCCTCAGAGGACGTGACTGAAATGTTCGGAAAGCTGCGATTAAGGTGCGCTAAACTTATGGCGCAGTTGGACATATAGCTTGGTCCAACGCCGCCATGAAATGTTCGAACTTTGTAAATGGCATGTACGTCATACAGACGAAATGAACGCGTCAGTAGAGCAGAAACGCATAACCATATCAGGGAAAAAAAAAGAAACAGTGATGAAAAAACACGAGAAATGTATTGTGAAAAACTCTCGGGCGTTGACTGAAAAAGTGCTCTACAGAACTTCGTATGAAGCCGGTATCTTCTAAGGTGTAACGCTCGCTATTTTAAAGGAATTTTCATTAGAAAAGCTTTTTCTGCTGTATTGGCAGGATATATCTACAGAATAGCAAAGAAAACAAAGCAAAATCCAGTGTTTTAGCCAGAAGGTGCTGGGTGAGCAAGAAAGGGTACAAACACTCAGGACTGTTGGCGACGCCAGCTTCGAGTACTCTAACCAGCTTGTTGTAACATCTCGAATATTTTGGCATGTGCTCGAGCATTGTTTATTTTATGTGGCTACCCGCCGTGGTTGCTCAGTGGCTATGGTGTTAGGCTGCTGAGCACGAGGTCGCGGGATTGAATCCCGGCCACGGCGGCCGCATTTCGATGGGTGCGAAATGCGAAAACACCCGTGTACTTAGATTTAGGTGCACGGTAAAGAACCCCAGGTGGTCGAAATTTCCGGAGTCCTCCACCACAGCGTGCCTCATAATCAGAAAGTGGTTTTGGCACGTAAAACCCCATAATTTTTTTAAATTTTATGTGGCTAAACGTGTACCGCACTACCATTATTACAGATCCAAACCCTAAACTTAGCAAGCTTCGAGAAATACTACTGCACCACAACGTCCCAAATACGAAGAAATGTTCTAAATCCGTGACGTCACGATGACTAATCTACGATGAGGCTTCGGCGCGAAATTCACATAATGGAAACTTCGCCTTCATTTGTTTCTTCTGATTTTCAGCAACATACCCACACAGTGCGTTCAGTTCCTCCTTGGTTTACGGCATTGAAGCGGCGCTCTTTCTCTGATAATGAATGAAATAGCCCGTAAGTTTATCCCTACAAGACCATATTTTCTAAGGAGGAATCGCATACACACACACAGAAACGTGTAAGTTATATAAGCCGTCATTTCGACAGAACAGCTGCCGAGCTTGCAGCTCATGGAGCCAATGTGGTATTTTTGGCACTAAAAGCTACGTTGCACAGCCACAAATACTTCCCTGCTAGACTGCAGGATATTTTTCCTAACCGTTCATGAAATTTAATGCGAAACATGCTACGCAAGTAGTATTTTAAGGCCACCTGTCGATAGCATAAATCTTTTCACCTAAGAAAAAAGGATTGCAAATATTTTGTCGCGGCTTTTCCACAAATATGCCAGAAACCTGTCTTGCGTTGCCGTAAATTTTGTGGCGTTTCGTGGCTTCGTAGGTTCGTCAACGTACGACAACAGTAAAAACCATACTTCTACAACTGTAGCTCGAGTTTCTGAGGCTGAACAGTGCCGTACAGAGAGATATCGCAAGCTTTGCAGAGCGAAAAAAAAGAAATGTAAGTAAAAACAAAAGTCCCGCTGTTTCGCTTGGGTGAAGCATTAAAAGTGATAGCATAGTTTTGCTTTCCACTTTAAATCAATCCACGGCGTTCTACTACTTCGTGAGGGTGACATGGCACGACACGGCAGGTCGTACAACTAACTGCAGTTGCGCAGAATGAATAGAGTCGTGCAGCGTTGTGATCAGGCGCGTCACAACGGTTGTAATGCCAAAGAAAATAACTGGACATAAGTAGCTTGAGTAGGTGGTTGGGCCGACGGCGTCAACAGGCTTCTAGTATCCATGTGAGTGCTATCGCAATAAAACATTATGCGCACGAAATCAGCTGAAGCAGAAGCAAGGAGCATACGTAAAAGCGGACAGCAAGCAAAAGTTTGTGCTGGGGATGCAAGCACTTAAATGCACGAATAAAAGAGTGCGACGTCACTATCAAACGCTTCAGAGCGCAGCTCATGGGCGCCCATTCCTGTGGCGAGCGTCGAGGCGCATTCCCTCGTAAATGCCGATCCACACGACGGACCAAGTCCGCGGACCGATCGGTCACGTGATGCGACGTCACGGCCCGCCGTGGTCCGGTCCGGCGCAGAGCACATCCACACGGCGGACCGCCATAGCAGACGGTAGAGCGGACCAACCAGCTACACTCTCGGCCAGATTGTTATCATTGTTATCATTCCGGCTCGAGTCCCACAAAGCCGGGAACTGCTCAACGAGGCATAAAAGATGAAAAAAACCTCCTCCTCACTCCAAGAGGACACGGTGTTTAAAAACTATATCTGCTGCACGCACGTGTAGGCGGAACGGCGAACATGAAACGACTGGCTTGACTGGCTTTTGCTGAGCCGAAAACTAGATTGTATTTGGCTGAAGACACTGTTGCCGGACAACATTCGTTGGCTAAGCCAAAATCGCTGCGGTTTGCATGCGGTCCGCCGCCAATACGGAAGCGGGAAAAGCCTCGGCGATTTGTTGGACCGCGAGGGCCGCGGTCTTGCGCGGGCCAACGACGGTACGCACGAACTGGTGACGTCCTATCACGTGATGCGCGGACCGCTGTCCAAAAGAGCAATTTGGTCCGTCGTGTGGATCCGTCTTAACCGAGCGAATGAACACAACGAAAGTTGAAAGTGAACGCGCAGCACAGCGGGATGTGAGAGAAGACAGCGAGGAGGAAATAGGTGGACGATGCTATCGTCAAAGCATGAGGCGGAAAGTGGAGGAGGAAACTATGGCCAAAGGGTGAGGAGGCAAGCAGAGCACCGCGTGAGACTACGAGATGGCACCGTAGTATTGTAATCTGACTGTGGCGCGACGCGAATCGTGCAGTACTTTCTGGAAGCCACGCAGGCGCCAGCGATTACAATGGAACCTTCGACTAGCCAAGCATAAAAGCCTACGCTCTTGACCCGCAGACCACATTTTCGAAGATCGACGGACCTGCTCGCCATTATTTTTGTACTTGAGTTGTTACTTGTTCTGCAATGCTTCGCTCCCTTTCCAACGTGCCGCAAAAGACAGATATTCCGCGCCAGCCAATATATCGCGCACTAAAAACACGTATAGTTTTTTTCGATTTATTCACATCGTGGTTTCTTCGAGACGAAATTATTAAAAAACTACTTGGATATATTGTTCTCTATCTCATCTGAACACTACTTTTTTACTCATTTGCGATTTTAATGCGTTGCACTTATCAGACGGCCTCTTCTGATTCTCTCCTAAGACCCTTTCTTTTGCAAACTGATTCCATCTTACGCCTCTAATGATCTAATGATCCACCATTTATATGTCTTACGCAATACACGGATTTACAGCTCCATCGCTTCCTCTTATTGTCGACAAGAACATTGGCTACACTCATTTCCACCCTAATTCAGGTCGCTGCCTTCTTGTATCTTAACGTTACGCCTGATATTCCTGGATCGCTGGGAGACGCTTTCCTTCTACACTGGCCATAAAGAGGCTTACGATGCTTTCACTTCTCACGCTCCTCTATTGATGCACCTGACGGCAGTCAGTTAACATTCCACGAGTGCTTTAAGGTGTTAACGTTTTCCTTATTCCACTTATAAGTGAATAATGCTGCCAGATGCAAATAAAAAAACGAAAGGTTATTCTAGGTAGCTTTAGTTTGCGCTGTGGTTATTTGTCGCTATCAACATGTGCGGTAATCGCTTGAACATTGTAGCCCATTTAAAATTGCAAAACACTCTTGCATTGTAATTTACAGAGACGGTGTAATGGAACTTCCACGTTTCATCTAACTTGGCGCTATAGAAAAAAAATTCGGTGGAAATTCAGAGGTGTTAACGCGTTAACGCCTTAGAAAAAAAAGTGTTTTAACACCAAGGGTGAATGTACCAGCCAGTTTGGATAATAAAGTTATGTGAATTACTTTAGAAAGGAAGAAAGAAAAAAAGAAAGAAAGAAAGAAAAAAAAGAAAGATAGAAAGAGAGAAAAGAGAGTCGACAATATTTATTCTCTCACACATAACGATAACGACTATTCAAGGCTACGCTTCCGATAAATGTGCTTTTTTTTTCAGACAGGTTTGGACAAAGCGCCAGTCACAATCACTGAGACAAACACATCGATTCAAGCAAATAAATCTGCCGTCTAGCAAGATAAGTGATCCGACGAATTGACGGCAATAGAAGGAGCAAGTTGGTAAGATGAGTGGTGCTTTTGTTGCAATCAATTCGTAAGCACTGTGACAAATTAAAAAGATAAAGAAACTTAACCAGACATCCGCCTGTTGGAGACAGGGGATTCGTAAAACACGGCCAGAAGTAAGGGTTCCTTTTTGATCTCTGACATAAGCAGGATAGTGTGTGTATTGGACACAGAGAGAGAAACAGAGATGTACAATAACGGAGGGAAATAAAAACATGTCAACGAATCCGTGCCATCTAGCGATGCATGATGAAATGTGCTGACCAGTAGGATTAAAAGAAAAGAGTCGCGTAGTTTGATCAACCATGTCAAATACTATTTTTTACTTGCGCTCACGAAAGCGAAGAGAAGGAAGAGCACGTCGTTAAGGGAAAAAGCTACTGAAATTTTTATAACTGTCCGCTAAGGCGCAAGCATCGTGTGGGTCGACTGCGATTTCGTTTTTGCTTGGCCATTCTTACTTTCCTTTACTAGCTTATGCACGTCTACCAATGGCATTTCCGGTGGCAAAGAATGCTTCGGCTTTAGTGGACAATTGTAAGATTTTCTCGCCGCATCGGGCCTCTTCAATGAAGTCACAGTAATTGAGTCGCAAAACCGGGAACGAGCGTGCATCGACGGAGCGGAGCGGTCCAAAGGGAACAGCAGCTGCTGCAGCACTGCGTGGATGTGTTGCTTGAGAGGAGAGCCCATTGCCGTCACGCCATGTCATCCTCGCTGTCGCTCTCGCAAGGCTGTATTGTGCGCGTCTTCTTTGTCCACGCAAGCTCTCGCCTGCCTTCTGACTGTTCCTTGGTGACGCCAAATAAAAACCCTCGAAGCGTCTCCACGCGCTCGCTCGCCCGCGAGGTGTTCTTAACTCGAAGTACGCTCAGCAGCGTTCCATCGGGTATCCTCAGGTTGTTCCGCACCCAATTTCGAGCTTGGCCCACGCCAAATTTACAAATTGGGCCGCAACTAATATTAAAGCAGGCCCACCTCCAAATTTCAGTTCGCTCATCACCAAACTTAAGTTGGTCTACCTCCAAACTTACCTTGGCCAACCCCTACACTTCAAGTTGGACCACCTCCAGATTTCAATATGACCTAGCCCCAAATTTTAAATAGAGCCATCCCAAAATTTTAGTTGGCGCACCCCTCCTACAAGTTTCACCATGAATTTTCTAAGGAGCCCTGTGCATCTCTAGGCTGTTTTCTCTCGACTTTGATTTGTGATTTGAATTTTTCCTTATCGCTTAAAGGCTCCCAGTGATCTACATTTAAGGTATAATAACCGGAAAATGTCCAAACCTTGCAAATTACGCATTTTTGTGCAGATACAAGGCATTACAATTTTTCTATTGACAGAGCTGGGGAGTTGTCCAAAGAATGCTTACGCATCAGAAGCTTAAAATAAAATAACGATTGCTTCGCCAGACGAGGTGACTCACATTCCAGGCTTGCTGCTATTGAGGTGCATTTCCATCTACAGGTTGGTCCAACGCCGCGATGAAGTGGTCGCCTGTTGTAAGACGACATGTACGTCAGACAGGCGAAACGAACGCTTCAGCAAAGCAGTCAAAGATAAGCAGTTAAAGAAAGAAAGAAAGAAAGAAAGAAACAACACTGAGAAATGTAAGGAACGTATATTGAAAAACTGTGTTGAGGTTGACTGAGATAGTGTTATACAAAATATGGTATGAAGCCGCTACCTTCTAAGGCGTTAGGATTGGGTGATTTAAAGGAATTGAAAAAGAGAAGGTTTTTCGGCTGAATCATCAGGTTATATTTCTGGGATACCAAATAAAGCAAAAGAAGAGCCACTTCTTCGGGTAGAGGGTGCTGGTTGAGCCAGAAAATACTCAAACACCATGGACTCGTGGCAACGCCGCCTTGGAGTGTTCTAAACAGCGCGCCATGACGTCACTGATATTGCTGCATGTGCTCGGGCGTAGCTAAATTTTAGAACGGTAGAAGTGTGCTGCACTGCCGTTCTTACAGAGTCAAATACTAAATTTAGCAAGATTCCAGAAATATTACTGTGCCACAACGACCCCAATAGGAAGATATGCTTTAAGTCCGTGACGTTACGGTTGCAGATCCGCGCTGAGGTTTCGGCGCGAAATTGAAGAAATGAAACCTAGACCGTCATTTGCATCTTCTGACTATCAGGTCATTGCATCTTTTGACTATCTGACTATCAGTCTAAAATGGCTGTGTGTTTCTTTTTAGTCTCCATTTGAGGGCTCAGAATTTACCGTTCTTGAGTTTCACGCAAATTTAGAATATGGTAAGTGTTTATGCTTACAAGTTACATGTGTATATATGTACCAGGTGTTGCACTCTGGCGGTGCTTGCGTATGGTATACGCATGCATATCAATACGCATGCAGAGGGAACACATGAAATGAACTCTGAACGCATCAGTACAGCCGGAATACGGAATTTTAAACAAACTACATTTTAAAAATGTCGGTCTGTACAGAGAATTGTGCGACTTCAGAGCAGTGAGGTTTTTCGTTGAAACCCATGTAAATTCAAAAACTCACTCTCTGTAAAGCGTGCATTGCTGTCAGATTTTTGTTTGTGCAAAAAAATACAGCTTTAAAGAAGACGTGTGCTTAGTGGCACCGATGGGCGCGAAAACCGGCTACGACCAAATGCAAATGTTCAGGGCTTTTAGAGGATCCAGAACTTAAAAATAAATAATATTATATATACACGCGTTAAAGACATTATAATGACTAATTTGTACCATAAGTTCACTACTGGATCAGGATGAAAGAGGCGAAAATTCAATGCAAACGTCTTAGGGAATGAATTGATCGTTTGGTTTTATTAGTGAGACCTGGCTATTGAAAGTATAATTTCCCCACATCGGTGTCGATGCGATACGAATTTAAAGCGATATCTTATATTTCTTTCCGATTCTTGTCACTACAAACGTTCCAGATTGCGTAATTATCGGCATGCCTAGCCGAGTATAAGCGGGAAATTTTCCCTGCGTATTGCCCATTCGTAGCCTCCCACACAGACCGGGACAAACAGCACTTTTCAGTACGTTAGGTTGTACCTAATGTGGCATAGTGAGCTCTCTCAAACGCGGCTGTTCCTGGATCTGATGGACAAATGTAGTGCTGAGCTACGACTCTCTCTCTCTGAACACCATGCGGGAGGCTAACTCAAGAGTTACCTCTGCTTGCGTCACGCTTGGTGCAACAAAGATGGCATCTGCTCATGGCAAACACGCACGACCAGGCCCTGGCCCTTTTTCTCTAAGCAACGAGTAAGCTGTGTGCTTAAGTTATGGTTGCAACGATATGAGCGATAATGCTATGGCACGTTTCTTGTTGCACCGTGGTTTCAGCAAGCGACCGCCTTGGACCGTCTTTAAGGACATTCGACACCAAAAAAAGTTACATGTCTTCTGTACTGCCTGATGCATCGATTACGCTTTTACAGCTTTGTAACTAGTTAAAATTTAACTAGCCCTCAAGTGCTGGTTAAAGGAAATAATCAGAAAAACAAGCGAATTAAAATAAGCCCAGCACAGACACCGATGCAGCGTTCACGGAACTTTCTTAACTAGTGATTTGCTGTGAAGCAATGACTGTATTAGCTCTATTCATCGTTTGCATGTAGTACGTTGTTTAATATTCTTATCTCTTTTACGAGTGAAGAAGCGCACACATTTCCCTAACGCAAAATGTTATCTATAAAACTTCCATATAATGAAGTATGGCATTGTGCTATCTTATCACACGTTTTCAACAAAGCAAGTTGTCTTCTAATTTTCCATCTAAAGATTAGGTGCACGCCTCCGTAGACGTGGCGTTGCTTTTTTTTCTGCAATAATGGAATATTTTGTTTTAGCGAGCACCTTCTAAGGAACTTACACATTAAACTCACCGTCAACAGGACATTGAACGTGCATTCCCGTTGGACGAAATGACAAGAGCTTTAGAGATATCGAAAATCAAGTGCTGTATTCAGGAGGCCTAATGGCTTCCGGAGAGCTCGAAAGGCTTTTGAGCAAACTTTAGTAGCCTGTTAGCAGCCATGTGACTACATGACGGTTAAGAGATTTTTTGTTTTGTTTTAAGCTTTCGAGGGCCGCTCACGCGAAGCATACGAGACGTTCATAGTGTGCCCACAACAGGGCTGGTAGGACTCTTTATTAGAGAGGAATGTATATGTTGCATGTGATACATATGCTGTAATGTCCATCATAACGTGATTCATAACACGTTATTTACCTGACGAATGTCTCCGATCACGGACTGCTGATGGAGCCAACGATTCCACCTCGTTTGCCTGTAGGCTACTTTACGCAGCCACTAAAGATGCCCTGCTCGGGAGCAGGTTATCAGTTTAAGCGGTGCTTGAAATATAATGCGAAACGTACTGCACAAGCAGAGTTGTGATAACTCCCGCAAATAGCTTGAACCTTTTCACCAAAAACAAAAGAACAAAGAAAAGTATTTCGCGGTGACACTTGCATACACTTAACAGATACCTATTCTCGGCTGCCGTAAGATTGTGGCATTTTATTGTCTCCGAGATCGGTCAACGTGTGGCATTAGCATAATCTACACTTCAACTGCAGCTGCAGTTTCTGAGGCTGCACGGTGCCATACAAAGAGAGATATCGTCAGCTTTACGCTGCTAAAAAAATTAGAAAGAACGAAGTAAGAAAAATTGGCTGTGGCTTAGCTAAGGTTAAGCCCAGGATGCGAAGCATACTAGCCTTTATTTTAACGCGAGAGCGTTAAGGAGCTCGTGTCGCAGAAAAGCCGGTGTCGTCAGCGTCGGCTCATGCGTGCGGCGCTTGCTCAGGCGCACATTTCGTTGTCGCGCCGAACACTGCGTTGCTCGACGCTCACCGCGTCCGATGCGGGGCGCGTAGTCGCTGCGCCGTAGCAAAGCCACCTAGAAACAGTCTCTGTAGCACGCCGCAACCTTCGCTTCTCATTCCAACGAGCAGCTCTGTCTCAAGGAATCATCTCACCTCGTGAGTGTCTAGCAGAGGCAAGCGCAGCTGTTTAGATACCGCCGCGACGCCGCGAGCGACGGCGCGAGTTGGAGCCCCGTTTCTCCTCTGTCATGACGTCATGGTGTCACGTGGTCAGCCTTGAAGGCGACGCCGCGAGCGACGGCGCGAGTTGGAGCCCCGTTTCTCCTCTGTCGTGACGTCACGGTGTCACATGGTATTGAAGGCGACACCGCCGCGCCTGAGGAGCTGGGTTGAGCTCTAGTAATATGCTTCGCATAAAAACCGCTGTATTTCTTGCACGAAGTATTCAAAGCGATAGGAGAGAGAGAGTAAACGTTTATTGTAGTAGAGACTGTTTGGTTATGGTGGGTGGAGCCCCTCCTCCAGTGCCCCACTGGTTACAGCGGCTCGCCGGGCCTGGTCAAGGGTCGCCAGTTGGCTTCCCCATTCCACTTCCACGACCAGTTATGTAGAGTTTTCTCTAGCAGCGGTGAGGTGGCAGCCGCCGGACGTAGCGCGCACTGGAATGTTATGTGTTCCAATGTCGATGTTCCTTCGCACCACGGGCATGTGTTGCTGTATTTGTCTAGGTACATATTGTGTAGCCTGTATAAATGTGGGAAAGTGTTTGTTTGCAGGCGGCGCCAGTCCCGTGCTTGCCTCCTGTCTAGGTCTGGGTGAGGAAGGGCTTTGGTTCGCCTACTTAGCCGTTGTAACAAAGCGATAGGAAGATTATGCGCTGCACTTGAGATCCTTACGATGTGTTCTGTGATCCTTCTGTGATCCTTGTGATCCTTACGCTGTGAGGACGACATGGGTCGAGACAGTAGGCCGTACAACTGCAGTTGCGCAGAATGAATGGATTCGTGCACCGTTGAAACCAGGCGTGTCGAAATGCAAGCGCGATGATGGCCGCCGGCAGTGATGTTTCAGGCGTTGCGCCTCGGTGGGCCACGAGAGCAGACCCACGGAAAACCGTTGCCATTTGTCAGTGCCAAAGGAAACAAGTAGATATAAGTAGCTTGACAATTGGCTCTACAGTGACAACACTGTAGATCCGACGGAACAGAGCGTGAGCGTGTGGTCCATGGCGTAAGGAATACACTACGCTCGCGGATAACTTTCTGTGGCTTTGCAGGAAGAACTGCAGATGCAAATCGTGCACAAGTGAGAACGCTTCTGAAAAGAGTCGCGCGTTTTAATCCATGTTAATTTAGACTCGGGAAGAGACACCATTAACAATTATTAGCAACAGGTAAATTAGAGAGAACGCGCCACTGACTGTAAAGCTAGGTTCACTTATTTTGCGGCTCCTCCCCTGCGCGTTTGAGGAAATGCGAAATCAACGTGCGTAGAAGCTGCGTCGATTGAGCGTCTGTTCCAAGAAGCCAGAAGTACCGTCAAACGCTGCCGGACTACTTGGCGCAGTAACACATGCGCTGCAGCCCCATGCCCATAGCTTTCCCTTGATTGCCGCAAAATGTTTTCCGCTATTATAGGAGTGCGCGCCACGTGACTAATTTGAAGCCTAGTCATGAAAAAAAAATACAGAGAAGCAGTAGGCCTTAGTCACGTGATAGGCAAGTGGTAGATTCTAGTCTGCTTGCTTTGGTAGCGTTTGCGGTGGGCATTTCGGAACAGAATGTCACGTCTCAACACGACCAAGGGCATCAATTAAACAATTACCACGAGGCAATCCCACTCATTTTTCTGTGCCAACCTCGAAGTCAACGCAGTGTTGACACCTCCTGTTCAAAAGTCCGCAAAAGACGCCTCTTGCTGTACCTGACAGCCTGAACTAATGATGAAAAGGTCGAATGTCCGTTATTATCGATGACTTGCGCGGACCTTGGATACCCAGGTTGCTATACGCTCACAGATTCCATACCATCGAAAGTAGAAGGAGGTGGAACGACTCCATATCATGGGCGGCATATTGCGACGGATTCGACTACTGTGATTGGGCGCGATCCAGTCATGAGATTCCCCAGTCGAATCGCCTGTTGAAGACGACGCTATTAAAACCGGATACCTTTCGTGCAGTGGCGCTGGCGCGTCCTGATGTCAATTTATACCTTTAATATGCTCCTGCATGGAGTGTACTTCCGTAACTGCAGATAGTGTCACAAATGTAAAAAAAAGAGTTTTTTCTTCATGCGTACCGGCGGGCATATTCGTCGATGGGATTGGTGGATTCGTGGCCTAAACGCCACCTCGAGCCGCAACAAGGTGCATATGGCCGACGTGCTAAAAGCATGCTGAGGTTATAAGTTTCCAGCGTGTGACGCTGTCGAGTCTTTGTTACGTCAGTCAGGCAAAGCAATAAACCGCCACAATATATATAAGTGTGCGGGGCGGCTCAAATCGCAAGACAGAGACGACAAAATAGCAAGGAAATTCACACCGCAGTTTAAGGTGACACCGCGTGATTTGACCAAGCACAAGACCACGCTTGGGCATTGTGGATTCGGTTAGAGGCGAGAGCGCTGGCAACTAAACAAAACGGTGGTTTGTTAAGCGCAAGTGAACGACGCTTTTACCAATTCTGTCGTCATGGGTCAGGCCCCTTAGACTTCATCTATGTTCCAAGGCAGCCCATTTGAAGCGAAGAACGACCCGCGCAGTGGCATAAAACCAATCGTTACTTTCCACGGGCTTTCATGGCTCTGACTACAGACGCCACCAGAAGTTACCACGTACCAAACAATCTCGAATGGTTCAGCAACCATGCGGGCAGAATCCTACACAAGAGGCAACGGGCGCGCACGAGGTTTCGGAGAGTGGGAGGGGCTGCGTCAGAGAAGGTTGTCTTGCCGAGGCTACCTGAATCACGTGACACTTCCTCTTAGTCCATGGTGCGGGTGACCCGCTCCGTCGTCTTTTGCGGCCAAGCGCAGTGCACGTCTTTTGCGTCCCTCGAGACCTTCTACCACTAAACAGCGCGTCCCGCTCATGCGCCGTCGGTAGCATGACCTTGCGGCGGTGGGGCCGACGGCGCCAAAGGGCTTCCAGCCTCGATATGATTGCTATCGCAATAATATATCATGGACGTAAATCCAGCTGAAGTAGAAAAGCAGACAGCAGGCAAGGTCAGGTGTTGGGGATGCAAGCACTTAAATGCACGATCAAAACAGTGCAACGTGATTATCAAGTGTTTTAGAGCGCCGCTTTTAGGCGCCCGTTCCTGCGGCGAGCGTCAGCGTTGTCCCTCGTATTCGAGCGGACGAGAACAGAGAAAATGAGAGCGAACGCGGAGTGCAGCAGGAGATGAAAGCAGAGGGAACGAAAAGGAAAGTGGAGGAGGAGGCTGCAGAGAAAGCATGTTTTAATAATAATAATAATATTTAGGGTTTTACGTGCCAAAACCACTTTCTGATTATGAGGCACGCCGTAGTGGAGGACTCCGGAAATTTTGACCACCTGGGGTTCTTTAACGTGCACCTAAATCTAAGCACACGGGTGTTTTCGCATTTCGCCCCCATCGATATGCGGCCGCCGTGGCCGGGATTCGATCCCGCGACCTCGTGCTCAGCAGCCCAACAAAAGCATGTTTTGGAAAGCGGAGAATGAGAGAATGGCGAAAGGCTGAGGGGGAAAGAAGTGTGAAGCACGAGACTCCGAGATAGCACCATAGTATTGTAATTTGATTGTATGCGCGACGCGAATTGTGTAAATTTTCTGGAAGCCACGTGGACACTTGCGACTGCCCTGGAATTATTGACTAGCCATGCATAAATGTCGACGCGCTTGACCTGCATATCAGATTTTCGACGATCGCCTACAGATTGTCCGCGCCAGTAAATATATCGCGAAATGAAAACACGTATAGAAGTGTGCCGAAACTTTACATAACGAAGTATCATAATCATCTGTGAATCTTTTTGATCTTCTAATGCTGGAATTTTCTGATTTATTCAGATTGTGAATACTTTGCGATGGATGGATGGATGGATGAAGAACTTTATTAGGGTCCTTTAGGGCGCGCCCTAGCGCGCAGCGGGCCGCTCCCACGTCGGGACAGAGAGGCCGAGCCTCTCCGCTGCGTCGCGGGCCCGTTGGACAGCCCATAACTGGTCTTCGAGGTTGGGGCTGTGTAGGACAGCATCCCAGCGTGAAGAAGTGTTACTTTCATCACTGCGTAACGCGGGGCATCGCCAGAGCATGTGAGGTAAGTTCGCCAAGTCATTGCATAGTGCACATACATTTGTCGTCTGAATTTCGGGGTACATCTTGTGAAGAAGTAGGGGGTTTGGGTATGCCCCCGTCTGTAGAAGCCTTAGTGTCAAAGCCTGAGGTCTATTGAGTTTGCAATGTGGGAGGGGGTAGATCCTCCGAGCCAAGTAAAAGTGCTTGGTAATTTCGGTGTACGAGGAAGGAGAGTCCCGATTGTCAGTACCCCCGGCGTCACGCTGCCCGGTAGCTACGCGTTTGATGATCCCTCGCGCCGCTCCGTGTGCCGACTCGTTGAGGTTGGGCGGGGCACCCTCGATCTGTCCCATGTGAGCTGGAAACCAGATCAATGTGTGTGGCTTGATTTCTGTGCTTCCTAATATCCCTAGGGCCAGCTCGGATATGGTTCCTTTGGCAAAGGCCCGAACAGCTGATATGGAGTCACTGTAGATTGATGTCCTCTTGTTGCCCAATAAGGCCATCGCTATTGTAGCCTGCTCTACGATTTCAGAGGACGTCGTCCGAATCGAGATAGCGTTCGTTATTTGGCTTTCAAGATTTACGCTAACTACAGCGAAGGCCTGTCCGTCGGCGTAGCGCGCTGCGTCTATGAAACTGTTCTGCGAAGCCCGTTCACGAGCCTTTTCCAGGAGAGCCTTCGCGCGCGCCCGACGTCTTCCCACGTTGTGTTTTGGATGGACGTTTCGTGGGATAGGCGCGACAGTGATGCGGTCCCGCTGCTCTCGAGGGATGCTGCAGAACTTTGTTTTGATTACTCTGGAAGGAACGCCCAGCTCCTGTAAGATGTGCCTTCCAGCTTGTGTGGTAGATAGCCTGATGAACTGGGCCCTCTCCTGTGCTTCCGCTATTTCCTCTAGCGTGTTATGCATGCCAAGTTGAAGTAAGCGTTCCGTGGGAGTGTATACGGGGAGGCCGAGAGCTCTCTTGATTGCCTTCCTGATTAATGCATTGAGTTTATCCCTTTCCGATCTTTGCCAGTTGTGCATGGCCGCGACGTAAGTGAAATGACACATTACGAACGCATGTACCAATCTCACGAGGTTATCTTCTCCGAGGCCTTGCTGCCGGTTGGCCACTCTTCTGATTAGTCTGATGGCATTGTCCGTCTTCTTAGTGAGTCGCAGCACTGTCTGGTTGTTTGAACCACTCGACTCTACCATCATGCCGAGAATCCGGATAGCATCCACCCTCGGAATATAGCCTCCGTCTTTTGTGCGCAGTTTTATGTCGCATTCGGCGAGTGGCTTCCATCCCTTTGGTTTCGGGCCTCTGCGCTTGGGTCGATAAAGTAGCAGTTCCAACTTGTGCGGTGAGCACCGAAGGCCCGTGGATTCAAGGTATCTCTCGGTAGCATCAACCGCCTCTTGCAGGGCCGTCTCTACCTGTCCGTCACTACCTCCAGTACACCAGATGGTAACGTCGTCTGCGTATATGGTATGACTGATACCGTCAATAGCAGAGAGTGTCCGGGATAGACCGATCATGACTAGGTTAAAGAGGGTTGGGGATATGACTGACCCTTGCTGCGTCCCTTTAGACCCCAGCTTAATCATGTCTGAAGTCAGGTCCCCGATCTTAAGGGTGGCTTCTCTGTCTGACAGGAAAGATCTCGTGTAGGAATGAAAGTGCTTCCCCAGGTTTAGGCTCGAGATTGTGCTTAAAACGCACGAGTGAAGAATGTTATCAAATGCCTTTTCGAGATCTAGACCTAGTATGGCTCTCGTGTCCCGCGTATTACAGTCAATAATGTGATGTTTGATGAGCTTCATCGCGTCCTGCGTCGAGAGTCCGACCCTGAAGCCGATCATGTTGTGTGGGTAAATGTCGTGGTCCTCCAGGTAGCGTGAAAGTCTGTTTAGGATTGCGTGCTCAGCAACTTTCCCAACGCACGATGTGAGCGAAATTGGGCGGATGTTATCGAGGCTGGGCGGCTTGCCTGGCTTGGGGATGAGAATGGTGTTGGCAGATTTCCACATTCCCGGGACTTTACCATTGCTCCACGCTTGGTTAATGATGTCCGTTAGGTATTCGATGGACTTCTCGTCCAGATTCCGTAGAGCTTTGTTTGTGATCTTGTCCGGACCCGGAGCCGATCTGCCGTTGAGGGCGTGGAGCGCCTGCCTGATCTCCTCAATCCGGAATTCTGCGTCGAGCTCAGGGTTCTCGGAGCCTTCGTAGTCAGGGGAAGGTGGTGTAGGGCACGATGCGACTGATAGGTACTTCTGTACGAGTATCGATAAAATTTCCTTGCTCGAATATTCTCGCTTGGCTGTGTGTAGGGTGCGATGGAATTATTAAATTAGCACCTTGATACCTTGTTCTGCGTTTCACCTCAAGACAATTTTCTTAATCGTTAGCAATCTTAATGCGCAGTACTTCGCAAGCCACCTCTCCCAGTGATCTCCTATTACCCGTATTTTCTGCGAGCTGATTGTATCTTACACCTCACATTCCCTAAGTTCTTCCCACCAGCTTATTTGTTGCCGTCTTAAAATTGCATTCCCTTCGTTTGGAAACCGTTCACTAACTCTAATGGTCCACCGTTTACATATCCTACGTATTACTTGGACTACCGCGCTCTCTCTTCCTCTTATTGTCGACAAGAAGTTCGGCTGCACCCGTTTTCTCTGCAATTCCCACCGTTGTCTTCTTGTCTCTCGACATTACGCCTGATATCGCTGGATCGCTCGGAGACGCCTTCGTCGTACAGTGGACATTATTAGAATGATGATACTTTAACTTCTCAGACTCCTGTGCTGATATACGTGATGGTATATCGGGAAAACGAAAAGTTTTATTGCGAAGCTCTGCTTTACATGGTAGGTGTTATTTTTCCCTAGCAATATGTCGAGCTTTAGTGCTCTAATCACTTTATCAATGTAACTCATTTATTATTCGAAAACACTCTTACAATGTAATTTGTAGCCACTGTGAAAGGGAGCCTACACGTTTGACCCAACTTCGCCTTATAAAAATAAATTCATGTTGATTTAGCAGTCCTAACGCGTTGTGTTATAAAAAGGAATTACTTTAACACAAAGTACAAATGTTCGACATAGTTTGGGTATAAAAGTTCTATGAATTACTTGAGAAGAAGTAACGAAAGAAAATATGGCCGATATTACTTCTATGACAAAGATAGGACGATTTTCGAGCGTCCATGCGTCCAACAAAAAATATAATAACGTCAAGTTGTATCAAATTTTTTTTTTCTTTTAGCTTCACTTTCTCTCGCACGCGTAATGACGACTTATGAAGGCTACGTTTCGGATAAATCTAATTTAACCACAGGTTTGGACAAGAGAGAGAGACAAAAGCGAAGGAAAGAAATGGAATTTAGCCAGTGTATGTACCGGCTGGCTACTCTGTGCTGTAGAAAGAGGTAAAAATAAAAAAGGTGAGATAATAGAAAACAAAAGGAAAACGAGGTTTGGATCAAGCGCCTGTCACAACCACCTAGACAACAGCATCGATTCACGCTAATAAATCCGCAGTCCAGAAAGATAAGCGACACGACGAGTTGACGTTAATGAATGTGGCCTGTTGGAAAGATGAGATTTTAAAATTAATTTATAAGAGCTGTGGCAAGTAAGAGAAAAACTGCTCCAGATGTCAGCCTGTAGGAAAAGGGGAATTGTTAATACACGGGCAGACGCAAGCATTCCTCTTTCGTCTCTGACCTAAGCAGGAGAGTGTGTATGTCGGACAGAGACAGATAAAGAGAGGGAAAATAATCACAGGGACGAAAAAAATGCCCATGATCCGTGCCCTCCTAGCGACGTATGATGAAATACAGCTGACAAAACGATTCTAAAATATCGTCACGCCGATTTATAAAACGTCTGAAATGATTTCCTTTGACTTGCAGTAAAACATCAGGAAACAGAAGACAAGCTAAGAAAAAAGCATACAGGCAAGTGAAAAAGCTACGGAAATT
Organism: Dermacentor albipictus; assembly: GCF_038994185.2. Taxonomy (NCBI): domain Eukaryota; kingdom Metazoa; phylum Arthropoda; class Arachnida; order Ixodida; family Ixodidae; genus Dermacentor; species Dermacentor albipictus. The sequence goes on along the minus strand of NW_027225583.1, from coordinate 2,374,998 downwards.
CTGAGAATTGCCTACTAATGCGTAAGCATCGGTTGGCTGGGCTACGAGTTCGTTTTTGCTAAGTTTTGCTTTCTTCATTGACCAAGCTTATGTACGTCTAACCTAGGCGTATCCGGTGGCAAACAATGCTTACAATGTTTCTAGTAGACAATTGTCAGCTTTTCTCGCCACATCGGGCCTCTTCAATGCAATCGCACTAATTGAACAAGAACACCGGGAACGAGCTCGCACCGACGGAGCAGAGGGGTCGCAAGCGAACACCAGCTGCTGCAACATTGCGTGACGCGTTGCGTGAGGGCACAGTGCAGCGTGAGGGTGCGGTTCATGGCAGAACGAATACATAAGGGGGGAGTGCCACGTGATATGTTTGCAGCCTAGTCATAGACAACAACATATAAAAGTTGGCCCTTGTCACGTGATAGGCAAGCGGTATATTCTTCTCGGCTAGCTTTGGCTGCGTCAGCTGCGGGGATTATATCAGAGGCGAAGATGTCAGGCGTGACAACCGCACGACCAGGTTTGTCAAGGTGTCAAGCTGCAACAAAATCGAGTCTTTGTTGTGTCAGTCAGGTGACACACCGAACAATGACACGTTACGTAGTTACGTGTGGTGGTTCAAGGTGCAAGGCAGTGGTTGAAAATAGCAAGAAAATCGGCGCCGCATTTTTGGACGACAGCTGATTTCACCAAGCATCAGGCAACGCTCGGGCATTCTGTATGGCTTTCGAGTTGAGAGCGCTAGCTACTCCACTAACGGTGGCGTTAAGCTAAAATCACCGACGCTTTTAAAAATTCTGGCGGAATGGGTGAGGCGCCCAAGGCTTTCTCCTGATTTCAACGCAACGCATTTGCAGCAAAGGACCATGCGTGTGCTAGCAGAAAACCACCCCTTACTTTCCCCGTGCCTCTAAGCTTACCACGTACCAGACAATCTCGAATATTCCAGCAACCATTTGGGCAGAATCCTACGCAAGACGCAACGGGCGCCCACAAGGCCCACGCACTATGCTCGGAAGTTGGCTTTTGAGGCTAGCAGAATCTCGTCACGCTTCATCTTCGTTTTCATTTTATCCCCTTCCTCCATGATGTGGGCAACAGGCTCCATCGTATTTTGAGGGCATGCGCAGCGCACGTCTCTCGCGTCCCTCGAGACCCTCTAACACTAAACATCACGACTTGCGCATGCGCGGTCGAAAGTGTCACCGCATGGCGGCGGTAGCGCCGAGGGCGACAACGGGTTTGTAGCATTCACGTCGTTGCTATTGCAATAAATTATGCACATGAAAGCAGCTGAAGAAGAAGCAAGGATCATACATAACAGCGGATAGCTGGCAAAGGTTGAAACTGCGCATTCGAGTGTTTAAATGCACAAATAAAACAATGTGACGTCACTATTAACCGTTATGGAGCGCAGTTCTGAGGCGCCCGTTCCTACGGCGATCGTCGCAGCGATTTGTCCCTCGTAACCGAGTGAACGAGCAAAGCCAAAGATGCAAGCGAACGCGGAGCGCAGCGGGAGATGAAAGCAGAGAGCGCGAGGAGGAAAGCGGTGGAGGAGAGTATGGCGAAAGGGCGAGGAGGAAAGTATAGTGCCGCACCAGACTGCGAAATGGCGCCCTAGTATTGTTATCTGATCGTATGTGCTACCTGAATTGTGTAGTACTTTCTGGAAGCCACGCGGGCACCAACGATTACACTGGAACCTTCGACAAGCCGCGACAAAATGCCGACGCGCTTGACCCGCATAACAGATTTTCGACGATGACCAAAGCTCTGCTCGCCGTTGTCGTTGTGCTTGAGTGTTAGCTGTTTGGCAACGCTTCACTTCATTTATAAAGTGCCGCACGAGGCACATTGTCCGCACCAGCGAGTATAGCACGAAAAGAAAGTACGTACAGTTCTTCCAGTTTATTCATATTGTGGTTTCTTTGAAATGAAATTCAGAAGATAGTACTTGGATATTTATTCTGCGTCGAAGATGAAGAGTAGTTTTTTTACTGAGTAGTGATTTTAATGCGTATATTTCTTAGATGACCTCTCCCAATGACCTCCTATCACCCCTGCTTTGTGCGAGCTGATTCCATCTTACGCCAGCAAATTTCAAAATCTCATCACGCCGTGGTTCATTACAAGGTGGCTTCAGCAAGCTACCCCCTTGGACCGTGTTTAACCCTTATAGACACCACGTTATCCCGTTGATTGAAAAGTTGCTTTCACCGCATCTCTTGCATCTTCAGAATCGTAGAAAGTGTACAGCTGCAGCAAATATTTAGAATTTTCAAATGTTTAGCGAGTTTTGTCAAGTTTACAGAATTTCGACTCCATACGAAAACTCACTACAGGAACACAAAATATAAAAACATGTACTATTTCATGTTTTGAAAAGCTTGAAAAGCACTTATCCAGCCACTGGAAAATTGTGCCTGGTACACGACATTGTAAGAAACAATGGAAGAAGTGAACCTACTACATAGAACATACTGACACAGAGTAAAAACACCCAGCCGTCTACTTTCCCACTCATTTTGTTAAAACATCCTGCACGTTATTCAAAATTGCAGCACAATAATAGATGTTTCAAGATGTACGAAACACATTTTATGTACCATTTACTTTCATCAGTGCTTTTGCTATTGATGCACTCTCCTGCTGCGCGCACATTTGTGTAGACAGCGTCTCAAAGGGTTATTAAGGACGTTCGACGCCTAAAAAGAATTACATGTCTTCTGTATTGCCTCATGCTTCGATTACACTATTACAGCTGGGCTACTAGTTAAAATTCTCCTAGCCCTCAAGTGCCGGTTAAAAGAAATTATAAGAAGCAGGAGCGAATTAAAATACACCGGGCACGGACACCAATGCCACGTTCACGGACTTTTCTTCACTTGTGGATCGCCGTGAAATGATCAAGCATACCTCTCGATAACTGCTGTATACAAAATAGGTTGTTTCGCTTATCTTTGCTAAAGCACTGTTTTCCACATAGTTATTGCCTGCTGCTGTTTACTGCTGCGAAGAAATGACTGTGATAGCTCTATTCAGCGCTTGCATGTAGTACTTTGTTTAATATTCGCATCTCTTATAGGAGTGAGGCAGCGCACACATTTTTCAGGCAATGTGGTCTCTATAGCATTTCGAAGTAATGAAGTTTGTCATGTATAGCATATCATGCCGTTTGAACTTGGCCAGTTGTTTTCAAATTTTCTAGTTAAAGATTAGGTGCTTGCCTCCGTAAACGCCGTGCTCTTTTTTTTTCAATAATGGAATTTTTTGTTTCAGCTAACACAATGAAGTCACCGTCAAGAGGACATTGAACATGCAATGCGCGTTGGACGAAATCACAAGGGCTTTACCGATGTTGAAAATGAAGTCATTATTCGGGAAATCTAATGGCTTGCTGAGAGCTCAAAAGGCTTTTGAGCAGAATTTAGAAGCATGTTACCCGCCATCCCAGTAGGTGACGCTTCTGTTTTTTTAAAGTATCTATGGCCCCTCACGAGAAGCGTACCTTTGAAGGAATGCCCACATTAGGGCTGGCGGGACTTTTATCAAACAGAAATGTATAGGTTACATAGGATGCGATGTCCATCATTTAGTGGTACATTAGACGTTATTTACATCACAACGGGGTTCTTCAGGACAGGAATGTGCGCATGGAGCCAAAAGATGCAAATTCTTTACTTAAAGGCCACGTCAAAGAGCCAAAAAGTTGGTCCTGCCTTACAGCAGCATCTCTTTCTCATGGGTTCTTTAAATTTTACGCGCAGTAAGCTGCGCAGCAAGAATTGCGATGCCTCCTGACAGTAGCATAGGTCTTTTTACTAAGAAAAAGGTTAAAGAAAATATTTTGAGGTGACTCTTGCATTCGCACAACAGATACGTATTGTGCGTTGCCGTAAGCTTTGTGGCGTTTTGTTGTCTCCGAGATTCGTCAACATACGGCAGTACCAGAGCTTACACTTCTCCAACTGCAGCTGAAGTCATTGAGGCTGAACGGTGCCAAAGAAAGCGAAATATGCGCAGCTTTAAATTTGGGAAACAGAATCACCTAAAAGAAGAGAACCGCTGTTTCGCTTCGGTGAAGCATTCAAAGTGATAGCGAGGTTAGGCGTTGCACCTGAGATCCTCGCGCTGTGTTCCAATATTAGGCGAGGGCGATATGGCTTGATACAGCACGTGGTGCAGCTGCAGTTGCGTCGATTGAATGGCGTCGTGCGGCGTTCAGACGAGGCGTGTCACAACGCCGGCACGCGTTGAGTGTCGGTGGTGCATGAGACGAGACCGACGGAAAACTGTTGGCACTTGGCAGCGCCAAAGGAAAGAAGTAAATATAAGTACCTTGAGATTTGGCTCTCCAGTGGCAACACTGTTAATCCGTCTCAACGGAGCGTGAGGGTGTGGTCGATGGCTGAAGGAATACACTACAGTCGCGGACAACGTTCTGTGGCTATGCAGGAAAAACTACACAGGCGAATCGTGCACAAGTGAGAATGCTTCTGAAAAGATTCGCGCGTTTTATATGACGTTAGTTTGGGCTGCGGGAGGGAAAAAATTTAACACTATTAGCAACAGGTAAATAAGACAGAACACGCCACTGATTGTAAAGTTTCATTTATATTGCGGCTCCTCCCTTCCGCTTATGAGCAAACGCGATATCTCAGCGCGTGGAAGCTGCGTCGATTCAGCGTCTGTTCCAATCAACCAAAAGTGCTCTCCAACGCTGCCGGACTACATCGCGCGGTCACATACGTCCATCAGCCACGCGCCCCTAGCTCTCCCTTGATATCCGCAGAAAGTTTTCAGGGAGCTTCGCGTGACAATCTTGATGCCTAATGATAAAAATAATATAGAGGAGCAGTACGCCTTAGCCACGTGATAGGGTAGGTACAAGTCGGCTTGCTTTCCTTGCATCTGTGGCAGGAATTTAGGAACACACTGTTACGGTCTCAACACGACAAAGGACCTTAATTAAGCATACCACGAGGATAGCCCACGCATTCATCAGTGCCTATCTCGAAGTCAACGCAGGGTTGACACCTTCTTATGACGAGTCCACAAAAGGCCCCTCTACCTGTCTTTGACAGCCTGAACCAATGATGAAAAGGGCCAACGTCGAATTGTACCGAGGACCGGCGCGGACTATGGATACCCAGGTTGCTATACGGTCACCTATTCCATACCATCGATTGCGGAGGGCGACGGAACGATACGATATCATGGGCGGGATATTGTGACCCATTTGACGGCTTTTGTTGGCAGCGATAGTCATCACATTCCCTAGTCGAGTCGCGTAGGAAAGACGACGCCATTAAAAGCGGAAACCTTTTGTGAAGTGACACTGATGTGTCTTGATGTCAACTCATACGTTTAATATGCTCTTGCATGGAGTGGGCTTCCGTAACTGCAGTCAGTGTTGCTAATGCAAAAAAAGATACCTTTTTCGTTCATGCCTACTTCCGGGCATATTCGTCGATGGGCTTGGTGGATTCGTGCCCTTAACGCCACCTCGAGCCGCAACAACAACGACGACGACGACGACGACGACGACGAGGACGACGACGATGACAACGACGACAACGACAATAAAGAAGAAGAAGAATCCCATCTCGATGGCTCTGTCGAATTGACAGAATTCTAAAAAATGTGTTGAAGTCCATTGCTTATAACTCTTCCTCAGCCGCCAATGTGAACTTGTTTATACAACTGGGTCTTCCGTCATTTAAAACTTTGTTCACTCAAACGGTTGTGGTAAAACAATTTTGAGCTCTGATTTCGAACAGGAATGTATTGCTCCCCGTGCACTGCGGAATACATTGCGTTTTATAGTACCGCACTGCCACACAAAATTTTATAAAGCTAGTAGGTATGCTTATGTCCCAAGAATATTCAATGACCTACCTCATCATATATTTACTGCGAGTTCGAAACAAACCTTGAAAAAAAAATCTTGAAGGCACTATAAGATATGTATAATACATTTCTATTTTCTTGTTTCTTGTATTTCTTCTGTCACTGATTTCAGCTGAGCTTTCTGTTTCATTGTTGTGTGATAAACGTCACGAGCTTTTAATTTCTGTACATGTTGCCAGTTTCACTTTGTTTGCGGACATGCCGGGCCAAGTCACGCAAGCCACTTCCTTGGCTTTGACGGGCCTGCCTTCTGATGTACGATTATGGTAAGATGGCAACAATTATTATTATTATTATTATTATTATTATTATTATTATTATTATTATTATTATTATTATTATTATTATTTCGGTATTCACTATAGTGGGCAGGATCAGCTTCATTGCCTTTGCACTGGGGCAACACACAACACACACAACACACAACCTAAAGAAATACAAATGTGACAGACCAAACAGCTTGAGGGAGAGAAACATATAGAGAAAATTAAAACAAGCAGGGGTGCGTAAAAAAATGAGTTACTTCTACAACATGAATCAGTACAAATCCAAAAGGAACGCAGGCAATACTTTTAAATATATCAATACAGCGAGAATACGCAATATTATAAATTAGATTAAGAAATCTTGGTTCGCACGGCGCCTCTTACACAGTTACATATCCAAGTCCGCTGGCATACCACCGCTACTGTCCGGACATCTACAGGGATAGATGTAGATTCTGTCAAGGAAAGGCGGACCTACAACATATGATTTTAGCTTGTCCTCGGACACCCACACAGAATAAAATAAACAAGGCCAGAGAGCACTGGGAGACCACCTTATTCAGCTGTGCGCCGGAAGCCCAACTCAAGGCAATCCAGCAGGCCGAAGATGCCGCCAGTGAACAAGGGCTCGAGGCCGTCATCTAGGTAGACAGGCCTAGGTCTCAAATCTTCTGCCACAAATAAAGTTTATTTCGCTCCTCGAATAGAGGATTCTCTGGCTGCATAACCTTCTTTGTCTTTGTCTGAACCCATGTAAAGTTATGCATTCACTTCCTCTAAAGCGCGCTTTGCCGTAGTAATGCCATTGTGCAAAAAAGCCAGCTTTAATGAAGACGACCAACTGAATGCACGTGTTCAGGGTTCGTTCCCTTCGAGGGCATTGAAATTTAAAAATAAAATTTATGTAGACAGGATAATAGATATTAGTAATGACTAATTTCTACCTCTAGTTCAGTGTACTGGATCAGAAAGAAAGAGGCCAAAGTGCAATAAAAACGCCTTAGGGATTGAATTAACATTTTTGTTATTGGTTAAGGAGGTATAAATACTTCCGGAGACTTTAGTAGCATGTTACCCACCATTCGAATCCGAGTACATGACGCTTCAGGGATTTTCTTTTTAATGTTTCGAGGGCCTCTCACGAGAAGCATACGAGGCGTTAATGGAATGCCCACAATTGAGCTGGTACGCCTCTTCATTAGAGGAATGTATTTGTTGTATATGTGCATCATATAGGTGTAGTATCCACCATTTGGTGATTCACAAGCCGTGATTTACAGGACGACTAACAACGAAACAGACAGACGCGTACCGATGGAGCCAAACGTCCTTCTTCTTTTTCCCAAAGGCTACTTTACACAACCGCCAAAGGTGTCCTGAAGGACTGCAGGATATGATTTTATTGGGTGTTGGAAATGTTATGCACAACAAGCTGCAGAAGCAGCGTTTTGATACCTTCCGTCAATAGCGTCAGCCTTTTCACGAAAAAAGAAATAGAACCGAAGGTATCGTGGTGACATGCTTACAGATAAGAGATAATTATTCTGCGTTGCCGTAAGACTTGTGGCGTTTCGCTGTCTCGGAGATCCGTCTACGTACAGCATTACACTTTAACTGCAGCTGCAGTTTCTGCGGCTGAATGGTGCCATACAAAGAGAGATATCGTCAGCTTTGCAAATGCAAAAATAGGGGAAAATAAACAAGGAAATAAAAAGAACCGCAGTTTTACTTGGATGAAGCATTGAAATTGATACCTAGATCATGCGTTGCACTTGAGATCCTCCCGTTGTGTTCTAACACTAGGTGAGGACCTCATGGCTCGACACTGCAGGTCGTACAACTGTAGTTGCGCAGAATGAATGGAGTCGTGCAGCGTTGTAACATGGCTTGTCAGAACGCTTGTCAGTGCCAAAGGAAATAACTAGATATAAGTAGCTTAGCATTTACATCGCCATACATTGCGTCATCGACACTTATCTTCAACAGCAGTGCAAATTTGTTGCGGGGAAACTCGAGCCACCGGCACAAGCAAACGCTATAGTGTGAGCACTGTAGAGTCGAATGAGCGGAACATGAGGGTGCAGTACATGGCGGGGAGCGTCACCTGTCATACTCGAAGCCTATTCAATGCAAAGAATGTAGAGGAGAAGTGGGCTCTAGCCACGTGATATGCAAGCGGTAGATTCTAGTCGGCTCACTTTGGTTGCGTCGGCTGTGGGGATTTTAGAAGACGCGCAAGTATGACGCTTGGCAAACACACGCCCAGGTTTGTGAATGTACAAGCGTGCGACAAAGTCGAGTGTTTGTTATGTCAGCCAGGTAAGTCACCGAACTATCACACGTTACCTAGGTGCGTGTGGTTACCCAAGGTGCGAGAAAGCGTGAAAAACCAGCAAGAAAATGTGCACCGCATTTTTGGGCGCAGAACAGTTGATTTCACCAAACACCGGGAATTCTCGATGGCTTTCGAGTTGAGAGCACAGCCACTTCACTAACGACATTGTTAAGCTCTAGTGATCGACTTTTTAAAGATTCTGTCGTCATGGGTCAGTCGCCCAGACATTCCCCAGGTTTCAAGGCAACGCACGTGAAGCGAACAACATTGCGTGCGGAGGAAGAAAACCACCCGTTACTTCCCTCGTGCCAACATGCCTGTGATGGCAGGCGCCACTAACGGTTACCACGTACCCAACAAAGTCGAATAGTCTCTCAACCATGTTACCCAAAGGCGCCACAGAGCGGAGGAGTGACGTCAGAGGAGGTTGGCTAGACGAGGCTTGCGGAGTCACTTGGAGCTCCCTCTCAGTTCTTTTTATCCCTCCTCGATCGTGCGTATAACCGGCTCCGTCGTGTTTTGCGGCCATGTGCACTGCACGTCTCTCGCGTCCTTCGAGACTTTCTAAGAGTAAACATCACGGCTTGCGCATGCGCCGTCGAAGGGGTCATCGCCCGATGGCGGTACCGGCGGCGCCAACGTGTTTGTAGCCTCCATAAGGTGGCTGTTGCAACAAAATATTACGCACACGAAATCGGCTGAAGTAAAAGCAAGGAGCATACATAAAAGCAGACAGCTGGCAAGGGTTTGTGCTGGCTATGCAAGCATTTAAACGCTCTATTAAAACAGTGTGACTTTACTATCAAACGTTTTAGTGTGCAGCTCTTGGCCCCCAGTTCCTGCGGCGATCGTCGCGACATGGTCCTCCGTAACCGAAGCAACGAGCAAAGCGAAAGACGAAAGCGAAGGCGGAGAGCAGCGGGAGATGAAAGCAGAGAGCACGAGGAGGAAAGCGGTGGAGGAGGGTATGGCGAAAGGGGAGGAGGAAAGCAGAGTACCGCACGAGACTACGAGACGGCGCCGTAGTATCGTAATCTGATTGTGTGCCCAGCGCGAATTGTGTGGTACTTTCTGGAAGCCACGCGGGCCCCTACGATTACACTGCAACATTCGACTAGCCACGCATGAAAGCCGACGCGCTAGACCCGCAGACCAGATTTTCGACTATCGCCGACCCTGCTCGCCGTGATTATTGTGCTAGAGTGTCGTTTGTTTTGCGACGCTTCGCTCCGTTTCCGACCTGCCGCACGAGGCAGAGTGTCCGCACCAGCCAATATATCGCGAAATGAAAACACGTATCGCTTTTCTGATTTATCCTGATTTTGGTTTCTTGTAGATGAAATAATATGATATCTGGATATTTCCTAATGTTTGGAAATTAGGAAATAATATTTCTAATAATATTCAATTCAATATTCAATTATTAGGGATAATAAATAATAATATTCCTAATAATATCCAGATATTATTAGGAAATAATATCTGGATAATTCCTAACCTAACAGGACAGCAGTATTTTACTCAATAGGTATTTTAGTGTGTAGTATTTAGAGACGCCCTCTTCTAATGATCTCCAATCACCCCTGGTTTGTGCGAGCTGATTCTACCTTACGCATGCATATTTCCTACCTTCATCAAACCACAAGATTTTTTGTCATCTAAAAACTTCGTTCCCTTCCCTTGGCAGCCATTTGAGCTGTAATTTTAATGGTCCATCTTTTATATGTCCTACACATTACTTGAACTGTCGAGATGCACCTCTTCCTTTTATTGTCGACAAGAACATCATCTACGCCCATGTGCGGTCTATTTCCCGCCGCTGTCTTCTTGTCTCTTAACGTTACGCCTGATTTCGTTGGATTGCTCGGTGACTCCCACGTTGTAGTGTGGATATATATAGGCTGATGACATTTCAACTTCTCAGACTCCTTAGTTTATATACGTGACGGTAGTCAGTCACCACTACACGAGCGCAATAAGCTGTTAGCTTTTTCCTTGTTCCAATACCTTAAGTGATTAGTGTTGTCGGATGCTGCAGAAAAAGCCAGAAGTTGTACTCGGTAGCTCTGGTTCACACTGTTGTTGTTGATTTTGGCTAGTAAAATCTTCAGCCTTCGTGGTGTAATCACTTGATCATTGTCAGTCATATATCATGGCAGAACACTCTTACATTGTAATTTACGGCAACTCTGTATAGGAAGTTCCACGTTTCATCGAATTCGGCGCTATAGAAAAAAATATCAGTGGGGATATAGAGGTGTTAATGCGTCGCCGCACAAAAAAATAAAAAGGTTTGAACACTAAGCACAAATGTACGACTCAGCTTGAATAATAATTTTCTTCGAATTACACAGCTAGGACGGGATTCTAGCGTCGATGAAATATGCAACTACAAATACGACGTCATCAAGTTCAATCTGGTTTTTCTTCATTCACCTTCACTTGCTTTCGCACACATAGCTACAACTACTGTTCAAGGCAGCATTTCCAATAAATGTTTTTTTTTTCGGGGCACGTTTGGACAAAGCGCCTGTCACAATCGCCGAGACAAACGCACTAATTCACTCTAATCAATTCGCCGTCGAGAAAGATAAGTGACACGAGGAAGTGACGGCGATAGAAAGAGCACGTTGGGAAGCTGATTTCTGCTTTTTCATTGCAATCAATTCATAAGCATTGTGACAAATTATAGTAAAAGAACTTAACCAGATATCCGCCTGTTGGAGAAAGGGATTTGTTAAAATATGTACAGAAGCAAGGGTTCCTTTTTCCTCCCTAACATAAGCAGGAGAGTGTGCGTGTTGGATAGAGATAGAGAAACAGAGATGGAAACTAAGCGAGGGAATGAAAAGAAATTTCCACGATCCGTGCGATCCTAGCAACGTGCGATGAAATATAGCGACCAAAAATATAATAAAGAGCAGGCCACCATGAAGATTTATGAAAAGCCTCAAATATTTTTTCTTTACTTGCGTTCAAGAAAGAGAAGAGAGGCTAAAAATAGAGCACTTCGATAAGTGAAAAAGCTACAGAAATTCTGAGAATTGTTTAATTATACCAAAGCATCTTTTTGGCTCCGAGGTCCCTTCGTTCTTGCGTAGTTTTGCTTGCTTGCTTTTCTGAGATTCTGTTCTTCTCACCATGGCGTTTCCGGTGGCAAATAATTTTTAGGTCTTAATACACAATTGTCAAACTTTCTCGCCGCATCTAGCCTCTTCAATGCAGTCGTTGCAATTGAGCCGTGACAGGGACACGACCGTGCCTCGACGGAAGACAGCGGACGAACCAGAACACCAGCATCCGCCGCAGCATCACGTGAGGCATTGCGTGATGGCAGAGTGCATTGGTGCATTGCCATGTTACATTCGCAGTCTATCTTGAAGCCTGTGATGTGCGCGCGTTTCTTGTCCACGCACTGTTTTCTCTGCGTTCTCACTGCGCCTTGGTAAGGTCCAATGAAAACGCGCCAAGCGTCTCAATACTCTCGCTTGCCTGTGAGACGTTAGTAACTGGAGATTGTCAACCCAAAATGTCAAGTGGGCCAACGCCCAAACTTTGGCCCACCTCAAAATCTAAGATGACTAACTCTCCAATTTCAAATTGGCCCCACCCCCTTATTTAATTTGGCCCAGTCTGAAATTTCAAGTTGGCGCACCCCTATATTTAAGAAGGCCCACCCTCACATTTCAAGTTGGCCCGCCTCCAAATTTCAAGTTGACACAGCCCCAAATTTTATGTCAGCCCATCCTAAATATCAATTGGACCAACCCTGCTTTACGCTTCCCTATGTAAGTTCTAATGAGCCTTGAGTATCTCTACGAGTGTTCTTTCTAATTTTGGTTTAAATTGTTCTTTTCGTTTATAGGCTTCCAGTCATCTACATTTACAATATCCTTAGGAATAAATGTCAAAACTTTGCAAATTACGCATTTTTGTGCAGATACAAAACGTTACACTTTTCGCGGGACATGGTTGGGGAGGTCGCCAAGTAATGCTTACACAATAAAGCTTAAAATAATAATAACCGTTTCCTTAGATAGAGGACGTCACTCATATGCCCTTCTATGCTGCGACTGAGGTGCAATAACGTTAGGGCGTAGTTGAAAGTATAGCTGGATCCAACGCAACGATGAAATGCTCGCTTTTTGTAAAACGGCATGCACGTCAGACAGAGGAATCCAACGCGTCAGCAAACTAGTAACAGATAAGCATTTAAAGTAAAAAAGAAACAGCGATGAGAAAATACCAGGGATGTATTGTTAAAACTCTCTGATTTGTCAGAGAAAGTCTTAGATAGAACTTCGTATGAAGGTGCTAGCTTCTAAGGCGTTAATATTGACTTGTTTCAAGCAACTTTAAATAGAGAGGCTTGTTCTGGTACATTGGCACGTTATGTTTCTAGAATGCTAAATAAAACGAGGCAAAATCCACTGTTTTGCTGAGAAGGTGCTGGGTTAGCCTTAAAGGGATCCAACACCAAGGGCTGGTGGCAACGCCATCTTGGAGTCCTCTAATCATCCCGACGTGATGTCACCGATTTTTATTGGATGTGCTCAGGCATTATCTAATTACTACACTGCCGTTATTACAGAGCCAACACTAATGTTAGCAAGATTGGAGAATTATTACTGCGCCACAACGACCCAAATCCAGTGAAATAATTTAAATTTGAATGTAATACTTTATTACTTCAAATACTTTTCATTTAGCCATTGTGTTCATTTTTGCTATTTATTTGTCTCTGGATGTAAAACACAATGTATGTGCACCCATATACTCAATGTGATTTGTTAAACAAAATGCCCGTCCTGTTTGGACCACGTTATGTGGTCTGCAGTATGTATACATAAATAAATCCGTCACCTCACGGCGATGTATCCATGCGTAGGCTTAGGCGCGGAGTTCAAGAAATGCAACCTTGGCCTTAGCCTATTAGCCTATTAGTCTATTAGCCTCTTAACCTCGAAGTTAACAGTGCCGGAGTTTTGAAAGAAGGCGGCATAAGTCTAAAAGGACTTTGTCTTTCTTTTTGGCCCCACTTGAGGGCACTAAGCTTTCCGTTTCTTAATATCAAGCACATTCATAATAGGGTAAGTACTAAAATTTTACAATTTACATGTTTATATAAATATATATCGGGGTTTAGGCTCCGGTTGGGGCAGCGTATTGCGCAGCCGCGCTGGCACTGTTTTGAAAGCGATATGGGATGAGGGTCACAATGCACCGAGTGCTGATAGCTTAGTGCGCGCTGGGTTTTCGCTGCTTTGTGCGCGTTGAAGCGAGAGGCAACAGGGAGGTCAATTGGCTCGCAGCTGCTGCTGTTGTCGTGCTTCCTCGCGCTAGCATTTCTGACGGCGAGTTTCCGTGTAATGGAGAGAGATGTGTTCAGGTTTGCTTGTGCGCGCCTGCCACAATGCTTCTTCATTTAGTCAATAAGGTAAAGTGTACAAGTTCTTAAGGCCGATAAAACTGCTGTACTTATTTCGTATAGCTGTCTTTTCATGAGATTCGCCTTTGGAAGAAACTGCGACTGTTTATTTAGTTTTCTTCGATCTTGTAAAGCGCCTCAAGTTGGCCTGTTTGACCAAAAATGGTCAGACACTCCTGCCCAGATACCCAGATTCCAGGAATCCCAAATCGATCTGAAATCACGAAAGAAGTCTTTCTTTTCAAAACTTAGTAAACCGATATGCAGCAAGTGAATGAAGGATATCTTACGCATTTTGTTACCCGAGGTAAGGAGCATCGACTTTAGAACTGGTAGGTATCTGTGCCTTGCTTGATAATAGGCGAAGCCCACCTGTGGTGCTGAGATGATCAATATGTTTGTTATTAGCAGCACATAGTTCGAGCTGCCCGGCTGCCGCTACGGATTGAAGATCTGCATGTTTATTCAGCACCATGGACTGAAATATGGTGGGTGTTTCGTGAGCTGCATCCACGCTATCTAACGAGCGCGGGGCTGCCAGCCACGGAGAGTGCTATAAATCATTTAAAAGAGAAGCTACCCTCAGCGGCGGTTGTCATGGTTATGAACTTCCACACTGCCCCTCTACAGATTAAAGTGAAGTGACGCTGATAACCCAGCTATAGGTAGCGGTTATATTACTGTCGTTAAAATTAAATGTCATGGGCTTTCCCTCACTAGCCGGTGGATATATTCGAAAATACAAATTGGAGCATAAGAAGGATAAGCTGCTATATTGGATGAATAGAGCCAAATTACTGGCTTGTACACGCTGAAGTTATTACACAGCTGGAATTTCGTATTTATTATGTTTATTAACAAGCTAGAATGAATTGCTTAGTGTATTGTCCAGAATAGGTTCGATGCGCGCATTGTGTTTAGCTACGCCATTAAAAAAAAATGTTTCCCCTCAAGACGACGGCGGTGCCGTCTGTCCTGGCTACCACACACACACCCTGTTCACTGTAGCCCCGAGAGATGGCGTCACAGTTCAGTTGCGGTGGCATCGACATGTTTGGAGCGGCGTAGTTGCAGAAGATGAACGCATCGACTTAATTCTGGGAGAAAAAAGCAAGTTATTCACATAAGCGTGTTTATAAACTAAACTCATTAGAAAAATTCCAGCTCTGTCCTTAACTTAAGCGCGCACCATCGACTGGTTTAGATCGAAGAGTGATATATACCTGGCAATTTTATTTGTGGTATACACGCTACGCATTTATGCTAGTGAATGTCCGGTCCACGGGCCTCTAGTTATACACCTTTAGATGCTGCGGCTGCCCAGAAGTTCTGTGTGACCTCGATGACAATCCAAGTGCCTCACACCGACCAGTGGATCTCGCTGTATCGTCTGAATTTTTTGTGTTCACTGCCTAGTCTTGTCGTTACTGCGCCTGCACTCTCCTACCGAATTAATTGTGACTTCGTGTCCGAGATCTCGTTGAGAAAAAGGAAGCGTGCGTTAAGTGGTCATGTGCTTTCCGTTACACTCTTGCACTGTTGATTATCGAGCTGCCCTGCATTGCTTGCACAGCGCGCATTTCTTTCCATGGAACTGCCTTCTTATTTAGCTGCCTCGTACCACAATCGATGAATGCCTAAATCCTATTGGTAGAGCGTCTCGGCGCTGCTATCTCCCTCTTTCTTGCCCCTCTTCCCCTCTCCCTATTTCATGAGGCGCTTGCAGGCACTTTGGTCTTAGCTGTGATTTCGTGCTAGCTTGATATTTACCTTTTGCTCCACTGCGCGTTGTCAGTGAGAAGCTTATGCTGGTTCGGAATGCGTGCGTTCTTTACAGTAAAAGACAATATCTTGGGAACAACAACAACTACAAAAAGAAACTCAATCAAAGGTGTTTATTAAATTTCCCCGGAACAATTTCGAGGGTCTTCAGGCTGGCGCACTCGTCAACACAATGCGCGGGAGGATGAACAGTGTGAGCTAACAGACACATACACACGCGCACACACATAAAAAAGAGAATAATAGTTTCAAGAATACAGATTTTAGCAGAACATAAAATGTGTAGATTCCGAGAATGCAAAGCAAAATAGGAGAAACATAAGAAAGGAGTACAGAATGACGGAACAGACAACAGATATGAGAGTTTTTGTTCAGCTATTGAAGTTACTCTGCAACTCCTTTCAGGAAAATATTAAAATTAGGCATGAAGATACCCAGGCACTCTGAATGGGCGTTATATGTCGCCTGCACTCCAGATAGAAGGTAACGAAAATCGGAAGGGTGAAAAGCGCGCCGTTTCCTTGTGT